>NC_137983.1:6349468-7549468 GCF_963924665.1 Micromys minutus
GGCCAGTTGGGGCTACATGGCATGATACAAACTCAGTTACATAGTAAGTCTCTGATTCAAACAACCAAATGGAGGGAAAAATCCACTTTTTTAGTATTTTTAGATTTGTTTTCCAAACAGGTAGCTACAACCTACCAAAATAAGATGTCCAATTATTAGATTAAAAAATTCAGAAGTTGTACAAGTCATTAAAAGTTTACATCAAAAATCATATGCTATAATCCTAACATACATACTAATTTTGTTTAAATAATGCTTATATCAAATTGGACACTGAAGATTTAGAATGACTGTATTAACTCAGCCTCAATAATTGATGCCCTGCTATGCTGTCTTCATCATGATGCACGGTTTTCTGTACAAAAGCAGCCAGTGATTTGCTAGTCAAGAAAGGAAGGAAGAAAGAGAGGGAGTGAAAGAGAGAGAGAGAGAGAGAGAGAGAGAGAGAGAGAGAGAGAGAGAGAGAGAGAGAGAGAGGGACAGGGAGAGAGAGACAGAGTGAGACAGAACCAAAAGGTCTAACATTTTCTCTTGCATCTTCTGGTCTTCCACCAAATTCAATCTTTTTATGTTTTTGTTATATTTTAATTAATAGAGTAACTTATACCTAGTCATTATAAAACAAGTTTTTCCAGAACAGATACTGATCAATGGGTAAATTCCTTGATGTCCTTAGTTCATTCAACTCTCCAGAACCCACATAAACCCAGGTGTGGCCGTGTATGCCTACAATCTCAATGATAGAGATGAAAGCAGAGACAGGAGAATTCCTGAAGATGCTTGGCCCAGCTGTCCTGGTACAATGACAAACACTAATGACACTGACACCACATGATGCCTCAGACTTCCACATGTGTATCATGGCACAGCATTTTCATACCCTTATAATTACATGAGCATACATGTGGCAGGGTATTGTTTTTACAGATTTGATACATAATGAATAAAATTAGAATTTATACTGAAAAACTCATGAAACATGCCAAGTGATATGCAGTATTAGTTATACACATTAGTTTGTTTTATCTCCAACTTACCTTGTCTATCTTAAGAGACATGGAAAAGGAGACTTAGAAGAATAGTAAACATTGTCCACAAACTAGCAAAAAGTCTGAAATAAGACATGATTCTACCAAGAAACTCATTGGAAGCCTGTCTTCTAAACAGCAACTCTTAGGTACGTTTTCTCTAAAAACGTTGAATGGGAAGATAGTATACCTTTGTGGTGGTCAGTGTTATCAACTTCACAGGCTCTAGAGTTCCTGGGTGACAAGCATGCATGTTTGAGGCATTGTCTAGATTGGTTTAACTGAGATGGAAAGACTTGCCCAACTTTGGGTCTCAGGAAAAATTCAGTTGAACACAACAATATGTTCTCTTGCTTGCTCTCTATTATTTCTTCGGCTTCCACTCTTCTCTCTCCCACGTTTCTGTCTTATTTCTCTCTCTGTCTCTCTGTGGGTGTGTCCCTCTCCTCTCTCTGTTTCTCTGTGTGTACCCCCTTTCTTCCTCTTCCTCCCCTCTCTTGTCTCTATCTCCTCTTTGTCTTTATGTTTCTCCCTCCCTCCCCTCTCTTCTCTCCACTCTCTTCTCTCTTCTCTCTCTGTCTTTGTGTTTTCCTCATCACTCTCTATGTGTGCCCCACTCTTTTATATAAAGATTTATTTATAAGTACACTGTAGCTGTCTTCAGACACAACAGAAAGGGGCATCAGATTTCATTACAGATAGTTGTGAGCCACCATGTGGTAGCTGGGAATTGAACTCAGGACCTCTGGAAGAGCAGTCAATGCTCTTAACCCCTGAGCCACCTCTCCAGCCTGAGAAGATTTCAAAATATATCATTTCTATTTTCTTTTTGAGAATTTCATATGTGTACACATGTATTTTGGCAATATCCTCCCCCTTTCCCTTCAACTCCCTCTGAACCCACCCAATATGTCCCCCTACCAACTTCATGTCCTCTTATTATTTGATAACCCATTGGGTACAAGCAATGCTACCCATTTTGTGTGCCCCACTCTTTCTTCATTGCCCCTCCCTGATTGCTAACTGGATGCAGCAGTAGCTGCATCAAACCTGCTGACATAACTTCCTGTCCATGATGAACTCTACCCTCAAATCTTAAGCCTAAATAAATGCTTTCTTGGGTTTGCATCAAGTATTTTGTCACAGCAAAATGGTACAAATAACTAATACAATGTAACATATAATAAACTAATACCTGTATTAACACAAGAAACTAATACAATGCCCAAAGCCATATATTTCTGTGTTTATAGTCTATTTAGAAAACAGTTTGTTTTTATAAACTTTTCAACCAGTTGCCAAATTTATCAGTAATTTTAGTTTTACCATCCCTCTTTATGAAAAATTTTCAAAGTTATTTATGAAGAAAATAACTTGAAGACAGGAAATTAATTTTATTTTTTAGTTAATCCTTAAATAGTCATGGTCACTCAATAAGATATGGTGATTTTTTTCCCTAAAAAGAAATCAGTATAAATTAAAATATTTTTAAAGCCCACAAATCATTAATTTAAAGAAAGACAGAAACTACTTTGTCCAGTGCCTTTTCTATACAATTGATCCTTCAGGAGTTCTGTGATGGTAGATGGAGTGGAAGTTGTTATCCCTACTGTGAATATTGACAAAAATGGTTGATCCTCTTATATATTGCATCCCAAGGGGTCATTGGCTTATCATGTATATTAATATTATCAGGGCATGAATGCATGGCCAACATTTATTGAACAAAACAATTCAGAGCAGGTAGGCTTTAAAAACTTCTTTTTTTATGTTATCTTTTGATAGTAGGCTGTTTAACAACTCTGTTAACAAGGATTAATTTGAATAGATTATCTCAAAGGTAAAAAAGAATAAGTGGTTAGTCTTTTAGAATACACTGTTAATTTGGAGATATGTATTAACTTCTCATTTATATAACCAGCAATTAAAAATATTTAAAAGCTTCATGTTTGTATGCTGTGATAATAGATTCAAACATATTTATTTATTGCATTCTTACTATCTAAATACTGTTTTTTGATTTAGGTTTCAGAATACCCATCTAAAATTAAACATTATTATTAGCAGGACATATGGTCTGTTAATGGCTGCAAGATCACCTTGCTGATGCCCCAGAAGGTGGCATAGATATAACCATTTATGAATTGCTCTGTTTGAAGAAAAAAAAAAAGAAAAGATGGAGAATTATTCTTTTTAAAAAGAAGAACTCATGCTTTAGAGGAGATATGCATTGCTTATAAGGAAAGGATTCCTGTGTAGTTGCAGTCAGCAATGAGGGAAGATATTTGATGCTTTTTCCTAAAATAAAAGAAATTGAATGATAGAAGTGCTGAGTGCCTGAAGCCTGTATCAGCTGCTCAGCTGTAGGTTAAGATGATTCTTAATTTAATGCTCAGTCTACTGGTGTATAATAGCATCATTCATGATTTGTTCTCAGTATTTCTACCAGCATCTTACCATGTCTGTTTCTACATCTGGCTTTGGTTGGTCTCATTTATACATATGGAATTAAAGCCAACAGAAAATCAAATATAACATATTCAGTTTTCTGAGAAACCATCAAATTGATTTCCAAAGTGGTTGTGCAAGTTTGCACTTCTACCAGCAATGGAGGAATATATCCTTGCTCCCATCCTTCCCAAAATGACCTGTTCTTGAGTTTTTTATCCTTAGCCATTATGATTGGTGTAAGGTAGAACCTTATAGTCATTTTTAACTTACATTTCTCTAAAGACTAAGGATGTTGAACATTTGAATACTTCTTGGCCATTAGAAATTCTTTTGTTAAGAATTCTCTTAGTTAGCTCTGTAAATCATTTTTTTAAATTGGGTTATTTATTTTGTTTGTGTCTATTTTTTCTTGCATTTTTATATATTTTAGATATTAGATCTCTGTTAGATATAGAGTTGATAAAACTCCTTTTCAGTTCAGTAGGGGTCATTTTGTCCTATTGACAATGACCTCATGAGACCACATGTATTAATTGTTGATTTTACTGCATGAGCTGTGGATCCTTTCTCTGTTCAGGACATTGTCCTCTATGCCTATGAGTTCAAGGCTTTTCCCCACTTTCTGTTTTATTATATTTAGTTATTCCAGTTTTCTGTCGAGGTCTTTGACCCACTTAAACTTGAGTTTTGTACAGGGTGTTAATAATGAATGTATTTGCATTCTTCTACATGCAGTCATCTAGTTAGACCAGCACCATTTGTTTATGATGCTGCATTTTCTTCTATTCTACAGTTTTGGCTTCTTGGTAAAGATTAGTCTTGAGAATAATCAACAGTTGTATAATTGGATGAAAAACAACATCCATATAGGGAATTTATATCTATACTGTTAACCTAGTTAACTATTAATGGAGAAGTCATAGGCAGAGTGCCATCCCCAACTAATACATTTACAGTTCAACTTCTATATCTGACACTCATAAATAGTTTCCATATGAGCAGGATAAAAAGAAGATTAGGGTGTCATTTGTGAACCAGTGTCTTCTGGAAATGACAAGGATGCTGCACCCATAAAATCTCAACAATATGGTTGACTAAACACAATAGTTCATGTCTAAAGCAAAAGTAGACATTCATCCTACTGAAATAATCAATCTCGCCTATAAAGCACATAAATATTTTAAATTATTTTCTTATAATTAATTGAATCTTGGAAATAAAGTCGTCGTGATTTCTAACCAAATGCTGTTTCATATGCATTAACAGAGTCCTGTTGGGGGTAAGGTATAGAGTCACCATGGTCTTTTGCATCCTTCTACATGAGAATTTCAAGAATAATTTACTCCATTCCATTCCTATGGCCGTTATTCTTCTTTTGAGTTTTTTGATCATCTATGGTCTAATCTGTCCGCCCCATCAGACCTTATTTCTAATCTTTAAGTTTGTCAGTGATCCAGAAGAATGGTTTGAGGTGGGGTTGTCTCCTTATTCTGTGGCTTCTAGTTTGGTTGGGTTTGAATAAAAATATTCATGGTGAGGATAATGAGACCAAAGATCAGTTTTTTCCAGTTCAACCTCACAATTGCAATTTTTCCTGATTCTAGGTCCCAGTAAGGCTTTCATACACCTGAGACTGTCAGTTCTGAGGTGTTTCAGGACTTTCTAATATTTCTAGAAGTAACCAGTTAGTTACTTAACTCTATGTTCATATCATAATATGTTTTATTGGTTAACACACGTTTAATAAACACCAGAAAATTTTGCCCTGTTTTAGCCAAACACAGACCAATACACTGCCCTATTCTGTCTATTGAAATTGTCTATCGATGACTACATGTTCACAGCCAGTCCATAGCCTTCATTGCAGAACATTCTCAACCAAGAGCAGACCTTCCTTGAAAACTGGATGATGCCATTTTTCTGAATTAAATCCCATAGCACCCCATCACCTTGGCAGAAGTTTCTGGTCTGGACTTTTTCAAATGATCTTTCAAAAAATCTTTATACATGGATGTGTACACACACACACAAGTGCACACATGCACATGTAGATATACAAGTGCAGACACATGCATACTCACACAACAAACAGCAAAATCTTATCTATGCATATAAAATTATTTGAAAATTTACCTCTGTAACTAATGTAATTATATTCAAAACACTGCAACTGGAGAAATGGCTCAATATTTAAGAAAATTATAGGCCACTCTTACAGAGGTCCTAGGTTCTGTTCCAAGAATCCACAAGGCAGTTTATAGCCATGTGTACCCACAATTCTAGAGACTCTGATACCTTATTGTGACCTCCATGGGAATCAGACACAAGAAGGAGTGCACATACATGAAGGCCAACTATTCACACAAATGAAATTAAAAAAAAAATAAATCTTTAAAAAAAATTTTGCTGTACATTGATATACCACTGATTTCATACGGACTTTGTCACAATGTGTTTTATCAATCCAATCTTTAATCACAACTTGAAATAATATCAAAATTCAGAAGATAAAATCTAGACTGTTTTCTGGTTTTCCAGTTTGTTCTTCTATTGCTTAATGGTGTGCGTTTTTATTGAATCACAGAGCCACACTCTGAATTATAACTTCACATGCTTCTACTTCTGAAAACTATTCACACACACTCAATAACCCTTTAATAATAAATTTTATTTTGTTTGATGATAAAAATATATTATTAAAACCAATAAGCTAGTTTTACTACTTGATATGCCTATTATAGTCACTGAAGTGAAGGTGAAGAGGTTTGTACTTGATCAAAACTTAGGACTTGAAATATGATTACACTTCAAAGATATACCTTTAAAACTCAAATAAGCTTATAGTTCAGGCATGACCTTCTATTTATAAGATTTTTTTTACAAGGCTCAAGTTGTTTTGGGTACTTCTTCATTGAAAGGCACGAAAGAAGAAGGAAGAATAGAAGAAAATATTCTATCCTTACATGTCACAAAGTAAGGGAGATGAAAAATAAATAAATCATGACTACAGAGTATATTAGTACAAAGTGGCATGACTCTGCAAGGGAGAGGCCATGTAGAAGTGTGTGTGTATGTGTGTGTGTGTGTGTGTGTGTGTGTGTGTGTGTGTTATAGGTATGTGTTATAGGTGTGTGTATGTGTGTGGGGGGTTATGCATGTATGTGGGATGTATACATACAGAAGTCAGAGAGTGTCTTCTCTACCACCCCTTACCCTATTCCTTTGAGAAAGGGTGTTTCCCTGAATCTGGAGCTCACATTTTTTCATTAGTCTAGAAGCCAGAAAGCCACAATGGTCTTCCTGTCTCAGTCTCCCCATCCCCCAACACTAGAATTACGGGCACCTGGGAGACTACTAGCTCCTGGCTTGGTATGTGGCTGCTAGAATCTGAACTCAGATTTTCATGGTTGTGCAAAAGTACCCATTAGAATCTATGTTGTTTTAATTTACTGAACTTACAGACTAATTTATAAGATGCAAATGGTAGCATTTTATGACATAATATCAATTCATTAGGAAACTAAATATGTAAACAAAATCCTTTGATTAAAAAATATTTCATGAACAAGAATAAAGTTTATCAAAAAAATGCAGTTGTAGCCTAATCAGTGACATAAAAGCATGCAACACCAATAGCATGTATTGACTGAGAAGTGGTAAATACTTTTTCTTAATGCTTTACATTTATTAAGGCATTTAACTGGTAAAACTCATTTTGAATTGTTATTTTCCTCTATATTATAGATACAAAAAATGAATGAAAATGCAACGAAGACTTGGGCTGGGGAGATGGTTCACTGAACATCTTTCTCTTTAAATGAGTTCAAATTCTTTGTACTCACATGTTTAAAAAAAACCCTAGACATGACTGTGGTTACTTGTAACCCCAGCATTGTTGGGAAGCAGCATATAGGTGATCTCTTGAGAGCTCGAAGATCAGCTGGCCTATCTGAACTGGTGAGCTTCAAGTTCAGTAAGAGAATTTGTCTCAGTGCAATGGGGTACAGAGGTACATAAAATACCCAACAACCTGTTCTGGCCTCTACTCAAGTATTCATGAACATACACCTCCACAAATTCATATACATGTCCAGGCATCATACACAAAATTACACAGAAAATAAAACACAACAAAGTAAAATGCACATATATAAAACAATAAAAAACTTAAATAGAAAAAAAAAGGAGCAATGGTAAAGGCTGATAGTTACAAATGCCCCCATGGTATTTAGAGCATCACTAACTAAATCTTTCAGCCTTCTTTTCATTATCTATTTGTTTCCTTACTTATTCACATTACATCCCAATCACAAAGCCCCATCCTCCCATTCCCACTCTCACCCTCTCCCTCTTCCATCAGTTTTAATCCCTTTCTCCTCAAAGTATCTGCCCTCCAATGCGTACCAAATGAATGTGGCTGGACTACAAACATAGTCTTCCACTGAGGCCCAACAAAAGCATCCACTAGGAGAAAAATCCAAGGATTAAGGGCAATAGAGTCAGAGAGCACCTGCTCCAGCTGTTACAGGCCCACATGAAGATAAAGCTGTACATTTGCTACATATGTGTAGAGAGCCTGGGTCCTGCTCCTTCATGCTCTGGTGGGTGATTCAGTCTCTGTGAGCCCCTGTGTGCCAGGTTAGTTGACTTTATAAGCCCTTGAGGTATCCTGGAAACCATTGGCTTCTTCACTCCTTTCCTCCACTCTTCCAAAAGGCTCCCTGAGCTCCACCTAATGTTTGGGTATAGATCTCTTTTTTTTCTTTTCTATTTTTATTTATTTTTACTGGATATTTTATTTATTTACATTTTTAATGTTATCTCATTATCTGGTAACCCCTGTCCCATCCTCCCTTCTCCTGCTACTATGAAGGTGTTCCCCCACCCACCCACCCACACCTGCCTTCCCACCCTGGCATTTACCTATGCTGTGGCATGGAGCTGTAAGGAAAAGATGACGGGGCACCAATGAAAGGAAAAGTCACAGGGCACCAATGTTGTGAAAGGATAACGATCCGAGTCACAGCACCAATGTAGGGGAAGGATGAAGAGAGTGGGGGGCATATGGCCTATGGAGGTGCGGCGAGGCCTGAGGGCAAGGGAGATGCCTCTGAGGGGTCCATGTTGGGAATCTCTTCCCTGAGGGACCAGCCACACAACAGTATAGTACGGAATAGAGTTTATTCAGGTCATGGGAGAGTTAAGAGGGTAGTAGAGGCAGAGAGAGAGAGAGAAGTAGAGGAGTAGAGGCCGGCCATGAGCACCTGGGAGAGAGGGGGGAAGGGAAATGGGAGAGCAAGGCTGCAAGAGCACAAGGGCAGGAGAGGCCAAGAGAGAGAGGAGGGGTCAAGCAGCCCTTTTATAGTGTCAGGTCACTGGGGTGGAGCATACCTGGTTGTTGCTAAGCAACTTAGGGGTGGGGTTTACAGAATCCCAACAGGAGCACTTCCAGGACCAAGAATCTCTCCTCCCATTTGATGTCTAACAATGCCATCTTCTGCTGCATATACAGCTGGAACCTTGGGTCCCTCCACGTGTACTCTCTAGTTGGTGGTTTAGTCCCTGGAAGCTCTGGGGGGTCTGTTTGGTTGACATTGTTGTTCTTTCTATGGGCTTCAAACCTCCTCAGTTCTTTCAGTAATCACTCCGAAATGCTGAAATATTAAATAAACAGAAAATTAAACTATTATTGATAAATAATCCCCAAAATTAGGAATGTGGAAAAATACCTTGCTTCATATTCGTGTCTTGACTGATCCCTGGGAGTGATTTACTTTAGAATTGGAAAGAAAATGCTCAGTAAACAGTTGCAGTCAATTTCTCCTAAGCATTACATCATAACAGTGATTTCTCTTTTCTTTTTCTAGACAATATAGTCCTACAAAGAATTCATCACAGTACATTGGGACAATTAAGAGCACACTTATAGTGAAAGACCCCCTCAGAAAGGAGACCCTCAGTCAAGTCTCGGGATAACACAACTACCCAAGAACTCATGAGAGACTGTCCTTGCTGCAATTATATGAAGTTTTTAAATTGACCAGTGCACTGGGGTCGAGACTCATATCCCATGCAGGAGTAGAGGAGTCTGACCATGAGTGGCTGGAAGATGGGGATTTTTAAAGAAACAAACCACAACCCACGGCAAGGGGGGAGTACATCATTGAAGAATACCAAAAGTATCAGTAAAGAATCGTAAGGGAAATACCTGGTTTCTCAAGATTGCCTATAAGGTGAAAATTACCAGTGAAGTATCGCGAGGGGAGCATCCGGTTTCTCAAGATTGCTTATGATGTGTTATTTAACTTTTATGTTTTTATGGTCAGTCAGTTTCTGAAACAGAGTCACCCTGACCTTAAGGCCATAAATTATTTATGGTCAGACAGTTCCTGAAACAGAGTCACTGAACCTGCTATCCTACATTTTTTTGCTCTACTCTACCTGCTAGGGGTTTTCTACTTTACCTGTTAGGGGGTCAGGATTTATCATAGTCTTTCAGTAGGAGCCAGTTTGCCTACACTTGGTTTCTGTTCACATCTCTTCACAGCTGCATTTCTTAACTTCTACATCTATAAAATAAGCGTAATAGCGAGGGTCTTAGAGAGGTTCTATGGGTGTGTTATCATTACTGCATTACCTGACACATATGAAAAATTCTGACAGTTCCTAACACAGACTATGTGACTCTTACTATTATTTTATCATGGCAAAGAAATTACATGTTTTTAAAGACAGGGTCCACTATCTAGGCCTGGTTGTCTTGGAAACTCACTATGTAGACCAAGGTGACCTAAAACTCACAGAGATCCATCTGCCTCTACCTTCATAGTTCTGGGGCTAAGGGAGTATGCCATTACTCCCAGCTTGAGATTATTCTTATGATTATCATCATTCTTGATGAAAATTATATAAAAGTATTAAATAACAATTTCTATTTATAAACCCATCTAATGTGTCCTTTGCTAGTATGTGGTTTATTATATTTTATGCTTTATTGATTTTATGATTTCTTGGAGCTCACATATAGCCGAAATATTTCAGTACAATTAAGTGAACAGACATGTTTTGTTTTCCAGACCATCTATAAGAAACTAACACTCTAAAGACAAAGAGAAAGTTTGTGGTCACAAAGGTGTAGTGTAGAGTGCTGTTAAAATCTCAATCAATCCTGAACCTGATTCTTGGCAACACAGAGTTCAGCAAGCCTGGGTTCAGCACGTTGGACAGTGCCACAAGTATGCTCTGGTTACTCAAGCATTGGAACAATATTCAGAAATGTGGGCAAATACGTGTGCCTGAATGCAACTCCATTAATAACTTATATCCACAAAAATACTTTTTATTATATTCACAAGAAATCAAAATCACAATAAATTGTCAAGCAATGGAGAAGAGAAAATAACCAAAATTTCAGCAAGGATTCCCTGATCCCCTGCTTCTAGCTAGCTGCACCCCCCAGGGATATATATTAATATTTTTTTCTAAGTTGTTTTAATCATTAATTAGAACTGGGAATGAAGATCAGCTGGTAGGGGGCTTGTCTAGTAAGCACAAAACCCTGGATCTGAGCCCCAGTACAACATACTCGGATGTAGTGGTGCATGTCTTTAATCCCAGTACCAAGGAGGTAGAAGCAGAAGAATCCAAAGGTCGTTGTATATCTAACTACATAGTGACTTTGAGGCCAGTCTGAAATACTTAATAAGATCCTGCATTAGCTAAAGAAAACATTGAATGATTTTGTTGCACTAGAGCATATAGTATTTAAAGCTGAGGAATTAATGAAGTTGATAAGTATTATGAATAATATTTACAAGTAGCAATTTAAGCACTTCATGAAGTTTAGATTCAGAAGATGTTTTAAAGACAAATATACAATCTTGCTCTCTGTAAAATAATTTCACTCCCATATATACATTCCATATGCACATATCCTTCCCATTATTTTGCCATAAAATTATAAATTTTCACTGTATTTTTATTATCATAGAATAATTTCTTTATCTTGTGCAGCAGGCTCTCATTAATTGTAAAATAAAGCAATTTTACTTCTGAGCTAAATTTAGTAGTTGGTAAATCCTCTGTAAATAAATGGCATTATGGACAGACAGCTCTGGAAGAGCCTTTCTTCCACAAAATTTGACTTTCATCATGTCCCCAGTCTGTAATTCAGGACCGTCATCAAGTACAACCAGTCTGCAGTTCAAATCTTTCATTATGCCTTCTAGTCTACAGTTCAAAGCCTTCCAAGGTTGTTTCTCTTTTTGTATGTTTGTAGCTATCTTTGGATAAGAATATATTTTTCAGATTCTTTGAGGAAAGTATTTTTAAAAGTGTAAAGAATTCCCAAAAATATTTCTTTTTTTTAAATACACTTTATCTTTAATTCATTAATCACCTCAGAAAGCAAAATGAACTACAGTAAAGAAGACAATGTTTTCCAATGGTGGGGTGGGGGAAGAGGGAGTCAGTCACTCAATAAAATCTGTCCCTAAAATTCAATTCGTGCTTAAATTAGAGCTAGCATGTTTTGACTCTGAGGCTGAACTCCTAATGGGATCTGGTCATTTTACAGAGGAAATGGGGCAGACTTGTCCATGGGTGAAACCTAGGTGTCCCTGGTGTCCATTTCTGGGTGTCTGTTGGAACTCGTATTATGAACCACAGGCTAGCCAAGAGATTCAAACTCTGCCCCATCAGGTAGAAGGGGTAGCAATCCAGACTCACTCACCACACCTGCTATGAGAGCTGTGCTGCCTTTTCCGCTTCTCGATGTTTTGTTTTGTCAAAGCCCCCAATAAGTCTATGGAGATGGCTCGGTGGGTAAAGGGTTCATGCATGAGAACATGAGTCCACTTCCCAGAGCCAGCTAACAAAGCCAGGAGAGCAAAGCTTGTTTGTAATCTCAAGTAGGGAGTCGGGGACAGATGGGTCCCCAGGTCTTTTTTTTTCCATCTTTTTTTTTTTATTGAACAACTTTATTTAAAAAAAAAAACAAAGATAAATGTACAGATTTTAAGCATTTTTACATAAAAGTATACAAATACATTTTTGTAAGTACTTGATTTTTTTTTTAAGGTTTGGTAGTATGCATTAAAATCTTACTAGTTACAATGAGCATAAAGTACATGTAAAACAAGTTGTAACCTGGAGTTAATCAAAGCTTTCTTGGTGTGTAAAGATTAAGCATAATGGTTTTTAATATAGTCTGTGAGTTGTTTCTGGGGTGTTCAGATCTTTCTGGGGTTACTATACAATTATCAGTGACTAAATATTATGTCTGTTCTTTTGTGACTGGGTTATCTCACTCAGGATGATATTCTCTAGATGAATCCATTTTCTTAAGAATTTCCTTAAGTCATTGTTTCTGATAGCTTAGTAGTACTCAATTGTGTAAAAGTATCAAAATTTTGTATCCATTCATCTACTGAAGGACATCTGGGTTCTTTCCAGCTTCTGGCTATTATAAATAGGGCTTCTATGAACATTGTAGTGCATGTGTCTTTGTTGTATGTTGGAGCTTCTCTGGGGTATATGCCCAGAAATGGAATAGCTGGATCTTCAGGTAGTACTATGTTCATTTTTCTGAGGAATCGCCAGACTGATTTCGAGAGTGGTTGTAAAAGTTTACAACCCCACCAACAGTAGAGAAGACATCCTCACCAGCATCTGTTGTCATCGGAGATTTGGATCTTGGCCAATCTGACTGGTGTGAGGTGGAATCTCAGGGTTGTTTTTATTTGCATTTCCCTGATGGCTAAGGATGTCGAGCACTTCCTTAGATGTTTCTCAGCCATTATATATTCCTTGATTGAGAACTTTTTGTTTAAGTCTGTACCCCATTTTTAATAGGGTAGTTTAATTCTCTGGAGTCTAACTTTTTGAGTACTTTGTATACCTTGGATATTAGGCCTCTATCAGATGTGGGGTTGGTAAAGATCTTTTCCCATTCTGTTGGCTGCCGTTTTGTTTTCTTGACAGTGTCCTTAGCCTTACAGAAACTTTGCAATCTCATTAAGTCCCATTTGTCAATCTTTGACCTTAGAGCTCGAGCCATTGGTGTTCTATTCAGGAAATTTTCCCCTGTGCCTATGTGTTCTAAGGTTTTTCCTACTTTCTCATCTAATAGTTTCAGTGTATCTGGTTTAATGTGGAGATCTTTGATCCACTTACACTTGAGCTTTGTACAAGGAGATAAGAAAGGGTCTATGTTCATTCTTCTGCATGCTGAGTGCCAGTTGGACCAGCACCATTTGTTGAATAGGCTGTCCTTTTTCCATTGAATGTTTACGGCTCCTTTGTCAAAAATCAGGTGACCATATATGTGAGAACTCATTTCTGGATCTTCTATTCTATTCCATTGATCCACGTGCCTATTTCTGTACCAGTACCATGCAGTTTTCAAGACAATTTCCTTATAATATAGCTTGAGGTCAGGGATAGTGATTCCCGCGGTTGTTTTCTTGTTGTTGAGGATGGATTTCGCTAATCTGGGTATTTTGTTATTCGAGATGAAATTGCACATTGCTCTTTCCAACTCAATGAAGAACTGGGTTGGAATTTTGATGGGGATTGTATTGAATCTGTAGATTGCATTTGGTAAGATGGACATTTTTAAAATGTTGATCCTTCCAATCCCTGAACATGGGAGATATTTCCATTTTATGAGATCTTCCTCAATTTCCCTCATTAGAGGTTTGAAATTCTTGTCATACAGGTCCTTCACTTGCTTAGTTAGAGTCACACCAAGGTATTTCATAGATTTTGTGATGATTGTGAAAAGTACCTTTTCCCTAATTTCTTTCTCCACATGTTTGTCCTTTGAGTATAGGAAGGCTACTGATTTGTTTGAGTTAATTTTTTATCCAGCAACATTGCTGAACTTGTTTATCAGCTGTAGGAGTTCTGTGGTAGAATTTTTGGGGTCACTCAAGTACACTATCATGTCATCAGCAAAGAGTGATTTTTTTATCTCTTCCTTTCCGATTTGTATCTTCTTGATCTACTTTTGCTGTCTAATTGCTCCAGCCAGGACTTCCAGTACTATGTTGAATAGGTAGGGGGAGAGTGGGCAGCCTTGTCGAGTCACTGATTTTAGTGGGACTGCTTCAAGTTTCTCGCCATTAAGTTTGATGTTGGCTGTTGGTTTGCAGTATATTGCCTTTATTATGTTTAGGTATGGGCCTTGGATTCCTGTTCTTTCCAGGACTTTTAATATAAAGTGGTGTTGGATTTTGTCAAATGCTTTTTCGGCATCTAGTGAGATAACCATGTGTTTTTTTTTCTTTGAGTTTGTTTATATGGTGGATTTCATTGATGGATTTCCTTGTATTGAACCATCCCTGCATCCCAGGGATGAAGCCTACTTGATCATGGTGAATGATCATTTTGATGTGTTCTTGGATTAGGTTCGCAAGGATTTTGTTGAGTATTTTTGCATCAATGTTCATAAGTGAGAATGGTCTGAAGTTCTCTATTCTTGTAGGGTCTTTGTGTGGTTTAGGAATGAGGGTTATTTTAGCCTCAAAAAAAGAGTTAGTGTTCCCTCGGATTCAATTTTGTGGAATAGTTTGGAGAGTATTGGTATTATGTCTGCAATAAATGTCTGATAAAACTCTGCACTGAACCACTGAACCCATCTGGACCTGTGTTTTTTTTTGATTCCTGTTTTTTTTTTTTTTTTTTTTTTTGGTTGGGAGGCTTTTGATGACTACTTCTATTTTCTTAGGTGTTATGGAATAATTTAGATGGTTTACCTGGTCCTGGTTTAATTTTGGTATTGTGTATCTGTCTAGGAATTCATTTTCTCCATATTTTCCAGCTTTTTTGAGTATAAGCTTTTGTAGTAAGATCTGATGATTGCTTGAATCTCCTCAGTTTCAGTCGATATTTCTCCACTTTCTTTTCGGAATTTGTTAATTTGGATACTTTATCTTTGTCCTCTAGTTAGTGTGGCTAAGGGTTTATCAATCTGCTTAATTTTCTCAAAGAACCAGCTTTTGGTTTTGTTGATTCTTTCAATAGTTTTTTGTTTGTTTGTTTGTTTGTTTGTTTGTATTTGGTCTATTTCTGTCCTAAGTTTGTTTATTTCTTCCCTTCCACTCCTCTTGGGTGTATCTGCTTCCTTTTGTTCTAGACCTTTCAACAGTGCTGTCAGGTTGCTAGTGTATTCTCTCTCCAGTTTCTTTTTGGAAGCACTCAGAGCTATGAGTTTTCCTCTCAGTACTGCTTTCATTGCATCCCATAGGTTTTCGTATGTCCTCTTTTAATTTTCATTGAATTCCAGAAAATCCTTAATTTCTTTCTTTATTTCTTCTTTGACCCTGCTATCGTTTAACAGAGCGTTGTTTAGTTTCCATGTATATGTGGCCTTTTTGTTGTCTTTGTTGTTATTAAAGACCAGCCTTAGACCATGGTGATCTGAGAGGATGCATGGAGTATTTCAATCTTCTTATATCGATTGAGGCTTGTTCTGTGTCCAATTATGTGGTCAATATTTGAGAAGGTGCCATGGGGTGGTGAGAAGAAGGTGTATTCTTTTACTTTAGGATGATATGTTCTGTAGATATTTATTAATTCCAGTTGGCTCATTGTCTCTGCTAGTTTTACAGTGTACTTGTTCAGTTTCTGTTTCCATGATTTTTCCATTGGTGAGAGTGGGGTATTAAAGTCTCCCACCATTATTGTGTGGGGTAAAATGTATTTTTTGAGCTTTAGTTGGGTTTCTTTTATGAATATGTGTGCTTTTCTATTTGGAGCATATATGTTTAGGATTGAGAGTTCCTCCTGACAGATTTCCCCTGTAACGAGTAAAACGTGTCCTTCCTTATCTTTTTTGATAACTTTTGGTTGAAAATCTACTTTTTTCGATATTAGAATGGCCACTCAAGCTTGCTTCTTGGAGCCATTTGCTTGGAAGGTTTTTCCCAACTTTTTATTCTAAGATAGTGTCTGTCTTTGTCTCTGAGATGAGTTTCCTGTATGCAGCAAAATGCTGGATTTTGTTTATGTATCCAGTCTGATAGTCTATATTTTTTATGGGGAGTTGAGTCCATTTATGTTAATAGATATCAAAAAATAGTTGTTGTTGTTTCCTGCTATTGTTGCTTTGGTAGGTTGAATTTTGCCTGTGTGTCTTTCTTCTTTTGGTTTTCTGGCTTAGAAGTTCTCTTGTTTTTACTATGAGGTCATTTCCCTCATTGTATTGGGTTTTCCACCTATAATTCCTTGTAGTGCTGGGTTTGTGGTCAGATATTGTGTGAATTTAGTTTTGTCTTGGAATATCTTTGTCTTGCCACCTATGGTCACTTATAGTTTTGCTGTGTATAGCAGCTTGGGCTGGCACTTGTGCTCTCTTAGCGTCTGCATGATGTCTGTCCAGGCTCTTCTAGCTTTCATAGTCTCTGTTGAGAAATTGGGTATGATTCTGATTGGACTGCCTTTATATGTTACCTGACCTTTTTCCCTTACTCCTTTTAGTATTCTTTCTTTGCTTTGGGCACCTGGTGTTTTGGCTATTATGTGTCTAGAGGAATTTCTTTTCTGTCCCAACCTATTTGAAGTTCTGTAGGCTTCTTTTATGCTCGTGGTCATCTCATTTTTAAGGGTAGGGAAGTTTTCTTCCAGGATATTGTTGAAGATATTTATTGTACCTCTTAGTTGATATTCTTTGCCCTCTTCTATTCGTATTATCCTTAGGTTTGGTCTTCTCATTGTGTCCTGGATCTCCTGCACATTTTGCATTAGAAGCTTTTTGGTTTTTGCATCTTCTCTGACTTTTTTGTCTATTTTTTCAAAGTTGCCTTTTGCCCCCGAGATTCTCTTTTCTATCTCTTGTAGTCTGTTGGAAATCCTTGCATCTGTGACTCCTGCTTTCTTTTTTAGGATTTCTACCTCTAGAGTTGTCTTTTTTAGTGCTTTCTTTATTGTGTCAATTTCTGTTTTAAATTCCTTCTATTCCTTCATCTCTTTGGTTCTGTTTTCTTCTAGTTCTTTGAGTTCTTTGAGTGTTTTTCTTGTTTCTTCTTTAAAAGCTTCTAGTTATTTATACTTTTCCTCCTGTTCTTGTTTAAGGATCTCTATCATCATCTTGAGGTAGGATTTCATGTCTGAGTCTTCTTTTCCTGGAGTGTTTGGCATTCTGCTTTTTGTTGTGATGGGAGAGCTGGGATCTAGTGTTACCAGGTTATCTTGTTTTCCCTGGGGTATGTTCTTTCACTTTCCTCTTGTCATCTTGTTGTCAGTGATTGGTTCTTGCCTTTCCTTTGTACCTGGCCTGTGTCCCTGGATCTCTGCTGTTCCTGGTGGCAGATGGTCCAAGCGCCTGTTGTGCACTCCAAAAGAAGCTGGCTGGGAACAGAGGGCCCAATACCGCCAGTTTCCTGGGTCTCTGGATCAACCTGGGCAGGCACACACTTTCCTAGTGCTCTGCTGAGATCTTTCTGCCCCCTGGCTAGTTGGAATCCGTTCTCACATGTTTCTCCCCAGTCCTTTGTGTCTTGGCTTTTGCTCTTCCTGGTGGAGGATGTTCAGAGCGCCTGTTGTACACCACAGGAAAAAAAAAAGTGTTTCACTTTTCTTAATAGGACTTATTGTTTCTTTGCCCTTGACTTATTCATGCTCATAGCATACTTGGAATCTTAAGAAAAGCCATGCCATAACCTCTCTTATGCTATATGAAGCTATTTTCTAATCATTCATAACAAGGATTTGGGTATAACATGAATCATATTATAAGTAGGTCCAAAATGTCCATTTATTATTTCAAAACAAAAGCCAACAGACAGCAAGCTCACATATCAGCGGTGGTAGATTTTCTATATATAAAAATAAAGAGGCATAGCTTTGAGGCAGCTACATTAGTAAAACATAAAATTTTGATAGAATAAAAATTTTAAATTTGATATTTTAAAAAGAAGAAAAACAGAGGACAGGATTTAAATGAAAGGACATGGAGTTTATTATAATGATGGGAATACTTGGGTAAGGTTATACTAAGGGCCTACTTTTATGTCCAAAATAGACTCTGCAGTGAATGAAGAATGGCCACCTTTGTAGTGTCACCATCACAGCACAAAGATTTCTGGTTTGACACTGCAGAAGATAAAAAAAACTGTGATGTCCATTAAGACCTTCTTCCTACGAGCACTTTATTCATTCACTGTCTGAAGCAAGTCAGGTTGCCACATAAGTGTCAGAAATGCCTGTGGGAGGGAAAAAAGGCAAGCTGGGAGTTCTGCAAAATGGTGACTAATTAATACCTATTAGCACTTGCAAAGTCAGAGGGAGCAGATTGAAGGAATGTGAAAGCAAAATTTGCATGTATGTGTGTACATATTTAAACACTGAATATTTATTATAAATGTGTATATGAATTTGGTGATTGATGCTAAGTGTCAACTTGATGGACTCTGGAATCACCTGGGATGTGGGTCCTTGGTATGCCCGTGGGAGATAATCTTAATGACATTAGCTGAGAAGACATTCAACCACTCTAGGTGGTACCATTCTCTAGCTGGGTTCCAGGACTAAATAGACCAAGGGCTCTCAACCCCTTTGGTGTTGCATATCAAATACCCTGCATATCATATATTTAATTACAATTTGTAAAAGTAGCAAACATACTAAAAATAATGCTATGGTTGGGGGTCACAACATGAGGAACTGTGTTAAAGGGTTGCATCATTAGAAAGGTTGAAAACAACTTAAGAGTTGGAGAAGGTGAACTGAGCAACAGCAAAAATTCATTGCTATTTAGATCTTGATTGTGTGATGTATTTGTGTTTGAGATAGATAATGTATGACCAGTATTTCAAGCCTCTACCATGTTGTTTTTCCTGCCATGAAGTACTGTGTTTCTTAGTTATGATTTGGAATTAGCTGCTTCTGTCTGGGAATTTTAATAATAGTAACAGAAAAGTAACTGAGAGGAATATATATAGATATCTGTATCACCCAGTAAGGGTATACTTAAAAGAGATATCAGGCAGCAATTTCACTGTTTTGTAATAATCACAGAGTATATTGTACAAATCTACAGAGTGTAACCTATTGCTGTTATGCTATATATTTCTACAGTATGTTACTCTACTAAATACCTGAGCAAGTGTAACACAGTAGCAAATGCTATGTATCTAAACATCAATAGACATAGAAAAGGTAAAATGGAAATATTAGAAAACAGGAACTTTTCTATTCCACTATAGTCTTATAGTACTGCCATCACTACAGCTGTGTGCTTGTGTTTGTGTATGTGTGTGTCTATGTGTGTGTGTGTTAAATGTATATGTGTGCATGCATAGGTTACTAAGATAAGTGGGTGCAACCACATCACCAATGAGAAAAATAATACAATCACGAGGTACTTCATGGGGATTGTTTACCCCATATTTGTAGGCTCATATGATTCATAGTTAATGAGTTGGCACTTGTGATTATAAACAGGTTCTGCTACTTATCGACATCATAGGAAAAAGAACTCAAGAGTGTTAATTCCTAACTAGCACAGTCTAGTCTAGTCACACGTTCATAGCATATGTAAGCTTTCCTCATAGCATGTTACATCTTTGAAAGAATGTCAGCATTCCTCACTTGCTTGGGGAGTCAGGAAGATGGATCAGAATGAGACACTCTTGACTCTGGAGAAGACAGTCTGGCAGGCTTCCTTCAGAATCAAGATAGAGTGAGCAGAAAGCCAGCATTCACAAGGAAGCTGGAATGCTTGCATTAAACAAGACCATAAATGAGAGCCTCTCCTCTGGGGAGAGATAGAAAAGAGAGAGAGATAACTACAATGTGTAAATGAAAGAGGTCTCTTGGGAGGAGTCAGAGAAAATGAAAATAAGGAAAAAGGAAGGCAGGGTGAGAGGAAGGGTCTGATTTTCAATATGATGGCTCCTCCAACGGCAAAGCATTATTAGCAATGTCAACACACTTAGCTTATGCTTTGTGCAACAATCTAAAGCTGACTGCTCAAGAAATGAATTTATTATTTCATTGTAAGGATAGCAGATGGTGTCTATTGTTTGTCTTTCTTGCAGGCTGTTCTGATTTCATTTCTGTTGCTATTATCAGCTATCCTAATGCGAAGCAAGGGGTTGAATCAAGGGAGAAAGTGTAATTTTGCTAGTGATTCCACACTATGGTCCACCATTGTGGTGACATCAAGGCAAAAGGAACTTGAAACAGCTGGTTATGTCTCAATAGTTTCTACACAGCTTACTTTTTCCCACACTGTTTGAGCCTACCCCATAAAATGCTTCCATCCAAATACACAGTGGGTTCAGCCACCTCAGTTCATCACCTGACAATTACAGGTAACTGTTGCATACAGGCAGATACACACACACACACACACACACACACACACACACACACACACATTCAGAGTCACACTGGAGGGTTTGGGAAGCATGTGGAAGCTGATCTATGTACATTCTTTATAGATCCTTTAAGTATGATACTCACTTCACAAAGTCTTTTTCTCCATGTATAAAACTGATTCTCTCACTTTTGCATGTCTATACAGAAATAGCCTCTAAAACTGTCAATAGCTAATTTTATCATTAACAATTTTGTTGTGTTGAATATTTAAATATGATAGTCTTACTTTAAATGTACACTGTTCTTTGCATTAACCCGGCCATTTTAGAAGCAATGATATTTTCTCTGATATATGGATTAAATGTATCTAGAGTAAGAATCCTTCCTTCTACTCTCCTGTAGCTGCCAATTCTACCTCTGGATCTGAGAGGTGAAGATTTTCATTTTAAAAATTATGTCATCAAATAGAGAAATGATGTCCTGGCATTTTAGTTGCTGGAGCTAAACACACAACATGAAGCTGGGTGATAACTCAGTTGGTAAGAGTTCCTGCTGTGCAATCATGGGGAACTGAAACCAAATTTCAGTCCTTACAGAAGAAGCCAGGTGTGGGACAACAGAGATGGCTTAGTGTAGAAAAGCATGTCCTACTTTTACAGAGGCCCAAGTGTGATTCCCAGCACCAGCATCCAGAACTGTAGCTCACAACTGCCTACAACTCGAGACCCAACTGTTTTGTACTGAAATTCTTTGATCCTTTGTTTAAAAATGAAACATTAATGGGTTTCAAGTTGACATGCATTTACAGTGTCTGCCATGAAATTGAAGGAATATACTGTGGAACATAAATCTAGCTAATTAAAATATACAGTGCCCCCAGTAGTTCTCAACCTTCCTACTGCTGCAACCCTTTTATACAGTTCTTCATGTTATGGCGATCCCAACAATAAAATTATTTCATTACTACTTTATAACTATAATTTTGCTAGTGTTATGAATCATAATATAAATATATGATATGTAGAATATCTGATATGTGACTCTCCCCAAAGGGATCCAACCTCCAGGTTGATAACCACTGTCTCTCAGAGTTATCATCTGTGTGGTGAGACTATTTGAATATACTCAGTCAGCATTTCTTGCCTCTGCCTGCCTTTAATACTTTGGCTAAATAGTAACTTTTTTTTTGAAAAGTAGCCATAATTAATCAGCCCTAATACTGTGTTATTGGGAAAAGAAGGTACAGAGATATGACTCAGTGACAAGCATAAGACCCCGGGTTGAGTTTTTAGAGGCATGAAAGCAAGAAAGCATAAAAGAAATTAATTCCCAGTACAGCATTTAAGAGAAGTTATCTAAATGACACTAATATTTAAATACAGTGCTACTAAATTAGGAACTGGGCAGCTCAGATACAGAATAATGAAGGAGAAAGCTTAGGTAAGATATTGGGAGGAATTTTTTAAACACAGTTTTTAGTACTTGGTATATAACACTTAAGAAAACCTCCTTAGTGTCAGGAAAGTGACCAAGAAGGGATGCTTATTACATCATGAGTAATGAAATGCTGGCAGTAGGACACAAGAAACATGAAAAAGAAGATGATGCTAGTTATTTCTATAGTTTCTATTGCATTATATATTTTTGTGATACCTAATTAATAAAAATGCAATTGACAGTGAAAGTAATAAGTTGGTTGAAGTTCTGTAGCTTCAAAAGGCCATTGTGGACTTATAGAAGTTCAACAGATGTTTAGAGTCTGGAACTGGGCAAGTGTTTAAGTGGCTTCCTTAGTCTAGCTGTATGGTGGTTCAGTTTGTGAGTTTATTACAATGCAGTTAGTTAAAACAAAAAGAAAACACCTTTCAACAAAACTCACAATGTAAATCAGTTTCATGATATTGATTTGAAAGCTTTTAAATACTGAGGAAATTCACCTTCAGGTCTTATAAGAGGCCTATTATTAATATATATCTTCTGACAAAACATGGGAAGTTACATGAGCTGAGCCATCGCAAGCGAGGGCCGGGGTGAGTGGTAGCCCTGTGATCTTCAATGAGAGACTCAGTGGAGACATACTTTAAAGCCATGGCAGGATCCAATGCTTCGATCTCTGGGCAGCAAGGCACTCTTTTGGGTATCATGCTAGTCTTCTGGGCAACACATGGATTTAGCCTTGCTGAAATTAGGACTGTAAAATACCAGCACTCCTACTCATTTCCACAGCATTTGCACTCAAATTGAATAAGCTCCAACATCTGTACAGAACTCATTTAAGGCACCTGATGTCTGAGAGCTGATTCAGAATGAGTGTGTTAATTGTACAGTTAAAAAACAATGGCTTGTTCTGGCTTTGCTTTGAGCTTGACCCCTGGGCACAGATTTTATGAACAACTTTATCTCCACTCTTCAGAGATGTTCCTTTGCTTAATTATCATTCACTGACCAACACTCTATTTCTATGGAAGATTGACACATTTTGGAAAACAGGACCATTATAGTCTTTCCATACTGACTATAAATTTATGCTTAAAGATACTGTAACCTGTGGTACTGGCTGGCCAATTTCAAAAAACCAAAAATGATTACTTGGCATGTTAATTTAGTTCAAGCAAAACTAACTCTCATAAAGGGTGGATATGCAATTTTCCAATTGTTAGATAAAGAAATCCTGTTTTAGATTTCCTTATAAGAAGCTCAACTGAATAAAAACATAGTGTCCAGTGATGTCACATGGTCATTTGATTTTTTTAACAACTTTATTTTAAGAAACAAAGATAAATGTACAGATTTTAAGCATTTTTTGCATAAAAGTATACAATACATTTTTGTCAGTACTTGGTGTATTTTTTTAAAGGTTTAATATCGTGATCAAGATCCCACTAGTTACAAAGAACATAAAGTACATGTAAAACAAGATGCAACCTGGAAATAGTCAAAGTTTACTTGGTGTGTAAAGATTTTTTTTTTTTTTTTTTTTTTTTTTTTGCAATGAGCAAACACTACATGTAATATAGGGTGCATCCCGTAATTTGTCAATGAGTTCTTGGTGGGTAAGGATTGAGCATGACTTTCTTTGTTTGTTTGTTTGTTTTTTTTTTTTTTTGTTATCTTTATTTCTTGGACTTCATACAGTTGGTGAGGTGTTTCTGGGGGAGTCCAAGCCTCTGGGGTTAGCATCCCATTATCAGTGACTGCATATTATGTCTGTTCTTTTGTGACTGGGTTATCTCACTCAGGATGATGTTCTCTAGATGCATCCATTTTCTTAAGAATTTGGTTAAGTCATTGTTTTTGGTGGCTGAGTAGTATTCCATTGTGTAAATGTACCACAATTTTTGTATCCATTCATCTACTGAAGGACATCTGGGTTCTTTCCAGCTTCTGGCTATTATAAATAGAGCTGCTATGAACATTGTGGTGTATATATCTTTGTTGTATGTTGGAGGGTCTCTGGGGTATATGCCCAGAAGTAGAATAGCTGGGTCTTCAGGTAGTACTATGTCCAATTTTATGAGGTATCACCAGACTGATTTCCAGAGTGGTTGTATCAGTTTACAACCCCACCAACAGTGGAGAAGTATTCCTCTATCTCTGCAACCTTGCCAGCATCTGTTGTCATCAGAGTTTTGGATCGCAGCAAATCTGACTGGTGTGAGGTGGAATCTCAGGGTTGTTTTGATTTGCATTTCCCTGATGGCTAAGAATGTCTAGCACTTCCTCATATGTTTCTCAGCCATTGGATATTCCTCAACTGAGAACATTTATTTAGCTCTGTACCCCATTTTATAATAGGGTTGTTTGATTCTCTGGTGTCTAGCTTTTTTAGTTCTTTGTAAACCTTGGATAATAGGCCTTTATATAATGTGGAGTTGGTAAAGAACTTTTCCCATTCTGTTGGCTGCCGTTTTATTTTCTTAACACTGTCTTTAGCCTTACAGAAACTTTACAATCTCATTAAGTCCCATTTGTTAATCTTTGACCTTAGAGCTTGAGAAATTGGTGTTTTGTTCAGAAAATTTTCTCCTGTGCCTATGTGTTCTAACGTTTTCCCTACTTTCTCATCTAATAGTTTCAGTGTATCTGGTTTAATGTGGAGATCTTTGATCCACTTACACTTGAGCTTTGTACAAGGAGATAAGAAACTGTCTATTTTCATTCTTTTGCATGCTGAGTAAAAGTTAAAACAACACCATTTGTTGAAGAGGCTGTCATTTTTCCATTGAATGTTCACCACACCTTTGTCAAAAATCAGGTGACCATATACATGAGGTCTCATTTCTGGATCTTCTATTCATTTCCATTGATCCACATGCCTATTTCTGTAAGTACCATGCAGTCTTCAGCACAATTGCCTTGTAATATAGCTTGAGGTCAGGGATAGTGATTCCCGCATATGTTTTCTAGTTGTTGAGGATGGATTTCGCTATTCTAGGTCTTTTGTTCTTCCACATGAAATTGCACATTGATCTTTCCAACTCAGTGAAGAATTGGGTTGGAATTTTGATGGGGATTGCATTGAATCTGTAGATTGCGTTTGGTAGGACGGCCATTTTTAAAATGTTGATCCTTCCAATCCATGAGCATGGGAGATCTTTCCATTTTCTGAGATCATCCTCAATTTCCTTCTTAAGAGGTTTGAAATTCTTGTCATACAGGTCCTTCACTTGCTTAGTTAGAGTCACACCAATGTATTTCATAGATATTGTGACTATTGTGAAGGGTTCCTTTTCCCTAATTTCTTTCTCCACATGTTTGTCCTTTGAATATAGGAAGGCTACTGATTTGTTTGAGTTAATTTTGTATCCAGCCACTTTGCTGAACTTGTTTATCAGCTGTAGGAGTTCTCTGGTGGAATTTGTGGGGTCACTTAAGTAAACAATCATGTCATCTGCAAAGAGTGATGTTTTTACTTCTTCCTTTCCCTTTTGTATCTCCTTCATCTCCTTTTGCTGTCTAATTGCTCCAGCCAGGACTTCCTGTACTATGTTAAATAGGTAGGGGGAGAGTGGGCTGCCTTGTCGAGTCCCTGATTTTAGTGGGATTGTTTCAAGTTTCCCACCATTAAGTTGTTGTTGGCTGTTGGTTTACTGTATATTGCTTTTATTATGTTTAGGTATGAACCTTGGATTTCTGTTCTTTCTAGGACTTTTAACATGAAGGGGTGTTGAATTTTGTCAAATGCTTTCTCAACATCTAGTGAGATGATCATGTGATTTTGTTCTTTGAGTTTGTTTATATGTTGGATTACTTTGATGAACTTCCTTATATTAAACAATTCCTGCATCCCAGGGATGAAGCCTACTTGGTCATGATAAATGCTCATTTTGATGTATTCTTGGATTCAGTTTACAAGGATTTTGTTGACTATTTTTGCATCAATGTTCATAAGTGACATTGGTCTAAAGTTCTCTTTCCTTTTAGGGTCTTTGTGTGGTTTAGGTACGAGGGTTATTGTAGCCTCAAAAATGAGTTAGGTAGTATTCCATCTGATTTTATCTTTTGGAATAGTTTGGAGAGCATTGGTGTTATATCTGAAATAAATGTCTGATAAAATTCTGCATTGAACCCTTCAGGACCTGGGCTTTTTATGGTTGAGAGGCTTTTGATGACTTCTTCCATTTCTTTAGGTGTTATGGGATTATTTAGATGGTTTACTTGGTCCTGGTTTAACTTTAGAATCTTGTATCTGTCTAGGAATTCGTCCATTTCCTTCAGATTTTTCAATTTTGTGGAGTATAAGTTTTTGTAGTAGGATATGATGATTTCTTGAATTTCCTCAGTTTCAGTTGTTATGTCTCAACTTTCCTTTCTGATTTTGTTAATTTGTATACTCTCTCTTTGCCCTCCGGTTAGTCTGGCTAGGGGTTTATCAATCTTGTTGATTTTCTCAAAGAACCAGCTCTTGGTTTTGTTGATTTTTTCAGTCATTCTTTTTGTTTCTATTTGGTCTATTTCTGCCCTAATTTTGATTATTTCTTGCTGTCTACTCTTCTTGGGTGTATCTGCTTCCTTTTGTTCTAGGGCTTTTAGCTGTGTGGTCAAGTTGCTGATGTATGCTCTCTTCACTTTCTTTTTGGAACCAGTTAGGGCTATGAGTGTTCCTCTCAGTAGTGCTTTCATTGCATCCCATAGTTTGGCTATGTTGTGTTTTTGTTTTCGTTGAATTTTAGAAAATCCTTAATTTCTTTCTTTATTTCTTCTTTGACCCTGCTGTTGTTTAACAGAGCATTGTTTGGTTTCCATGTGTACGTGGGCTTTTTGTTGTCTTTGTTGTTGTTAAAGACCAGCTGTAGACCATGATGATCTGAGAGGATGCATGGGAGTATTTCAATCTTTTTATATCGATTGAGGCTAGTTCTGTGTCCAATTATGTGGTCAATTTTCGAGAAGGTGCCATGGAGTGATGAGAAGAAGTTGTATTCTTTTACTTTACAATGATATGTTCTGTAGATATCTATTAATTCCAGTTGGTTCAAAGTCTCTGCTAGTTTTACAGTGTCCTTGTTCAGTTTGTTTCCATGATCTGTCCATTGGTGAGAGTGAGGTATTAAAGTCTCCCACTATTATTGTGTGGGGTGAAATGTATTTTTTGAGCTTTAGTAGGGTTTCTTTTATGAATATGGGTGCTTTTTTATTTGGAGCATATATGTTAAGTATTGAGCGTTCCTCCTGACAGATTTCCCCGGTAATGAATAAAAAATGTCCTTCCTTATCTTTTTTGATAACTTTTGGTTTGAAATTTACTTTATTTGATATTAGAATAGCCACTCCAGCTTGCTACTTAGTGCTGTGTGCTTGGAAGTTTTTTTTCCCACCCTTTTACTCTGAGATAGTGTCTGTCTCTGTCTCTGAGATGAGTTTCCTGTATGCAGCAAAAGGCTGGATTTTGTTTATGTATCCAGTCTGATAGCCTATGTCTCTTTATTGGGGAGTTGAGTCCATTTATGTTAATAGATATCAAGGAATAGTTGTTTCTGTTTCCTGCTATTATTGCTTTTGTGGGTTGAGTTGTGTCTGTGTCTTTTTCTTCTATTGGTTTTCTTGTTTAGGAGTTTTCTTGTTTTTACTAGGATGTATTTTCCCTCATTGTATTGGGTTTTCCACCTATAATTCATTGTAGTGCTGGGTTTGTGATCAGATATTGTGTAAATTTTGATTTGTCTTGAAATATCTTCATCTCTCTATCTATGGTGATTGATAGTTTTGCTGGGTATAGAAGCTTGGGCTGGCAATTGTGCTCTCAATAGGGTCTGCATGATGTCTGTCCAGGCTCTTCTAGCTTTCATAGTCTCTGTTTAGAAATCGGGTGTGATTCTGATTTGTCTGCCTTTATATGTCACCTGACCTTTTTCTGTTACTGCTTTTAGTATTCTTTTTTGCTTTGGGCACTTGGTGTTTTGGCTATTATGTGTCGGGAGGTATTTCTTTTCTGGTCCAACTCACTTGGAGTTCTGAATGCTTCTTTTTTGCTAGTGGTCATCTCATTCTTAAGGGTAGGGAAGTTTTCTTCTACGATTTTGTTGAAGATATTTACTGTGCCTCTTAGTTGATACTCTTCTCCCTCTTCTATTCCTATTATCCTTAGGTCCAGTCTTCTCATTGTGTCCTGGATTTCCTGGACATTTTTGGTTAGGAGCTTTTTGTTTTTTGCATCTTCTCTAGCTGTTTTTTCTATGTTTACAATGTTGTCTTCTGCCCCCGAGATTCTCTCTTCCATCTCTTGTAGTCACTGGAGATGCTTGCTTCTGTGACTCCTGATTTTTTTTTTAGGTGTTCTACCTCTAGGGTTATCTCTTTTAGTGTTTTCTATATTGTGTCAATTTCTGTTTTAAATTCCCTCTTCCATTCCTTCATCTCTTTTTTTCTGTTTTCCTCTAGTTCTTTGAGTTCTTTGAGTGTTTTTCTTGTTTCCTCTTTAAAAGCTTCTAATTCTTTTTGCTTTTTCTCCCGTTCTTGTTTAAGTATCTTTATCAGCATGTTGAGGTATGTTTTCAGGTCTATGTCTTCTTTTTCTGGAGTGTTTGGCATTCCCATGTGTGTTGTTATGGGAGAGCTGGGTTCTGGTGTTGCCAGGTTGTCTTGGTTTTCTTGGGATATACTCTTTCGCTCTCCTCTTGCCATCTTGTTGTCAGTGATATGTTCTTGCCCTTTCCCTTGTATCTGGTCTATGTCCCTGGATCTCCACTGGTCCAGGTGGCAGATGGGCCCAGCCCTGTTCTGCGCCCCATAGTTGCCAGTTGGAAACAGAAGTTCCAAAGTTGTGTTCCTGGTCCCTGGATCAGGCAGGGTGGGGGGTGCACTTTCTGTGTGCCCTCCGCAGAGGTCTCTCTGCTCCCTGACTGCCTAGATCTGCTACTCACCAGTCTTTAAAACTTTAGGAGCTGCTGGTCAGGGTGGCAGATGGGCTGAGCTCTGTTCTGCACCCCAGAGTCGCCAGGTGGAAACAGAAGTTCCAATGTTGTGTTCCTGGTCCCTGGATCAGGCAGGGCAGTGGGTGCGCTTTCCTTGTGCACTCTGCAGAGATCTCTCTGCTCCCTGACTTCCTAGATCTCCTACTCACCAGTCTTTAAAGCTTTAGGAGCTCGGTCATTTGATTTTTTTTTTTTTTGACTTTTACTGATAAATTTAGAGTAACCATTTAGCTTTGAATGGTCAAAAGTATTTTTAAATGATTTTAAGCTCTTAAATCCCACACCCTTCTTCACAGTCTTGGCCTCTTCTGCTCGACTTATCTCATGATCTTTAGTCTTTATTTGCAAACCAGTCCAAAAGCAACCTTTTCTCCAATGTGATCTAAAGAAGGAATGTATCATGGTCATTTTTTTTTTTTTACTAGATCTGGCTACCAACATGCAAATATGTTAATGCGTTAAGTGTCTTTGCTTTTCCTTAAAGTTACTGTCATTTTTGTTCCCCTTTGAAAAATCAGAACAATTGTGGAAACTCTCTGATTGTGCTGTCACATTCTCTTGATCTCTCTAGACCTTACTGCAGTTATGAATCCATCTCAGAGACCTTATGGAAACAGCTCTAGGTAATTTTGTTCAGATGTGCATATGTGTCCCACTGTTTAATCTTTAGTCTTCACCTTAATATCTGAAACACTCGATTGTTTCCTTCTTGAAAGGTTGGCCACTTGCTTTCTAGAACACAGAGTTTCTGTGGTGTTTTCATCATTCTGTGACATGTGTCTTCCCCATTTAATACATAGTAAGTGTTCCTAGGGATTGTTTTCCCTTCCCTGTTTCCACTTGAACTGACTCCTTCTGTGAGGGCTGCTCTTCTTACTGCTTCGGCTGTGATCCTTGTGCTCAGAACATTAACTTACTTCTGATGCCATTCTTCCAGAGCCGTCAGATTCACATGTGCAGAGGTCATCCTGGGAATAATCTTCTCAAACTAAACTCATTCCATCCTTTCTGCCTCAGGCTTCCTGCCTTAGGTAAATAATACATTAAGCAAGCATGTGCATTTTCTTCAGTACCCCATTTGTATTATAACAAATCCTGCCTTAGCAGATGTAGAACCTCATATCCTCTGCCTTTTCTCACCTTCTCTGCAACACTCTAAACTGAATCCCTATTATTCTCACCTAGAGCATGACTACAGCATGTGTTGTGCATTTCCTTCCACTGCCATTCTTTTTCTTTTTCTCTCTGTACAAAGTAAACACAATAGCCATTTAAAACATTTAAGATGAACATCCTTATCCTGTATTTACATAGATTGGTATTTGATTTTGACCTTTCTAAGTCTCCCATGGCATCTCTAACTACTCTTAGACTTTTTCTTCCTCAGTGTTCTATCACAATGAAAAGATACCATGGCCATCATAAGTCTTGTAAAGGAAAAAGCATTTAACTGAGGCTGGCTTATAGTTTTAGAGGTTTAGTCCCTTAACATCACAAGAAGTATGGTATAGTACAGGTAGACATGGTGCTGAGAAAAATGCTGAGAGTTTTATATTGTGATCCAAAGTCCTCAAAATGAGATTCTCCCACTAGGCATAGGTTGAACAAAAGGAACCTCAAAGCCTACCTCCAGAATGACACACTCTGTAGGTTGATGTCAAGATGATAAATGACATCAAAAGTACAGTTATGTGGTGGGGACAAAATTTTTGTAAGGTGGGAGAGAGGAGGAAAGAAGGCATGTACATTAAATGTTGTCTTTTACAAGAAAAAAAAAAAAGATGGAGCCAGAGAAGGAGGATCTAGATTCAGGCAGATATAAATATTTTTAAGGGTTTCTATAGATCAATTTGTCTTATCTAAAGTGCATGGTTTATATCTTTGTCAACTGTGTAGAAGTATTGTGAATTGAGAATGTAAGATATAAATTTGACTGATAAATTATTGATTATTGAGTCATGGTTTTGCTGGGCTGTGGGGAATGTGAGCAAAGTTCCCAGCTGGCAGAGAGACAGCTGGGAGAGGGCAGCTCATGGACCCTGTGGCAAAGAGATTTGGCTCTCTGTCACCTCAAGGAGTGAGAAGCAAGGAACCCTTTTTTATTTTTACCACAACAACACTCCAACAAGGAGACACCTTCTAATCCTGACTCTTCTTATGTACCAAACAGTTTAGTCTATAGGGGCCATTTCTTATTCAAACCACCATACTATAATTCAAATTCAAGCCTTTCTCCATCACATTCTCTGAACTCAGAGCCTTAATTATTCTCTCTTCTTACACTCTTCTTTATAAAGATAACTTCTCCTTAACTTCATACCATGGCTTCAAATGTAGTTTCCTTCAAGACACTTGTACCTAACCCATCAAAGACAGCACCTTATAGCAGCACCTTTTGAAGGATGCTTTCTTGTCTTTTTAATGCCCTACAAATGACTATTACTTGTCACCAAAATAACTAGTTAACTCAAATAATTTTATATAAAACAAATCTGCTACAGTGAGTGAAAAATCCTACCAGCCTTTTATTCTTAACCTCATGTAAAGAATGATTCAGTGCATTAGTTTTAACTATATTTTTTATTTTATATGTAGGAGTGTCTTCCCTGTGTATATGTATCTATATATATATATTGATGCTGTGCACATATATACATGCATGTTGTGTTCATATAGGTCAGCATGAGACTTTGGATCTCTTGAAATTTTTGTTATGAATGGTTGTGAGGCACAAACCATCCATATGGTGCTGAGATCAAACTTGGATACTCTGCAAGAGAAACAATTACTCTTAGCAACTGAGCCATCTCTGTAGCCCCTGGACTAAATTTGAGAGTTGATATTAACATTTAGAAGACAAAGACTATGTTAATTCAAAATTCACTTCTAAAACACATTATTTGAAAATGTTCTAATGAATGTCACAAGAAATTCAGCCATGTTATCCATGAACCTCTGGGAGGTAATTAGAAAGAAAAGGGGCAGACCCTCGTGTGTTTTACCGGACCACTTACTATCCTCAGATGCTAAATATGCTCACAGAAATGATAGAAATTTTATTTCTTACATGTTCATCTTACTAATATTATCCAGAGAGAAATGGGTGAAATTATTGCATTTTGTGGAAGATCATAAAGAACTTCAACAGATATTTCAATGTATTATTCTTGAGATGATACCTATCAAGAAACATATGAGGTTCCACTGTCAGGCTGGTGTCTTCCTTCTAATTATTATGTCTCTGATCTTTAGTAAGTTATTTAATTACGAGTCTTTGTTGGCTTTGTAGATTTCAAAAGGAGAATAAATACCATTCATTGCCTGAAAACTGAAAATTTATTACTAATTTAAGTTGAACTCTGAAATCTTTCTATGTATTCAACTGGATAGACCTAGCATCGGTTATTTGGCCTGAAAGTCAAACTTTAATATTGCATAGTGGAATCCTGGAGGTTTTCAGATGGTACAATTCTTTAATGTATTCAAATAAAGGATGCTTTAAAATATAGAATTTGTTTAATATCCAAAGTACATAAGCTGCTATAATAAAATAATGCCATATTTTTTTAAAAAAAAAATAGGCTTCCCTTACCTTTGAAAACCTGATAATCATGGAAAGTTGCATTAAACAAATTCCAAATTAGTCAAAATTAGTTTTATGTTATGAATTTTACTATCTTTTCTCCCATTAAGTACCTAAATATATTATATGCACTTGTATAATGCATATAATAAAAGGACACATCGGTAGTACAATTACATTTTAAGACAAAAATTTAAGTTTTTAATGACTAGTAACACTATTATTCTTTTAATAAGGTAAATAAATCCTAAAGAAATAAATAAAATGTAACTAGGCATAACAGTGTAACCCTAACACTTGGGAGTTAGGGGAGAAGATTCAATGCTGAAGTCTTAGATATATAGGGAGTTTGAAAGCAGTCAAAGATACATGAGCTCCTAAGTTAAAAAGAAAAGAAAAGAAAAGAAAAGAAAGAAAGAAATGAAATGAAATGAAATGAAAGAAGGAAGGGAGGAAAGAAGGAAGAAAAGAAAAGAAAAGAAAGGTAGAAGAAATCCTGAATAAAGAAGAGCAGATACAAAGAGTTTGAGAAGCAGAGAAAAAGGATGTTTGACAGGATGCTATCATCTGCATCTCGGCATATCACGGTCATTGTATTCTTGAGCTCCAGATAACTGTAGTTACCCACAGAGGACCTTCACCAGATTGGGTAGTTCAACATTTCACTGTGGAAGTAAGAAATGCTCAGAGGTCCTGCCCCTTCTCCCCCACCATGAGTACTGTAGCCATGTGATATACTAAGAGAAGAAAAAATATTTAGTGAAATGGCCCATGGTGCCCATGAGCCTGTAAGTAACTCTAACTAAACACCTTGTTTGCACCAACTAAATCTATGGTTAGAAGAAACAGTGATAAAAGAACCTTTCTGATTCTAAGGTTTTAAAGGTTTATCTGAGAAGTAACAAAATAATCTCACCACTGAGAGTCAAGGTTACTAAACATAATAATGTTTCTTGGTGAGCATCAAAAAGCCAGTAAAGACAAGGCCCAAATTTTTCCTTGTGGAAAACCCCTGTCCAGTGTCAATGGTGTCAAAGTGACATCTTTGACTTGATTCTTGTCTGCACCATCCAACCTTTTTAGACTCTAAATATACCATGGTAAACCCAACCTTGACCCTCTGACACTCTTATGTTGAAATAATTCACTTCTTGAGTGTATGAAATATTTCTTAAATGTTGTTTAAATATTATGTGGTGGTTTCAAGTGCAAACTGACAGAAACTATGATTGTTATTTACTCTCACATTTGAGGAAACACATCTATTTGGGAGGTATCTGGGACCTTCTGGCTCAAAAAGATTATCGTAATGCAATTTACCAGCCTCTTGGCCTTTTACCTACATCCTTGCTGGATGTCTGACATCATTAACATTTACCAAGGGGGAATATTTTTTTCTGTTTAGTTCAACAATTCTGGCATGAACGACATTAAAATTAAAGTAATTTAAATTCAGCTTGTCATTTACCTAGTATATTGGTGTTTTCCCCTGGTACTTAATATTCTGATTTTTTCATTTTCATTTCTTATGCTGAAAAACAAAATGAGCTGCCTTTTATTACAATAACTCATGTATTTTTCTTACATGGGAGCTACATACTTCTTACTGTGTAATCTACAGAAACTAACCCATGCTATATATTACTTCAGTTGGTCTTTAGACAAACTATGCAAGAGGCAAATTGATGTTATAAATCTGATACGGACTATGGATGCATGTGTGAAATCTTTTTCTTCCAGAAGCCTATAAATGTGGTTTGTTTTCCTTAAGAACCCTTCCTCCTTCACTATGAATTACAGAAACCAAGGCAAACAAAATTTCAAATACCCTTTCATTCCTTCTCATCGTTAGAAACTGTACTGCTAAATGTATATCAATTTGACACGAACTACAGTCATCTGAGAGGAGGGAACCTCAATTCAAAAAATGGCTCCCTGATATCAGGATGTACACATATTTGCAGAGCATTTGTTTGTAGTAATTAACAGAGGAGAGTCCAGCCCATTCGGAGTAGTAACCTTTCTTGCAGCTGTTCTAGCAATATATTTAAATGCTAAACACTGAGTCCCAAGACCCCAGAGGAGTGAATTCTCACACACAACAGCTTTTGTTATACAAACATTGCTACCCAAGTTCGTTAGTCAATAAAAAGCTAAAGCCTGTGATTGGGCAGTAGATACAAGGAAGTGGGTTTCAGGCTAGGCATCACAGGTAGAAGCAGGGAAGAGAGAGAGGAGGCCTCCATGAGAGGAAGTGGGCTATGAGCATGTGTCCAGAAGAAATAGTGAGTAAAAAGAGTTGTATGGCTAGCATGTAAGTTAGAATAGCTCCAAAACCTACCCGATCTAGACATATGGCTTGTAAATAAGTTACCTGGATTCTGTGTGTTTTATATGGGCTAGGTAGAATATGTAATTTATTTTACAGTGTTGGGATTCTGTAAACACCACTTCTCAATTACCTGGCCGTAGCCAGGTATGTTCCGCCTCAATGACCTGACAATATAAAAGGGGCTGCTTGTCCCCTCCTCTCTCTCTTGTCTCTCTTTATCTTGCTCTCCTGCAGCCTTGCTCTCACCCCTACCCCTCCTCTTCCCATTCCCTTGGCCCCTCTCCCTCCCCATGCTCATGGCCGGCCTCTACTCCTCTTCTCCTCTCTCTCTCTCTCTCTCTCTCTCTCTCTCTCTCTCTCTCTCGCTCGCTCTCTCTCTCGCTCTCTCTCTCTCTCTCTCTCTCTCTGCCTCTACTACCTTCTTAACTCTCCCATGACCTGAATAAACTCTATTCTGTACTATACCATTGCGTGTCTGGTCCCTCAGGGGGAAGGGATTCCCAACATGGACCCCACAGGGGTATCTCCCTTGCCCCCAGGCCTCACTGCACCTCCATGGGCCATATACCCCCCACACTCTTCATTCTTCTTCTTTACATTGGTGCCAAATCCCGTGATGTCATCTTTTTACAACATTGCTGCCCAGTAACTTTTCCTTTCATACAGACCTCCATGGGCTGCTGGTCCTGCATTCTATAAGTAAGCTGGTCAAGCCATGACAGAAAATCACCCCTCCATAGGCTCAGCATCAATTTATACATCCAGATTCTTGCCATTGGTATTCCTGTCCTGAATTCCTTCAATGATGAGCAGCTATATGGAAGTGTAAACAGAATAAATGCATTCCTCCCTGACTTGCATTTTGGTCATGTTGTTTTGTTGCAGCAATAGAAACACACACACACACACACACAAACACACACACACATATATGTTATAACTGTGGGGTAAAGAGTTTGGAAGAATGTAGGAAGCCGTTGGCGCCAATAGATGGCGCCAGCTTCCTGCCCATTGTTCAGCCTACAAAAACCTTTTCCCTCCTGTTGCTTGGCAACCACATAAGTCACAGTCCAATCTCGGGGCACATGATTGAGCTACAGGAGGATGCACCAATCAGGTAGCAACACAAGTCTCTTAGGCATTTATAAGCAGTGCATTTCTCCCCCACGTGAGGAGATTGAGAGAGATAGTGGTGAGATTTCAGGAGACCCCATGTGGAGAGATGGCAGAGAGATACCACGTGGAGAGAGACCCGATAGGAGAGATTGCGGGAGATCCCACGTGGAAAGAGACTGGGCAGAGAGATCACACGTGGGAGACTGCACGTGAGAAGTCGCCTATACAGTAGACCCCGGTAGGGAGTCCCCGGCTCAGAGAGAAGTTTCCTGCTCAGGAAGTCCCCTGCTCAGAGTGCTGTACAATAAAGGTTGTCCACAGAAGAATTTGTTTGTTTGTTGCACGCCTGTTCCTATCGGCAGGAAGCGTGGGCGCGTGACAGAAGAATCCTAACAAAAAGGAGAAAATGTCAAGAAGAAAACAAGCAAGAGCGGCATGGTGGCACACATCTAGTGTTTTGGCACTTGAGAGGTGGAGGCAGGACAGTCCTGTCAAGGTTGACATTAACTATAGAGTGATTTCAAAAGTAGTCTAGGATATATGATGAGACCCTGACTCACCAAAAACGAAAAAAGTACAGAAACAAAAATCAACTAAAACTAAAACATGGAAGTGTTTACCAGTGCCAGATATTAAAATATGATTTGGATCATATCATTTAAATCATGCAGAACTAGACTATTTGTAAGCTGAAAGGCGAAGTTGGAAAACACAGAAATAGAACTAATGAATTTTCCCACATAAAAATGTAATGTTGGTGAGGGTCACAGCCTAAGATGTGAGGGGGAATATGAGCATTTTAGTAAGTGTTAATGAAATAACTGGATGGAAAATTATGAGCAAAGACTGAATCTGTATCCTACAATAGATTCTGAATAGATCAAAATCAAATGTAAATTGTAAAATCATCCAAGTATTAGAAGAAAACATGGACAAATTATATTACCTTGAACAGAAAAAAAGTTTCTAGCTACACTACAAAAAAATTGAAATAAGAGTAAATAATAACACGCTAAATATTTTTCAAAACCTTTTATATACAAAATATATTTTGGTCAGAGGAAAAATCAGACAGTGTGTCCAAATTATCTATCTAGTCTTCATATTGTAAGTATTTACAAAGCTTTTAAACCATAAAAAAGAATAAGAATGGGGAAAATAGATGACACATAGGAAATTAGCAGTGCCCAAATAGTTCATAAAAACAGATAAAATTGGTTCTTTTAAAAAATCTTTTATTGGATGTTCTCTATTTACATTTCAGATGTCACCCACCAATCCCATCCCCCCTCCACCTCCCATTGCCTCAATAAAGGAGCTCCTTGTCCCAAGCACTCTCTCCCACTTGGCACTTCCCTACACTGGGAAAATGAGCCTTCACTGGACCAAAGTCCTCTGCTCCCAGTGATGCCAGACAATGCTACCCTCTGCTGCAGATGCAACTGGAGCCATGGGCCTCTCCATGTGTACTCACTGGTTGGTGTTCTAGTCTCTGAGTGGCATGGTAGATTTAGTTGGCTAATAATTTTGTTCTTTCCATGGGGTTGCAGACCCTTTCAGTTCCTTCACTTCTTTCTCTACCTCCTTCATTGAAGTCCCCCTGTTCAGTCCTATGGTTAGCTGCAAGCATCCTCCTCTGTATCAGTATGGCTCTGACAGAGCCTCTGAGGAGGCATTCATATCATATTCCTGCCAGTAAGCACTACTTGGCATTAGCAATATTAACTGGCTTTAGTGGCTGCATATGAGATGGATCCCCAGGTGAGGCAGTCTCTGGACGATCTTTTCCCCAATCCCTGCTCTTCTATTTGTGCCTTTATTTCCTCCCATGAGTTTTTTGGTTATCCTTTCTTAGAAGGGCTGAGGCATCTGCCTTCCTTCTCTTTGAGCTTCATAAGTTTTGTGAATTGTTTCTTGGGTATTGCAAGTTTGGGGCTAGTATCCATTTATAAATGAGTATATACCATGAGTATTTTTTTTGCGACTGGGTTACCTCACTCAGGATGATAGTTTCTAATTTGCCTAGGAATTTCATGAATTTGTTTTTAGTAGTACTCAATTGTGTAAATGTACCACATTTTCTGTATCCATTCCTCTGTTGTAGGACATCTGGGTTCTTTCCAGTTTCTGGCTATTATAAATAAGGCTGTTATGAACATGGTGGAGTATATGTCCTTGTTATATTTTGGAGCTTCTTTTGGGTATATGCCCAGGAGTAGTATACCTGGGTCCTCAGGTAGTACTATAGCCAATTTTCTGAGGACCCTCCAGACTGATATCCAGAGTGGTTGTACCAGCTTATAACTCCACCAACAGTGGAAGAGTCTTCCTCTTTCCCCATATCCTTGCCAGCATCTGCTGTCAGCTGAGTTTTTGATTTTAGCCATTCTGACTGCTGTGAGGAGGAATTTTAGGGTTGTTTTGATTTGCGTTCCCCTGATGACTAGGGTTGTTGAGCATTTCTTTAGGTGCTTCTCGGCCCTTCTATATTTTTCAGTTTAGAATTTTTTGTTTATCTCTGTACCCCATTTTTATGGGATGATTCGATTCCCTAGAGTCTAACTTATTGAGTTCATTGTATTTGTTGGATACTCTAGTATTAGAGTATTCAATTAGGAAAAAAATTGGTTCTTGAACATGGAAAATATTCTTATGTGATCATAAGAATGAAAGCAGTAAAATTTCACAAGTACTCTAAATCACTCACTGTCATTTACAACTCTAAGAGAAAACTTGAAAGCTAGACAATATTTTTGGTGAGATCATGGGTAAAGAAACAACCTATTTCAAAGCCAGAATAGAAGAAAATTTAAGGTGGTAGAAAACACACATACACACAAAGACACAGTTAAAATTCTACCCTTAACATACACCAAAGTACAAAAGTAGCTTGCTATTACTAAAGCATTTTCTGTTTGTTTGTTTATCTAATGCAGGATCTTGATATGCAGCCTCGGCTGCTCCGGAGTTCACTATATATACCAGACTGGCCGCTACATCATTGAAAGCCGTCTGTCTCTGCCTTCCAAGGTCCAGAGTTTAAAACATAAAATGTGAGTCAGTATACCCATCTAACAAACTAGTTTTAAAGGTGAAACAAGCACAACAATCTCACAGTTTGAGAGCTTGTTAAAGGCACACACAGACTCATAAAAACAAAACTGCCATACACACACATACACACACACGCACACACACACACACACACACACACACACACACATAGACATACAGAAAGACACATCGACATATATTTTCTCACATACTCTCACACTGACATACACAGATACATACACAGAGACGCAGACTCTCTCTCTCTCTCTCTCTCTCTCTCTCTCTCTCTCTCTATCTATCTATCTATCTATCTATCTATCATCTATCTATCTATCTCTCTCTCTCTCCCACACACATATCACACACACAAACACATATACATACACATCACATACACACACAGAGACACACACATGGCATGTTAGGCTATTATTAAAAGAAACAACTGGTGTTGTCATTTCGAAAATACTTTGGTAAGAATGTATGAAAAAAGAGTATATAGAAAATAGTATTTTCTATATTATCTCAAAAGGGCAATTTTTAAAGACAGATATTGAAGAGACAGGGAATAAAACAAGGGAAGACACTAGCTGCTTCTAAATATACCTTGTTTATATATTCTATTTGGGCTTTGTAAAGCCTTTAAAACAAGAATTAAATTTATTGGTATTCAATGGCAGAACCACACAGACAAAACATCATCCCAGTTCCTTTTGAAAGAAGTGTTTTCCTCTGTTTCATCTTTGTCTCTGTACATGTGGTATGCCAAACGAATGCTGGGTTGAAGGTAAGTTGATGTCCTTACCCCTGCACTGGGAGTCCCGCCTAAGTACAGGAGATAGCCACATTAGGCTCCAAATTCCCCACTGCTAGGAGTCTCAGCTAGAGTCACCCTTATAGATTCCCTGGAGCCTCTCTCATCCTAGATTTCTGATAGGATCTAGAGATGCCCCCCTCATAAGCCCACTCCTGATTTCCATTCACTCTCCTGGCCCTGTCCCACTGGCTCTCCCTATAACTGACCCTCATTTCTCTCCCTATCCCCTCTTCTATCTAATTTCCCTCCCTCCATGCATCTCCAATGACTAGTCCATTTCTTCTCCTGAGTAAGAGTCAAGCATCCTCCCTTAGACCCTCCTTGTTATTGAGAGTCTTTGCCTCTGTGGTTTGTAGTATGTATGTACTGTATTTTATGGCTAATATCCACTTATAAGTGAACAGAGTCTGGGTAAATGAGTTACCAATGACTGGAGCAATTTGACACCTATCCCGTGGAAAAGGGCCAATCCCTGACACTATTAATGATAAATATTGTGCTTGCAGAAAGGAGCCTGGCATAACTGTCAAGTGAGAGGCTCCACCTAGCAGCCAATCAAAACAGACACAGAGAAGCAGAGCCAAAAATAAGAAAAAACTCCAGGAGTCTTGTGGAAGTGTTGGGAGAAGGATTGAGGAACCTGGAGGGGATAGAAACTACACAAGAAGACCAACCAAGTCATCTAATCTGAACACTTAGGGGCTCCCAGAGATGGAACTACCAACCAAGGAGCAAGGACATGCCAGACCTGCCCTCCCCCAACCCCTGCCCCACCCACCCCTTGCACATATGTAGCAGATGTGCAGCTTGGTCTTTATGCATGACACCCAACAACTGGAGCAGGGCCTGTTCCTGACTGTGTTCCTCCCTGTGGATCACTTTCTCTCACTCAGCTGCCTTGTTTGGACTCAGTGGGAGAGAATGTGCCTAGTCTTGGAGTGACTTGATATGCCAGGGTAGGTTGGTACCCAGAAGAGCACCCCCTTCTAAAAGGAGAAGAGGGGGGAATGGAAAAAGAAAAGGGCTGTGTAAGGGATGACTGGGAAGAATGTAAAGTGAATAAATGGATAGGTTAATGGGGAGAAGAAGAGAAGAAGGAAAAAGAATGAAGAAGAAGCAGGAGGAGGAGGAGGAGAAGAACAACAACAATGTAACAGCAACAGCAACAACAAGTTGTATGTACCTTAAAGTGAAAATTGGGGCAGAACCTACAAGAGCTGACCCAATTCCCTTCAGAAGGAAAGATAAATCAGGGAATTGATCTTGAATCTGTCTAATCTTGTTGCTAAGTGAACTCTCATACACAGAAGTTGATTCTACTTTCTAAGAAAAGGGGACATTTTTATGAAATAATCTTAGCAGACGATAACTGACTGTAGAAACTATGAGGTGAACTCCTATGGGAAAAAACAGAGAAAATATTGCCCAAGAAAATATGAAATACAGTCATTTCTTAACATAAATACCCCCTCTGTAAAGAACATTGCAAATTTGCTTTAAGGAATGTTTGGAGATACATGCATCTAACATTAAAAGGAAACATTTGGGTAGCTACCTCAATAATCCAGAGTGGTCTATATTTGTCTAGGCTCACTTGATTACCTGAATTCTTGAAATTATTTTGTCATGTTGACTATACATAGACCCTATGAAAGCTGGAAGCATACTGTTTAAATGACAAAATAACCCACTACTTTGTGGTTTTTAATGAATAAGTGAATGAATCAACGAAGAAGCCTATGGAAGTGTTTTTGTTTCATGTCCCACTTCTTTAGACTCTACCATTTACTTTCATACACATTTTGGTGTAAGTTTCACTTCATAATAATTTATTTTTTTTGCTCCAGGGACCTAGTGGAAATATACAATACATTCAATATATGCACTTATCCTTTGTTTCCTATTTAGGCAATTTTTAGTTGTTTTTAGTAATGAATTTCTCAGTCTCTTTTCCATACACTTAACAAAATCATCAAAGAGTAGCAGATATTTCTTAATGAAAATAATTAAAGCACATTTTAAATAGTGTTGGATTATCCAAAGGCAAATTAAAAGTATGCTTTAGCAAAAGATTCTAAATACTAATATTTCCTGAGAAGAATAAGATAATAGCACTGGTGGGAAAATCCAGAAATCTGTTAAACTTCTTTAAAAATCATCTTAATGTTAACTATTGATCTTGCATTTTAATTGTACAAGAGACATACGGGTATCGCCAAAGACCAACACGACTTACTTTTGGATTAATGATCTATTTTTTTTTTTATGTTTTACAAGCCTATGTTCTTTGATGCTTGTGATAAGAGTATCCACATGTTATTATGCATCAAATTCTATACTGGGTATTTAATATATATTCTGTATAATTTCCATTATCCACCTTTTGTTTGGATAAAGAGAACCAACACAGCAAGATCACATTGGGCCCTCAGGGTGTTTGGCAGCACATACTGTGTTTGTATAGCTGAGGTTTTGACTTCCCTACCATAGCTGTGCCCCCAGCCCATATTATGAGTCTTGGTCAGACGATGTCAATGCTGACAAAGCTGAAGGGTCGCATATATTGCTCCAATCTCCTTAAACTGACTGCTGTGCAGAACTAAACTAACACCCTAGCAGCTCAATAGAAAATCTATATGTTCCAGCAGGATACCCACAGGGATGCAACAGATCTCTAATTTAGAACAGTCGGTACAGCAGGGAGGGTGGCAGGCTAGCTTTGAAAAATACACAAGAATTTTCATCATCATCGTTGGCAGAAGTACTGGAATTTAGAATTTTCTTTAGAATCAATCATCACATTAATTTGGATTCAGCAGTTTCGTTTTGTTTTTTTAATTCAGGCCCTGGCTATGTCACTAACTAGATAAGTAATAGTATTTAGGCAGAGATCTGGGTTCAATATTTATAGAAGTCTGATAGAAATTCCAGTATATAAAGTAGTGTTCATGGTGAAAAACAGTTTGATCCAATAAACTACACTGTGCAGTGCAAATTTACTTGAGAGAGTTCAAAAACAGTAGAAACAAATTGGGGACATGTTTAGATCTTGGTTTGTGGCAGGTATTTCAGAGGCCGTGTACCTTTGGGAGATGCTGGAGAGGACTTTCCATCTTGCATGTGGGCCCTTGAGGCCTGGGGATCAATATCAGTTGTTTTGCTCTGGTGGCCCTAGTTTATCTTGGATGCTAGAATGTCAGTGCCAACTAGGAGTGATGATGTTCTCAAAAAGATGCCAATCTGTGTTTATGTGCATGTAAGAATTGTTGAAGTATTGTTACATGGGGAAGGTAGTACATAAAGTTAATAAATCATATGGATATTTAGTCAATATAAAAAGGATATTGAAAAGCCAGCAAACTTCCTTCACCTCAAAGGTAGACCAAATATGTTGTCCCTTTAGCCAGGCATCATGGTGCATTACTTTAATCTCCACACTTCTTAGGCAAAGGCAGGAGGATCTCTATGAGTTTGAGAGCAGCCTGACTTACATGAGTTTCAGCACAGTCGGGGCTCTGAAGATAGATAGATAGATAGATAGATAGATAGATAGATGATAGATATACAGACAGAGAGATATGTCCATGATATATATGACAATAATGATTTTCCTTAGTTTTAATTTGCTAGAACTTTTCATTTTGTTTGCAAAACAATGTATTTTCTTCACAATGCATTGATTTAAGGCAGTCCATTTTGTCTGGAATTCCTCACTGCTGATTAATCCCCGACCCATACTTTCCTCCTCTAATACACTGCGGTACGACTGACTGACTGATTCTCCACTTGATGCCAGTGTGTCATTTTATGTGAATTTTGGTGAGCTGCCATGAATGTTTCTATTATAACTGCTCAGTATGCAGCTTCTTCAAAGGTTATAAATGAGCCATGTTGGTCTGTACCATGGGATGTAAAGGTTAGGATATGGTGTTGGTCAAGACAAACACGTTTGCACAGTTGTGATCAATAGTCACTACTCAGAGAAACTGTTCATTCTGAAGACCATTAAGCCCTCTCTGAGTCCCCATGGATTGAGGCTGCCATTGTATATAAAGTAAGCAATGTTTGCAACTTGTGCCTTGAAATCCATTCTTAGAGATTTTTAGAATGACATTATAAAGTAGTTCTTTGACACAAAGGGTATCCCATGAAAATTGCATGTGGTATTATTACAATCCTCTCAGAGACTGTTGTCTAAGCATGCTGTTTTATTTCATAGTATTCATTTTTTTCCACTAGAGCGTATAGCCAGTCAAGAGACACTCAATGAACTTTGCCTTTCACTAACCAAACCATTGGGGTTGTATCCCTCTCTCCCATTGATTCTAGAACACAAGAAGCACAGGACAAAGTGAAGCTGGAGTTCACGTATTAGAGTTTGCCAACTTAATTGCTGCCACCGCTGAAATAAATAGGATTAGCATCTAAAGAGGTGAATAGCCACATGCAAAGTGAAATCTATCTATTTCAACAGTGTCAGCACAACCCAGTCCTGAGTGTGTGCTTTAACTGAAGGAAAACAGACACACACTCAGTTCCAAGTGATATTTGCAAGGCTATCAGATTCAAGGAAAATGTTACTGCTCTCTGATTCAGTCAGTTTGGGCTGCTTTGTTACTTAACCACAAATACCAGCTAAATGCTCATGCTGAAATATTTGTTTTAAGTACATGTATTGTTTTCTTTTTTATTTAAATAACATAGAATAAAAAGAGAATTGGGGTAACACTTTTCTCCTCCTAGATAGTTATAACATGAGCAAAACTTAGCCCGTTTCTTCTGTGTTTGCCAACTGCACATCAGAGATAATCATTCATTCTTAAATCTATGCTCTGAACAAGGCCCAGTTCTGTCATTTAGCTGCATGAGGGGTCTTCCAACACTTTTAAGTTTTTATGTTAGACAAATATAAAAGACGAAAGTACAGGGTAAAGGTGAAACTTGGGCCATATTTTTAAGAGCTCTGCCAACTATATCCTGCTTTCTGAGAGCTTCTTTTGCTTCTTTCATCAGAAAGACAGTGGTTGGAAGTTTCCAGTTGTTCTAAACAGATGGACACCATTTAAAAACCAGAAAGAATCTAGTTCCCCTTTCACACTTTTCAATCCCATTACCAGACTGGGAGTTTCTCATATTCTGCTTTGAAATGTTTTTTATTTCATCTATACATAAAACACAAACATTCCTTGTATGAGAGTATTATTTGTTTCATTATTTCAAAGAGCCCCTTGTGGTGTCTTGAATGGGAACATACACTGTAGCTCCTGTATTTGAATCTTGGTGCCGAATTGGTGGACCTGTTTAAGAAAAAAAAAAAATGTGAGTTGTAGCCTGGCTACAGATTGTGTGTCACTGGGAGAGCATTGGAGTTTCAAATGATTCTCCCATTCCCCACCTCTCCCTCCTCCTCCTTCTCCTTCCCCTCTTCCTCTTCCTCTTCCTTTTTCTCCCCCTCTTCCTCCTCCTCCTCCCTTCCCCTCCTTCTCCCCTTTCTCCTCTGCCTCCTCCTCCTCCTCCTCCTCCTCCTCCTCCTCCTCCTCCTCCTCCTCCTCCTCCTCCTTCTCCTTCTCCTTCTCCTTCTTTCTCCACCTGCTCTTCTTCCTTCTCCTTTCCTCCCTCCTCTCTACCCTATGCTTCTGGACCAGATATGCTTAAGCTCTCAGGATTGACTGCCTGACAGCCTGAGGCCATGTTCCCCACCATGATGGGCATCATGTGGAACCCTCTGCAACCCTGAGCCTCAACTTCTAAATTAATTGCTTCCTTTTACAAGTTGCCTTGGTTACAGCATTCTGTGATGGTACTCAAAAAACAACTAAGATGCCCAGTATCACTAATTAAAACAGAGAACTTGCTTTTTCTTCAGACTAATTGTAACAATAATTCCAACATTTCATAAAGCAAAACCTTATTACAGTTATTAGCTTTGTGAATTTGCTTCACCTGGAGGTATTCTTTTATACATACAGAACATAAAGGGAAAATACTGATCCTCAAATACCAACAATACCTGAATTTTAAACCCAGATGTAGCCTTGCCAAAATACATAATTTATAAAAAGCAAGATAATTTTCACAGACTTTATTTTAATTCTGGACTAAGTAACTTCTCAATTTTCAACAAGAATTTTAAGAAGAAAGCAAGGTTATTATCGCATGTTAAGGCATTAATTGGCTTTCTTAATGCATTATTTACAGTAGCCACTATGCTATGTGTAATTATAACTTTAGGAGCCAGCTTTGAAATTCCTAATAGTTTTTATATTAAGAGGGTATAGCTTTGAGTACGGCTTTAAAGGAAGTACTCAGGATTGAAATTGAAGAACCATTTAGTTTTTCATGTATCTGGTATAATACTAGTGAGGAACAAACTTGAAAGCCTTTATTTCTCCAACATACAATAAGGACACATGCTCCACCATGTTCATAGCAGCCTTATTTAAAATAGCCAGAAGCTGGAAAGAACCCAGATGTCCTTCAACAAAGGAATGAATACAGAAAGTGTGGCACACTTACACAATAAAGTACTACTCAGCTATTAGAAACAATGACTTTACAAAATTTCTAGGCAAATGGATGGAACTAAAGAATATTATCCTGAGTGAGGTAACCCAGTCACAAAAGAACACACATGGTATGCACTAGCTGATAATTGGATACTAGCCCCAGAAAGCTCTGAATACCCAAAAAAACAATTCACAGACCTTATGAAGCTCAAAAAGAAGGAAGACTGAAATGTGGAAGCCTCCATTCTTCTTAGAAAAGAAAAAGAAAAAAATTATGTATTCATCTTATATTATTATGTAACAAATTTTATGAGGGATAATAATATTTTTAAAATAAATAAATTAAAAAAAGAAAACATTTACTGCTATAAATAAAGCATGATGCAATGATGGTTTATTCTAGGGTGTTCTGTTCCCAATTTTCAAGGCCATAATCAAATTACTTGGCTCTCACAAATGATGACTAACCATAACATGAGCCTTTTCTTACATGACGTGACCTCTGTCACATCCCTCTTATACCTAATTTTCTTGATAGCATATCTTAACATTCTTTAGATAACGTTTTCTATCTCTTCTGAATACTTGCTTTATAGAGTAAGCTCTTTGTAATAAAATTTTAGACTATAAAGAAAAATACGTTATGTTACGTACAAACTCATTTGCATAGCATCAATCTTGTGCTTGACTTCAAAAGCACTACTGAACCTTGTGCATGGAAATGAGACCTTAGCTGTTTAAGGGCTTCCCTCCTGCTGCTCCCTCTCTGCTGCTGGACTATGACTCACAGTGAGGGACAAACAAGGCAGACACATGAACCCTTAAAACTCCAGATCCTGTTTTCACACAAATCAATTTGGTAATTAAAATGGAGAAATAAGGAAATGTGCACAAATTCTTTGGACAAGATTAAAGACAATTTTCAAAAATAAATTTAGCTTTTAGGTTTAAAAAGTGATAAGGGTAGATGCTTCACTTAGATCTTTGAAACATTGCATGGTATTAGTTTTGCAGTAGACCTGCAAAGTTTTCTGCATCCCTCTTTTTCCAAAGTAATGAGAAAATACCTTAGTTTGCAATTTAGGCTGAACTCACATCATCCAGGCTTGGTAATCCTAATTTTAGAGAGGTTAAGAATATCATAGCTTCTCATTAGACCCAGATTGGATGTCCCACCAGCTCCAATCTGACACTTAAAGCAGGGAGGATTGTCATACCATATTTCTCAACAGAAACTATAAAAGATAGAAGATCCTAGGCAGATCTCATACAGACCCTAAGAGAACACACATGCCAGCCCATGTTACTATATCCAGCAAAACTCTCAATTACTATAAATGGAGAAACCAAGATATTCCAGGACAGGACTGAATTGACACAATATCTGTCCCCAAATCTAGCAAAACAAAGGATAATAGATGGAAAGCTTAAACACAAGTAGGAAAACTACACTTTAGGCAAAGCAAGAAAATAATCCTCTAGCAACAAAACAAAAAGAAGCAAGGCACAGAAACATAATTTTACCTCTAACAACAAAAATAACAGGAAACAACAAGCATTATTCCTTAATAGCTCTTAACATCAATGAACTCAATTCCCCAATAAAAAGACATAAACTATCAGTCTAGATGTGTAAACCGGACCCAGCATTTTGCTGCAAAAAGGACACTCATCTCAGCAACAAAAATAGACAATACCTTAGAGTAAAAGTTTGGGAAAAAACTTTCCAGGAAAATGGTCCCAAACTACAAGTTGGAATAGTCAACCAAATATTGAAAAAAAAAATATTTTCTACCAAAAATCATAAAAAAGCTAAGGGAAGACACTTTTTATTTATTAAAAAAAATTATCAAGATTAAATCTCAAACCAGAACATCTGCACTCCAAATACAAAAGCACACACATTCATAAAAGAGACTTTATTAAAGATCAAAAGATATATTACATCACACACAATAGTAGTAGAAGATATCAGCACACAAATCTCATCAATGGACAGATCATGGAAACAGAAACTGAAAAGAGACACAGTGAAACTAACAGAAGTTATGAACCAAATGGATTTAACAAACATTGATAGATTATACCTTCTTCTCAGTATCTCATGGCACCTTCTCCAAAATTGATCATACAGTAGGTCAAAAAACAAACCTTAAAAGATACAAGAACATTGAAATAATTCCATGCATCCTATAAAAGCACCATGGATTAAGGCTGGTCTTCAATAACAACTAAAACAACAAAAAGCACACATACACATGGAAACTAAACAATGCTCTACTTAATGACAACTTGGTCAAGAAAGAAATCTAAAACTTTTTAGAACTTAATGCAAATCAAAGCACAACATACCCAACCTTATGGGACACAATGAAAATAGTGCTAAGAGGAAAACACAGATCTGAGTGCCTCCAAAAAGAAAGTGGAAAAAGCATACACTAAGATCTTGAGAAAACACCTGAAAGTGCAAAAACAAAAAATAAAAACAAATAAAAATAAAAAAGTATAAACACCCAAGAGACAGCAGGAAATAATTAACTCAGAGCTGAAATCAACCAAGTAAAAATATAAAGAACTTAGCAGTTACCAAAGGTAAAGTCCTGGTGAGAAGGAGATCTGAGTAGCAGGGTGCAGAGACATCTCTGCCGAGTGCACAAAAAGAGCACACCCTTGCCCTGACTGATCCAGGAACCAGGAACCCAGCATTGGGACCTCAGTTCCAACCCGGTGGCTTTGGGGTGCAGAACAGGGCTCGGACCATCCGCCACCTGGACCAGCAGAGATCCAGGGACACAGACCAGGTACAAGGGAAAGGCAAGAACCTATCACTGACAACAAGATGGCTAGAGGAAAATAAAAGAGCATATCCCAAGGAAACCAAGACAACCTAGCAACACCAGTACCCAGCTCTCCCATCACAGCAAACAGCAGAATGCCAAACACTCCAGAAAAAGAAGATGCAGACCTAAAATCATACCTCAAGACGATGAAAGAGATCCTTAAACAAGAACAGGAGGAAAAGCAAAAAGAATCAGAAGCTTTTAAAGAGGAAACAAGAAAAACACTCAAAGAACTCAAAGAACTAGAGGAAAACAGAATCAAAGTGATGAATGAATGGAAGAAGGAATTTAAAACAGAAATTGACACAATAAAGAAAATACTAAAAGAGATAACCCTAGAGGTAGAACCCCGAACAAAGAAAACAGAGGTCATAGATGCAAGCATTTTCAATAGACTACAAAAGATGGAAGAGAGAATCTCGGGGGCCAAAGACAACATTGAAAACATAGACAAAACAGTCAGAGAAGATGCAAAAACCAAAAAGCTCCTAACCCAAAATATCCAGGAGATCCAGGACACAATAAGAAGACTGAACCTAAGGATAATAGGAATAGAAGAGGGACAAGAATATTAACTAAGAGGCACAGTAAATATCTTCAACAAAATTGTAGAAGAATACTTCCATACCCTTAAGAATGAGATGACCACCAGCATAAATGAAGCCGACAGAACTCCAAATAGAGTGTACCAGAAAAGAAATACCTCCCAAAACAAAATAGTCAAAACACCAAGTGCCCAAAGCAAACAAAGAATGCTAAAAGCAGTAAGGGAAAAAGGTCAGGTAACATATAAAGGCAGACCAATCAGAATCACACTTCTCAACAGAGACAATGAAAACTATAAGAGCCTGGACAGACATCATGCAGACCCTAAGAGAGCACAAGTACCAACCCAAGCTGCTACACCCAGCAAAACAATCAATCACCATAGATGGAGAGATGAAGATATTTCAAGACACATCTAAATTCACAAAATATCTGACCACAAACCCAGCACTACAATGAATTATAGGTGGAAAACCCAATAGAATGAGGGGAACTATATCCTAGTAAAAATAAGAAAACTTCTAAGCAAGAAAACCAAAAGAAGAAAGAGACACAGACACAACTCAAACTACAAAAACAATAATAGCAGGAAACAGCAACCACTATTCCTTGATATCTATTAACATGAATGGACTCAACTCCGCAATAAAGAGACATAGGCTATCAGACTGGATACATAAACAAAATCCAGCATTTTGCTGCACATAGGAAACTCATCTCAGAGACAAAGACAGACACTGTCTCAGAGTAAAATGTTGGGGAAAAAAAGTCCAAGAAAACAGCCCAAGAAGCAAGCTGGAGTCGCTATTCTAATATCAAATAAAGTAAATTTCCAACCAAAAGTTATAAAAAAAGATAAGGAAGGACACTTTTTACTCATTACAGGGGAAATCTGTCAGGAGGAACTCTCAATTCTTAACATATATGCTCCAAATAAAAAAGCACCTATATTCATAAAAGAAACCCTACTAAAGCTCAAAAAATACATTTCACCTCACACAGTAATAGTGGGAGACTTTAATACCCCACTCTCACCAATGGACAGATTATGGAACCAGAAACAGAACAAAGAAACTATAAAACTAGCAGAGACAATGAACTGACTGGAATTAATAAATATCTACAGAACATATCATTGTAAAGTAAAAGAATACACCTTCTTCTCAGCACCCCATGGCACCTTCTCGAAAATTGACCACATAATTGGACACAGAATGAGCCTCAATCGATATAAGAAGATTGAAATACTTCCATGCATCCTCTCAGATCACCATGGTCTACGGCTGGTCTTTAACAACAACAAAGACAACAAAAAGCCCACATATACATGGAAACTAAACAATGCTCTGTTAATCGATAGCAGGGTCAAAGAAGAAATAAAGAAAGAAATCAATGATTTTCGAGAATTCAATGAAAAGGAAAACACAACCTACCCAAACCTATGGGATGCAATGAAATCAGTACTGAGAGGAAAACTCATAGCTCTGAGCACTTCCAAAAAGAAACTGGAGAGGGCATACATCAGCAACTTGACAGCACAGCTAAAAGCTCTAGAACAAAAGGAAGCAGATACAACCAAGAGGAGTAGACAGCAAGAAATAATCAAACTCAGAGCAGAAATTGACCAAATAGTGACCTGTCCAGCAGGTCTGGTTGTTCAGGATCCCGAAGAGGCCTTCGTCCTGAAAGTCATGGGGGCGAGAGAGAAAGGAAGCCAAGTGCACAAAGAACAACAAGAGTCAATCTAGATGGTGTCAAGGCTTCATCGAGGGTTTGGTGCTTACAGCTTATATGGGCTGGGCAAAAGGGGAAAGCAGGGTGCAGTGGAATTTTTACAGCATCTCCGTGACCAGGGAAAGGGTAGCGCTGCAGTTACAGATTAACAGCCAGGTAATTGTCCCAGGATATCTTATCTTGTCACCTAGCAGCTAATCTCAGCAGAACCTCATGGTGGTGAATCTTGGAAAGGTCAGGCTCTCACGGGTGGGGGTGTAGGTAAAGCATTGACCAGTTCTAAGGTGGTTGCTGTGCAGTCATTTTCTTAAGCATGGTTCTCAGGCATGGCTCCCTACATCTCCCCCTTTCTTTTATTTTAGTGAGCGAACGCTCTCTTGGGGGAGACCAAGCTCGCCACAATGGCCGTCCCAACTTGCGGGCCCGTCACCCCTGACTTGGGGTCATCCAATATTCACAGCTCTACCCGTCGGTGGCTAGTCCAGTCACCCTCCGAACCCCATGGCTTGCGTTGGCTGGAGCAGTGGGGATGGTGCCCGTCATAGGGGATGACGGCAGCTAGGGCCAAAGGGTGGCTTGGGGGTGGCAGGGTCTCATCCTGGCCGAGGGACTAGGTCAAGCCAGTATAGTTCCCTGAGAATATATATATAACTTTATGTCTATAAGGATCTGCCGAGATATAGCCTGTGGAACCATGGTAATCTGGTCTCAGCAGCAAAGGTGGAGAAATTAAGACCAGCGGGTCTTGCGCTTTGTCTAGCAGAAGTGGTGTCCTCTTCTGTAGCAAGTTGATGGCAGTGGACTGCGATCGGTCTACTCAGGGCAGCATCTACTTGTGATTTAACAAAGTTGGTTATTTTATTAAAAGGCCAAGGCCCAAATGATAAAAGCAACAACATGCCCACCAAAGGGCCCAGCAGACTAGGGAGCAGTGTGGAAAGCCAGGGGGAGGTAGAAAACCGATTTTGATACCAGGACTCTTGTTGCTCTCAGTTTTGTTTTAAATTTATCAGCAACATCTGCAGCATCGAAGCTCAGTGGGGCAGCATTCTTTAGGTCAATAATCTCAGAGTGTAAGGTTAAAACATCTAGAGAGGTATTAGAACCATGCCAAACACCCTATAAGTGTCTCTCAATCTTCTCCCAATTAATGACTATCCATCCATGTAAAGCTTAGAGGTAACACAACTCCATAGGTACTTAGTATGACTCTGGAAATGGCTTCTTACTTTCAGACTTTGAAGCACTTCTCTAGTAAATTGAATAGCATAAAGAATATCAATCCATTGTTCTAAATGCCTATCTAAATCTCCTTGAGTATTTAGAACCTTAGTAACCTTTTAACAAAAGTAGCTGTCTAAACTCCTGTCAAGACAATAGCAGAAGCAGATAATACTAGCTATTAATACGATTAAGGCTACTATGCCTACAATAATCAAGTCCAATACTCTCTTGCTTCTGTATAAAGCCTGACTAACTTCTAGTATCTGCAAACTTTCTTTTAGAATATCACGGTCTTATAATACTCACTGGAAATAGAACAAAAGCTGGTTGATAAACCACCATTACAGACATGTCACAATTCAACATTAACACAACTGAAAAGTGTACAATACAACTTACAATAAGTATCAATAAAGAAACATAATTTTTAACATGTCCAAATAATAAAAGATTAGGAGCTTAAATGCATGTCCTAACATTTAAAGTCTGGATCTAGTCTCAATTTTATCCAATGTAAATATAGCTCTACAAGGCCATTATGAATTTTAAATGTCTTTAAAAATGTCCAGAATCTATCTTTCCAATGAAGACTATTATTTCTAATATTGGGTTAATTTCTAAACCAGTCCATGCTTGAGTCAGAATAACTGGTCTCATTAAAATTAAGAGAAAAGTCATTATAACTTTTTTTTTCTAATTGACTAATTTTTTTAAGTCAGTTACCACAGTCTCCATGTTCTCTGTCCCACAAGGTCTAAAAACTTGAGGCAAAGCTGCTTGTCCAATCCAGGTTAAAGGCAAGCAAAGGTGGGTCAGGAACAGATGTCCAATGCAGCTTCTTGGTCACCATTGTCAGGGCACTCAGGAAGCTCACAGGTCAGCATGATTCTTTGTCTCAGCATCAGCAGGTCTCACCAACCACCCTGGCAGCTAGCATGCTCTTGCAGCTTCCTGTGGGAAAAAACAAACACACCCTTTTCCCCATATTAATTGGTCCCCTTGACCAGGACAATACCATATGCCAGTGTGTGGATCCTTGCATATCACCTGGGCATAAGTTTGCCCAGTTGTAGGATGCCATAGGCATTTCTGACATCTAAATTTAAAAATTATTTAAAATAAAAAGGTGTACGATTCAAATATATAGAGATGTAACTCTCCCCTTTCAATTTTGTAAAGTTTTACAGTATTTGTATAATGAATTATAAGGAATTTTAATAATATAGGTAATATTAACTTATCAACAAAGCATCTCAAATGCTTGACTCTAATAGCCAGTTCCATTATCTGTTATAGTCTGATTTGGAGCACCAACCATAGGAAAATAACATAGGCCATGAAAAATTATATCTCTAGTTGTTTTTTCTGTTAAAATAATTGTAACTAGAAAGCTTGAATAGATCTTAATATTTAAATAAATATTTGCCATAGTTGGTTAGAATTAAGTCTTTGAGGGTTAACATAAGAGACTGAGGATATTTAGGACAAATCTTTATAACTTGCCGTGTACATTTTCTAGAAATATTAAAATTGTTGTCTCAGGCTATTACTATTTTGATGGTAAAAAATGAGATTATAATCTACCTGGTATACAAATTTGTGGTGGCATTGCCTTTGTTAAAGGATCTAGGCAACCAAGTATCTCTTAAATAGCTAAATATGGGATAGTATGTTCTTATAAATTAAGTTGTATTTAATGAGGCTACAATAACCCTCATTTCTAAACCACACAAAGACCTTCAAGGAAAGAGAACTTCAGACCAATCTCACTTATGAACATTGATGCAAAAATACTCAACAAAATCCTTGCAAATTAAATCCAAGAACACATCAAAACAATCATTCACTATGACCAAGTAGGCTTCATCCCTGGGATGCAGGGATGGTTTAATATAAGGAATTCCATCAATGTAATCCACCATATAAACAAACTCAAAGAACAAATTCACATGGTCATCTCACTAGATGCTGAGAAAGCATTTGACAAAATTCAACACCCCTTCATGTTAAAAGTCCTGGAAAGAACAGGAATCCAAGGTCCATACCTAAACATAATAAAAGCAATATACAGCAACCCAACAGCCAACATCAAACTTAATGGTAAGAATCTTGAAGCAATCCCACTAAAATCAGGGACTCGACAAGGCTGCCCACTCTCACCGTACCTATTCAACATAGTACTGGAATTCCTAGCTGGAGCAATTAGACAAATGGGACTTAATGAGATTGCAAGGTTTCTGTAAGGCTAAGGACACTGTCAAGAAAACAAAATGGCAGCCAACAGAGTGGGAAAAGATCTTTACCTACCCCACATCAGATGGAGGCCTAATATCCAAGGTATACAAAGAACTCAAAAAGCTAGACATCAGAGAATCAAACACCCTATTAAAAATGGGGTACAGAGCTAAACAAAATGTTCTCAATTGAGGAATATCAAATGTCTTAGTAACATCTAAGGAAGTGCTTGGCATCCTTAGCCATCAGGGAAATGCAAATCAAAACAACCCTGAGATTCCACCTCACACCAGTCAGATTGGCCAAGATCCAAAAATCATATGACAGCAGATGCTGGAGAGGCTGCGGAGAAAGAGGAACACTTCTCCACTGTTGGTGAGGTTGTAATTTGATACAACAACTCTTGAAATCAGTCTGGCGATTCCTCAGAAAATTGGACATAGTTCTACCTGAAGATCCAACTATTCCATTTCTGGGCATATACCCCAGAGATGCTCCAATATACAACAAAGATGCATGCACCTCAATGTTCATAGCAGCTCTATTTATAATAGCCAGAAGCTGGAAAGAACCCAGATGTCCTTCAGTAGATGAATGGATACAAAAATTGTGGTACATTTACACAATGGAGCACTACTCAGCTATCAGAAACAATGACTTAACCAAATTCTTAAGAAAATGGTTGCATCTAGAGAATATCATCCTGAGTGAGATAACCCAGTCACAAAAGAACAGACATAATATGCAGTCAGTGATAATGGGATCCTAACCCCAGAAAGCTCTGAACACCCCAGAAACAACTCACAGACTGTGTGAAGTTCAAGAGAAAAAGAAAAGAAAAGAAAAGAAAAAAACCATTATGCTCAGTTTTTACACACCAAGAAAACTTTGACTAATTCCAGGTTACATCCTGTTTTACCTGTACTTTTTGCTCATTATAATTAGTAAGACCTTAATTTACATATGGGACCTTTGAAAAAAAACAAAAAGCAAAGCACTGAAAAAAAAGAAAGAAAGAAAGAAAGAAAGTTCAAAGCTTCTGTAATGCAAAGAACACTATCATGTGGCTAAAATGGCAATTCACAAATTGGAAAAATATCTTTACCAATCCTACATCTGATTGAGAGCTAGTAGCCTACATATACAAAGAACTAAAAAAGTTAGACTCTAGAGAATCCAATGATCCTATTAAAAATGGGGTGCAGAGCCAAACAAAGAATTCTCATTGAAGAATACTGAATGGCTGTGAAACACCTAAATAAATGCTCAACATCTCTAGTCATCAAAGAAATGCAAATCAAAACAACCCTGAGATTCTACCTCATACCTGTCAGAATGGCTAAGATCAAAAACTAAGGTGACAGCAGATGCTGGCAACAATGTGAAGAAAGAAACATTCCTCCACTGTTTGTGTAGTTGTAATAACCACTCTGGAAATTAGTCTGGCAGTTCCTCTGAAAACTGTACATAGTTCTACCTGAGGACCCAGCTATACCATTCCTGGACCTAGATCCAAATAAATCTCTAACATCTAACAAGAACACATGTTCTACCATGTTCATAACAGCCTTATTTATAATAGCTAGAAGCTGGAAAGAACCCAGATGTCCATCAACAGATGAATGAATACAGAAATTGTGGTACATTTACACAATGGAGTACTACTCATCTATTATAAACAATTACTTCATGGAATTCCTATACAAATGGATGGAACTTGTTCCCCTCATCCTGAGTGAGGTAACCCAGTCACAATAGAATACTCATGGTATGCATTCACTGATAAGAAGATACTAGCCCCATAAAACTTAGAATCCCCAAGAAACAATTTATAAAAATTATTAAGCTCAAAGAGAAGGAAGACCAAAAGTTGGATATCTAAGTCCTTCTTAGAAGGAAGAGCAAAACACTCATAGGAGTAAATAATTGGACAAGTAGAGGAGCAGGGATTGGAGACAAGGTCACCCAAAGACTACCTCACCTGGGGATCCATCCTCTAGGCAATCACTAAACCTATGCTCTATTGCTCATGCCAAGTATTGGTTCCTGGCAGGCATCTCATATGGATGCTTCTTCAGAGGCTCTGCCAGAACCATACTGACACAAAGGAGGATGCTTGCAGCATTTGACTGAATATGAAGGAGCTAGAGAAAAAAGTTGAAAGTGTCTGAAATCTCATGGGAAGAACAAAATTATTAACAAACCAAATCAAAACCCTACCCAACGAGTCCTTATTTAGAGACCCATTGCTCTAGGTGTATATGTAGCAGAAGATAGCATTCTCTGGCATCAATGTGATAAGACTCTGATTCAGTGAAGGCTTAGTTTGTGCAGATTAGGGAAATGCCAAGGGACTGAGGTGAGAGAGGGGTGTTGGGAGAGGGAGCACCTTCATGCAGGCAATGGGAGAGGGATGGGATTGGTGTAAAAGGGATAATACCTGAAATGTAAATACAGAGAATATTAAAGAAAAAAAGAGAAAAATAAAATAAAATTATTTGTACATTTCTCTATTTTCCTTTCCAAAAAAGTTAGCTTTTTACATCTCTGATTTGGTTATTTAATCTTTTTCACTTGAGGCATTTTGGTTAGGACTTGCTTAGGGATCTACTCCCAGGATGGTTGACTCCTGTGGCTGCCATTCTGGGAGTGGGTTAGGGATATGACCTCCTCTGGTTTGCTGGGTCAAGCTTAATTTGCTCTTCATTGGAACCTTGCTGTAGAATTCTTAGGTTTTATGGATGATAATTTCCAAAATACAGGAGTAAAAGAAGCTGGTCACTTTATGCTTGGATTCACTATTGGCAGACACATGGCCACCACCTATTAATAAAGAAACCAGCAGATTTTCAGTCACCTTTACTCTGTTAGTTTAACTTCTAAATACTAACCTACATTCAAATGCTATTACCCAAGCTTTGCTCCAGCATCCTCTGTCTGTATCCTCAGTGGTCCAGCCTGCACCTGCAAGCCTGCCCTACTGTGGCTTTGTTTGCTAATAGTAGGATTCTTTAAGGATTGCAGAAGAGAGTTGTAGATATGTGAGCAACCACAGACTTCAGGCCTGGGAGGGTTTTCCCAGACAGCATCAGTTTCTATAGAACTCAACTCAAGAATGAACTAACCCTGTTCCTTCTTGTCATCACTGGTGACTTCATGGATCTGTTACAAATACTCTTAGACCCCCTATGTCAAGAGCAGAGAAAGAACAAAGCCAGATGCCCCTGGAAAAAAAGATTGGCTCAGTGGAGAACAGCTGCTTCCTCTCTTAATCCTGACTAGATCCTCACTCCTGCTTAAAACACTTTCTAGAAAAAAATTTCCCCTGGTTTCCTGTTTTTTTCTTCTTCTTTCTTTCTAGCTTACCACTTCTCTCTCTCTCTCTCTCTCTCTCTCTCTCTCTCTCTCTCTCTCTCTATCTGTGTGTGTGTGTGTGTGTGTGTGTGTGTTGTGCGTGTGTCTACCTCCTCTCTCCCCCTCTCCCTCTATTCCTATCTTCTTCCTTTCCTCCATCTCTCTCCCTGCCTCTTCCATCCTCTTCTCATCTCCTTCCCCCACCCCTTTGCTCCTCTCAGTCTCTCTGTCTCTCTGTCTCAGACCCTCTCTGTGTCTGTCTCTGTCTTTCTTGTTCATTTGCTCCATACTGGGTATAAATTTAAGGCTTGTTCATGCTAAGCAAGTGCACTATCACTGAGCCAAACTCCACCACATTGGTAGAACTCTTGTAGCCATGTATCATACCTTTTATAGCAATGCGTGTGTTTATTGAAGAAGCTAAACACCAGCCTGCATCAGGACCCTGGGTTTTGTATTTGGGGCATTTCTCTAAACAGGAAAATTTATAACTAACTTCTGAAATGGTAATTGTGATTTAGTTAGGTTACAGTTTAAATTGAATGTTATTTCAGGAGACTTACCTAGATACAAGGACATTGGAGAGAAAGGCTGACATTTACAAATAACCTTTACTTTCTTCTTAAATCTACAGTTATTTGTGTCATCTCTTATCGAATACACAGTATGTTTCTACTGCATACCACAAGCTTAATATAAATTTGGGTTTATTGAAAACCACTGTAACATTGCCCACCATTTTTACTCTTACATAATTGTTTTTTATTTATCCAATTACCTATTTGTGGTTTACTTACTTACATTCAGTGTTAGTAATTGAAGTTAGAGCCATTATGTGTGCTAGACAAGCTTCCTACCAGGAGGCTGAATACTCACTTTAGAGTGAGCACTTGAACATGAACTCTTAATCCCTATTTCTCCATCTTGCTGTAGGTCTATGTCTCTGTCTGCTTTCTGAATCACTCTTTCTCCCTTTCATACACAATGCGCGCACACACACACACACAAATACACACAGAGTACTGTTCATCTTGATATGAATCAAGTTTTTATCCATGTTTAGATGCAGGGGATGTAGGTGGATATGGGGGAACTCAATATCTATCAAATGACAACTGCAGACAGAACTCTAAGGTTAGAACTCTAGGTTGATTATACTTTCCTCTCAAAGAGTAACTGAAAATATTGTTTGCCAATTATGTAAGACTCAAAGCAAGTTTGAAAGAATAGATTATTCTCAGTCAGTTTTTATTGCTGCCTCTGAGTTATTTTTTATAGCAAAAATGAATTGATTGTCACTGACCTTCTGGCTTGTAAGTTCCACAGTACAATCACTAAGTTTTAACTTGTGGCCTACTCACAGAGGATAAAAAGATATACACCTTTACAAATACTTCAATGTGTGCACATAACCATGCCATTATTGGAGCTTCCCTGAAATATCAGAGCTCACCTGAAGCAGAAGGCAACCTCATGCAACTATAGAGTGTAGGGAGCCGTTTGTGCTGCACCCAAACATGGTGCCGGCTTCCCGCCGAGAACTCAGAAAACAGAGCAGTTGCCCAGCCAAGAGACTTACTGCGCATGCACCACATAAGTCACAGCCCACTCTTGGGGCACGTGATTGAGCTACAGGAGGATGCACCAATCAGGTAGCAACACGAGTCTCCTAGGCATGTATAGCAGTGCATTTTCTCCCCCACGTGAGGAGAAGAGGAAGACAGTGGGGAGATTGCGGGAGACCCCACGTGGAGGGATGGCGGAGAGGCACCACGTGGAGAGAGACTCGGTAAAAGAGATTGCGGGAGGTCCCGCGTGGACAGAGACTAGACAGAGAGATCGTTCGTGGGGGACTGCGTGTGAGAGGCCGTCTAGACAGTAGAACTCGGTAGGGAGTCCCCGGCTCAGAGACAAGTTTCCTGCTCATGAAGCCCCTGCTCAAAGTGCTGTTCAATAAAGGTTATCCGCAGAAGAAGCTGTTTGTTTTGTTGCACGCCTGTTCCTAGCGGCGGGAAGCGTGGGCGCGTGACAATAGAGAGGTAGAGACCAAACTTTCAAGCTGACCCTCTCAATCTGAGAAGACTTTGAAATTTTTTTTCTTTTTATATTTTTATTGTAAATGTTTTTAATTTAACATGTTCTTATTATGATTTTCACTTCTCTTACTCCTCTGAGATTCTGACTACCTTTTCTCCCATGACAGCCCACATCTTTTCTATCTCTGCTTACTTAGAAAACCAACAGGATAGCAATAAATAAAATAAGATAAAAATAAAAATAAACCACCCTGAATAAAAGAAAGCAAGCAGAAAAAAGGGAACTAAAGAAAAAGCATGAGATTAACATGTAAACATAGAGAAACACATTTGTACACATAGAATCTTCTAAAACAAACAAACAAAATCTCTACAAAACTGGAAACTATAATACTTTCAAGAGGGATCTATAATGTTTACAAAAAATGTTGTTTCTAAAGCTTATGATATAAAGAACCTCCAAAGATGCCAGTGACTTTACATTGAGTTGGATATGTACTGATGGTAATGGAGCCTAGCCATGAATTATTTGTATCCTCTGTGAGAATGTTGGAACAAACTGACTTTTCATTTAAAATTGTTATCAACTGAACACAGCTTCCGTGTTAGGATAGGAGCATTTGTCCATTTCTCTTTTCAGCTCTGACGCCTAAACTGGAATAAACTGATGCAGGACCTGTGCATGCTGCCATAGCCTGTCCATTCAAATGGTTCTTAGCCCTAATATATTTAGAAGACCTTGTTTCCCTAGTGTCCTCCATCCACTCTGAATACTTTTTTTTTCCAAAATGTTTTTATTGGATATTCTCTGTATTTACATTTCAAATGCTATCTCCTTTTCCCTTTCTCGTAATCCCTCTCCTCCTCTTCTTGTTTCCATGAAGATGCTCCCTCTACCAACCATCCACTCCCACCTCAGTGCCTTGGCATTTCTTTAGACTGAGAAAGCAAACCTTCACTGGACCAAAGGCCTCTTCCCCATTGATGCCAAACAATGTTATGCTCTGTTATATATGCAAAAGAACTATACACAGAATCAAGAAAACCAGGTGTTGGTTCTTTGAGAAAATGAATAGGATAGATAAGTCCTTAGTAGCCAGACTAACTAGAGGGCACAGAGACAGTATTCAAATTAACAAAATCAAAAATATAAAGAGAAACATAACAACAGAAACTGAGAGAATTCAAAAAATTATCCTATCCTACTACAAAAGCTGATATTCAACAAACCTGGAAAGTATGGATGGAAGGGACTATTTTCTAGACAGATACCAGGTTCCAAAGTTAAATCAGGATCAGATAAATCATCTAAACATTCCCATAACACCTAAAAAAATAAAAGCGGTCATCAAAAGCCTCCCAACCAAATATAGTCCAGGACTAGATGGGTTTAGTGCAGAATTGTCTGAGACTAGCTCTGTCAAACAACATGTTCCCCAGGGCCTGGGCAAAGATTGAAAGAAAAAAGAGACAGTTAGTCAAATTGTAACATGACTTTGGCCGGACTTGAGGCTGAAGGAAAGCCTTCTTTATTCAGTTCTTTTTGAACTGAAAGACCAGGATAAAAACTTACCCCCTAACAGGTAAAGTAGAAGACCCCTAGGAAGTAGAGTAGAGCCAAAAATGTAGGATAGCCAGTTCAGTGACTGTTTCAGGAACTGACTGACCATAAAATTATAAAAGTTAAAATAATACTTTATTAACAATCTTAAGAAACAGGGTGTTTCTTTTGTGATTCTTCACTGGTATTTTTGGCATTTTCTAATGACATACTCCCTTTCTCCTTGGGTTGTGGTATTTTTTCCTTTTAAAACCCTTCTCCCAGTCAGTTGGGGTCAGACTCCTCTACCTCTGCATGGGATATGAGTCTCGACACCAGTGCACTTGTTCATCAATAAACCTCGTGTAATTGCAGCAAGGACAGTCTCTCGTGAGTTCTTGGGAGGACATGTTATCCCTGAGACTTGAGTGAGGGTCGCCCTGCTCTGGGTGGTCTTTCAGAACCACTCTAAGTACTTGCAGAAAGATAACATCAGTTTTGAGTCAGGGAACAAGCAAGTTAATAATCAAAATGCCCGTAAACAGCTTTTTGGAAGCCAGGTGTGAAGATCACCTACAAAAGAGGATCCCAAGAGACAGGGAGACTGCCACACCTACATCTGCTGAGCCTGCCCTGAGCTTCAGATGCAAATGTACTGCCCAGGGCTTCAATTCTAAGTGTTTCACTCTGAACTTCAGATGCAAATGTTCTTAATCTGGGCCTTTCCTGGGTGTAGGACCAGAGTCAGGTTCCTGCCTTGTCCTGGTGAAGTAATATTTCCCCACCACCAACTGTCCAGAGGTGCCAAAAATACTCTACACACAGAATTATATCAGACTTTCATAGAAGACATAATACCAGAACTTTTCAAACCATTCCACAAAATAGAAGCAGAAGGAACACTACCCAACTCATTTTTCAGAGCCCACAATTACACTTATATCTAAACCACACAAGACCCAACAAAGAAAGAGAACTCAGACTAATTTCCTTTACAAACATCAATACAAAATTCTTGATAAAATTCTTGCAAGTTGAATCCAAGAACACATCAAACCAATCATTTATCACGATCAAGGCTTTATCCAAAGGATGCAGGAATATTTCAATATATAAAAATCTATCAATATAATCCACTACATAAACAAAGTCAAAAAAAAAAAAAAAAAAAAAAAAACCCACATGATCATCTCATTAGGTGCTGAGAAGCATTTGACAAAATTTAACCATTACACCTCTTCTTCCACAGGGTTCCTTGAGCCTTGACAGAAGGGATTTGATGGAAATTTCTTAGTTAAGACTGACAGTTTCAAGGTCTCTCACTTTCTCTATAATAATTTACAGTATGTCTCTGTATTTGTTCTAATCTGCTGCACTAGAAAAACCTCATGATGACTGAGCAAATTCTTATTTATGAGTACAGCAGAATGTTGTTAGGAGTCATTTTATTGTTATTTAGCAGAATAATCGTATTTGGTTTTTCACTAGGTCTCTGGTCTTTTGGTCTTGAGTTCTTAACCTTTAGAGCAATTTTGGGTATAGGTTCCATCTCAGGGACATGATAAGGGCCTTAAGCCTTATCATGTTTTGGTTGGCTACTCCCATAACCTTTGAGCCATTATTGCACCAGCATATCTTTCAGGCAGCTCATCATTGTAGATCAAAGACTTTGTATTGGGTTGGTATTTACCCTGTTCCTTTGGTAGTGAAAAACCCTCGCTTAGCAACAATAAATGCCATTTCTGTAAGGCTGTGCACACATGGGGCAGGCTAGGTCAGGGTCCCAAGTGGCCAAGCAAGATACCGGTGGGCGGCCAGCTTACAATAGACAAAGAAAGGAAGACACTCAGATAAGCCCAACTTTCAGATAAGCCACAGCCCCGACTGGTACCAGGAGTTGTGTCCTTGGAGCCATATTTCTGCCACAGTTCCCACACTTAGATAAGCCCAAAGCAACTATTCTCGGAAGCTGCAACCCCGGCTGGTACCACGAGCCGTGTCCTTAGAGTCATATTTTTGGGCTCACTCCCTGGCCACTTTTAAACTAGCCAATTAAAACCCTGTTACTATGCTTCTGCTTCTGTACCTCGCCTCTGCCCCCCAAATCCTATAAAAAAAACTGTCCCTTGGTCTGACGCACCAGTCTTCTGAATAGGCTGTCGCCCACGGACGTCTGTGACCAATAAAACCCTCTTGCGACTTGCATCCAGGTGTCTCGGCTGATTCTTGGGTCCTGGGGTCTCCTCAGCTAAAGGTCCTCTCAACGAGGTCCTTCAGTAGCATGATGAGACTCTTCAAGTACCATAAAGACTATTCTATAGCAATAGAGGCTCTGGGTAGACACCAGCTTAAGTGAAGATGTTCAATGAATTGCATAGGTGCTGTCTTCAGCAATAGCACCTTACTGTCAGTTTGTGAAGATCCTCCAGTTGCATTGGCAATATATGCCTAGGTCATTTTATCTTCCTATTTTGCCCCTTTGACCAACCACTTGATTAGATGTAACCCATTTCTGACAGTAAAAGTTTTATTCCTTGACAAGAGATATCCCATTGAGGCTCCATCTCTCCTGTTATTTGATAACTTAATTTATATTGCCTTCATAGATGTATATACTCTAGAACGCTTCTACTGTATTAGTTTTCCTTATGATACCTCAAATTGCCTTCAGTTTTGGCTGTTCCTCCTTGTGCTTCTCCATTGTACCTTTTTTTCTCCCTGTTGTGTTTGATCATCTCATTTCTGTATTCCTGACTTTGTATTTTTCTAATTTTTTAATTGTGTCAATATTCCCAGTTTTCTTAGTGTAAGAAACATACTTTTATGTTAAACCTGCTTCCTAACTGTAATCACATATACATATATGTATGTAACATAATTAATGACAATAAGCTTATGAATTTTGCAGTGATCAAGAAGAGGTATATGGGAGAGTCTTGCAAGAGGAAAAGAAATGGATAATGCTGTGATTACATTAGAATCTCAAAACATAAAAAACATAAATTTTAAAAATAAAACAGGAAATTGTTCAGTAGACACTATATTAACAATGTGGGTCAACTTGAAGAAATTTGGGGGACTGGGTTCTCTTTCTATCATAATTTGGTTTTCTGTTGTTTAAAAGAAAAAAATCTGACCAGAAGCAACCTGGGGGAGGAAAGAGTTTATTTTAAGAAGCCAAGGCAGGAATCTGAAGTAGGAACCATAGGAAAATATCACTTCCTGTCTCACTGACTGGGAGACTCAAGATTAAGTAACTTTGTTATACATCCCAGAATACTTAAGTGAGAATAGTACCACTCACAGGAAGATACCACCACAACAGTCACCAGTCAAGATGATACCCAACAGATATGATGTGGGCCAATCTGACAGACACAATTCAGCCCATGATCCTTGTACTTGGTGATTCTGGGTTCTGTCAGATTAACAGTAAAGATTAAAGGTTAACTAAGATATCAGCCTTTATTCTCTCTTGGTCACCTGCTCAATTTTTCATATAAAAGGTATCAGGTTTTTTTTTTCTTACTTTTTGTATTCTGCTCATATTTAGGGAATTCTATTTTTGCCCAAACTTATTTTTTTATTAGTGGAACAACTGTAGACAGTCAGAGTCTCACTAACCAACACCTTCTGTGATCTTACTCCTAAATTAAGGGTATTTTAATTAGTGTGCCTTTGGTGCCATAGCTGTGAATAAAGCAAGCAGGGAAATCACTTCATTCTCTCAAAACCTTTCCCAAATGAGCTACCTGACTGACCGCTGGATATTAATAAAGTCCAGCTTTAAGAGACTCCCAACTAAAGAACAGTAATAACAAGTAGGTGAAGAGAGGGGAAGTGGCCTGTACTAACCTCAAAAATGAGACACAAATATTCTTCTGAGTTTTTATTATTTTATTAACATTATTGTTTCCTAATTTAAAACTTTTGTTGAATTTGAAATCTTGGAAAGACTGAAGAAAATGAATAAAATTATTATCAATTAAATATCTGCAAATGTTTCTTAAGACAAATACCTGTTCAGACTACATTTTCAATCTGTTCCCCAAATCTGATCACTTGCCGTCTTTCCTTTCTGTTCCCACACAGGTCGTGTCTGAACGAACTTAGTCTAAGATAGAACATTAGGTACTTCCTGTTTCTCTATGTCCATTCTTCAGTAATGGAACTGAGACAGTAACTCTGACATAGAACTTTCATCAGTCAACCTGCTTTTCTGTTAAGGTATAAAAGGTTCGATCCCAGTGCAGAACAACAGCAGGAATAGCAACAAAATCAAATGGTAGTTTTCCCTACAGATGACAAAATGTCAAGGGTAAAAGGAAAGCTGTGGAATTCGGGGAAAGCAATCAGGACTGTCTGTAATGTCCTTCCATTCCTAGTAAAATTAGTAATCCTACTGTCCATCCAAAGCATGTAGATGTCTACAGTCAGCTCTAGTTCAAAGAGCAACATGGCCAAATGTAAAGCCTGCAGGCAAAAAGTGCTGAAAGTTGAGCACTGGTGACCAAGACTAAGATGATATGCTTCAACCACAGGCACTGCACTCAGGTGTGGTAGCTCATGGCAGTTGTTACATAAAAGATTGCCTCCAATTCAAATCCAGCCGAAGCTACCCATTAAGATCCTTTAAAAAGGAAAGAAAGAAAGAAAGAAAGAAAGAAAGAAAGAAAGAAAGAAAGAAAGAAAGAAAGGAAGGAAGGAAGGAAGGAAGGAAGAAAAAGAAAAAAAAATTCTTTAGTTCATATGGTTTTTATTAGAAACATTGGTCATTGCAAACCCTAAAGTGGTAACAGCTGCTAGACACCAGGCCTGTGCTGAGTGAGTGTTCCATCTACACAACTGTACTAGGATGTGTAGTGCTGGCCTTTCCATTTTATAGATGAAAAACTCGGGCTAAGAATAATGCTTATTGTCTCTCCAATGGATATTATGTCTATCCAAAATTCCTATCTTGAAGCCTAGTCTCCAAGTGACGGCATCTGTAGATACACAGCTGTAAGAGTAATTGGTTTACAGGCCTTCCCGAAAGGAATTAGGATGTAGCAGATGTCACTGAAAGCGTTTTTTGCTCCTGTCACAAAGCATGTGGAGTAACCAGGAGAAAGTCCTTACCAGAAATCAGCTGTGTCTGTCCTTAAATGTTAAATCTGCTTTCAGAAATGGAAAGACAAGATTCCTTTGTTCACACTACTCAATCTATGACGTTTGAGGGCCTCAGTCTGAACTTTACCGGTCACTTCATTACAATAGTCGGTTAAGTAGTAGGACCAAGGAAAGGACCTGTGTCAATTACTACCGTTTAAACTGAGCCCTCTAATGTGATCCATTCTTGATGCATTGAGACTGAAAACAGACTAAATCATTAAGAAATTCCTTTTAAACTTGACTTTCTGGGCTGGAGATATGGCTCAGCAGTGATTATTCACTCTTCTATGGGAGCAAAAACTAGTTCCAGTATCCAGATTGGTGGGTGACTCTCAACAGCCAGTGATTCCAGCTCTAAAAGATCAGATGTCTTTTTCTGACTTACATGGGCCCTGTTTACACACACATGCACACACACACACACACACACACACACACACACACACACACACAAACACACACACCTAAAACTAAAGTAAATCCTCACTTGAAAGAAATTTCCTGAGGCACCTTTATTTCTACCTCCCAGTCTTGTCTCCTCCCTCCTTTTTATTTCTTTTTTCATCTCTTCGGCATTCTTTGTCTTTATGCAAAACTGAAAGAGAGAACTTTAAAAACAAGTAGAAAACAGAATACGTAATTCATGAGTAATGTCAATTTAATTAAACTCTGTCTTCTTCTTGCAAGTTTTATAGGGGAAGAAGATCTAGGCTTGGGCTTTATTGTACTATAAAATCTTGCTTTTTAATTCCTTAGGGCAGACTTCCTTTTAAAGCTTCCCATCTGTCTGTTTCTTGTAAAAAGTGGCCATAGATCATTGAATTGGTAAAGTGGGACAGTCTAGAATGGACACTGGAGTGAAGAAAGTATTATATAACTTTTTTGTTAGGTAGGACAAATAGCCCTGAACACACTGCCTCACACATGTGAGACATGTATGTGTGTGTGTGTGTGTGTGTGTGTGTGTGTGTGTGTGTGTGTGTATCTTTATAACTTATAATCACCATGGCATTTTCTACCACTTAAGGCTTATAAATATGAAAAAATAAAATAGTGCATGAAACAAATGTCCCTTAAGCATCTGCTTTGTTCACAGACATTGCAGGATATTTGATCACACTGAATCCTCAAGATTATGCTGTTTACTGGGGAAAAAAACGTTTTTTATTGTGGTGTGGCTCAGCCTTAGCACCAACCTTTAATTCCTCTGCATGTAATAGAGACACACCCTTAGTGCATGCCTTCAATCACAAACAATGAAGAAATTAGTTTGCAGAAGTAAAGCATCCATATTTAAAAGTGATGCCGAATCAAGTAGCAGACAAAGAGATGAATCGGAGAAAGATTTCACAGAACAGGATTTTTCCAGTACTCACAAGCATAGAGATGAGGGGAGAGCAGCACAGAGAGAAAAGGCAGAGGCAGTTACATTTTGGAGAGTGTGAAGAGCGGGTGTGGTGGCAGTCCAAAGATGATGCTTGGGACTCCGGTCTAGTCTTGTGACTAGCACCTGACTTCCTCCTGCCCCCCCAGATTAGCCACTCCCACCATGAGGCTCACCCAGATGAAGCGGGTCTATGAACTGCAGCCACCCAACATGGACTGAGGAGGTGGAGTTGAGAGAGGATAAAAAGGACTGCGCTTGGGGGCGGGAGAAAGAGAAACAGAAAGAGAGACAGAAAGGGACAGAAAAGATTTTCACTGGCATGCTGTAAGGTTCCTGAATAAACCACTTTGAGAAGAATGCTGTGTAGTCACTCCTTTTCTGCTGGTGGGAGATGGTGGCTACAGGAGAGGTTAACAAAGACAGTTTGAAAAAGGAACAGGCTTGATTGACACTGATGACAACATAACAAACCAGAGAATGAGAAGGAGATAGAAGACTGGACCATATTGCCAAAATTTGTATGAGGCCAAGGAGACCAATTAAGTCAGGAGCTGAAAGATGCCAGTTTCAACCAGCCAATGTAGAAAGTAGTTTTGAGCCAGAGCAGCTGAATTGACCAGCCAGTCAGAGTTCGGAAAGAGCTAGAAGGGATGAGTTTATTTAGCAGTAAGTCTCAGAGCAGAGGCTAAAAACATTCTAGGCCTAAGTAAGATTTCAAAGAGACTTTGTACAAAGCAATAAGGATGAATCAATTTGAATTCTTCTACATACTGACTGCCAGTTAGACTAGCACCATTTGTTCAAAATGCTATCTTTCTTTCCACAGTTTTAGCTCCTTTGTCAAAGATCAAGTGGTCATAGGTGGATAGGTTAATTTTTAGGTAATCAATTCTATTACATTGTTCTACCTTCCAGTCTCTGTGCCAATACCATACAGTTTTTACCTGTATTGTTCTGCAATACAGCTTGAGGTTGAAGATGATGATTTCCCCAGAAGTTCTTTGATTAGTGAGAAAATTTTTCTTTATGAAGGGATTTTTATTATTGCAAATAAATTTTCAAATTGCTCTTTATCACTCTAAGAAGAATTGAGTTGGACTTTTGACAGGAAATGTATTGAATCTATAGATTGCTTTCAGCAAGATAGCCATTTGTCCTATATTAATTCTGCAACACCATGAGCATGGGGGATCTTTCCATATTCTGAGATCTTTTTCAAAGTCAAGTCCAAGTGTACCAAGGGCCTCCACATGGAACCAGATACACTCAAACTAATAGAAGAGAAAGTGGAGGACAAGCTTAGAACACATGGACACTGGAAAAAATTCCCTTAAAAGGAAACCAATGGCTTATTATCCAAGATCAAGAATTTACAAATGGAACCTCATAAAATTGCAAAGCTTCTATAAGGCAAAGGATACTGTCAATAGGACAAAACATCAACCAACAGAATGGAAAAAGATCTTTGAAAATCCTACATCTGATAGAGGGCTAATATCCAATATATACAAGAAACTTAAGAAGTTAAACTCCAGAGAATCAAATAACCTTATTAAAAATGGGGAAGAGAGCTAATCAAAACATTCTCAACTGAGGAATATAGAATGACTGAGAAGTGCCTTAAGAAATGTTCAACATCCCTAGTCATCAGGGAAATGCAAATCAAAATTGGTGTGAGATTCTACCTCATACCAATCAGAATATCTAAGATCAAAAACTCTGGTGACAGCAGATGCTAGCAAGGATGTGGAGAAAGAGGGATACTCCTCCACTGTTGGTGAGATTGCAAACTGACACAACCACTCTGGAAATCAATCTGGCAGTTCCTCAGAAAATTTGACATAGTACTACTGAGGAGCCAGCTATACCACTCCTAGGCATACACCCAAAAGACACTCCAACATATAACAAAGACACATCCTCCACCATGTTCATAACAGCCTTATTTATAATAGCCAGGAGCTGAAAAGAACCCAGATATCTTTAATAGAGAAATGGATATAGAAATTGTGGTACATTTACACAATGGAGTACTACTCAGCTTTTAAAAACAATGACTTCATGAAATTTTTAGATAAATGGATGGAACTAGAAAATATCATCTTAAGTGAGGTAATCCAATCACCAAAAGCCAAAATGTCATCCACACACTGATAATTGGACATTAGCCCAAAAGCTCAGATTACCCAAGATACAACTCACAGTCCACATGAAGCTCAAGAAGAAGGAAGACCAAAGTAGAGATGCTTCAGTCCTTCACACATCAGGAACAAAAATATTCACAGGAAAATATGCAAAGACAAAGTTGGAATCAGAGACTGAAGGAAAGGTTATCCAGAGACTTCCCCACCTGGAGATCCAACTCATATACAGACAGCAAATCCAGACAATATTGCTGATGCCAAGAAACACATGCTGACAGGAGCCTGTTATAGCTGTCTCATAAAAGGCTCTTCCAGATTTTGAGAAATACAGACATGGATGCTCACAGCCAACCATTGGATTGAGAATGGGGTATCCAATGGAGGAGTTAGAGAAAAAAAAATTGAAGGAGCTGAAGGGGTTTGGAACCCCATAAGAATAACAATACTAGCCAACTAGAGTTCCCAAGCACTAAACCACTATCCAAAGAGTAGAAGTGGACAGGCTAGTGGCACTAGCTGCATATGTAGCAGAGGATGGCCTTGTTGGGCATCAATGAGAAGAGAAGCCCTTGGTTCTGCCAAGGCTTGATGCCCCACTGTCGTGGAATGTCAGGGTGGGGAGGTGGGAGGGAGAGGAAGGTGGGATAGGGGCTTTATGGAGGAAAACTGGGAAAGCGAATAACATTTGAAATGTAAATAGAATATCCAAAAAAAAAATGGAAAAAAGATAAGATTGCATAGAGACTAGAAGCTCCAGTAATAGGCCTAGTTTAGCAGATGGAAGAAGTAAGTGTTTGAGGGGACAATTATATGAGGAAAACAAAAGTTACTTTTACACCCAGGACTAATGCACTGTTTGCAAGCATGTCATTCTTGCCACTGATGTTTTTACCCCTGAAAATTTGATCAGCCCTTTCACTGACACAAACACCAAGTAAACATTTGCTCTAAGTACAACAGTGGCATTGAGTCATCATCTGCCTTCTTCCTCAACAGGCACTGCCTACTCAGTGGGTAGAAAGCTTCTAAAACTATTTCTGCTCTGACAGGCTTATTAGAGAGGTTATTATTCATACAGTGTAGTATTTTTCCTCAGTGACCTTATAATCCCACTGTAGGGTAAACTCATAAGCTGTGAATAAGTCACTAATAATGAAATACTTTCTGAGCTATGCAAGGACAACTCAGTTTCAAGAGCATTCAAAAAACTAGCCAAGGTCAGGAACCAACTCGGAGTTCAAGGCTTAGAAGTTTACCACCCATAAGTCTAATGCCTTGTTTTTGCTCCATCTCATAAAATATTTCTAGGACCGAGGAAGTTAATATGACAAAATGTACAAAGCACTTCCTGATACCATGTCATTATGGTGACATTTGCCGATTCTGCTTTCTGATACCATCTTGGATTTGTTAACTTTATTGCTTCTAGAAAAGGGAGCTTCCTTACACCTCAGTGTGTCCTTGGTCATCACACAACAGGGAATATCTCATTGTGAACTACCAAAACTGTAGGGTTTAGATGGGGAAAACATAAATTTAGAACACTGCATGTGAAAAAAGACAGAGCCTGCTTTTTTATTGTAATGCTAGAGTAAATTGTATATCTTCTTTGTCCCATCTCAGCAGAGGTCCAGGTAAGAGCTACTAAAAACTGCAATCTTTCGAAATGACAAGAGGTAAATTCACTCTTGCTAACCTAAGCCACATTGACAGCAGTTTTTAACAATTGTGACATTTGGAGGAAGCAGCTACAATAGTGCTGGGGTCATGCATTTTATGTGTTTTATTGAAGTAGATTATCTCCATTTGTCTCAGTAACATAAGGAAATGAAGGGCATTGTTTACGGTCATTTAGCTAGAAAACACATAATCTGCATACCTTTATCATCTTTATCCTACTTTCTTGCCTGTGCCTGTGTAAGCAAAGTCCTGATGCTGATAACCTAGGAAACAATTTACTAACCAATCAGATATTCCAAAGACATTAGTCAAATATGTGCATTTATAAAGTTAGTACATCCAGAAGGATTTTTTTGAACAATAATAAAGAGTACGTTTAGTTTGTTACTGTTAGTTTCAAGGTGTGAGAATTTGGGGTACAGTTGTCTTCCTCACACATTCATTATACTCACATTCATTCACTTCCCTGAACCTTATCTCAAGATTGACTTCCAACAGGACATTTTCCTGTATAGCTGCATCTGAGACCTCATGTGTAGGCAAGAGCATAAAAACCTGTCGGCCATTCTAGGGCCTGACTCTTAGGTTTCAGAGCACGAGTACAGGTAGAGATGGCTCAGGATCCTTTCCATCACACTCCACCAATCATTGGGTGCTCTTGACCCAGAAAAAAGCAGAGTCTATTTGAATGAAGCAGCTATAGCTTTCGCCAAAGTAAACAAATCAAATTAATGAAGCATGCGTAGCCTTCCATCAGAGTGTCATAGGGCAGGGATGATAAGGGAGCCCAAAGTCACTAAGCCCAGAGAAAATCAACTTGCAGTGCAATGTTGTAGACATGTAGCAAGCGGTGCCTTTGATCAGATGGAAATAACAGTGTCATGTGAATTGGAAAACTGTCTGTTTAAATATGCTTTGATCTTTGCCAAGAATGGCACTGGCTTATTCTTTGCAAAGACTTATTTGGTGTTATCTGTATGAATGTTTTGCCTGCATGTGTCTGTGTACCATGTGTACAGTGCTCCTGGAGACCAACAAAGGGCACCAGATTCTCTGAAACTAGAGCTAAAGATGGCTGTGAACTGCCATGCAAATGCTGAGACTAGAACCTGTGTCCTCTGGAAAGGCATCCAGTGCTCTTAACATCTGAGATACCTTTCCAGTCCTATTTATTCCTTACTATAAAGATACTATATATACTATAAAATATAATTGTTTTATAAATATTATATTATAAATAGTATATATACAATATATCACCTATACTATAAACAATAAAATATTGTGTAGAAAAGGAAGGAGACATATGGCCAATCTGAGATCTCTTCAGAATGTAGAGCATACTAAGAAAACAGCCCATTTCACTCCATTGGCAGGCAGAAGCAGAGACCCTCGGGACTCCCATTTAGTCACGTCTTTCTTCCAAAGCCATTGTTTCAGATTCGTAGAGAAAGTGACAATTAATTGAACATAGATTCCCTCTTTAATCATTGGCATCCACATTTATTCAAGACAGTGGATATCTTTTGTATTGTGATCACTTCATGTCTAAGTAAGATAAAACGTTTGTAAGGTTATTAAAAACTCATGGCCCTTCAATAAGTAATTATAAATGTGAGAAAATGGCCTAAAGAAGACCAGTTATTTTATGGTAGTAACAGTTAAATAATTGATATCCTTTATGTATGAAGCATGTATGTGCTTGGTAACCATGATGACTTGTGATATACTCAGCCCAAAGGATGTGGCCCTGTTGAAATAGGTATGTCACTTTAGTGTGGGCTTTAAGATGCTCATCCTAGATGCCTGGAAGTCAGTATTCTGCTAGCAGCATTCAAATGAATATATAAAACTCCCCAAACTCCCAGCTCCTCCTGAACCTTGCCTGCCTGACTGCTGCCATGTTCCTGTCTCAATAATAATGGACTGAACCTCTGAACCTCTAAGCCAGCCCTAATTAAATGTGTCCTTTATAAGACTTGCTTTGGTCATGGTGTCTGTTCACAACAATAAAACCCTGAGGCAGTAACTACTGAAGTACAAAGAGTACATTATATTCCTTGAACTGATCTTTCAAATGATTTACCATGTGGATACTGGATTTGAACCTGAGTCCTCTGTAAAACCAACAAGTATTCTTAACCCCTGAACCATCTCCAGTCCCTAATTAATTTTTTTTTTTAATTTAGATATTTTGGAGCCTTAAAAACTTTTAGATTCTTCCATAACTTTCTATATATGAAATAAAAGTATAGAAATAATATGTGAGAAGTTTTTATCAAAGTTTTTCTAACTCAAAGGTATTTTAAAATCATTTCCTATATTACACCTCCATTATGTTTTTAGATTTATTCTAAATGTAGTTGTCCAACCTGCCTCAAATGTATTTTTGAAACTTACATGAGACAAATAACAAATAACATTTTCCTAATAATCTAACTAATTGCCTCAACATCATTCAATAAACAGTTTTAATACTATTAAGCACATATTTATGCCTATACATCTTTAGTTTTTTATGTTTGTTTATTTATTCAGTTTACATTCCAATCACAGCCCACCTCCTCACAGTCAGCCCCACACTGCCCCTCCTCCCACCCCTGTCCCTTTCACCTCTGAGAAGGGGGAGGTTCCCACTTTATACCAAGCCACACTGGCACCTCAAGTCACTGCAGGACTAAATACATCCTCTCTAACTGAGGCCAGACAAGGAAACTTAGAGGAACAAGTTCCACAGGCAGGCAGCAGAGTCAGGGTAAGCTCCCTCTCCAGTTGTTGGGCAACCCCCATGAATAACAAGCTGCACATCTGCTTCATTTGTGGGGGACACGCTCCAGCCTTTGTATGCAATTTGTCTAGTAGTTCAGTCTCTGGGAGCCCCCATGGGTCCAGGTGAGCTTTTTGGTTTTCTCTTTATAAAGTCCCTATCCCCTCCAGGTTCCTCAATCTTTCCCCCAACTCTTCCACAAGACTTTCCAAGTTCTGTCTGATGTTTGGCTTTGGTCAGCTGCTAGGTGATGGATAGAAGGAGGCATGGAACTGGATAGGACATAGGAAAGGAAACAAGACAGGGTAGATCAGGTAGAGGGACAGTCAGAGATGGGGGTGCTGGGAGAGTGAATGCCGAAGGTGGGGCAGGCATCTCAAGCACATATCAGAGACCTGGGATGGGAGAGGCTCCAGGAAGTTTATGAGTTTGACTCTAGCTGAGACACCTAGCAGGAAAGGAGAATATAAAGCCTGAAGTGGCTCCATCCCATAGCCAGGCAGGTCTCCCAGTGGGAGGATAAGGACACAACCCACCCACAAAACCTACAACACAAAATTTGTCCTGCCTATAAGAAGTACAGGGAAAAAGATGGAGCAATGATAAGAAAATAGCAAACCAATGACAGGCCCAACTTGAGATCCATTCCACATCCAAGAATGGTATCAATGATACATTGTTACTTTTATGCATTCCATGTATTTATGTATGCATATATATATATATATATATATATATATATATATATATATATATATATATATATCAAACATGTACATATATGGGCATGATTCTTATATGCATAGTACATGTATACATTATATACATGCATATATAGTGTGTCGGTTTTTGTCTTATTGATCTACTTTAGATTGTTAATAAGTACACATTTTTCTCTTTTTTTTAATTGTATACTCTGTATTAATATTTGAGATATTATCCCTTTACCCTGCACTGTTCCCTTCACCCCTCCCCATCCAGTTGCCTTCACAAAAGTGCACTCCCTTCTGACTTTCCTCTCCACCCCATTGCCTTATCATTCTCCAACATTGGAAAATGTGCCCTCTCTGGAACAAAAAGCCTCTCTCCTCACATTGATACCAGATGTCGCTATCTTCAGCTACATACACGACTAGATAAATAGGTCTCTCAAAGTGTGCACAAAGGTTGGTGTTTTATGCCATGAGAGTTTTGGAGGATTGGGTTGGTTGATAATGTAATCTTTCCATGAGGTTGCAACCCCTTTCAGCTCCTCAGGTCCTTTCCTTAGCAACCTCATTGGGATCCCCAAATTCAGACCAATGGTTAGCTGCATCTTCTGCTGTATCTATATGACTCTAGCATAGTCCCTGAGGGGGCATCTCTGTCTGGTTCCTGCCAGTAACTACTTTTTGGGATAAGCTATAGTACTTGGATTAGGTGACTGCATATGTGGTAGATCCCTAGATATGGCAGATTCTGAGTGATTTTTTTTTCTTCAATCCCTGCTCCTCTACTTAACCTTGCATTTTCTTCCATGAGAGATTTGTTTTCTTTTCCAAGAAAGACCAAAGCATACCCATTTTGGCCTTCCTTCTTTTTGAGCTTCATAATGTCTGTGATTTGTTTCTTGGGTATTCAGACCTTTCTAGGGCTAGCATCTGCTTATCAGTGAGTGCATACCATGTGTGTTCTTTTGTGACTGGGTTACCTCACTCAGGATGACAGTCATTAGTTCCATTGATTTGCCTACAAATTTCATGAAGTCATTGTTTCTAATAGCTGAGTAGTACTCCATTGTGCAAATGTACCACACTTTCTGTATTCATTTATCTGTTGATGGAAATCTGGTTTCTTTCCAGCTTTTGGATATTATAAATAAGGCTGCTATAAACATGGTGGAGCATGTGTCCTTGATATATCTTGGAACATCTTTGGGGTTTATACCCAGGAGTGGAATAGCTAGGTTTTCAGGTAGTACTATGTTCAATTTTCTGAGAAACCACCAAATTGATTTCCAGAGTGGTTGTACCAGCTTACAACCCCACCAACAATGGAGGAGTGTTCCTCATTCTCCAAATACTCGCCAGCATCTGCTATCACCCAAGTTTTTATCTTAGCCATTCTAACTGGTGTAAGATGGAATCTCAGGGCTATTTTGATTTGCATTTCTCTGATGATTAGGTATGTTGAGAATTCCTTTAGGTGCTTCTCAGCCATTTGATGTTCCTCAGCTGTGAATCTTTGTTTAGTTCTGTACCCCATTTTTCATAGGATTATTTAATTCTCTATAGTCTAGCTTCCTGAGTTCTTTGTATGTATTGAATACTAGCCCTCTATCAGATGTAGAATTGGTAAAGATCCGTTCTCAATCTGTAGGCTGCCATTTTGTCTTCTTAACAAAGTCCTTAACCTTACAGAAGCTTTGCAATTTCGTGAAGTCCCATTTGTCGATTCTTAATCTTAGAGCATAAGCCATTGGTGTTCTGTTCAGAAACTTTTCTCCTATGCCTATGTGTTCTAAGCTCTTCCCCACTTTCTCTTCAAATAGTTTCAGTGTATCTCATTTTATGTGAACATCTTTGATCTACTTGCACTTGAGCTATGTACAAGGAGGTAGGAAAGGATCAATTAGCATTCTTCTGCATGCTGACTGCCAGTTGAACAAACACTATTTGTTGAAGAAGCTGGGTTTTTTTTTTGTTTGTTTGTTTGTTTTTGTTTTTTTCCCATTGAATGTTTTTAGCTCCTTTGTCAAAGATCAAGTGACCATATGTGTGTGAGTTAATTTCAGGGTACTTAATTCTGTTCCACTGATCTACTTGCGTATCTCTATACTAATACCACGCAGTTTTCATCACAATTGCTTTGTAATATTACTTGAGATCAGAGATGGTAATTCCCCCAAAAGTGGTTTTATTTTTGAGAGTAGATTTCACTATTCTAGGTTTTTTGTTATTCCAGATGAATTTTCAAATTGCTTTTTCCAACTCTATGAAGAATTGAGTTGGAATTTTGATGGGAATTGCATTGAATCTGTAGATTGCTATTGGCGAGACAGCCATTTTTGCAATGCTGATCCTTCCAATCCATGAGCATGGGAGAACTTTTCATCTCTGAGATCTTCTTCAATTTCCTTCTTCAGAGTCTTGAAGTTCTTGTCATACAGATCCTTCACTTGCTTGGTTAGGGTCACCCCCAAGGTTTTTTATAGTGTTTGTGACTATTATAAAGGGTGTTGATTCCGTAATTTCTTTCTCAGCCTGTTTATCCATTGCATAGAAGAAGTCGGTTGATTTGTTTGGGTTAATTTTATAACCAGCCATTTTGCTGAATTTGTTTATTAGTTATAAAAGTTCTCTGGTGGAATTTTTGGGGTCACTTAAGTATACTATCATAGCATCTGCAATTAGTGATATTTTGACTTCTTCCTTTCTAATGTGAATCCCTTTGATTTCTTTTTGTTGTCTAATTACCCTGGCCAGGAGTTTCAGTAAGATATTAAATAGGTGGGGAGACAGTAGGCAGCCTTACCTAGTACATGATTTTAATGGGATTGCTTCAAGTTTCTCTCCATTTAGTTTAATATTTGCTACTTGTTTTCTGTATATTGCTCGTAATATGTTAAGGTATGAGCTTTGGATTTCTTATCTTTCTAAGACTTTTATCATGAAGTGGTGTTGAATTTTGTCAAATGCTTTCTCAGCATCTACTGAGAGGATCATGTGGTCTTTTTTTTTTTTTTTTTGAGTTTGATTATATGGTGGATTACGTTGATGTATTTTCTTATGTTGAACTATCCCTGCATTCCTGGAATAAAGGTTACTTGGTTATGGTGGATGATTGTTTTGATATGTTCTTGAATTCATTTCGCAAGAATTTTATTGAGTATTTTTGCATCACTTTTCATGGGGGAGATTGGTATGAAGTTCTTTTTCTTTGTACTGTCTTTATGTGGTTTAGATATGAGTATAATGTGGCTTCCAAGAATGAGTTGGGTAGTGTTTCTTCTGTTTCTATTTTGTGGAATATTTTGGAAAGAATAGGTATTAGGTCTTCTATAAAAGTCTGGTAGAATACTCCAATAAACCCATCTGGTCCTGGGCTTTTTTGGTTGGGATGCTTTTGATGACTGCTTCTATTTCTTTAAGTGTTGTTTGGATTGTTTGGATGATTTATGTGATCCTCATCTAACTTTGGCATATGCTAATTCTCTAGAAATTTTTATATTTCCTCCAGATTTTCCAGTTTTGTTGAGTATTGGCTTTTGTAGTATGATCTGATGATTTATTAAATTTTCTCAGTTTCAGTTGTTATGTCTCCCCTTTTAGTTCTGATTTAGTTAATTTGGATACTCTCTTTTTGTGGTCTAGTTAGTCTGGCTAAGGGCTTACTGATCTTATTGATTTTCAAAAAAAAAAAAAAAAAAAACCCAAATCCACAAAAAAACAAACAAAAAAAAAAACTCTTGATTTTGTTAAATCTTTGTATAGTTCTTTTTGTCTTTATTTGGTTTATTTCTGCTCTGAGTTTGATTATTTCTTGTTGTCTACTCCTTTTTGGTATTTCTGCTTCTTTTTGTACTAGGGCTTTCAGCTGAGCTGTCAAGCTCTCTCCAGTTTCTTTTTGGAGGCACTCAGCGCTACGACTTTTCTTCTCAGTACTGTTTTCTTTGCATCTTAAAAGTTTGGGTATATAGCAGTGTAATTTTTTTAATTCTAAAAATTCCTTGATTTTTTTCTTTATTTCTTCTTGACCATGTTATCATTGAGTAGAGCATTGTTCAGCTTCCATGTGTATGTTGGCTTTTCATTGTTTTTTTTTTTTTTTTTTTTTTATGTTGTTAAAGACAAGCCCTAGTCCATAGTGATCTAATAGAATGCATGGGAGTACTTCAATATTCTTGTATCTGTTGAGGCCTGTTTTGTGACTGACTATATGGCTAATTTTGAAGAACGTATGGTGAGATGCTGACAAGAAAGTATATACTTTTGTTTTTGAATAAAATGTCCTGTCGATGTCTGTTAACTCCAGTTGGTTCATAACCTGTGCTAGATTTGCTGTGTCTCTATTCTGTGTCTGTTTTCATGATCTGTCCATTGATGAGAGTGGAGTGGTGATGTCTCCCACCCTTATTGTCTGTTGTGTAATATATGTTTTTAACTTTAGTAGGATTTCTTTTATAAATGTGGGTGCCCTTGTATTTGGAGCATAGATGTTCAAGATTGAGAGTTCATCTTGATAAAATTTTCCTGTGAAGAGTAAAAAGTGTCCTTCTCTATCTTTTTTGTTAACTTTTGGTTGAAAATCTATTTCATTGTATATAGAATAGCTACTCCAGCTTGTTTCCTGTGCCCATTTGCTAGGAAGTTTTTTTTTTTTTCCAGCCTTTTACTGACAAAATAAAAGAGATGATGTCTGTCTTTGTCTCTGAGATGAGTTTCCTGTATGCAGCAAAATGTTTATATATTCTGTTTATATAACAAGTCTGATAGTCTATGTCTTTTTATTGAAAAATAGAGTCCATTGATATTAAGAGAAATTTTGGGATAGTGAGTGTTGTTTCCTGTTATTTTTATTCTGAGACATAGACATGTTTGTGTGCTTTTCCTCTGTTGTTTCCTTGTGTGTGTGTTTTTTTTTTGTTTGTTTGTTAGTTTGTTTTTGTTTTGTTTAGTTTAGTTTTTTGCTTTTTCGGGAGTAGTTTCCTTCCTTGTATTAAATTTTTCTATTTATCATTCTTTTCAGGGCTGAATTTATGGACAGATAGTGTATAATTTGATTTTCCTGGAATATCTTGGTTTCTCCATCTATGATAATTGAGAATTTTGCTGTATATAGGAAACTGGGTTGGCATTTGTGTTTTCTTAGTGTCTATATGACTTCTGTCCAGGATCTTCTAGCTTTCATAGTCTCTGTTGAGAAGTCTGGTATAATTCTTATTGGTCTGCTTTCATATGCTACTTGTTCTTTTTCCCTTAGAGCTTTTATGATTCTTTCTTTGTTTCCAATATTCAGTGTTTTGACTATTATGTGTCAGTAGGGTCCAATTTCTTTTCTGGTCCAATTTATTTGGTGTTCTGTAGGCTACTTGTAGGTTTGTGGTCATCTCGTTATTCAGGGCAGGGAAGTTTTTTTCTATGATTTTGTTGAAGATATTTACTGTGCATTTTAGTTGATATTCTTCACCCTCTTCCAAACCTATTATTCTTAGGCTTGGTCTTCTCATTTTTTCCTGGATGTACTGAACATTTTGGGTTAGGAGCTTTTTGGTTTTTGCATCTTCTCTGACTGTTTTGTCTATGTTTTCTATGTTGACTTCAGCCCCTGAGATCCTCTCTTCCATCTCTTGTAGTCTATTTGTGAGGCTTGAATCTGTGACTCCTGATTTCCTTTTTTGGTTTTCCATATCCAGGGTTGTCTCATTTTTTGTTTTCTTTGTTGCTTCTCTTTCCGTTTTCAATTCCTTTATCTGTTTGGTTGTGTTTTTCCGTAGTTCTTTGAGTGAATTTTCCTGGTTCTCCAGTAATTTTTCAAGGGAGTTATTTATGCACTTCTCCAAAGTCTCCTGCATCATTTTGAAGTATGATTTCTAGTCTGAGTCTTGTTTTTCTTGTGTGTTTGGCAATCCACTACTTGCTGTGGTGGGTGTCTGCGATTATAGATGATCTTGTTGTCTTCGAGTGGAGCCTGTTTCTCCTGTGGATCCTAGGGCTCGTGGACTCAGGAGAGAAATTGCTTCTGGGTATTGGGCTTTTTGTAGGCAGGTAGTGAGTTCTTATTGCATTGACTCCATTCTGTCTCCGTGGGCTCAGGTGGGAAAGCTCTTGTGATACTGTTCTAGGAGCTCAGTTGTGTGTAGGCAGGTTGTGAGTCTTGATGGGAGTCAACCTTCCCTCTCACTGGGCTGGAAAGGACTAGATCTAGGAGTGCACCTAGCTAGTTGTCCTCCAGAAACTCCAGGCAATCCCTCCAGGGGCAGCCTGAAGGGTGTGTGGCAAACTCTCTGTGGGCTCAGTTGAAAGAGCAGTTGCAAGGCTGTTTCAGGGTCTAGGCTGTCAAAGAGCTAGTATGGAGTGTTGATGGTAGTTATAAGACTCTCTCCTGTGGGCTGAGGTGGGAGAGCGCTTGCAATGGTTTTCTGAGGGCTCAGCCATGTGCAGATGGGTTTTGAGTCTTCCTTCTACTTATGATGGAAAGTGTTCCTGCCACTCTTCTGAGCTCCCAGGGACCTGTGCACAGTCGGGCTGCCCGTCCTAATGCAAGTGGGCCGGGTCTGACTTTGAACTGGAAGTATGCAACCCTTTCCCCTGCCCAGTTCAGTTCCACTGCTTGAACCTCAAGAGTTCTGGTCTGCCTTTCCTGGGGTAGAACATGGGCAGAAGTTGACTCATCTTTCTGGTTAGGGTAGAAATCGTTCCTGCTGCTCTTCTGATCTCCTTGGAGCCTGTGTGCACGCAGGCCACCCATCCTGGTGCCAAGTACACATTTTTTAATCTATATATTTTAATACTTTAAAACAATCTCTATTCATGATTCTTTTTAGCAGATTTTATGTAACACTATTAATTTTCTAAATAAACTTCTGAATAGTATTATTGCTATTATTTTTATATCATAAATTATTATATATTATAAATAAATGTATAATTATAATATTTTAAGTAAGTTATTTTGTGTGCAGTGTATGTGCAGGTGCCCATGACACAAGTCAAAGGACAACCCTGTAAAGTTGATTCTCTCCTTCCACATATAAGAAGACTTGAGATCACATTGTCACATTGCCAGATCCATACAGCACTGGCTTCTACCAACTGAGCCACCTCAACAGATGGATCTTTTAAGAGTCATTAATAAATTATATTTTTGTAAATTTGACTGCATTTGTCTGGAAATTATATGTTAATTTGGGAAGAATTTATATCTTTATACTATCAAATCTTCTGGATAATTAACAGGATCCTCTGCTGATTCAAGTATTGATTTATCCTTATCATTAAGTAAAGTTTGCTTTGCATATATGTTTCATAGTTTTTGTTCATTTCATTCTTGGACATGGTATCTAGGACTAACATTGACTAAAAGTCAAAAAAGTTTAAAATTGCAGTGACTTAACTATTAAAAGGAATTCTCTTTTGCCAGGTAGAATTTCATGAAGGCCATGTATCACAGTTCTGTCATATCATCCACAGGACTCCAGATTCCCTCTCATTTTCTACCTTGAAATTTATGTGGTACAATGTTCTTCATCCCTGGCATCTTTCCTCTTAAAATTTGAACCAGTGTGAATTCTGGTCCTCATTACAATAGATAACTACAGGCATGGCTATTATTGGGCCTGGATATCCTATCAGAAAGCCTTTTAGAAACTGATACAGACCAATTCTGCTTATATTTGTCTGAATTTTTTATTGCCACAACAGGCTGTCATGGGACAAATGAAGCTTCCTTAATTCTTGGAAACGGTGAGACAGACAAATCATTCTACCACTGTGGAAAAGGAGGGAAAAAGAGGCCAGAATAACACTACCAGCTTTCCTACGGCAGGTGCATCACAGTGATGGTGGCTACCATAAATACACAGCATTTACGCATGCCTTTTCTTACCATTACGTGCATACAGTGAGAAGTCCTTCATGGTTTGAGAAATTCCTCAGAGGTTCCATGTGATGATATGAAGAGCTGTGCCAATGTCTACTCAAGAAAAGACTAAAGTGAGCTGATATAACAACTAACAGAGTTTGAGAACCAAAATCAAATCCAGTGTCACCAAAGACAGTTTCCATTATTTGCCCATTTCAGCTTTTCACGGTGTCTGAAAATAAGGAATCCTGAGTCAATGGGTCTTTGTTCCTTGCTTCTAGCAATAAAGATGGGCTGTCGGGATCCTGGAGCACTGGAACCCACCGCACCTTTCCTGGCCCTTGTCTCCTTGTCCAGACGCCATACCATTTAGGGGATCTCCCCCTAAAGTCAAGCTAGTTTTTTAACCATGAAAGGTGTTGCTTGCATTATGTTTCAATCTTCATCAAAAGGAAGTATACTCCAGCAGAGGTTTTCTGCTCATGCCTGCTTGTTTTACGAGTAAACAAGAAGATAAATTCAAAGCCAAGCAAAGAAATGAACTACAGCTCCTGGAATGAAAGAAGCCTTGCCTTTCCCCTTCACTTTCCACCTATCCCCCTTCTCTCTTTCTTCTGCAAGATGACTGTGAGATGTGGATTGATGCACGTAGTGCTGCTGTTAAATCACCCACTCTGCCACGGAGAGTCTTCAAGCCCTTCCCACACCATTAATCTCAACTATGAGCTGATGAGAATTGGACTCCACAGACAGGTTGTCTGCCAAGGCGATGTCACCAGGCAAATGCTTACAATAGTTTTACCTAGCAAGGCAGGTTGTTGTGTTTTTTCAAACAAACCAATTCAAAACAAAAAAGAACAATTTGTTTTCCCCATAGACTGATAAAGTGGCCCAGAAGGTTTTGGAACTGAGATAAAATAAATCACTATGGACACTTTTCCTATTTACAAAATCAAACTAAAGGCTATGAGGGAGAATGCACAGAAGTCCATGAAAAACTCAGTGACACACTGTTGTGCAAATATTTCTACCTGGAGTCACACGAACCAGGCTGTGTCTCACTGCCTGTCCTCATCTGTAGCACTGTAAGATAGCACAGTGATCCAAGGGTGGTCTCAGTAGCTGGACACACTTGCCATGGAATGTATCCTAATCACAAGTTTAGATACTTCATTTGTCTCTTTACGGCTATGTCTTCACGTTTTTTTGACTGGGGACAATAATAAAACTTTCCTAGGAGGTGCAGTAAACATTAATTAGTTAGCACAGTTTCAGGTAATAAATCATAGTGAAGGCAGTAACTAGTACCTATGGTAAAACATTTTTATTGTTGCTACTAACATTTCTACCGTCTAAATATGACCGCAATCTTCTGTGGACTTCAAACAATATATAATGAAAAGATATATTTGTTCTTGGTATGTGAATAGTATCATTTAGAAAAATATTATCTATTGACAATGTTATAATTTATTAACTAACATTAAATTCATAATCTCTAATAATAATGTGGTCTATTGTATACCAATTAATCCTAAAATTAGTTGATTACTGTATATTTGCAATAACTGATTCCTTTGTTTTAATCTTAATTATTAACACTCTCAGATCATATATTACATATTATACACACACACACACTATATATATATATATATATGTCCCGCGCCACCGTCTCGCTGGCAAGAACAGACGCAGTACACAGGATCCTTCTGCAGCAAAACTTTAATGGAGGAAGACGCTGAAGGGAGGAAAAGCACCCAGTTTTATACCCCTGAGGGAGGTGGGGAAAGCGTGTCTCTACCTGATTGGCTGCTCGCTGGTGGTCTGATGATTATGTCCTGAGATGGGCGGTGACTTTGGCTCACCTTGCTCTTAGAGCATGCACTTTTAGGTTGTTTGTCAGCTTTAGCTGACTCACGGCCCCGTAGACCGGCGCCATCTCTGCAGGGCGTTGGCTGCGGCCCCTTACATCTCCCCCTTTTTTGTTTTATTAGACAGCGGATGGTCTAGGACAAGAGACTTGGACTAGAGATATTCTCGGGCTGTGATCTCTGTCTTAGGTCAATCACTCTCAATGTAGCCTTATCCATCTCTGGATTCTCTTATCGCCTCAGGGGTCCTGTATTAGATTGGTCTACACTAGAGAAAGGTTGCCTGTCTCTGAGTATCACAGCTTATAGTCCGTTTTGCCTCTTAATAATCTTAGGGCAAAACTCCAAGCAGGAGGCCAAGCACTATGGGGGGAAAATTTACTAGTTATTGTCTGAGTATAGAAAGCCATATTTCGGGAGAGGCTCCATGATCAAGAGCAACAAGAGCTTGAGCAATGACAACTTTGTCGTCACGTCTTTGTTGAGACCTCAGCTTACAAACCAACCAGAGCAAGAACATGATCCCACAACATAAGATTACTAAGAATAACCCTACTCCCACCCACTCTTTAAAGTAGGAGAAGATAGAGAAAATCTAAGTGGACAGCCCCTCGGTCAGCGACAGGTCCAGTCTTGTAGAGTTCACTTCCAAGATAGCAGGTCTCATTTTGCAAAGCGTCTGCTCGAATTCAGTGGTCCAATTCTGCATTAAAAACCGAGAAAGGGATTTAGATAAATTGGCCGCTCGGGTAAATTTTTCAAATCACACGGAAGTGATGCAGAGTCCAGGTAATTTTTGTTCACAGCCCAATTGGGCCATCTGCCACAAGATGTCCACTTGTTCTTGGACTAGGTCTATGCGCTGATTAATCAGCATTAGGCCTCCCTGTATCTGGGAATTGGCCTGGAGGTCCAAGGCAGACATCACGTGAGCCGAGAGCTCATTGATGGTTTGTACATTGTACATTGATAGTCTGCACTGATGTCGAGAGTGCCAGTGCCGAGGCCGTAACTGAGGCCGCCACAGCCGCGGTGGCGATCAGACCCACGATAACAGCAGAGATCCCAAAATCTCTTTTCCCTCTCAGCAGGCTCAGGCTACTGGGGGCGTCCACTGGAACAGGGAGGAAGCAGGTCATGCGAGTAACCACAGCAGAAGGATAAACAGCTGCATCCCAGCATAAGGCATAAAAACAATTACTTGGGGAGCAATCTAAGCTGTCTTGACCCTGGGTCATACTGATATTACTTACTATCCAAATAAAGGGGGGGGCCACACACAAACAGGGAAAGCTGAGTGCTTTGCTCTCTTATAAGTTGTATATTTTACACTGGAGGTCTTCCATTTGAAGCTCCCTGAATTCTTTCCGGTTCGCATGCCTGCGGCCATGCGACCCTTCCAATCAAAGCCTAATTGTCCCTTTTCTGCATATCCTCCCCGTAACATTGCCATTGGTGATAGGTCAGTACAACTCCCATTAATTCCACAAAGAAGCCACTGATCAAAGGGGTTAGCATCAGCTTTGCTAGGATCCCTAAAGGTAAAATTATATCCTGCAAAGGAACTATTAAAGGTGGTGCCAATAAATGGGGAAAAGGAAAAATAACCTTTAACAGCCCATGATGACCTTCTGGCCTGGCATCCAGTCCAGGAAGCATTAGATCATCAGTCATAATCCCCTTACAAAATGGCGCCAGCCTGGGCTGCTGTGGTGGGACGTCATCACCCAAACGACTAGGCCACCATCCAGAAATTACAGAGGCGTTAGCTACTATATTAGAGGTCAAGCCCCAGGTTGCATCTTTAAGCCAGGCTGCTGATTGATTCAACTCCTAATTTTCTATTTGTATGCATAACAAGCATGGGTAAGGGGAAGGTAGACATAATCCCCCATCAAGGGTCTCCCAGAATACTAGGAACCAGTATCCAAAAGAGGAGTAGCGGGATCATCTTCCGCCTCCGGTTTCCTATGGTGGTCATCATCTCTGCCGTGGAACATTCTCCTGGTAAGGCGCTCTGGGATTCAAAAGGGATTGTCTTCATTCTGTGGGAAAACACAGACAGCTCCCCTGGATCTTATCAAAATAGGATCCGGGCCTTTCCATTGTCCTGTTAAGACATCTTTCCACTTGACCATTTCTTTAGGTGTGGCAGGCTCAGAGCAGTGTCGCTCAGCCGCATTCCTTCCATGGTCATCAAAATTTAGAAAATTTAGTGGCCAAAGAGCTATTGATACTGAAGTTCAGGGTGTGGAGGACAGTACGGCCTCTATTCCCCCTTTTTGTTTTATTAAATAGGAATTGATTGTACGATGGGCACGTTCAACAATGCCCTGTCCTTGAGGATTATAAGGGAGGCCAGTCAAATGGGTTACTCCCATTTGTTTGCAGAATTGTTGAAATTTCTGTGAGGTATAAGCAGGTCCATTGTCAGTTTTTAAAATTTTTGGTTGTCCCCAGGCGCTCTATGCCTCAAGGCAATGTTGGATAACATGTGAGGCCTTTTTTCCTCCTAAAGGAGAGGCAAAAACCACACCTGAGCACATATCAATGGACACATGGAGATACTTAAGTTTTCCAAATGACTGGATGTGTGTCACATCCATTTGCCAAATTTGTAGTGGACGAAGGCCACGAGGGTTGATACCCACATGAGAAATAGGCAGACAACAGTTTTGGCAATGAATGACAATGTCTCTGGCTTCTTTTCGGGTTAAAGCAAACCTTCGGCGAAGGGTCTCAGCGGTAACATGAAATTGCTTGTGGAAATCTCTAGCTTTGTCTAAGGATGAAGCTAACACAACAGCTGCTAATTTTGTGGCTTTATCTGCCAAATCATTACCTATGGACATGGGTCCTGGAAGACCAGAATTAGCACGAATGTGGGTAATGTAATCTTGGAATCTCCTCATAAGGAGGACTTGTTGTAATTGTGTAAAAATTGGGGTTATCCTGCTCGAGAGCTTGATTATCCCAGCAACCTCTAAATCCTGCATTGCATTAACTACATAGGCCGAATCAGAGACAATATTAAGAGGCTCGGAGTAATTTTTTAATACCTCTAATACTATTAAGCATTCTACAAACTGGGGTGAATTTTCTTTAAATTGTCTAGTAATAATTTTCTCATTCATAACATATGCCCCCAGCCCAGACTTGGAGCCGTCTGTGTAAATAACCAGTCCATCTCTTAGTGGATTAGGGGAAATTACTCGTGGAAAAACCAAGGATTGTTGTAAAGCAAATTGAAGAATGGGATGTTTACGATAATGATTGTCAATTGTACCTGAAAAAAGGGTTACCAAGACTGCCCAGTTATCTGAGGCAGCTGCAAGGACTTGGACCTGCAATGCAGTAAATGGGACAATCAGCGTCTTTGGTTGCCTACCAAAGTGTGATATTGCTAATTTTATGCCTCTGATGGCTAACGAGGCCACCGCATCAGGGTACCAATCAATGACTTTTGCAGGGGAGGCATTGGGATGGATCCACAATAAAGGTCCATTTTGCCACAAGACAGCTGTCGGCAATTGCATAGTTTTGAAACACATAAATCAAAGGGCTTGGTTTCATCAATGCACTGTAATTGAGCATCTCGTAAGGCACTTTCTACAACTTGTAAGGCCTGGTTTGCTGCTGGAATCAATGTTCTCGGAGAGGAGATATGAGGGTCCCCTTCCAAAATGTCAAATAAAGGTTTTAACTCAGAAAAGGAAACCTTTAAAAACAGTCTCAGACAAAATATATCTCCCAATAATTTTTAAAAATCATTAAGCGTTTTTTTTTTATTCTTTTTTTAAAAATGACTTTATTTTACAAAACAAAGATAAATGTACAGATTTTAAACATTTTTTGCTTAAAATTATACATTTTTGTCAGTACTGTTTTTCAGACATTAAAATAATTTTTACATAAAACCATGTGAATATATTTTTTTTAGTCAGTACTTGATTTTTTTCAAGGGCTTGACAGTATGCATTGAAAACCTAATAGTTACAATAAGCGTAAAGTACATGCAAAACAAAACGGAACATGGAAATAGTCAAAGTCTTCTTGTTTTGTAAATATATGTATATTTTTTTGTTTTCTTTATTTCTTGGACTTCATACAGTCTGTGAGTTGTTTCTGGGGGAGTGCCAGCCTCTGGGGTTAGCATCGCAATATCAGTGACTGCATATTATGTATGTTCTTTTGTGACTGGGTTATCTCACTCAGGATGATATTCTCTAGATGCAGCCATTTTCTTAAGAATTTGGTTAAGTCATTGTTTCTGGTGGCTGAGTAGTATTCCATTGTGTATATGTACCACAATTTTTGTATCCATTCATCTTCTGAAGGACATCTGGGTTCCTTCCAGCTTCTGCCTATTATAAATAGAGCCGCTATGAACATTGTGGTGCATATATCTTTGTTGTGTATTAAAGTGTCTCTGGGGTATATGCCCAGAAGTGGAATAGCTGGGTCTTCAGGTAGTAATATATCCACTTTTCTGAGGTATCGCCAGACTGATTTCCAGAGTGGTTGTATTAGCTTGCAACCCCACCAACAGTGGAGAAGTGTTCCTCTTTCTCCACAGCCTCGCCAGCATCTGCTGTCATCTGAGTTTTGGATCTCGGCCAATCTGACTGGTGTGAGGTAGAATCTCAGGGTTGTTTTGATTTGCGTTTCCCTGATGGCTAAGCACTTCCTCAGATGTTTCTCGGCCATTCGGTGTTCCTCAACTGAAAACGTTTTGTTTAGCTCTGTACCCCATTTTATAATAGGGTTATTTGATTCTCTGGTGTCTAGATTTTGAGTTCTTTGTACACCTTAGATATTAGGCCTCTATCTGATGTGGTGTTGGTAAAGATCTTTTCCCATTCTGTTGGTTGCCGTTTTGTTTTCTTGATGATGTCTTTAGCCTTACAGAAACTTTGCAATCCCATTAAGTCCCATTTGTTAATCTTTGACCTTAGAGCTTGAGCCATTGGTGTTTTGTTCAGGAAATTTTCTCCTGTACTTATGTGTTCTAAGGTTTTCCCTACTTTCTCATCTAATAGTTTCAGTTTCAGTGTATCTTGTTTAATGTGGAGATCTTTGATCCACTTACACTTGAGCTTTGAACAAGGAGATAAGAACTGGTCTATTTTCATTCTTTTGCAGGCTGAGTGCCAGTTGGACCAGCACCATTTGTTGAATAGGCTGTTCTTTTTCCATTGAATGTTTACTGCTCCTTTGTCAAAAATCAGGTGACCATATACATGAGGGCTCATTTCTGGATTTTCTATTCTATTCCATTGATCCACATGCCTATTTCTGTACCAGTACCATGCAGTTTTCAGCACAATTGCCTTGTAATATAGCTTGAGGTCAAGGATAATGATTCCCGCAGATGTTTTTTTGTTGTTGAGGATGGATTTCGCTATTCTAGGTCTTTTGTTATTCCATATGAAATTGCACATTGATCTTTCCAATTCCATGAAGAACTGGGTTGGAATTTTGATGGGGATTGCATTGAATCTGTAGATTGCTTTTGGTAGGATGGCCATTTTTAAGATGTTGATTTTTCCAATCCATGAGCATGGGAGATCTTTCCATTTTCTGAGATCCTCCTCAATTTCTTTTTTTAGAGGTTTGAAGTTCTTGTCATACAGGTCCTTCACTTGCTTAGTTAGAGTCACACAAAGGTATTTCATAGTTTTTGTAACGATTGTGAAGGGTATGTTTTCCCTAATTTCTTTCTCCACATGTTTGTCCTTTGAGTACAGGAAGGCTACTGATTTGTTGGAGTTAATTTTGTATCCAGCCACTTTGCTGAACATGTTTATTAGCTGTAGGAGTTCTCTGGTGGAATTTTTGGAGTCACTCAAGTACACTATCATGTCATCGGCAAAGAGTGATGTTTTTATCTCTTCCTTTCCAATTTGTATCCTCTTGATCTCCTTTTGCTGTCTAATTGCTCCAGCCAGGACTTCCAGTACTATGTTGAATAGGTAGGGGGAGAGTGGGCAGCTTTGTCGAGTCCCTGATTTTAGTGGGATTGCTTCAAGTTTCTCGCCATTAAGTTTGATGTTGGCTGTTGGTTTGCTGTATATTGCTTTTATTATGTTTAGGTATGGACATTGGATGCCTCCTCTTTCCAGGACTTTTAACATGAAGGGGTGTTGGATTTTGTCGAATGCTTTCTCAGCGTCTAGTGAGATGACCATGTGATTTTGGTCTTTGAGTTTTTTTATATGGTGGATTACATTGATGTATTTCCTTATGTTAAACCATCCCTGCATCCCAGGGATGAAGCCTACTTGACCATGGTGAATGATCATTTTGATGTGTTCTTGGATTCGGTTTGCAAGGATTTTGTTGAGTATTTTTGCATCAGTGTTCATAAGTGAGATTGGTCTGAAGTTCTCTTTCCTTGTAGTGTCTTTTTGTGGTTTAGGTACAAAGGTTATTGTAGCCTCAAAAAATGAGTTGGGTAATATTCCATCTGATTCTATCTTTTGGAATAATTTGGCAAGTATTGGTGTTATATCCTCAATAAAAGTCTCATAAAATTCTGCACTGAACCCGTCAAGACCTGGGCTTTTTTTGGTTGGGAGGCTTTTGATGACTTCTTCTATTTCTTCAGGTGTTATAGGGTTATTTAAATGGTTTACTTGGTCCTGGTTTAACTTTGGGACCTTGTATCTGTCTAGGAATTCATTCATTTTCTCCAGATTGTCCAACTTTGTGGAGTATAAGTTTTTGTAGTAGGATCTGATGATTTCTTGAATTTTCTCAGTTTCAGTTGTTATGTCTCCACTTTCCTTTCTGATTTTGTTAATTTGGATACTCTCTTTGCCCTCTAGTTAGTCTGGCTAGGGGTTTATCAATCTTGTTGATTTTCTCAAAGAACCAACTCTTGGTTTTGTTGATTTTTTCAGTGGTTCTTTTTGTTTCTATTTGGTCTATTTCTGCCCTAATTTTGATTATTTCTTGCCGTCTACTCTTTTTGGGTATATCTGCTTCCTTTTGTTCTAGGGCTTTTAGCTGTGCTGTCAGGTTGCTGATTTGAGCTCTCTCCAGTTTCTTTTTGGAAGCACTTAGGGCTATGAGTTTTCCTCTCAATACTGCTTTCATTGCATCCCATAGTTTGGGTATGTTGTCTTTTCGTTTTCGTTGAATTCTAGAAAATCCTTAACTTCTTTCTTCTTTGACCCTGCTATCCTTTAACAGAGCATTGTTTAGTTTCCATGTGTATGTGGGATTTTTTTGTCTTTGTTGTTGTTAAAGACCAGCCATAGACCATGGTGATCTGAGAGGATGCATTGGAGTATTTCAATCTTCTTATATCGATGGAGCCTCGTTCTGTTTCCAATTATGTGGTCAATTTTCGACAAGGTGCCATGGGGTGGTGAGAAGAAGGTGTATTTTTTTACTTTGGGATAATATGTTCTGTATATATCTATTAATTCTAGCTGGTTCAAAGTCTCTGCTGGTTTTGCAGTGTCCTTGTTCAGTTTCTGTTTCCCTAATCTATCCATTGGTGAGAGTGGGGTATTAAAGTCTCCCACTATTATTGTGTGGGGTGAAATGTATTTTTTGAGCTTTAGTAGGGTTTCTTTTATGAATGTGGGTGATTTTTTATTTGGAGCATATATGTTAAGGATTGAGAGTTCCTCCTGACAGATTTCTCGGGTCATGAGTAAAAAGTGTCCTTCCTTATCTTTTTTGATAACTTTTGATTGGAAATTTACTTTATTCGATATTAGAATAGCCACTCCATCTTGCTTCTTGAAGTTGTTTGCTTGGAAGTTTTTTTCCCACCCTTTCACTATGAGATAGTGTCTGTCTTTGTCTCTGAGATGAGTTTCCTGTATGCAGCAAAAGGCTGGATTTTGTTTATGTATCCAGTCTGATAGTCTATGTCTCTTTATTGGGGAGTTGAGACCATTTATGTTAATAGATATCAAGGAATAGTTGTTTCTGTTTCCTGCCATTATTGCTTTTTTGGGTTGAGTTGTGTCTGTATTTTTTTCTTCTTTTAGTTTTCTTGTTCTTACTAGGCTGTATTTTCCCTCATTGTATTGGGTTTTCCACCTATAATTCGTTGTAGTGCTGGGTTTGTGGTCAGATATTGTGTGAATTTTGATTTGTCTTGAAATATCTTCGTCTCTCCATCGATGGTGATTGATAGTTTTGCTGGGTATAGCAGCTTGGGCTGGCACTTGTGCTCTCTTAAGGAGTGCATGATTTCTGTCCAGACTCTTCTAGCTTTCATAGTCTCTGTTGAGAAATCGGGTGTGAGTCTGATTGGTCTGCCTTTATATGTTACCTGACCTTTTTCCCTTACTGCTTTTAGTATTCTTTCTTTATTTTGGGCGCTTGATGTTTTTACTATTATGTGTCTGGAGGTATTTCTTTTCTGGTCCAACCTATTTGGAGTTCTGAAGGCTTCTTTTATGCTCGTGGTCATCTCATTCTTGAGGGTAGGGAAGTTTTCTTCTATGATTTTGTTGAAGATATTTACTGTGCCTCTTAGTTGATACTCTTCTCCCTTTTCTATTCCGATTATCCTTAGGTTCGGTCTTCTCATTGTGTCTTGGATTTCCTGGACATTTTGGGTTAGAAGCTTTTTGTTTTTTGCATCTTCTCTGGCTGTTTTGTCTATGTTTGCAATGTTGTCTTCTGCCCCGGAGATTCTCTCTTCGATCTCTTGTAATCTATTGGAAATGCTTGCTTCTGTGACTCCTGATTTTTTTTTTTTTTTTTTTTTTTTTTTGGTGTTCTGACTCTAGGGTTATCTCTTTTAGTGTTTTCTTTATTGTGTCAATCTCTGTTTTAATTTCCCTCTTCCATTCCTTTATTTCTTTGGTTCTGTTTTCCTCTAGTTCTTTGAGTTCTTTGAGTGTTTTTCTTGTTTCTTCTTTAAAAGCTTCTGAGTCTTTTTGCTTTTCCTCCCTTTCTTGTTTAAGTAACTCTATCCATGTCTTGAGGCATGATTTCAGGTCTGTGTCTTCTTTTTCTGGAGTGTTTAGAATTCTGATGTTTGCTTTTATGGGAGAGCTGGGCTCTGGTGTTGCTAGATTGTCTTGGTTCCCTTGGGATATACTCTTTCTCTTTCTTCTTGCCATTTTTTTGTCAGTGATATGTTCTTGCCTTTCCCTTGTATCTGGTCTGTGTCCCTGGTTCTCCACTGGTTGAGGTGTCAGATGGATCGAGCCCTGTTTTATGCCTCAGAGTCATAGGGTGTGAGCAGAAGTTCCAACGTTCTGTTTCTGTTTGCTGGATCAGGCATGGCAGGGCAGGGCAAGGCAGGGGGTGCACTTTCCGTGTGTATTCCACAGAGATCTTTCTGCTTCCCTGCAGCCCAGGTCTTCCACCCACCAGTTGCTCAGCCTCTACGAGCCTTTGTTCCGGGTGGCAGATGGGCCAGGCTCTGCTCTGCGTCCTGAAGTCACCTCCGGGCAGAAACAGAAGTTCTAATTTTCTGTTCCCAATCGCAGTTGCTCAGCTTCTATGAGCCTCCGTTCTTGGTGGCAGGTAGGCCAGGCTCTGCTCTGCGTCCGGAAGTCACCTCCGGGTGGAAACAGAAGTTCTAATTTTCTGTTCCCAATCGCTGGATCGGGCAAGGCAGGGCAGGGCAAGTTAGGGTGTGCACTTTCCGTGTGCACTCCGCAGAGATCTCTCTGCTCCCCTGCAGTCTTGGTCTCCCACTCACCAGTTGCTCAGCCTCTATGAGCCGCCGTTCAGCGTGGCAGGTAGGCCAGGCTCCGCTCTGCGTCTGGAAGTTGCCTCCGGGTGGAAACAGAAGTTCTAATTTTCTGTTCCCAACCGCAGTTGCTCAGCCTCTATGAGCCACCGATCCGGGTGGCAGGTAGGCCAGGCTCCGCTCTGCGTCCGGAAATCGCCTCCGGGTGGAAACAGAAGTTCTAATGTTCTGTTCCCAATCGCAGTTGCTCAGCCTCTATGTGCCTCCGTTCCGCATGGCAGGTAGGCCAGGCTCTGCTCTGTGTCCGGAATTTGCCTCCGGGTGGAAACAGAAGTTCTAATTTTCTGTTCCCAATCGCTGGATTGGGCAAGGCGGGGCAGGGCAAGTTATGGTGTGCACTTCCCACGTGCACTCTGCAGAGATCTCTCTGCACCCCTGCAGTCTTGGTCTCCCACTTACCAGTTGCTGAGCCTCTATGAGCCGCCGATCTGGGTGGCAGGTAGGCCAGGCTCCGCTCTGTGTCTGGAAGTCGTCTCCGGGCAGAAACAGAAGTTCTAATTTTCTGTTCCCAATCGCAGTTGCTCAGCCTCTATGAGCCGCCGATCCTGGTGGCAGGTAGGCCAGGCTCTGCTCTCTCATTAAGCGTTTTAAGATTATCTTTTCTTATCTCTACCTTTTGCAAGCGAAATCCAGATCTTTCCCTAACTTATCCCAGCACGCCACTGTTAGGTTTCCAGAGACTACGAACCAAGGTGCAATGGTATCACACTCATCCAAAAACCTTTCTAGGGTGCTTTTCTTTATTTTGAGGTTTACTTTCACAAGAGTAGCTCTTGAAGAACCAGAAAAATTGGATGAAACTGAGAAGTTCCCATCCTAAATCTTTCACTTTCGGTTTGCAACTGTTGCAAACCTCCTTGCTTATAGCCGCTTTTCTCCACCTTTCTCTTTCTCCCAGGGCGTCCTTTCCCTTATCTCTCACTACAGGGGCCTTGTCAGCTCCTGTAGGGCCTGTTTTCTTTGACTGGTCAGTTCCCCTGCTTAATTGCAGTCTCTCACTTTGCTCTGTTTCTGACATGCTATCCTGGATCTCATCTAGGGCCTCCTGTCCTGCGCCCCAGTCAGCAGGACCAAACATATTTCTCAGAGCCTACCTTTATCCTGCAGTTCTGGATCCTCTCCTTGGCCAGAGGGTCTACTCGTGGTGCCTGCGATGTTAAGGCTTGTCCCAGGTTTACGGCACCAGTTGTCCCGCACCACTGTCTCGCTGGCAAGAATGGACGCAGTACACAGGATCCTTCTGCAGCAAAACTTTAATGGAAGAAGACGCTGAAGGGCAGAAAAGCACCCAGTTTTATACCCCTGAGGGAGGCGGGGGAAGCGTGTCTCTACCTGATTGACTGCTCGCTGGTGGTCTGATGATTATGCCCCGAGATGGGCGATGACACACACACACACACACACACACACACACACACACATATATACATATTACAGAATAGCTACAAAGGGGTTGAGAAAAATGTGAAGTTCAAAAGGGCCTTACTGGAGTTTGAAGTCAAGAGAAGATGCAGATGCATAAAAACAAAATGAGTCACTGCAGGTGTTAGCAGCCATATAAAGAATCTTTAGAGAAAAAAAAAAAAGAAAAAGAGGAAAAAGAGTTAGCCTAGCCACCCATCTGAGTAGTGTCCTAATACCTTCTGAGCAAGTAAAGTGTTCTTATTTAGAACCACTAAGTTTGGGGTGGTTTGTTATGCAGCAATAGCTAGCTGATACAGTTTTATATGATTTTCCTATGCAAATTTCTTTGACTCCAAAAATTTGAATCTCTGGATTCATGTTTGTATACATTATTTTATAGTACATATGCTAGATATTGGCACCAGACGTTTCTGTCTAAGCTTGCCAAGTTACTATTCAAATAAAAAGATTTTTCTTGGAAAGGAAGAAAGCTACAGTACTCAGAAAATAAGAGATGTGATCTTTCTAGGAACAGGGCAAATCTTTAATTCTTGTTGACTTATTCTTGAAACTCAATGAGGGAAAAAAACAGTTGGCACTGATATTATCAGAGGGAGGTTAAATGCAATTTAGTTTAAATCAATAGGATTCTGAGGAACTATTTGGCACAGCATGAAATATGAGGTCAGTCTTTGAAGATCAACTGCCTGTGGAAACCAGGTCAAAAAAAGGTTCCATTGTGCTTACTCTTAGGACATGGCAATATTCTCTGATCTGCAAATGACCTGGGAACCACACCTAGGCTGGTAGTGGACACCTAGACAATAACTGGATGATTCAATATTCTTGTCAATAGGAATAAAAGAAACCAAGGGACATGAAAGTGTAAGAATATTAGAGAGTGAAAAGTTTGAAAAGCATAGCTCTTTAAACAACTTGAAGATCTGGAATCATGAGTGTATGATTTTTTTTAATAGTACATATACTAGATACTGGCCTCAGACTTTTCTGATTGAGCTTGCCAAATTATTGGTCAAATAGTACTTTGTGGTCATTGAGATGTCTTAGTGGATTAAGACACTTGCCACCATTCAAGGCTGATAACTCTAGGACTCACACAATAAACAGAAAGAACCAACTCTTATAAGTTGTCTTATGACCTCTTCCACTCCTTCCAGTGCACATTCACATATGTGCTAATAAATCTAATTTAAAATAATAAGGAAGGAAGTAGTAAAAGTTTAGATTTATTTTCATGTCAGAATAGAAAAAAGAAATAGAGGAAAGGAGAGAGAAAGAGAGAGGGGGAGAGAGAGGAGGGGGGAGGATGGAGTGACAAAGGGAGGGAGAAACTTTATATGAGTAAGCTCAAATCTTTTCAAAAATACAAACCAGATGCTACAGAGGCAGTATGTTTAAAATAAACTTCCTTGAGTCTTAGCATAAGAAAAGACTAGGAAGGTGTTTCTCAAAGATCCAAGAATGCCTATAAACACACAACAGAGCAATCTGTTGAGAAAATATGTACACATTATTTCTAATTTTTTGTCTTCCTTTTTTTGGAGCCACTATAATTAATATTACCCCCTCATTCAGTGACTAGTTTTTAGTAAAGCTCAAAGTTTTTTCAGTGGAGATATTTTTATCTTTATCTTTTCTTACCAGCATGAACCACTTAATAATGTACTCTGCATTGTTAAATTCCTTGTTTGCCATGATATCTGTGATCCAAGTTCTCTCATCTCCCTCAGAAGTTACTTCTGTAATTTTAGAATACATTTGATTACAAAATACCTTCATTAACTTACTATTTTATAGACTGCATACGTGCATACAACACACATAGCCCTCTGTCCTTCCTGCCCGTCTTTCAGCCCCTCTGTTTCTTACCTTTCTACACCAAGTCCACATCTGCCCTTCATGTCTCCCTTTTGCTTTTTGACCACTGGTTTTAACTGGGCAATGGAGCTATTCGCTAGAACATGAACAACTCACCAAAACCTAAATTACTAAAGAGAATGATTTCTTCTCTTTCATTAGCCATTCTTTCCTGGGCAGGGTTCCTCCTATATTCACCCACTGGGTTCTATTTAAGTCCTACATAGGCAAGATCAGTCATTGTGAGTGTATAAATGCCACACTCATGCCATGCCCATAAAACAGCGTTTGACTGTGCTTCTCCCTTTCGTTTGTTCTTACATTCACTCTACTTCGGCCTTCCCTATGTTCTAGAAGCCTTAGAGGAAGTGGTGTGGAAGCCACAGTTAACTATGAGCACTCAACAGTTAGTTGTCTTTATCATTTTGACCATCACTGAGTATCTACATTAACCATCACTGTAAAAAGAAGCATCTTCAATTAAGGCTGACAACCATGCCATTCTATGGGCATTTTAAATACAGTATATATGAGGCAATTTGACCACATGCCCTTCAACAAAACTAATATATCACGTCCATTACTAGCACCTACAACCATGCCAATCATGGGCCTTTGGCAAGATTTATTATAACAAATAAGAATCCATCATTTTAGAATAGCCTCAAATCCAAGGAACAAAGCAGTTGATTACCCCATCACTGCCATGCCACTATTATACAAATAAGCATCTCTTATTCAGTCTCTAGTGCAGCACACAAAATCTAAAGCTCCGGAGAGCCATTGCTGACTTTTCCCCCTAGATGCATGTCTCAAACCTTCTGAAAAATTAGCCTGAAGAAAGAAAGCTTTCAGTCCAGTTTTGGCATGCTTTCTCTGTGCTCTACAACCAAAGCATATGATATGGTTTTCATACTAGAAAGATACGTGCACATTCATGTTTGTTGCTGATCACTTCACTGTAAACAGGAAATGAGATCAGAATATATGTCCATTGATAGATAAAAGAATGATGAATACACAATGAATCTTTATTCAGCCTAAAAACGGAATTATGAAAATTTAAGAAAAATGGATGAAACATTAAAAATTATATTGAACAAGGTAATTCAGTCCAAGAAATCATGTGTTCTTTCACATGTGTAATGAGAACCTACAGAATTTTAGATTAGTCTGTGTATACTTAAGTGTCTACATGTTTTTCTCTTTTTCTTTCTTAAACATTGTAACTCCAAAATTCTGTTCTATTGTTGAAACCTTGCTTGTTATTTCTTACACTACCTCTAATGTCATTCGTGGAAGCAACATGTTAAATATTCCATTTGTGCCTACACTCTTTTATTTGGTCATTCGCATCTCTCTCCACAACTTCCTGACCTACTCTTGCCCTCAGTGATGAGATGATGAAAATTCCCATGTTTAGGACACTCAACTTTCCATTGACAGTCTCTCCTTGAAACACCACAGATACACCCAGAAGGAGCATCTCACAAGATGCCTGTGATCTGTGCCTACTGGCACATAACTTTAATTGTTATCAACACCTCTTAGATAATATCAACTTCATAACTGTCCGCTTGCATTTGTAGAATCCAAATATAATTTTACCTTACAAAGCCAAATTCTAATTATTTTACTTAAATATTTCTAGTGGACTTTGTTTTTTTTTATGGGATAATTTACAAGTGCTTTGAGCTTAATAGGAAGTATGTCTTCATAACAAGACTTTATGATAAATTTTAATCTCATTTGGAACCCATTCCAGTCAGCCAATACTATTACAATGGGACCTGTTTGCATTTCTTGGCTGCATCGTTGAATAGCAGATTCTATGTTCCCGTACTTGCTAATGTTCATTTACATGACATTCTTCTCTTCCATTTAGTTGCAGAACAGATTAAAAATGAAATTTTCCATAGCACAATTCACATTATTAGTGTCGTTATCCTTAAATGTCTCAATTTTGACCTTTATTTCCTGGTTATAATTCTATGGCACAGTACATAGAATTACAGCACATTAACACTGAATTTCAAATATCCAGACCTGGTCTTTGCTATGATTGCTATATTCCAAGCAGAAGTTTTGTGCTCCCAATTGGTTATCTTTCATGATATTGTGATATTTTAACGCAAAATATTAAGGTGATACAAACATATATGACTTTTTATTATTTACTGTTTTCTTTCAAAGTTGTGCCTGGCTCATCGATTTCTCTTTTTTACAACTTTATTTTTAAAAAAGAGAGATACTGAAGAAACAACTCACAGATCATATGAAGGTCAAAAAATGTAAGACTCAGTCCTTCTTAAAAAAAAAAAAAAAAAAAAACCCAAAAAAACAAGTGTATAGCACCCACTCAAAGTGGGCACACCTAGACCTTAAATCATTAGTAACTGGAGAGCTAAGAAGATAGCTTTGTGGCTCATTCATTTTAATAAGACAAGGAGTAACAGCTTGATTGCTTCTCTCTCTTTATCCCATCATCCCTGAGTTAGTCATTCAGTCCCTTAATGTTGCAGTAAATATTGCATATCTCTTTATCGGCTCCTGCAGTCTTACTCCAAGGGCTGAACTTTTAGTATGGAGCCGAATGCACAGTCTTCGTCATTCGGTCCAATGACGTCCTCTCCAGATTCCCTTCCCAGTTGGTTCACTCCGCCTGCCCTGCTGCATCCGTTCCGGGTGGAATTACTGCCCCGGTGTCTTCTTTTCTCCATTGTCCGTCACAAACATCACTTCAAAGCCTGGTAACTTTTCAAACGGGTTTATATAATAGATTCTCAGTTCATAAACCCTCTACACAATCAGATTATATCCAATAGACAAAGATACAAACTGCCCTTTCATTTGAGATAAAGACCTGTAGAATCTCTTTAATATTTATATCTACCTATGTCTGAATACCCAAAATCTAAGTCTACTTTCCCTGGCTCCAACTTGATTTTACTTTTCAATCTCTGTTTCTCTTCCGTTTTCCGACCGTTGCTCCACCTACCTCTCTACTGTCCAAACATTTATTGACTTAACATAAATCTACACCTTAATACTGATCATAATTTTCTTAGCATTGGGAATTTTCACGTTGTTGAATTGAAGTTAGAGATTAAAATCACTGGCTAAATCAGTGTTTGTCTTGCCTGACTTAAGTTTCTACACTACAAATAATTATTTCAGCTTGGACCTGAAAATAGTTAATGTAACAGATTGCATTCATGGTCTTATATTTTCAGAAAAGGTCAGGCCTCCCAGGGATATCAACCAAATATAACATATGTAGTTACATTAAGACTAGGCACATTTGCTCATATTAAGGCTGAATGAGGCAACCTAGTAGGAGGAAAGGGATCCCAAAAGTCGGCAAAAGAGTCAGAGACAGCCTTCACTATTAAGAGTCTCACAAGAGCACACACACCTATAACATATAAGAAGAGGTCCTAGATTAGACCCGTAAAGGTTCCCTGATTGTCATGAACCCAGGTTAGTTGTTTCTGTGTGTCATTTTATTATGATGTCCTTGACTTTTTTTGGATTCTATAATCTTTCCTCTCCCAACACTGCCTGACATTTGGCTGTGGGTCCTATTGGCAGTGTGCTTTGCCTCACAGGAGCTTTTGTGTTTTATGAGGTCCCATTTATTAATTGTTGATCTTTGTGCCTGAGTTACTGGTGTTCTTTCTGTTCAGGAGGTTGTCTCCTGTTCCAATGTGTTCAGTCTGTTCTCTACTTCCTCTTCTGTCTTGTTCAATGTATCTGGTTTGCTGTTGAGAAAACCACTTGAATTTGAGTTTTGTGCAACTTGATAGACAGGAATCTGTTTGCATTCTTCTATTTGCCAACATCATTTATATAAACCAGCAACATTTGTTGAATAAATATGCTTGTATTTTGTAGTTTATTTTTGGCTTCTTTATCAAAAATAAGGTGTTCATAGGTGGGTGAATTTATGACTGGGTCTTCAGTGATGCGCCATTGATCAACCTGTTTTAATGGCAATACCTTGAGGCTTTTATTAGCATAGCTCTGTAGTACAGCTCAAAATCAGAGCTGGTGATACCTCCAGAAGCTATTTTATTATAAAAGATTGTTTTAAATATCCTGGTGAATTTTTTATTGTTGTTGTTTTGTTCTGTTTTGGTTTGCTTTTTCAAGAGAAGTTGAGAATTGCTCTTTCAACATCTGTAAGAATTGTGATGGACTTTTGTATAAAATTTTCTATGCAGGGAAATTTAGTAATTGCACTAAATTTGTATATTGTTTTTGTTAAATGGACATTTCTATTATGTTAATTCTACCAATTCATGAGCATGGGAGATTGTTCTATCTTCTGACACTTTCTCCAATTTCTTTCTTCAGAGACTTGAAGTTCTTGTCAAACAGGTCATTCAGTTGCCTGATTAGAGTTACACCAAGATATATTATTTGAGGCCATTGTGGAGAGTGTTGTTTCCTGATGTCTTTTGCAGCCTGTTTGTCATTTGTATAGTGGACAGATACTGGAGTTTGTTTGTTTTAGAGTGATTGATTGCTGATGTTTATCTTGTATCCTGTCATTTTGTTGAACTTGCTTATGAGCTGTAGTAGAATCTTGGTGTCCCTTATGTATACTATCATATTATCTACAAATACCAATACTTTGATTTTATCCTTTCCAATTTTTATTTTTTACTCTCCTTTAATTGTCTAGCTAGTTGTTTTTTTTTTGTTTGTTTGTTTTTTGTTTTTTTTTTTTTTTACTTGTTCTAGCTAGAATTTCAAGTATTGTATTGAAGAGATAAAAAGAAAGTGGACAGCCTTGTCTTGTTCCTGATTTTAATGGAATTGCTTTAAGTTTTTCTTCAACCAATGTATCAATTTATTCTGTCATATATTCTATGCTTGAAATTCTCTTCCATCTCTTGTGCTCTACTGGTGAAGCCTGATAGATTTTCCCATCTCTGAGATTCCCTCCGTTTGTGTTTCCTTTAATGTTTCTGTTTCCATTTCCAAATCTTAACCTGCTTTCTTCCTTTTCTTCACCTATTTGTCCTTTCTTTCTTTCTTTTTTTTTTTTTTTTATGGGACTTCTTCATCACCTCCGATTGTTTGTGTTTTCCTGGATTTCTTGAAGGGATTAATTTATTTCCTCTTTAAGAACCTCTCTTCTTTTCTTTTTCTTTTCTTTTTTCACAATTTATGGTTTTTATTAGATACTGTCTGTATTTACATTTCAAATGTTATTTCTTATTCCACCCCCACTCCCTTGCCCTCTTCCCGTCCACTGGTCTCCACAAAGGTGTACCCTCTCCCAATCACCCTTTCCACCTCAGTACTCATTCCCCTACATTGAGAAAAGGCGCCCTCACTGAACCAAAGGACTCTTCTCACATTGATGCCAGACACTACTATATTCTGCTCCATATGGAACTGGAGCCATGGGTCTATCCATGTGTGCTCAATGGTTGGTGATTTAGTCCTTAGGAGTTGTGGAGGGTTTGATTGGTTGATAATGTTGTTCTTCCCATCAGGCTGCAAACCTTTTCAGCTCCTTCAGTCCTTTCATTAGCACCTTAATTGGGGTCCCAGGGTTCAATCAGATAGTTAGCTTCAAGAATGCTCAGCTGTATCTGATTATGGCAGAGCCCCTAAGGAGGCATTGATATCTGGTTCAAGACAGTAAGTATTTCTTGGCATCAGCAATACTGCGTGAGTTTGGTGCCTGCATATGGGGCAAATCCCAAGGTAAGGCAGGCTCAGGATGACTTTTTATTCAATCCCTGCTCCTCTCTTTGGCCTTGTATTTTCTCCTATGAGAGTTTGGTTCTTGCTTCTAAGAAGGCCTGAAGCATCCACATTTTTTTTTTTCTTTTAGAGCTTCATAAGGTCTGTGAATGGTTTATTGGGTATCCCGAGCTTTCTGGGGCTAGTATCAGCTTATCAGTGAGTGGATACCAAGTGTGTTCTCTTGTGACTGGGTTATCTCACTCAGGATGATAGTCTATAGTTCCATCCATTTCCCTAAGAATTTCATAAAGTAATTGATTTAATAGCTGAGTAGTACTCCATTGTGTAAATGTACCACATTTTCTGTATCCATTCCTGTTGAAGGACATCTGGGTTCTTTCCAGATTCTGGTTATTATAAATAAGGCTGCTATGATCATAGTGGAGCATGTGTCCTTGTTATATGTTAGAAAATTTTAGGTGTATGCCCAAGTGTGGTATACATGTCCAATTTTCTGAGAAACCTCTAGATTGATTTTCATTGTGGTTGTACCAGCTTGAAATCTCACAGACAATAAAGGAGTGATCCTCATTCTCCACATCCTCACCAACATCTGAAGTCACCTGAGTTTTTGATTTTAGCAATTCTGACTGGTATAAGGCAGAATCTCAGGGTGGTATTAATTTGCATTTCCCTGATGACTAGGGATATTGAGCATTTTTCAGGTGCTTCTCAGCCATTCCATATTCCTCAGTTGAGAATTCTTTGTTTAGTTCTGTACCCCATTTTTAGAATGATTGCTTGATTTTCAAGGGCCTAATTTGTTGAGTTCTTTGTATATATTGTAGATTAGCCCTCTATCAGATGTAGGATTGGTAAAGATCCTTTCCCAATGCATTGGCTACCATTTTGTTATCTTGACAGAGTGCTTAGCCTTACAGAAATTTGGAAATTTCATGAAGTGCCATTTATTGATTTTTGATATATAGAGCATAGGCCATTAGTGTTCTGATCAGGAAATTTGCCCATGTGCCTATGTGTTCTAAGCTTTTCCCCCACTTTCTTTTCTAAAACTTTCTGTGTACCTGGTTTATTGTGGAGATCTTTGATCTACTTGGACTTGAGCTTTGTATAAGGAGATAGGAAAAGATCAACTTGCATTCTTCTGCATGCTGTCTGCCAGTTGAACCAACACCATTTGTTGAAGGGGCTGTCCTTTTTCCATTGAATGTTTTTATCTTCTTTCTCAAAATCAAGTGACCATACGTGTGAGGGTTCATTTCTGGGTCATCAATTCTGTTCCATTGATATACATAATTATCTCTGTACCAATACCATGCAGTTTTTAAATCAATTGCTTTAAAATATAGCTTGAGATTAGGGATGGTGATTCCTGAAGAGGTTTTCTTGTTGAGAATAGATTTCGCTCTTCTAGGTTTTTTTTTTTTTCCGATGTATTTGCAAATTGCTTATACCAACTCTGAAGAATCGAGTTGGAATTTCGATGGAGTTTGGATTGAATCCATAGATTGCTTTTGGTGAGGTGGCCATTTTTTAAATGTTGATATTTCCAGTCTATGAATATGGGAGATATTTCCATCTTCTGTGATCTTCTTCAATTTTCTTCTTCAGAGATTTTAAGTTCTTGTTATATAGATCTTTCACTTGCTTAGTTAGGGTCACAGCAAGGTATTTCATATTGTTTGTGACTATTATGAAAGGTATCTTTTCCCTAATTCATGTCTTAGAATTTTTGTCCTTTGAATAGAGAAAGACTACTATTTATTTTAGTTAATTTTATATCTAGCCACTTTGCTGAAGTGGTTTATCAGCTGTAAAAATTCTCTGTTGAAAATTTTGGGGTCACATAAGTATACTATCATGTCATTAGCAAATAGTGATGTTTTGACTTCTTCCTTTCTGGTTTGTATCCTTTTGACTTCCTTTTGTTGTTTAATTGCTCTTGCCAGTACTTCCAGTACTATATTGAATAGGTAGGCATGGAGTGGGAAGCCTTTTCTAGTCCCTGATTTTAGTAAAATTGCTTCAAGTTTCTCACTATTTAGTTTGACACTGGCTACTCATTTGCTGTATGTTGCTTTTACTTTGTTAGGTATGGGCCATGGATTCCTGCTCTTTCTGAGACTTTTAACATGAAGGGGTATTGCATTTTATCAAATGCTTTCTCAACATCTAGTGAGATCTAGTGGTTTTTTTTTTTTTTTTTTTTTTTTTTTTTTTTTTTTTTGAGTTTGTTTATATGGTGGATTACGTTGATGGATTGTCATTAATTGAACCATCCTTGTATCCCAGGAATGAAGCATACTCTATCGTGATCAATAATCATATTTTTGTGTTCTTGGATTCTGTTTGAAAGAGTTTAATTGAGTACTTTTGCATCAATGTCTATCAGAAAAATTGGTCTGAAGTTTTCTTTCCATGTAAGGTCTTTGTGTGGCTTCTGTAAGAGGGTAATTGTGATTTCGAAGAATGAGTTGGGTAGAGTTCCCTCTGTCTCTATTTTGTGGAATAGTTTGGAGAGATTTGGTATTAAGTCTTCTATGAAAGTCTGATAGAATTCTGCACTGAACTCATCTTGCCCTGGGCATTTTTTTGATTGGGATGCTTTTTGATGACTGCTTCTATTTCTTTAGGTGTTTTGGGACTATTTAGATGGTATATCTGATCCTCATTTAACTTTGGTATCTAATATGTCTAGAAATTTGTCTATTTTCTCCAGATTTTCCAGTTTTGTTGAGTATAGGCTTTTGAAGTAGAATTTGATGATTTCTTGAGTTCCCTCAGTGTCTGTTGTTATGTCTCCCCTTTCATTTCTGATTTTGTTAACTTGGATACTCTCTTTGTGCCCTCTAGTTAGTCTGGGTGAGAGTTTATTGATCTTGTTGATTTTCTCAAAGAACCAGCTCCTGGTTTTGTTGATTCTTTGTATGGTTCTATTTGTTTCTACTTGGTTGATTTATGATCTGAGTTTGATTATTTCCTGCTGTCTACTCTTCTTGGGAGTATCTGCTTCTTTTTGCTCTAGAGCTTTCAGCTGTGCTTTCAAGCTGCTAGTGTATGGTCTCTTCAGATACTTTTTGGAGGCACTCAGAGCTATAAGTTTTCCTTTCAGTATTGCTTTCATTGTATCCCATATGTTTGAGTATGTTGTGTGTTCATGTTCATTAAATTCTAAAAATCTTTAAATTCCTTCTTGACCATGTTGTCACTGAGTAGTGCATTGTTCAGCTTCCATGTGAATGTGGGCTTTTTTGTTGTCTCTGTTGTCATTAGACTAGCCTTACTCCATGGTGATCTGATTGGATGTACGGGAGTATTTTAATCTTTTTATATCTGTTGAGACTTTTTTGTGTCTGAATATGTGGTCAGTTTTGGAAAAGGTACCATGAGGTGCTGAGAAGAAGATATATTCTTTTGTTTTATGATGAAATATTCTGTAGATGTCTGCTACCTCTAATTGGTTCAGTACCTCTTCTAGTGTCTCTGTTCAGTTTCTGCTTTCACTGATTTGTCCATTGATTAGAGTGGGGTGTTGAAGTCTCCCACTATTATTGTGTGTGTTGCAATATATGCTTTGAGCTTTATTAGGGCTTCTTTTATGAATGTAGGTGTTCTTGTATTTGGAGCATAAGTATTCAGGATTGAGAATTTGTCTTGATAGATTTTACCTTTGATGAGTAAAAATGTCCTTTCTTAGCTTTGGGTTGAAAAATCTATTTTATTTTATATTAAGATGGCTACTCCAGCTTGTTTCTTGAAATCATTGGCTTGGAATACTTTTTTTTCTCAACCTTTTACTCTGAGGGAGCATCTGTCTTTGTCTTTGAGATGAGTTTCCTGTATTCAGCAAAATGCTGGGTCCTGTTTACATATCCAATGTTATAGTCTATGTCTTTTTATTGTGGAATTGAGTCCATTGATGTTAAGAGATATTAAGAAATTGTGATTGTTCTTTCCTGTTATTTTTTCTGTTAGAGGTAGAATTATGTTAGTCTGCTTTTCATCTTTGTTTTTTTTTTTTTTTTTTTTGTTTGTTTGTTTGTTTTTTTGGGTTTTTTTTTTTTTTTTTTGCCTGATTATTTTCTTTATTTTCCTAGAGTGTAGTTTCCCTCTTTGTGTTGGATTTATTTCATCTATCATCCTTTGCAGTGTTGATTTGTGGACAGATATTGTGTAAATTTGGTTTTGTCCTGGAATATCTTGGTTTCTTCATTTATGGTAATTGATAGTTTTATTAGATATAGTAACCTCAGCTGGCATTTGTTTTCTCTTAGAAATTATGACACCTGTAGAGGTTCTTCAGGTTTTCATAGTTTCTGTTGAGAAGTCTGGTGTCGTTCTGATTTGTTTGCCTTTATATGCTACTTGGCCTTTTTCCCTTATTGCTTTTAGTATTCTTTAGTATTCTTTGTTTTGAACATTTGGTGTTTTGACTATTATGTATCAGGAGGAATTTCTTTTCTGTCTAATCTATTTGGAGTTCTGTAGGCTTCTTTTATGTTCATGGTCATCTTGTTTTTAAGGGTAAGAAAGTTTTCTTCTATGATTTTGTTGAAGATATTTACTGTGCCTTTTAGTTGGGAGTCTTATCTTTCTTCTACATCTATTATCCTAAGGTTTGATCTTCTCATTGTGTTCTGGATATCCTGGAAGTTTTGTGTAAGGAGCTTTTTGATTTTTGCATTTTCTCTGACTGTTATGTCAATGTCTTCTGTGTTGTCTTCTCCCATCTCTTATAGTCTGTTGGTGATGTTTGCATCTATGACTCCTGATATCTTTCCTCAGTTTTCTATCTCAAGGGTTTCTATCTCTATCTCCTTTTGTGATTTGTTTATTGCTTCTATTTCCATTTTTAATTTCTTCACCTTTTAGTTTTGTTTTCCTTTAGCTCTTTGAGTGATTTTTGTGTTTCCTCTTTAAGGGCTTCTACTTGTTTACATGTGTTCTCCTGGTTCTCCTGTATTTGTTTAAGGGGGTTATTCATGTGTTTCTTGAAGACCCCCCATCATAATCATAAAGTATGGTTTTAAGTCTAAGTGTTGTTTTTCTGGTGTGTTGGGAAATCCACTACTTGCTGTGGTGGGAGAACTAGGTTGCCATGTTGTCTGGTTGTCTTGGTTTCCATTGCTTATGTTCTTGATCTTTCATTTTGCCATCTGTTATCTGTGATTCTTGTTGACTCTGACTGGAGCTTGTCTCTCCTGTGGGTCTGAGGCCCATGGGCTCAGGAAGGAGATTACCCCTGGGTGTTCGGCTTTTTGTATGCAGGCAGTGAGTTCTGATGGTGGTGACTGTGCTCTGTCTCCATGAGCTGAAGTGGAAGAGTGTTTCTGAGGCTCTTCTGGGTGCTAAGATGTCTGAGGGTAGATCCTGAGTCCTGATGGGGGTGACCTGAATCTCTTTCTCTCTCTGGACCAGAACCCTCTATCATTTTCATAAAGTTGGTTTTAAGATTTTTGTTCTTGTGCTTTAGCTGTGTTGAAGCATTCAGGGATTGCTGTAGTGGATAGCTGGTTCTGATAGCTGTTGCCCTAATTGTTGTCAATTGTGTTCTTCCACACTGTTTTGTTAGGCATCTTGGGTTGGGATGAATATATGCATAGGTTCCAATTTCTAAGTTTATCTTTTTGGAGTGAATATTCTGGTCCTTGGTTTCTGTTAACACTCTGGTCTCCTTTATGGCTTATATTTCTGGCAGTTGGAGGGACCTCTGGTTCATCATGGAGTCTTGGGTAGAATTAGTGGCTGAATCAGGCAGCTAGGATGGCTTTTACTGTAGCAGTAGGTCTCTGTTCTTGTGAGAGTTTTGGCCTGTACCTGAGCAGGGAATATCTTTCGGTTTAGGGGCATGGGCAGGGTGTCAGCATCTTGGATCTTTGGGGTCCAAATCAAGGGCATGGAAGAATTCTAAGGACATGTAAGCCTCTCATTTCTTGGGAAGATGTAATGTTTAAAAGCCTAAAGGGAAAATACATATTGATATTTAATTAGCATTTAAATTAGCTTAAAATTTTCTTTTTAAAATTATCTTTCAAACAAGTGAAATAATTCAGTGAGAAAAATAATCCAGTGTCTGTGTCTGGTTCTCTCCTTTTGGACCAGGCAGTCTGGATTAGTGGGTAAAAAGCTCAACTGGGTGTGAGGTGGGTGCAAGAAGCAGGATCATGGACAGTTGTGAGTGTATGGGCAAAGAACACACACCCAGTAACAGCTTCAGAGAACTGGTTTGGTTTAATGGAAAAGAAGAGGTACTTACACTCCTGAGCAGGTTGCCAGGAATTTTGGGGCAAAGATTGTGTGGCCATGCAAAATTACTAGCATTGGGGTGTAAAGATGTTTCATTTGCATACCCATGGATGTCATGAGACTCTAATAAGGTCAAGCAAAAAATGAAGCCTAATAACTGTCAGGGTGATAGTGGGGCAGTCATCTCCTTGGTGTGTCAGGTTGGGAATGGGCAGGGAACCAACTTCTGCTGTCTTCCTCTCAGGTATGGTGGCTGAGCCTCTCTTTAACCCTTTCCTGTAACCCAGGACTATTGTGGTGCCACAGAAAGGTACTTGCTGACAAACCTGACAGCTTGAGGTTGAACACCAGAAAAACTCTGATCTCTCTCCTCTCTCTCTCTCTCTCTCTTTCTCACACACATCCCAAAATGAATAAATGTAATTTTGAAAATGTTGCCTTTGTGGACAGGGATACAACTCAGCGTTTAAAAATGACTTGCCAAGTGTGAGAAGCTGAGTTGATGGAATCTTCACAAAACTCAGAAATGTCACCTAAGAGTAGCTGCAGCATTCCTACATAAAGAAGAGAGAAGGAATAGGTCACCTTTCCTGGCACAGAAAGCAGGAAAACAACAAAAGTGTCTCAAACAAAGTAAAAGGTGAGACCACACCAGAGGTTATCTTTGGGCCCCCACAAGTGTGTGATAGTACACTAAGCCACTACACCCACACACACAGCCCACAATATACCACAATACACACATGTATGCCACAGCAGACACAATCACAACACACACAACTCACAATACACACAACCCACAGCACACATACAACCCACAAGACACATATATGCCACGACATAGACACATGCTATAATACACACACACACACACACACACACACACACCTGCCCCATTTTATGGCTTACTGAGAAATAATTAATTTCTCAGTAACTGAGAATGTACTACTTAAGATGTCACTGAAAGTTATACATCCAGTGGTTTTTTTTGGCTCACTTTTCTTTCATTCTTTTTCTTAATGAATAAATTTATGTATATATGATTTGTCATGCATATGATAGTCTTTGAAAAATCTATTTTTACCAAAGTGCATTTTTGGAACAAATATTTATGCTTTTAAAATATTGGTGATGGAAAGTTGTCTTTTTGACATATTACACCCCCACACACACACATATGGAGCATAAGGAAGTACTTCACTAATATTGACCAGTTTTCAGTGCCTAAAAACCTATTTTTTTCATGAATATTCTGTCCCTACTCTGATATTTTCCCTATAATAGCTTTTATATACATTTTAAAATCTTTATGTTAGAGACATTCTTTGTTCATGATCTGAATTTTAAATATATTTCAAAAATCATTTTCCTATTTCTTATATTTTATAATTTTATTTTATTAAAAGAAAGCATCTATAAGATTAGATTTTGTATAAATTACTTTATTTTGAGTTTTGTTGTTGTTTTTGGTTGTTGTTTTGGTTTTTCAAGACAGGGTTTCTCTATCCTGGAACACAGAGATCTGTCTACTTCTTCCCTGAGCCACCATGGCAGGCAATTAAATTAATTTTTGTTAGCAAAGACATTCAGGTTCAATCTGTAAGTGGAATGTAAAATAAGTCATTTAAGTTATTTGAGCCCATCAAAACAATGAGCAACTGTTTGAGAGGTAAAATTAGGAGGGGGCTAGAAGCTACCATTATTCTAGTTGGTGAAGGAGCAAATCAGAACACGGAGAAATAGACTATTCTAGAGGAAGAGAGGAAAAGCTTTATTAATCCATAAAGGAGATGAAAAGATACCGGAAATGGGGAGAAGAAAAGGTACTCTGCAAAAAATCAGCAGACCAGCCTCAGCAGTCAGAATCCAGCTCTGCAGCGGAGATCCAGCCTCACCAGTGAAGACCCAGCTCAGAATAGACCCACACTCAGCAGTGGGAACCCAGCTCAGAAAAGGGAACCAAACTCAGAAGTGGGGACCCAGCTCAGCACTGGAGTTTCTTAGCAGAGGTTTAGAGGGCTCCCTTTCAAAGAGAAAGCAAGGCAGGGAGAGCTCTGGTTTCTTTAACTTAGAAATGTTCACAAACCTCAGTTTGTAGAAGTGAAGGCTTTGGCTTCCAGTGGGTTGCACTGCTTAGAAGCTATCTGTATTCACAAATAAAACACACACACACACACACACACATACACACACACACACACACACAATCATACACACACACACACAGCAGTTAATTTTTAAATGCCTTGGCTAGCTCAAAGACCAGGCAGTTCTAATACACCCTGCAGCTAGCATATATTTCCTTCCCATAATCCTGATTTAACACCCTCTAAATTTTCTATTTCATCTTTGTTGCCCTGGCTCCTTCTGGGTGGCTCCCTAGTCTTTGCTGCCCAAGACCCTCCTGGTCAGCTCCTTTCAGGGACTGCATTGCTTCTTACCTACACTTTCTTCTGCAGCTCAAATCATGGCCATTCTCCTTCTCTTCCCATCCTTCCCTAGCCCGTGCAAACTAAAAGTTCTCCCCCTCTCTCTCTGCCAGCAATGGGCTCTTTATTGATCAATCGAAAACTAATTGGAGACAAGAACCATGAGCATTTGGACACACAGATTTTCCATTAATCCAAAGCATTAGAAACAATCTCCAACATCAGGTACTTAGTTTGAAACTTTTTCCCTTCATAAATAACTCTTTTAGTATTTAATACCTAAGGATTTGATCAGTCCCAAGAACTGTATCAGGTTTGTAAGTGTTCAGTGTTGTGTGGAAAATTTTTAATACACACCACTTAAAGGTAGGGCATTAAATATTCTTTTGTTTTATGTTTTAATATTGAACTATATCTTTAAATATTTGGGTATATTTTGTTAATTTCATGTCTTTTCCAAAAACTAAAGTTCTATGCACACAGTGGACCGGCTACACCTGATTTTCATGGTTCCCACTACCAAACACATTTACAGCTTTCCATAATTCAGGACATTTTACTAATTTGTCTTTTATGTTCCTTTACATTGCTTTTAGCACTTACTGTCACAATGCTCTCAATTTTGTCTCTATTTCACTGGTGGGTTTTTATTTGATTTGCATTCTTTGTGGAGTTTTGCCAGCTCCCACATCTTCTTCTATTATTTCCCTGCAATTACCTGATTTCTAACATTTGCAACTCGAATTCACCTGCTTGTTTAAATTTTGATTAGGTAGCTACAGTTTCTATTCCTAAGTGACAACTTTTCCCAGAGCTCTGCCTTTGTCTGGTAACTTGTTTTGATTCCTAGTTTATACATGTATTTTTCTTGTGAAAATTGTGCAGACCAGGATTCTGGTTCCTTTTACATCATTTCTCATCTATTTCAACACTGAATTTCCATGGACACAAAATTTCTCAGTTTTCAACAAAATATAAAACACCGCAACATTTGACCTTTATGCAAGGCAGTGAGTTCTGTTGAAGGCTCATTCTGTGCAATCCTTGCGATATTCTACTTTTCCAAGTGTGCATACTGTATTGTTATGTGTTGAATTTGGCTAGCCTTCTATTGATTCTGCTATGCTGAGAGAGATTCTGTCTTCCATCTCTCGCATTCTGCAGCAATTCTTGCATCTGTAGTTCCTGTTCTCTCCCCTAGCCAGGATTCCCTCAGCGAGTGTTTTCTGATTTGTTTCTGTTTCCATTTCACATCTTGGACAGTTTTATTCATATCCTTCACCCGTTTGATTCTAATTTCCTGCATTTTTTATGTTTATTTGTTTCCTCTTTTCATTCTCTACCTCTTTGAATATATTTTCCTATATTTTACGGGATTTATTAATTTCCTCTTTAAGGTCTCTATCATCTTTATAAGATTGGATGTAAGATCATCTTCCTGTGGTTCAGTTTTGTTAGGATGCCCAGGCTTGCTGTAGCCCAGGAGCTGAGCTCTAGTGGTACCATGTTGCCCTGATCTTGTTGAGTGTATTCTAACGCCTCTGCTTTTCCCTGGTGTTATCTGCATGATCCTGATCGCAGCAGAACTTCTCCAAAAAAGAGGAGTTGAAATGTGCCAGACAATGGAGGTTAGGCACACACAAATCCTAGGCAAGAGATTTGTGAGGCAATGTCCCCCAAGCCTCCACAGGGAAAATAGGAGGCTCTTAGAGAACCACAAGACTCCTCAGACCAAAGAGTGAGCCCAGAGCTAGACAAGACAGTCAGGGGACTGATTGTACAATTTACCTCGGAAAACTGAGCTCCAGGCAGCCCCAGCTGGGAAGGGATTTGAGGGCCAAGGATCCAAATTGGTTACTCTTGGGGTCCCTGAGGCCTCTACGGGGTGAATCTAAAAATTCTACTTGAAAGGACCTATCATATGTGGAGGCCTGGGAAAGACCAGGAACTTCATTTTGCTTGCCTAACACAGTATGAGATCCTCAGTGTGTTTTCTCTTTGTCTTATTTTCTGCTATTTCTTTGCACCAGCCTGAGGATAGGTTGACTCACACTAGCACTGTTTCCTTTGAGGATAGGTTGACTCACACTAGCACTGTTTCCTCTGAGGATAGGTTGACTCACACTAGCACTGTTTCCTCTGAGGATAGGTTGACTCACACTAGCACTGTTTCCTCTGAGGATAGGTTGACTCACACTAGCACTGCGACTCAGAAAATCTGGACTTTCTCTGTGTGAGCAGCTTCCTATGTGATAAAGGTTTTCTTTTTTCTTTTTCTTTTTTTTTTTTTTTTTTTTTTTGTTTCAGATATGCTGTTTCTAGTTATTATGGTTTTTGAAAAATATCTTCAGAGATTCATAGATTTCTGCACAGAAATAATGTGCATAATTAATTGAATTTATGCTTTAATATTTACTTCCTTGTGTAACCATTTTAAATAACGTGTTTTTAATTTTCAAATCTACCTTTTCATTGGTGATTAATTGAACTAATTATTACATATTAAATTTGTATCCTCACAGTACTCATGACTTAGAAGTTATCTTATTCTTTCTAATTTTTTAAAAAATGTATGACATATGAGCATTTCTTTCTATTCCCTTTATTTCATTTTCTTGTCTTGAAGAACTCGAAAGCAATTCCAGTATACCATTGTGAGTCAGTAACAAGAGGAATCATCTCATGCTTTCCAATTGCTTCTTATTTTATTTTATTTATTTATTTGTGTATGATTGTGTGGGAGTTAGGATCACAATAAATATGACTGACTGTAATTGTGTTCCTTAACCGAGTGATTGAGAAGTGTGACTTGGGGGGTCAAACTCAAGACCTAGTACTTGCCAGGCAACTGCTCTGCCCTTGAGCTGCATTCCTGGACATCACATACAACAATTCCATGTGCTTGAAGCTTTTATAACTTTATGAATTCTGTATGCTTCTGTTTTTCCTTCTTTCCTTCTTACAATATTATCTGTGTAAAACAAACAGAGATTCTTATATAAACTGCTTTATTGCCATAAATGTTATTTATTTTGCCCTGCTGTATGATATAAAACATTACTATTTCCTTGGATGTTCTTTGAGTTTGTAACTAAATGTATTATAATAAAACTCTTTACTTTTCTCTATTGCCTGTCTGTTTTTGTTTTTCATTTGTTTGTTTGTTTGTTTCTTTTGTTTTTTTAGTGAAAACATATTAACACTTTGGTGTATTGCTCTCAAAAGGCATTGTGTTTAAGCCTAGCTTTCTATTTGTGTATGCATGTGTGTGTGGCCAATATGATTGTCTTTTAGAGTCACTATTTTGTTAGGGTCTATTACTGATAATTATGATTCTTCCAGATTTCCTACCTTGACTAACTTAATGCACAGGTGGTCTATCTATCAGTCATTGCCCAGAGAATATTGCAACGAAGAATTAGGTTGACTTTAGTGCTTATGAGTTTTCAAAATATTTTAATCTTTTGGCACTTTCCAAGAGTGGTAGTGTATGTGTATTTAAATATATGAGATGCATTCAGATAGTTCTTCCTTTTGTAAATCTAATTAGGCAACCTTTTGTTTGTTGGAGCCTCTCTACCTTAGCACCTGAGTATTATTAACATAAGATCATTAATATCCTATGACATTTTTTCTTTCTAATACAAGATTGTCTAGACTCATCCAGTGTACTACCAGTCCTATACCTGAAACCACCATTTTTCAAAGTTCATTATTCAGTATGCAAAACAAAATGGTGTGTGAAATACAATATCCAGAAGAAATGTTGAAGAACTCAGTTTGTAGAGTGCTAACCTACAAAACAAGAAAGAATAGAAAACTTGAAACCCAGAGTAAGGCACCATCCAAAGATTTATAAAACTCTAGTAGGGAACCAAACTCCCAGGTTCAAATTTCTGCTTAGATTCTAAAAATGCATTAAAATGCATAGAATTCCTGAAAAATCCATGAACATTGAATGCATATTTTCATCAATTCTTACTAGGAATTATATTATGACTAACATTATCAGGCCATATTAACATAAACGTAGTCATGATCAATCCAAAAAATCTCTGAAGGAATGATAACCCTTGAAATAAAAAAAAGTTCTTTCATTCATATTGAGTGAGTGATAAATTTATACCCAATTAAAACGGAAACATGGTATGCTTTCTTGCTTGGTTGTTTTGTTGTTGTTTCTATTTTGTTTTTGTCTTTTATTGTTTTGATTTTTGGTAAAATAAATCCTATATTCTTAGGCCTCAGAAAGAAGCATCACACTTATGGGTTCTAATTGTCCTGACAGGTATGATAAATCAATTCAAAGGACGCCGATTATTGCTTATCCTCTGGTAATATCTTCCATTCCCACCCTATATCTAACTAGTTACTGTACTGAGGTTTTCAGGCATCAGTTTACATTTTTCCTATTCATAAAATCTATTAAATAATACAACAAAGCAATACCCTAGAGGGAACAAAAACAAGAACAGGATATGGAAATTTTTGGGAAGGTAACTAGTGTAAGAAAAAATAGATTCATATAGTATGATAGGACACAAACATTCTGAGCTCTGCAACAAAGCTGAGAAAAAGCATCTAAAATGAGGCAACAAACATCTAAGCTGTGATAGTTAAGAACCATGAAAGATCCTGAAAGGTGCTATGCTCTTTTTGTAACAGAATTCATGTTTATCTCTGTGATTCCTCACTCGTTGCCAACAAGACTTGTTTTCCAACAAGTCTGTGTTAAAAGTGAAGTCACAATGGTGAGTGGTTGCACAGTTCTGTTTTACACAGACCAAGAACCTAGAAAGACACTTATAAAGACATTAGCAATCCTAAGCTCAGTACTTAGGTAACTTTGAACCAGTGACCAGCATGGGAGTTATTTATTACATTCTTTAGGAAAAATAATGCTTAATGTAGCAACAATTGGGTACTTCCCTAAAATAAGTGTCTCAAAATTAACTGAAAATTCTAAATTGTGGCTTAGACCAGATATTAATTTGATGCACCCTTTCTTATTTTCCTATAGTTTATATGCCAGAATTTGGGTCTTTTTTATTTTTTTTGAGTCAACAATTATAATTATTGAAAATGTAACCTTTATTATTCAGTCATAACACTTATATAGCTAAAATATATATGCAGTATATATGCAGTGTGTGTGTGTGTGTGTGTGTGTGTGTGTGTGTGTGTTTGTGTGTGTGTGTGTATCTGTGTTCCAATAATGGCTGTTGTGAAAGGATAGTCCAAAAATACAGTAGTTGCTCAGTTCATGAGGCTAGATGCTTTAGCTGGTTTTCTGTATATGCTGAAATTGCAAAGAAGCAGGCATTGATGCCAGTGAAAGGATGAACATGCCTGCAAGGTAAGGGAAAGGAGGCAAAGAACAAAAGCTTCCTCCTTTCAGATCCTTATATAGCTTCCAGGAAAAAAAAATATGTCAGAACTTAGAGGTGAGTTTACCCAGCTCAAAACACCTGAATTCAAGACGCATCTACAAGACCTGGGTTAAAGGTAGGCCTCTTGCCAGCTCAAACAGATCAGAATAAAAGGTGTATCTTCCTACTTCCAAGATCCAGATTGGAAGTGGATCTTTCTATTTCAGGTTAAGCAAAAGTCCCTCACAGGCATGTCCTCTAATTTCGGGTTTTTGGTAACTTAGGGCATAACCAAATTGACAACCAAGAGTAACCACCACATGGTCTACAAAACAGCATTTTCAGTTCCTCTACCATAATAGTTAGGAATTACAGTGTAGATTTTACTTAGACTGATTATGCTTAAAACCACTTTTCCCCCAAAGGAATTCAGTATCATTCATGTATACAAGAGCTACTGAATCTCAGTTGTGTTTCAACACAGAACATCTATTATTCCTTTTTATGAGAAAAAATACCCCCCAAAACAAACAAACAAACAAACAAACAAAACCCTATAACTTCTGGATCTAATTTGAAAATGCACTATTGCCCTAACCCAGCTTAAAGGAGTAGATATCTGACTATTATGCACAGCCTAGATATAGGGGTACATTAAATTCAAAAGAATAAATTCTGAGATGTGGTTACTGAAAACCTTACAAATTTGGGAAATCTGAGGATTAGTCTCTTTGCCTTTGTATGCTGCTTGTCTTTAGAGTATAAAATAAACATTGGTCCTACAGGTAGCTAGCGTAGCACAATCACATGAAATAAATCAACAGAGGCTCTGAATTGAGTTGGGTCTTCCGTGACCTCACTCTTATGATTGCAGAAGTCAAGTGGCCTAACTGTGTTTTCCTACATACTTCAGCACAAGAGCTTTATGTCTCATGCAACCAGGCAACTGTAAGTGATTCTGTGTCATTTAATTTTTATAGAAAAACCTAACAACTTCAAAGATCTAGACAATATTTCGTCTGTTGAAAAGGAAAAGGGGAAAGCCTTGAAATTCACAGGGAAGCCACACAAGTACTTGTTTTTCTCCATGTTTCTTTTATTTTATAATTTTAAAATTTATTACCCATTTGGAATATTTTCCTATTTGTATTATATATTCTTTGTATTTACATTTTAAATATTCCCCCCTATTATCCAACCCACATTCCTGCTCCCTGTCCCCTTGCATCCATGAAAGTGCTCCCTCTCCCAATAACCAACTCTCACCTCAGCGCCTTGGCATTACCCCACACTGGGAAAATGAGCCCTCACTAGACCAAAGGCCTCTCCTAACATTGAAGGCAGACAATGCTATCCTCTGCATCCCATTAGTTTTTGTATGTAGTGGTGTCATTTCCAATAAATTATGAAAAATCCTTGATTACTGACCTTATTTTATCCTTAGCCATGTTATCATTGAGCACAGCATTATTCAGCTTCCCTGTGCATGTGAGATTTTTATTGCTTTTCTTGTTCTTAAAGACAAGCTTTTGTCCATGGTGATCTGATAGAATGTATGGGAGTATTTCGATCTTCTTGTATCTGTTGAGGCTTGTTTTGTGAATTTTGAAGAAGGTACCATGAGGTGCTGAGAAGAAAGTATATTCTTTTGTTTTTGATGAAATGTCCTGTAGATGTCTGTTAATTCCAGTTGGTTCATAACCTCTGCTAGTTTCGCTGTGTCTCTATTCAGTTTCTGTTTCCTTGTTCTGTCCATTGCTGAGACTTGGGTGTTGAAGTTTCCCACTATTATTGTGTGTGGTGTAATATATGCTTTGAATTTTAGTAAAATTTCCTTTAAAAATGTGGTCGCCCTTGTATTAGGAGCATAGATGTTCAAGATTGAGAATTCATCTTGATAGATTTTCCTTGATAGATAGAGTAAAAAGTGTCCTTCCTTATCTTTTTGATAACTTTTGGTTAAAAATCTATTTCATTTGATATTAGAATAGCTACTTCAGTTTGTTATCTGGACCCATTTGCTTGTAAGTTTTTTTCCCAGTCATTTACTCTGAGGTAGTGTCTGTCTTTGCCTCTAAGATGAGTTTCCTTTATGCAACAAAATGCTGGATCCTGTTTACACATCCAGTCTGATAGCCTATGTCTTTTTATTGGGAGAATAGAGTCCATTGATGTTAATGAAATTATGGAATAGTGATTATTGTTTCCTGGTATTTTTGTTGATACAGGTAGACTTATGTTTATGTGCTTTTCTTCTTTTGGTTTCCTTGCATGATTGTTTTTAGTTTTTTTGTTTAGTTTTCTTCCTTGTGTTGGACTTTCCATTTATCATCCTTTTTAGATCTGGATTTTGTGGATAGATACTTTGTAAATTTGTTTTTGTCCTGGAATATCTTGGTTTCTCCATCTATGGTGACTGAGGGTTTTGCTGGATATAGTAACCTGGACTGGCACTTGTGTTCTCTTATGGTCAGTATGACATCTATCCAGGATATTCTAGTTTTCATAGTCTCTGTTAGAAGTCTGGTGAAATTCTGATTGGTCTGCCTTTATATGTTACTTGTGATTTTCCCTTACATGATTTAGGATTTTTTCTTTGTTTAGAATAGTTGGTGTTTTGACTTTTATGTGTTGGGAGGGGTTTCTTTTCTGGTCCAACCTATTTGGAGTTCTGTGGGCTTCCTGTATGTTCATGGTCATCTCGTTCTTCAGGGCAGGGAAGTTTTCTTCTATGATTTTGTTGAAGATATTTGCTGTGCCTTTTAGTTGATACTCTTCACCCTCTTCTACACTGATTATCCTTAGGTTTGGTCTTCTCATTGTATCCTGGCTCTTCTCGACATTTTGTGTTAGGAGCTTTTTGGTTTTTGCATCTTCTCTGAATGTTTTGTCTATGTTTTTCTCGGCCCCTGAGATCCTTTCTTCCATCTCTTGTAGTATGTTAGTGATGCTTGCATCTGTGACTCCTAATTTCTCTTTTTGGTTTTCCATCTCCAGGGTTTTCCCTTTTTGTGTTTTCTTTATTGTTTTTATTTCCATTTTAAATTCCTTTATCTGTTTGATTGTGTTTTCCTGTAGTTCTTTAAGTGATTTTTCCTGTAATTCTTTAAGGGAGTTATTTATGCACTTCTCCAACATCTCCATCATCATCATGAAGTATGATTTCAAGACTAAGTCTTGTTTTTCTGGTATGTTTGGCAATGCACTACTTGCTGTCATGGGAGAGCTGGGTTCTGATATTGCCAGGTTATGTTGGTTTCTATTGCTTAGGTTTTTGTTCTTTCATTTTGCCATCTTGTTATCTTTGATATAAGTGATCTTGTTGTCTCTGAGTGGAGCCTGTCTCTTCTGTGGATCTGAGGGCCCATGGGCCCAGGAAGAGAATTGCTTCTGGGTGTTTGGCTCTTTGTAGGCAGGCAGGGAGTTCTGGTTACAGTGAATCTGCTCTGTCTCCATGGGCTCAGGTGGGTGAGCTCTTTTGAGGCCATTCTAGGAGCTTAGCTGTGTGCAGGTGGGTCCTGAGTCTTGATGGCATTCACCCTGACCTCTCACTGGACCAGAAAGAACTGGATCCAGGAGTGTATGTTGATAGTTGTCCTCCAGGTGCTCCAGGCTATCTCTCCTGTGACAGCCTGAAGGGTGTGTAGCAAGCTCCCTGTGGACTCAGTTGGAAGAGCACTTGCAAGGTTGTTCCTGGGTCTCAGTCATCCAAGGGCAGGTACTGAGTCTTGATGGCAGTCTTAGGGCTCTCTCTTGTGGGCTCATGTGGGAGAGCGCTTGCAACGCTTTTCTCGGGGCTCAGCCATGTGCAGACAGTCACTGAGTCTTCCTTCTGCTTATGATGAAAAGCATTCCTGCCACTCTTCTGAGCTCCCAGGGACCTGTGCACAGGCGGGCCATTCATCCCAATGGAAATGGGCTGGTTCTAGCTTTGTGTCAGAAGTGTGCACCCTTTTCAGTTCTGATACTTGAACCTAAAGATTTCTGGGCTGCCTTTCGCAGAGTAGAACATGAGCAGAAGAAGTTGACTCACCCCTCCGCTTAGGATGGAAAGCATTGCTGATGCTTTTACGAGCTCCCAGAGACCTGTGCCCTGTGTCTCCAATTTTATTCCATTATTCTATGAACTGTATACATACCAGTATCATGTAATTTTTATCACAATTGCTCTGTAATAAAGCTTGAGGTCAGGGATGGTGATTCCCCCAGAAGTTTTTTTTTTTTTTTGTTGAGAATAGTTTTCCACTATCCTGGGTTTTTTCTTAATCCAAATGAATTTGAAAATTGCACTTTGTAACTCAATGAAAAAATTGAGTTAGGATTTTGATGAGTATTGCATTGAATCTGTAGATTGCTTTTGGCAAGATGGTGATTTTTAAAATATTAATCTTGCCAATTTATGAACATGCTATATCTTTCCATCTTCTGAGATTGTCTTCAATTTTTTTTCTTCAGCTATTTGAAGTTCTTGTCATACAAATCTTTTACTTGATGGGTTATGGTAACACAAACGTATTTTATACTCTTTGTGAATATTGTGAAGTATGTTGATTCCCTAATTTTTTTTCTTAGCGTGTTTATCCTTTAGTGGAGAAAGACTACTGACTTGTTTGAGTTAATTTTATATCCAGCAATGTTGCTGAACCTGTTTATCATCTGTAGGAGTTCTCCAGTAGAATTTTTGGGGTCTTTTAAGTATACTATTAAAAGAGTTAAAGTTTCAAGTTACCTGCACTAACCCTGCCTTGAAGACAAGTATGTCTCAAGGCTGAGAACAAAATCCAAAGTCCACCTGGTCTCAATAAGGTCTGACTCTGCAGTCCTGAGAAAAACTAGTATGAATGTCAGTGTGCCCCAAAACTGAGTGGTTTGGAGTTGAATCATATCCAAAAGCAGACAGAGTGTGCCAATTTGAATGAACCAATGTAATTACTATGTGCTTGTTGCTAACTGCCTATGTAATTTTTCCCTGTAAATATGTCCCCCTAATTGAGTTCGGGGTCGTATCCTCTATCTCCTGCGTGAGATATGTGTCCTCCCCAGAGCTCTGGTCCTCCTCCTGCCCCCCCAATAAACCTCTTGCCTGATTGCAGCAAGATTGGATCTCTGTGAGTTCTTGGGTTCATGTTCTCCTGGTACTAGAGTGAGGAGCTTCCCCAATCCGGGAGTCTTTCACTATTCATATCATCTGCAAATAGTGATATTGTAAGTTCTTGTTTGCCAATTTTTATCTCCTTAATCTACTTTTGTTGTCTTATTGATGGAAGTAGAACAGATATGGGTAGAGTAGGCATCCTTGTCTTCTCCCTGATTTTGATGGGATTATTTCAAATTTCTCACTATTAAGTGAAGTGTAATGTTGACTACTGGTTTGCTGTAATTTTTGATTACAATATTTAGGTAAGGGCCTTGAATTCCTGATCTCTCCAAAACTTTTATCATGAAGAGGTGTTGAATTTTGTCAAATACTTTCTCAGCATCTGATGAGATGATCATGTCCCCCCACTCCTTGCTTTGAATTTGTTTATATAGAGGAGTACATTGATGAATTTCTGTATATTGAACTATCCTTACATCCTTGAAATGAATCCTACTTGATCATGCTGAATGATTATTTTGATTTGTTTTTGGATTCTGTTTGCAAGAATTTTATTGAGTATATTTATATCAATGTTCCTGAGAGATTTTGCTCTGATATTTTTCTTCTTTATAGGATCGTTGTGTGGTTTAAGTATGAGCGTAATTGTCTTCAAAGAACAGTTTAGGTAGTGTTCCTTCTGTTTCTATTTTATGGAATAGTTTAGAGAGTACTGGTATTAGGTTTTCTATGAAGGTCTGATAGAATCTTCCACTAAAGCCATCTTGTCCTGAGTTTTTATGTTTGGGAAATTTTTATGACTGATTCTATTTCTTTAGAGATTATGGGACTATTTAGATGGTTGATCTGATCCTGATTTAACTAGGAATCTGTCTAGAAATTTGTTCATTTCCTTTAGATTTTTGAGCTGTGTTGAGTATAGGCTTTTTGAGTATGATCTAATGATTTCCTGAATTTCCTCAGTTTCTGTTAAGTCTTGCTTTTAATTTCTGATTTTGTTAATTTGGATAATCTCTGCCTCCACCCTCTAGTTGTTCTGGTTTATCAATATTGTTGATTTTTTCAAAGAACCAGCTCCTGATTTTGTTGGTTCTTTGTATAGTTTTTTTTTTTTTTTTTTTTTTTTTGTTTCTACTTACTTAATTTCATTTCTGAATTTGACTATTTCCTACCATTTATTCCTCTTGGTGTATTTGCTTCTTTATTTCTAGAGCTTCCAGCTGTTCTGTCAAGCTGTTAGTGTATCTCTCCAGTTTCTTTTTGGAGGCACTCAGAGCTATGAGTTTTCATCTTAGCACAGCTTTAATTTGTGTCCCATAAATTTGGTAATATTGTGACTTCATTTTCATTAAATTCTAAAAAGTTTTAGATTTCTTTCTTTATTTTTTCTTTAACCAAGCTATCATTGAGTAAAGTATTGCTCAGTTTCCGTGTGTATGTGGGCTTTTTCTTGTTTTCATTGTTATTGAAGGCCAGCCTTAGTCCATGGTGATCTTATAGGGTGCATGAAATTATTTCAACATTCTTGTATCTGTTGAGGCCTGTTTTGTTAATGATTATATGATCAGTTTTGGAAAAGGTTCTGTGAGGTGTTAAGAAGAAGGTATATTCTTTTGTTTTAGGATGAAATATTCTATAGATATCCGTGAAATCTATTTGATTCATAACTTCTGTTAGCTTCACTATGTCTCTGTTCAGTTTCTGCTTCTATGATCTGTCCATTTTTGAGAGTTGGGAGTTGAAGTCACCCACTATTACTGTGTGTGGTACAATATATTCTTTGAGTTTTAGTAACATTTTTTTTATGAATGTGGGTGTCATTGCATTTGGAGCACAATACATCTTGATAGAGTTTTCTTTTGATGAGTAAGTGTCCTTTATCTTTTTATAACTTTCCGTTGAAAATCTACTTTACTTGATATTAGAACGGATACTCCAGCTTGTTTTTTGGGACCATTTGCTTCAATTTTTTCCACTCTTTTACTCTGAGGTAGTGTCTTTGTTGCTGAGATGAGTTTCCTTTATACAGCAAAATTCTGGGTTCATATTACATATTGAATCTCTTAGCCTATGTCTTTTTATTGGGTTATTGATTCTATTGATGTTAACAGATATTAAGGAATAGTGATTGCTGTTTCCTGTTATTTTTATTGTTAGAGGTAGAATTATGTTTGCTTGCTTATCTTCTGGGTTTGTTACAAGAAGATTATGTTCTTGTTTTTTTAGGGTATAGTTTCCCTTCTTGTGTTGAAGTTTTTTATCTTTTATCCTTTGTATGAATAGATTTGTAAATAAATATTGTGTAAAGTTGGTTTTGTCTTGGAATACTTTTGTTTCTTTATCTATGGTAATTGAGAGTTTTGCTGGACACAGTAACCTAGGTTGGCATTTTTGTTCTATTAGGGTCTGTATCACAATTATTGTGTATCTTCTAGCTTTCATAGTTTCTGTTGAGAATCTGGTATAATTCTGATTGGTCTGCCTTTATATGTTACTTGATTTTTTTTTCTTTTATTGCTTTTGATATTCTTTCTTTGTTTTGAACACTTGGCGTTTTGACTATTATGTGTTTGGAGGAATTTCTTTTCTGGACCAATCTATTTGGAGTTCTCTCAGTTTCTTCTATGCTCAAAGTCATCTCTTTATTTAGGTTAGGGAAGTTTTTTTTTTTTTTTTTTTCTTTAATTGTGTTGAAGATATTTACTGGGCCTTTTTGTTCAGAATCTTTGCTTTCTTCCACACCTATTATGCTTAGGTTTGGTATTCTCATCGTGTCCTGGATTTCCTGAATATTTTGGATTAAGAGCTTTTTTTTCTCTTTTTTTCCCATTTTCTCTGATTGTTGTGTCAATGTTTTTTATGGTATGTTCTGCCACTGGGATTCTCTCTTCCATCTGGTTTATTCTGTTTGTGATAATTATGTCTATGACTCCTGATCTCTTTCCTAGTTTTTCTATCTCCAGAGTTATCTCCCTGTATGATTTTTTATTCTTTCTATGTCTATTTTTAGATCCTGGATGATTTTGTTCAATTCCTTCGCCTTTTTGGTCATATTTTCCTGTAATTTTTGTGGGTTTGTGTGTGCATGTGTGTGTGTGTTTCTGCTTTAAGGGCTTCTATCTGTTTATCTTTGTTCTCAAAGCCCTGTATCATCATCATGAGGTATGATATTAACTCCAAATTTTGTTTTCTGGTGTATTGGGATTTTCTTACTTGCTGGGGTGGGAGAACTGGGTTGTAAGTTTGCAATGTTGTCTTCGTTTCTCTTACCTTGGTTCTTGTGTTTGCCTCTTGCCATCTTGTTATCTGTGATGCTAGTTGGTTTTGTTGTGTTGTCTCTGACTAGAGCTTGTCTTTCCTGTAGACCTGTGGGTCTGTTGGTTTAGGATTGAGAACACTCCTCGGTGTTCAGCTCTTTATGGACAGGCTATGAGTACTGAGGCCAGTGGGATGACTCTAGCTCTGGGTGCAGGTAGAGACCGGAAGTGTCCAGTCCCATGCTGCACTGTGATACCTGTACTCTGAGAGTTCCCAGCTGACTCTTCCTGGATAGTCAGTGGAAAGTGGGGTCTCACCCGTGGGCTTAAGAGTGAGAGTGGTCCTAGGTGCTCAGCTCTCTGTGGGCAGGCTGTGAGTCCCAATGGCAGTGGGCCTGCTTTAACTTGGGTGCAGATTAAAGTAGGAAGGGTCTGCTCAAGTATTTGTTTATGGCAAAAAATACTCTTAATATTTGGATTTATGTTCAAAGAAACATATACATAATATGCATATACAACTGACATTTAAAGAAATATGTTCAGAAATTGTATGTGTATGTGTATGTGTGTGTGTGTGTTAAAAGTATATCTACATATATGAAAGAATAGCTATTTTATTTATTCATTGACATTTGCCCAATCTGCATTATGTCTGCCATGATTTCTTGGCATGAAACCTAATTTCATACCTCAACTCCAGCACTATTAAAGCTTTTATTTCAAGTAAGCCAAAAAATGGCACCACCCACACAAACTGTCTTAAGTTTGAATAATATTGCAATACCTGTAGAAAGTGGTAGCTCAGAAATTGTTGCATGCTAGGTGCTGTTTGTAGATGGCATAAAATTAAAAATAGATTTATTCTCACGAAAGCCAAAGAAAAATAGAAGTTACAGATATTAGTTAATCAAAATTCAGCTACATCTCTAATTAATGCCATTGAGGCTAGACACCTAGACAATTATTACTTGATAAATATAATTTGATATATGTATCAGGTGTTCACATGCAAAACCTACTTTTTTCTGGGATATGCATGGCCTTAAATTTTTGAATTTGCTATTACGTTTCCAGAATGGATTACTTTTAGTATTTTTCCCAAACTAAGACCTAATATCCACATCTATGGAAGCGGGGCTTGTTTCTATACGCTTTGCCTTATATGCTTTACACCACTGAATAGCTAAGCCAGCCACTATCAGGTTTAAAAGTTTCCGCACACACAGGGAACAGATAAAGATGATGACAAGTGAACTGGTCTTAGCCAATTGACTTGGACATTATGTTTATGGATAAAAAGGTGACTGTTTACTAGGCAGTCTTCTTGCTGTTGTCCAGAACTACCACTAACACACCTGTTGAAGTGCATCATAAAAACAAAAAGCCCTGTGTCCTTATCTAATGAACTACTGCTCAATATACATATCTCACATACAATTACCGAAACAGAAGAGACTAATGAATGGCCACTAAACGATATATATATAAAATATGATCTAAAGTCTTGATTCATCATTTCACATTTGTATTGGTTATTTTATTTATTTACTTTCAAATGGTATCCCCATTTCCTGATTCCCCTCTGCAAACCTATACCATCACTCTCTACCATGCCCCAATGAGGGGCACCCTCATGCACCCAGCCACCCTGACTCACCACCAAAGCATTCCTCTACACTAAGGCATTGGGCCTCCACAGGACCAAGGGCCTCCATTCCCTTTGATGTCAGATAAGGTAATTCTCTGCTTCATATGCAGCTAGAGCCATAGGTCCCACCCTGTGTACTCTTTGGTTAGTAGATCTCTGGGTGGCCCTTCCTCCAGCCTCTGATTTACTCTTTGTACCATAATGTCCTTTGGACAGAAACAATTGTGAGTTTAAATTTTTAAATGGTTAGGTGGCACGATCTCTCACCAGGGGCAGTGCTTATCCACTGGATAGAACCTTCTTAGGTACTATACATAATTTGTTGGTTATTTTGGTTAATGTCACCATATAAGATCATGGGATTCTTTTGCTTCCCTGGCCCCTGGGACTTTTGAGTGGCAGTCCTGAGTTCCATATCCCCCACTGTTACATGCACTCACTCAATGTCCTGATTCTATGTATTTCCCCCAAATCTCCGTGAACACCTAATCCTGTCCCCATTTTCCCTCCCATTCATCTCTCCCTCACAGATTTCTCCTTCTCTTTTCCTCAAGTAATTATTTAATTCCCACGTCTACTAAGGTCTGAGGCATCCACAGTTTGGTATTTATTCTTCTTGGTATATGAGTTGTATTATGGGTATTCCAAACTTTTGTGCTAATATCCACTTATCAATGTTCTTTCCAAGACCTTTAACATGAAGTGGTATTGAATTTTGTCAAATGCTTTCTCAGCATCTAGTGAGATGACCATGTGGTTTTGTTCTTTGAGTTTGTTTATATGGTGGATTACGTTGATGAATTTCCATATATTAAACCATCCCTACATCCCAGGGATGAAGTCTACTTGGTCATGGTGAATGATCCTTTGGATGTGTTCTTGGATTCAGTTTGCAAGGATTTTGTTGAATATTTTTGCATCAATGTTCATAAGGGAGATTGGTCTGAAGTTCTCTTTCCTTGTAGGGTCTTTGTGTGGTTTAGGAATGAGGGTTATTGTGGCCTCAAAAAATGAATTAGTTAGTGTTCCATCTGATTCTATGTTGTAGAATAGCTTGGAGAGTATTGGTATTAGATCGTCAATAAATGTGTGATAGAATTCTGCAATGAATCCATGTGGTCCCGAGATTTTTTGGTTAGAAGGCTTTCAATGAGACTGTCATCCACACAAATGACAAAATGATTTCTTCTCAATGCACAAAGGGGACTATGGTAGGGAGGAAGAGGTCTAAGGTGAAAGCAAGGTGACAGGGCACTTGTGACAGGAGAGCAGAATTAGGTTGGGGTGGGGGATTTCTGCATTATGTCATGGAAGGGGACTAAGGATAGTGGAACAGAGGACTGGAAAGGCAGTGTGTCAGGGAGCAGGGACAAAGTAAAATGACATACATCTATTTTTCTATATGAAAATGTCACAACAAAAGGATTTCTTGTTTGCTAACCCCCTAAAATTAATAAAAACAAAATCATTGAAAAAAAAAAAAAGAAGGCTTTCAATGACTGCTTCTATTTCTTTAGGTGTTATTGAATTATTTAGATGGTTTACCTGGTCCTTGTTTAACTTTAATATCTGGTATCTGTCTAGGAATTCATCAATTTTCTCCAGATTTTCCAGCTATGTATAGGCTTTTGTAGTAGTATCTGATGGTTTCTAGAATTTCCTCAGTTTCAGTTGTTCTGTCTCCACTTTCATTTCTGTTTTTAGTAATTTGGATACTCTCTCTTTGCCCTCTAGTTAGTTTGGCTAAGGGTTTATCAATCTTGTTAATTTTCCCAAAAAACAGGTCTTGGTTTTGTTGATTCTTTGAATGGTTTTTATTTTTTTGCTTCTATTTGGTCAATTTATGCTCTGAATTTTATTATTTCTTGCCGTGTACTCCTCAGTGTATCTGCTTCCTTTTGTTCTAGAGCTTTTAGCTGCTCTGTCAAGTTGTTAGTGTATGCTCTCTCCAGTTTCTTTTTGGAGGCACTCAGAGCTATGAGTTTTCCTCTCAGTACTGCTTTCATTGCATCCCATAGGTTTGCATATGTTGTGCTTTCGTTTTTCATTAAATTCTAGAAAATCCTTAATTTCTTTCTTTATTTCTTTTTTGACCATGCTATCATTTTTAGAGTATTGTTCAACTTCCATGTGTATATGGGTTTTTTGTTGTCTTTGTTGTTATTAAATACCAGCCTTAGTCCATGGTGATCTGGTAGGATGCATGGGAGTATTTTAATCTTCTCATATCTATTGAGGCTTGTTTTGTGACTGACTATATCGTCAATTTTGGAGAAGGTACCATGAGGTGCTGAGAAGAAGGTATATATATATATACATTGTTTTAGGGTGAAATGTTCTATAGATGTCTATTAATTCCAATTGGTTCATAACCTCTGGTAGCTTTGCTGTGTCCTTGTTCAGTTTCTGCTTCCATGATCTGTTCATTGATGAGAGTGGGGTATTGACATCTCCCACTATTATTGTGTGTGGTGTAATTTATGTTTTGAGCTTTAGTGTAGTTTCTTTTATGAATATGGGTACCCTTGTATTTGGAGCATATATGTTAAGAATTGAGAATTCCTCCTGTTAAATTTTTCATGCAATGAGTAAAAAGTATCTTTCTTTATCTTTTTTTGTTAACTCTTGGTTGAAAATCTATTTTATTTGAAATTAGAATGGCTACTCCAGCTTGTTTCTTGTGGTTGTTTGCTGGGAAGGTTTTTGTCCCAGCCTTTTACTCTGAGATATTGTCTGTCTTTGTCTCTGAGACGAGTTTCCTATATGCAGCTAAATGCTGGATTCTGTTTATATATCCAGTCTGATAGCCTATGTCTCTTTATTAGGGAATTAAGTCCATTTATATTAACAGATATTAAAGAATAATGATTGCTGTTTCCTTCTATTTTTGCTTTTATAGGTAGAATTATGTCTGTGTGTCTCTTCTTTTGGTTTTCTTGATTAGTTATTTTCTTGATTTTTCTAGGATGTAGTTTCTCTCATTGTGTTGGGTTTTCAATCAATTTTTCTTTGTAGCGCTGGATTTGTGGTCAGATATTGTGTAAATTTAGTTTTGTCCTGGAATATCTTGGTCTCTCTATATATGGTGATTGAGATTTTTGCTGGGTATAGTAGCCTGGACTGTCATTTGTGTGCTCTTAGGGTCTGTATGATGTCTGTCCAAGATCTTCTAGCTTTCATAGTCTTTGTTGAGAATTTGGGTGTAATTCTAATTGGTCTGCCTTTATATGTTACATTACCTTTTCCCCTTACTGCTTTTAGCATTCTTTCTTTGTTTTGAACACTTGTTATTCTGACTATTATGTGTCTGGAAGAATTTCTTTTCTGGTCCACTCTATTTGGAGTTCTGTACACTTCTTTTATACTCATGGTCATCTCATTCCTAAGGGTAGGTAAATTTTCTTGTTGAAGATATTTATTGTGCCTCTTAGTTGATATTCTTTCACCCTCTTCTATTCCTATTATCCTTAGGTTTGGTCTTCTTATTGTGTCCTGGATCTCCTGGACATTTTGGGTTAGGGGTTTTTTTGGTTATTTCATCCTCTCTAAATGTTTTGTCTATGTTTTCAGTGTTTTCTTTGGCCCCTGAGATTCTCTCTTCCATCTCTTGTATTTTGTTAGAGATGCTGCATCTGTCACTCCTGATTTTTTTTTTTTTTTTTTTAGGTTTTCTATTTCCAGGGTTTTCTCTTTTTGTGTTTTCTTTATTGTTTCTATTCCCATTTTCAATTCCTTCATCTCTTTGGTTCTGTTTTCCTGTAGTTCTTTGAGTTCTTTGACTGTTTTTCATGTTTCCTTTTTAAAATCTTCAGTTTGTTTATGGTTGTCCTCCTGTACTTGTCTATTGGAGTTATTCATGCTCTTCTCAAAGGTCTCCATCATCATCTTGAGGTATGATTTCAGGTCTGAGTCTTCTTTTTCTGGAGTGTTTGGTAATCCATTGCTTGCTCTTGTGGGAGAGCTGGGTTCTGATGTTGCCAGGTTGTCTTCCTTTCCATTACTTAAGTTCTTTTGTTTTCCTCTTGCCATCTTTTTTCTGTGATTATATGTGGTCTTGTTGTCAGTGATTGGTTCCCATCTCTCCCATGGACATGAGGGACCATGGTTTCAGGAATAAAATCGCTTCTTAGTGTTTGGTTTTTAGTGGAAAATCAGTGAGTTCTAGTAGCGGTGACTCAGCACTGTCTTTCTGGGCTCAGATGTGGGAGCGCTTGTGAGGCTGTTCTGGTAGCTCAGCCCTGTGCCCACAGGTCCTGAGTACTACTGGCAGGGACCTGGCTCTTTCTATAGGCCACAAAGGAACCTTTTCCAGATAGCAGAGTACTTTCTGCCCTACTAGGACTCCCAATGTGCTCTTTCTCAGCCTATGTGTCAGGCTCTCCTCTCGTCTAGTTATAAGACGGTTTGTAGAGTTAAACTTCAAGTACTGCCTTTCCCTGGCAAACCCTGGCTCCCACTGACAAGGCCCTGTGCCTTACTGTGGGCCTGTGTGTCTAGACTTTGAGCTCAGGCTTTCCGGGCTGATCCCGTATCCATATGCCAGAAGTCTGGCCCCACCATGGACTGGAGGGGTGCGTTTTTTGTGTGCTCTGCCTATCCCTTTCTGTGCTTTGGTTACTCACAGCACAGTATCACCAGGCCTGGGTCCCCGGATCTCTTCTACTCCAGGTGGCCGAATATTAGCCTTCTACCAAATGAAGGATTGGTAACGATCTTTTCCCAGTCTGTAGGTTGTCATTTTGTCCTATTGATAGACTTACAAAAGCCTTTGAATTTTATGAGATCCAATTTGTCAATAGTTGATCTTAAAACCTGAGACATTGGTTTACTATTCAGAAAAATTTCCCCAGATGATGTTTTGATGTGTTGATGTTTTCAAGGCTCTTCACCACTTTTGCTTCTGTTAGTTTTAGTGTAACTGGTCGTATATAAAGGTCTTTGATCCACATGGAGTTGAGTGTAGTACAAGGAGATAAGAATGGAACTATCTGCATTCTTCTGCATGCTGACTGCCAGCTGAACCAACACCATTTGTTTAAAATGCTGTCATTTTTCCACTGGATGGTTTTCTTTTCTTTGTCAAAAATCAGATGACCAAAGGTTTGTGAGATTATTTCTGGGTCTTCTATTGTATTCCACTGGTCTACCTGTCAGTCTCTTTACCAATACCATATGTTTTTATCAATATTGCTCTGTAGTATAGCTTGAGGTCAGGAATAGTGACTTTCCCAGAAGTTCTCCTATTGTTGAGAATAATTTTTGATATATAGGATTTTTTGCTATTTCAAATAAATTTGAGAATTATTTTCTCTCTGTGAAGAATTTAGTTGAGATTTTGATAGAGATTGTATTGAATCTCTAGATTGGTTTTGGTTAGATGACCCTTTTCACTATGTCAATCCTTCTGATCCATGGGTGTGGGAAATCTTTCTATCTTATGACATTTTCTTCCAATTCTGTTTTCAGCAACTTGAAGTTCTTGTCAAATAAAACTTCCACTTGCTTGATTAGAGTCCGAAAAGATATTTCACATTATTTATGAATGTTGTGAATTGTATTGGTTCCCTAATTTTTTTCTCAGATGATTTATCCTTTCGATAGAGAAAGCCTACTGATTTGTTTGAGTTAATTTTATATCCAGCCACATTGGTGAAGTTGCTTATCAACTCTAGGAGTTATCTGGTGGAATTTTGGGGGTTACTTAAGTATACTATCTTATTGTCTGCAAATAGTAATATTGTTACTTCTCCTTTGCCAATCTCTATCCACTTGATCTATCTTGGTTGTCTTATTGATGGAGCTAGAACTTCACATACTATATTGAATTGATATGGGTAGAGTAGGCATCCTTGTCTTGTCCCTGATTTAGTGGAATTGCTTCAAGTGTCTCTCCATTTAATTTGATATTGCCTTTTAGTTTGCTGTATATTGCTCTTATTATGTTTAGGTATGGGCCTTAAATTCCTGATCTTTTCAAGACTTTTAACATGAATGATTGTTGAATTCTGTCAAAAATAAAAAATAAAAAACTTTTAGCATCTAATGAATGATCTTTTTCTATTGAATTTGTTTATATTGAGGATTACAGTGATGGATTTCCCTATATTGAACCATTCCTGCATCTCTGGGCTGATGGCTCCTTAATCATGGTGAATGATGTTTTTGGTGTGTTCTTCAATTCTGTTTGCAAGAATTTTATTGAGTATTTTTGCATGGATATTCATAAAGGAAATTGGTGTAAAGATCTCTTTCTTTGTTGGATTTGTCATTGGTTTAGATATCAGCATAACTGTGGCTTTATACAACAAATTAGGTAGCGATACTTCTGTTTCTATTTTGTGAGATAGTTTAAATAGTATTGATATGAGGTCTTCTTTGAAGGTCTGATAGAATTCTTCACTAAAACTAGCTGATTCTGTAATTTATTTTGGTTGGGAGACATTTAATGATTACTTCTAATTTTTAGGGATAATGGGACAGTTTAAATGGTTTGGCTGATCCTGGTCTAACTTTGATAATTGGCATCTGTCTAAAAAATTATCTATTTGATCCAGATTTTACAGTTTGAGTGTAGGCTGTTATAGTTTGATCTGATGATATTTTAAAAAATTTATTCAGCTTCTATTCTTATGTCTTCATTTTTATTTCTGATTAATTTGGATATTGTCTCTGTGGTCTCTGGTTAGTTTAGCTAAGGGTCTATCTATCTTACTGATTTAATCAAAACACCAACTCCTAGTTTTGTTGATTCTTTTTATATTTCTTTTTGTGTTTGATTTTAACTCTGAGTTTAATTATTCCCTACCTGTCTACTTCTCTTGGGTGAAGTTTTCTTTTCTTTTCTTTTCTTTTTTCTTTTCCTTTTCTTTTTTCTTTTCTTTTTTTTTTTTCTTTTTTTTTTTTTCTTTTTTTTTTCTTTTTTTGTTCTAGAGCTTTCAGATGGGCTTTTAAGCAGCTACTATATGCTCTCTCCAATTTCTTTATGGAGTCACTTATAGCTATGAGTTTTTCTAGCTTGTCCAGTCTCTGTTGAGAAGCCTAATATAATTCTGATTGGTCTGCCTTTATATGTTACTTGACCTTTTTTCCTTTACTGCTTTTAATATTCTTTCTTTGTTTTGTGCATTTGGTCATTTGATTATTGTGTTGTGGGTAAAATTTCTTTTCTGCCCAGTGTGTATGATGTTCTTTAGGTTTGTATGGGAATCTCTTTCTTTAGGTTAGGGAAGTACTTTCCTATAAAAAGTGGGTGTGTCTGAACTCCTGGAGGTCAAGCTGTCTTCATTGTTTGAGGTTGTGAAGTCTGTAGCACAGGGTCTGTTCCTGGGCCCAAATTTGAACTGGAAGGAGAGCATCCCAGGCTGGTAAGTGGGTCCTGTGTTTCCTAGGCCATGGGTGGGTTCCATTTAGGCCAGGTATTAGGATAGTAATGTTGTACTCACCCATGAGCCTGGGTGTGTTTGAAATTTACTGGGGTTTGGAGGGCTATGGCACAGAGTTTGCTCCCTGGCACAGATTATTAACCATCATTGTAAACATTAATAATCCATTGCTAAAATTTTGAGATTTTTAAAAAATTGAATAAACCTATCCACCAGTACAAAATTATTCTTCAAACTTATTTCCCTCTAAGATGATACACTTATGAGGTATCCAATGTTTAGAAACTAAATAGAACAGCAAAAGTTTCAATGGAGATTTTAACACAGACAGAAAGTCAGTGACATTGAAATTAATAGTTTTATGAGTTATAATAGAAATAAAAGCTAATCTATAAACAAAGATGTGCAACAATATTGTACTAAAAGTAATATAGGATGAAAGGTTGCTTGGACTAATTCTTATCTTTCTTATGCCTATAATTTATATCTACCAGTATTCTAAAACCTTTTCAAAAGCAAGTTGAAGCAAACCTTAGGTATGAGGCTTTATGGAGAAGTATGATCAGTCAGATGAGAATGTTATACTGATCTTTTAAAGGTCCAGTTCATTTTTAGTCCTTATTTTCCTAGAAGATTTAAAATAAGAGTCTATTCCTTTATCTTCTGCTCAACTCTTAACACTTGCCCTGCCAATATTTCTGCATTGAGAGCTCTTAGCAGAGACAGAATAACCCCGGTGCTGTTCTTAATTTTTCTCTCATTATATGCTCTGTGCTAAAGCCCAGACTCTTCTGAACATTGATCTTACAGTGCATGGTTGAGAAAATGCTGTCTTAAGTTTGCTCTCTGAGCATCTTTCTCTCATGTACAGTGTTCTTTCTGTTATTAGCCAAAAATAAAATAAAGTAAACCAAGAAGAAAGAATGTCATAATGACAAATGTAAACAGGTAAAAGCTAAAGACATTTCCTTGAGTGCCAATAATCTCTGAGCCATAAAACCATGAAAGGAGAAATACTCCCTCTTGGAGTTTTTTAATTCAACTTTAAATTTACTCTCACAACTTTTACAATAATGAATTCTATTGCATGTATTGCAAGGTCTCTCTGTGCTGTACAGGAATACCATCTTTCCATTAATGGCAATGTTCTACATTGTACTAATTCTTCCCCATGTTTCTATACGTTTTATACTTTATCATCTACATTTGTACCGAGTTCCCTCCCTCTTTGCAAATATTTTACACTTTACCATCAAATATATACTTTCAGTGTAGTCTCATTGAGAAGTGGAAAACTGTCTGTGACAGTATTGAGCAGATGTACAAATGCTGAGAAATCTTGAGCCTCAAACCCACATTCGTGCTGGATGAGTTTGAGCATAAGTTACAGAAAGATGTTTGACCAAGTACAGTCTGCATACAGGCAGATGAAGACACAAAGGCTAAACCAGTCAGGAGGGATAGTTCCTTGTCATGAGAAATTATCATAGAACTCACAGAAGATAAATGTACAGCCATAACATCAAAATCAAACTGTCTAGTGTGGCTGCACTGGATATGGATGCAAGCCCATGCTCCCAGCCTTCCAGAGCATCAGGCTAAAAGGTCTGTTGGTTTACATCAAGCATAGACTCATAGTAAGAATTTATCTCAAAAAATAACAAATAAAATTAGAAAATTATCAAGCAATGAGGAACACTTTTGATTAAGGAACATAATCTGTAAAGGAATGTTTTGTTTGGGTTACATACTTTCTAATATACTCTGAATGGTACAGTTTTTCAGTACTTCGGATTTATCATATGCATTTATTTTTAGAAAATTCATATTTATTTTATTTGACAAAATTACAGACATGGACACTCTTGTAAATAATTTCCTGAACATATGTATTTTGATCAGACCCACTGGCAATACTCTCTTTTTCTCATTATTCTCCTGCAGGTACCCACCTACTTTCCTATCCTTTCTGGGCCACTGGGCTTAGACTGAGGTTGCTTGTATGAATGTAGATGAACACATTGTGTTAAAACTCTTCATTCTTTTTATTTCTTTATCTTTCTGGTTGTCATACTTTGCTTATGTTAATCCCATCATTACCCTCTCCTGCCTTTACCCTTTCTCTCCCACAGGTTCCCCTCTTCCCCTACGTAGACACCCCCTAATTCACTGACATACCTTTTAATCTAGATTCTTCGTATGGGATAAAATGCACCAGACTGTCTTTCTCAGATCGGATGAATATAAGCATTTTTAAAGGCACAAGGGATAATCTTAGGAATGCTTCAATTCAAAAGTGTAAATTTAGGAGGTGACTGAGTTACAAATAAAGATGAGTCATTACAATAAAGATAAGATGCAAGCATTAAACTGAAAAGCAGATCTGAGAAAAATGTATCATGGACAAGTGAAGAGATAAAGAAAGATTAAAATAACCTGACACAACCATATTCAAAAACCCTAATAAAAAGAAGTTAACATGATGCAGCATTTTACTATACATGGTACATGAATTAACAAGTAAACTATAGGACTAGAATTGGAAGTCTCAAAAATACATCCTGACAGATACATGACAAGAATGAGTTAGTTCCAATATCAAATACACAACAACAAATCAATTGGAAGATAGCATAGAGCATTACTTTGGAGCTTCAATGTAAGAAGATACAATTAATCAAAGGATTAACAAATACTCTATAAGAAAACTTGAATTAGTGGTACTGGGACATTCGTCTTTTTGGGGGGTGGGGTGGGGGAGTGCAGCTCATTAATAAAGAGTATTTATTTGTCCAGCATGTTCACAGGCAAAGTAAGCCAAGAGAAGAACAGCATGCTTACCAAAGCTGGAACCACACTCTTCACAGGAACCCTCCTGGTGCCTCTTCATTCCCCATGACCAATAGCTGACACATTTCAATGGCTGCCTGAAGATGTTGACTTTCATCACTAGCCTGTAGTTCTTGAGGAAGCTGCTGGGCCTCAGAACTAGCTATGCTTCCAAATGTTCTATGGAAAAGTTGTGACATCCAAGGACCAAGAGGAGCAAACAGGTGAGGAGGAAGACCCCTGGCCTCTAACAGAGCTTGTAATCATCCCATCTCAGAATCATCAGATTCACTCTGCCCAGCGGTAGTCATGCCAACAGCCCCTGCATCAGAACTAGAGGCCGCAGCTCCTTGGGGAGCTTCAACTGTCCAATCAGCTGCTCGAGGAGTGAAACGCAGTGCTAGTCCAGATTAGAGAAATTATCCTAGCTCTGCAAAAAAGCCCAGAGGATTTCAGCATATTGAGTCTCTCTCAGAAACAAATAAGCCACCATAGTAAGTCAAAGAAGAGACATTCGGACCGAAAACAACAACTGAAATCTGCACAATTGCTGTCAGCAAGGAAGGCTCAAACCAGAAAGAGCATAGCTGCTGGTAGTTTATGGAGTCAAAACAGGAAAAGGACAGAGAGTTTTTGTGTTGAGTGGGTCTGGGTCCGAATCAACTGGTGCCGAAGAGAGATCTGCAAAACCCACCAAACGGGCTTCGCAATCGGCCACCTCAGCCAAAGCTGGGCATAGCGCCATCACTGATTGTCTTTCTGCTGCCTCTATCCCACTGCCTCCTCATCTTCAGCTGTAGTCTCGGCCTCTTCTGTACCAGCAGGTGCCAGGGTAAAGCAAGAAACCAGAGAAAGTCTAGGCATTCCTACTCAGCATCCAACCCTTGTCCCAAAAGAAGTAACAGGGAAACGGAACTGGTGGTTCTTCAACATTTGATTGGGCTGCTTGCTTCAGCCCAAAGTTAGCCTACCTAAAGCAAAACTGTCTTCTCCAGGGTCTTCTACGTCAGAGACATCAAAACCTGGACCTTCTGGATTACAGGCCAAATTAACAAATTTAAGAAAGTCTACCAAGAAGCGCAGTGAGTCCCCACCAGCTGAGCTCCCAAGTTTGAGGAGGAACTGGCCAAAAGACCACAGGCTCCTGTGCTCGTACCGGTCCGCAAGGCTGACAATAGAGAAGCAGCTGAGATCCGGTGCAAGAGAAAATGGCAGACACTGAAAGCATCCAGGAGACAGCAAATTCCTCAGCGGCTCAGACAGAACCTCCGTCTTAATGAAGAGGGAAAGATGAACTGACCAAGCCAGCTCAGCAAGTCAACAGGAGCGAGTAAGGGCAGGAGCAAGGATTAAAAAGAAGACTGACAATTAGACAACATTGTAGCATGACCCCAGCCAGTTCTGAGGCTGGGATGGGTTATTTTTCTCAATCTGCTTTTATAGCATTTTAATTACATGCAATTAATAAGGGCAGTTCTAGATTAAGAAACAAGCAAGACAAAACTAATAGTCAAGTGACAAACAAGATAATAAGCACTTATAGTCAAGGAAGAAGCAAGGCTATAAGCAAAGTTCCATAATCGCTGTTTCTAAGGACTTATCAGGATTACCTAGATATCTGAGGCTACTTCCCCACCCTAGCCCAAAGTCATATTCTTGCCTAGATTCCTGCCTGAGCTTATTCCCCTGACCTGGCCCAAAGTTGAATTCCTGCCAAGCAGCCCCAAAAGCTTTCCGAAGTGACCCACTGAAAAGCTTGCATTTAACTGGCACAGAGCCATTTGGAAGGCAAAAAAAAAAAAAAAAATCAGTCTCCCGAGTCCCTTCTGGAGGATGGCAGTAGACAGAGAGCGCTGTCAGAGAGTGGGTGTGATGATGATAAAGCCCTCCCTTATAGTGGAATTACTACTGTCTTTGTTGCTTTTCTATTACTGTGGCAAAAGGTTACAAAGGCAACTTGTAAAATCAATTTTTATTTGGTTCACAGACTCGAAAGATAGTGTCCACGATGGTAAAGTATGGTGGCAGGAACAGCTGAAGCCTTACAACCTTGATCTGTCAAAGTAACTCTTATTAACTAGACGTAGTGGCTAGCTTGGAGGCTTTTTTCTGAACAAGATCACGCACCCTAGTTCTTTATAAACTGTGGATGACTGGTTCACCTCATCTATGCTGGATCAAACCCCTTTCTCAAAGCTGGCTGATTCAAACTGGCTTCTCTTGGCTTCTCACTGAATTGCTCTGCTTAGCCTCAAGCTTACTCTGGCAATTATCTCTACCCGTGTGACCCCTTTATTTTCTGTGCCTTGGTCTGTCTTTAGCTGTTTCTATCTTGCTCTCTCTGCAACCAGTCTCTGTTAAACTCTCTGGGTGAAATTGTCATACCGATACACTACACTCCCTTTCTCTCACTCTCTCTCTCTCTTTCCACTCCTCTGACCTTATGAAATTCTTAAGAAAATGGATGCATCTAGAGACTATCATCCTGAGTGAGGTAAGCCAGTCACGAAAGAACAGACATAATATGCAGTCACTGATAATTGGATTCTAACCCCAGAAAGCTCTGAATACCCCAGAAACAACTCACAGATTCTGTGAAGTTCAAGAAAAAAAACAGAAAAGAAAAGAAAAATCCATTATGTTTACTCCTTCCACACCAAGAAAACCTTGACTAATTCCAGGTTACATCCTGTTTTACATGTACTTTATGCTCATTGTAACTAGTAAGATCTTAATGCACACTATCAAAACTTATTTTTTAAAAAAAGCCAAGCAATGACAAAAATGTATTTGTATACTTTTATGCAAAAAAATGCTTAAAATTTGTACATTTATTTTTGTTTTTTTTAAATAAAGTTCTTCAATTAAAAAAAAACAGTGTAGCAAACACTGAAAAAGCTATTAATACAAAAATAACTGAGGAAGACTCTGCCCTAGGTCAAGAGCACAGAGAATATTTTACTCTATTATATACAATTTGAATTATTCTAAATAACTCAAAACACATAGGTGTTATTTTAACCCTTTCGGTATTTACATAAACTCAAAACTAACCGTCTTGGGTCTGGGGAGATGGCTTAATAGACAAAGTGTTGGCCACATTCTAAGAATCCACATAAGAAATTTCAACATAATCATGAACATCTGTAATCCAGCTCTTGAAGGAGTAAGACAGGTAGAGACAGGCAGATTCCTGAGCATTATTGTCCATCCATCATAGACAATGAGGGTCATGTTCAGTGAGAGATTTTGTCTGTTTGTCTGTGGGATGGTAACATGTATGTGTGGAGGGAGAAAGTGAAAGTCTGACATGGAGATTAGAGAAGGTGGGGACTATAACAATCAGAATGTACTATATTACTCTGTATATTAATGAAATTTCAAAAGATGAACTTAATGAAAGAATTTAAAATAATCTTTAGAAAATTAAAGTTTATAAAGCTGGAGAATGACTTATGAAAGAAACCAATGTCAGCTTCTGGCCTCTACGGTCATGCTTGTACACACACACACACACACACACACACAAACACACACATACATACACACCTGCATGCTCAGACCCATGTACACACACCCATGCTAAGAAGCACATATAACACACATGCACTCTCATACATGAACACATGGAGACATTATATTAAATAAAATATGAATGAGATGAAGTCACAATTAAGACCTTTTGTAAAGATTTTTATTTGTAACTATGTTGTACAGCTTCCATGTTGCATCATCAATAAGCTTCCAACTAAGTATCAGGATGCTTGGGCTCAAAGTTTGTTCTCACTTAACCAATTATTTGACTAAAATAGACCAGGTAACATTCCTACTTAGTCTTCTTGAGGAGACATTTGCATTCAACTTTAATATCTATCCTAACTTTAGATATCTTGTAATTTTGATTTCTGGGCCAATATAGTAAGTACATTCTTTCCTTTTAACCCAGTTATTGTAAATTTCACATAAAAGAGGGGATAATGTCAGTGCTAAGAAGAGCAATTATATGGTATGTTGGAAAAATAACATTTACAAAAATCACATAATATACATGAGGTGTATACAGCACAAGATAATTTTTCCCATTCAATCTGACCTTTAGAAATCAGAAATATTTAGAGTACCCCTATGCAAAACAACCCTGACCTTTGTAAAAAGCAATGTGTAGAACTCTGAATGGGGTTCTGAAAATCAACCAATAAAGACTACAAAGTTATTTACCCACATAATGAACAAGCTTTTGGTGTGGAAAGGAAGGCTTTTCTAAAGCAATCAGATAAACAGCCTAATAAGTGATAAAGGTCATATTGCTGCAGCACAGACCCCCCCCCTTCTCTTCTGGCAGTCTGCCTGTTGTCTGATAAAAGAGCTAATTAGTCTCTATTTTGTTTTGTAAAGCATCATAAAATCTCAATTAAATGCTCAACATGGAAAAGTGTGTGATTTCTGTTACATTCTTTCATTTTCTCTGCAACATGAACATGAGGATTTGGGGACATAAAATACTGAATTTCCTTCCTCCCCTCTAAGTCACGTCCCTGTCTGCATAATCCCTGGCATTCCAACTTCCAGCTTTGGAAGAAAAGGGCTAGCTCATCCACTTGTCTGTAATATTCACAATAGGTAGTTTTCAGCCCATCCCTCTAAAGTCTAGGTCATTCTGCTGGTGTATGCATGCCCTTTCCTCTCCAAGTCCCAAGCTGCTTTCTTGGAACCCACTAATGGGTGTGAAATAAATTTTGCACTGTGCACTACCATATACTTCCTTTCATCACAATTCTTTTAAAAATAATAATAGTGTTAAAGAAGGATTTGAAAAGGTTCGTTGTGCTTTTTGAGAATGAGCTCAACCTGTTACTTCAGGGTGTAGGGTAATTGTACAGAAGTAACTTAGGAAGATCCAGCTCTATTGCTTCATACTTTTTAAATCAATTCTCCAGTCCTTTTCTGTCTGATTTCTTCCTTAGCTCCATTTTCCTTTCCTTTGTCAGCTTGTACATTCTGTGATAAAGGATTTCTTTCTAAAACACTTTTAAAAAAACGTTGCCTCGTTAATAAAAACAACGGTCCCAGTTATACGCCAAGTTAGATGTCTCCTTATCCAGGGGCGATCCAACAATTTAGAGGGTTATTATGCTAATTTCAGGTAGTGAGGGACAGGAGCCCAATGTATATAATTTAAATGTTCTTTTTAATCTTTTTCTTATCAATTTTATTTTATGTGTAATAATCTTCTCATGCCCGCACATGTGCACATGCTAGCACACAAACGATTGCATATGCCTTTGTGTGTGTGTGTGTGTGTGTGTGTGTGTGTGTACCCATACACACAGACAGCCATGCAGACCACATGACTGCTGGGTGCCCATGGACATCACAAGAAGGTGTTAGATTCCCTGGACTGGAGTTATGAATGGTAAACAACCTGTGGTTGCTGGGAGGCAAACCCAGATCCTCTGTAACAGCAGCCAGTATTTTTACTGAGTCATCTCTCCAGCCCAAAGACACCAATGTTTAATGCAGGTCTCAGGGGCACTTTTTCCTTGGAATCTGAATAACATTTGCAAACTTGAAGGAAAGATATGAAGCCAAAAGGTATCTAAAATATCCTAAAAAACTCTAACCATAAAATTAGGCAATCCTATCAACTCACTTAAAGGCATTAGGAAAAATATTCAGTACTTTAGAAGTTTTATTCCAGACTGGAAAAGCATTGTAACCAGAAGTTTAGTATCTGAATCCAGGCAGTAACTTATTTAGGAACATCTCTTTGACTATACCACATTCCTACTTCCTGTTCTAATATGAATTGAAAGCAGAAAATCCAGGCACAGCCACTTGTTGTGGGATTGTAATCCCAGAAGGTACAGTGGCAAAAACAGGTGACTCCTGGGACCACAGGCCAGCCAGCCTGTTGAATCAGGATCTGTATACACGTGAGCATACACATAGTATTACACACATGAATATGAGCACCTACATACACATGAACATACACATAGTCGCACACACATGAATATGAGCACCTACATACACATGAGCATACACATAGTATTACACACATGAATATCAGCACCTACATACACATGAACATACACATAGTATTACACACATGAATATCAGCACCTACATACACATGAACATACATATAGTCGCACACACATGAATAAAAGAAAGTATTGGACAACCATAATCCACAATCATATTTATAAATATTAGGCTTTAGGAAAATAAAACGCTGTGGCAACTAGTGTGACACATTTTGATATTCTTAAAAACTAGCTAGTCTTTTAGCAGTGAATTTTGTCTCTAAGTAAAACAAAATCTCAAAGAAGCAGTAGAGAACCAAACCTGATTATCTGAAGATATAAGAAAATATAAACTAAGCCTACATTCAGTTTTGACCAAAAACTTAGTAGAATCAGATCTCCCTGTGTCCTTGAAGTTAATATATGTACATATAAATTATTTCTTATGTCCTTGACATTATTATATTGCATATGTAATACCCACATATGCACGTATATGTACATGCCTACATATATGTACATATAAGTACATATCTATGTACATAATACGTATATATAAGAGATATGCATATATAATATATATATATATACATATATATTAGAGAAAGAGAGGCTATTTGGCTTTCGGTGCATCTGAGAGGTTTCTCTGTAACTTGAAGTTCCTAAAAGACAGGAAGCCCTAATAAGCTGATGAGGAATAAGAAGAGAATCAGCACACCTCACAGAACAAGACTGAAAGCTCTGTGCAGACATACTGCCCAAAGATGAAGACAATCACTCAACCTGCCTGATGGCCAGGGTGGCTGATGGATATCGTTGTAATAATGAGTACCAATCAACCATTCCAAGAAGAAAATTGGGTTTAAGTAGCTGACTGTCTCTGTGTAGATAACAGTCTGAAATCAAGTAGTGGGGAGAATTTAATGACTAAGATGCACACAGCCAATCACATAGGTTTTCATTCATCCCTGAAGGTCCGTTTGATGCCGTATAGGTAGGGCCTGAGCTTGAATTTCATTTTACTTCATTTCTATTTCCCACCCTCTGGTGGAGACACTAATGAGCGGTAAAAACAGCCAAAAGCCAGACAAAATGGGGAGGAGATGTAGAGAACATGAATAATATGCAGATGGAAAATCATTCCCAGAAAAAAAATCAGAACTCGGTTAGTGATGCCATGAAATAATGAGAATTGTCTCCCAAAATACTTCCCTTAACACACTGTAGACTAAGGAATTCAGAGTTCCTACAAGAGAAAATTTGTGGTCCATGTAATTAATTTTAGCAACTCTTACAAAAAATTCCATGGAATTCTTGAGTCTAATGTACTTAAGAGATGTTAGCCTTATAGGACTGTACTTTTCTGAAGACTGTAAGTTTCTTACGGATTAAGATCTTAAAGGAATTGTGTAAAAAATCTAAAAAGCTAGAGATTTTAAATTTTCAAAGAGCTAATTAAATATCAACTGAAATGTACAGAACTTTAACAGGAAAAGTAAAATCACAGCAACAACAACAACAACAATAACAACAACAACAGACTAAGTAAAAAGTTTTATTTTGAAGAATGTATTACATTCTCAGCTCACTGGAGAACACTGGTAGGTATAATACTTAATTGCCTCAGTTATCCAAGAACTTCAGTGATATTATCCCTACAGAGATGACTGTGACTGAGAAATTAACTGACCTGTTCAGGACAGAAGTGTGTGTGTGAGTGTGTGAGTGTGTGTGTGTGTGTGTGTGTGTGTGTGTGTGTGTGTGTGAGTGTGTGTGTGTGTGTGTGTGTGTGTGTGTGTGTGTGTGTGTGTATGTATTGTATAAAAGAGAGAACTGCCCTTCATTTCTTATAAGTGTTGGATATTAGAGTAGACAGATGACATGGGTTAAATAAGTGTTAACATCTGTTCATATAAAAAATCATTCATTGAATTTGAGTTCATCAAACGCACTTGTCAAGCTTTCTACAAAGTGTTTAGTTATTTCATTAAAATACTCATACAGATCTCAAAACGCATACACACTTGTAATCTCTATATACCATAATTATCATTCTTCCCAGACTTCCTTATGGAGTATAGTGGTTGAAATGAAAATGTTGTCCACAGGATTAGATGTCTGAAATCTTCATCTGCAGTTGGTAGTACCAATCAGGATGGGTGGTGTTCTTGAAGGAAGTATGTCACTAGACGCAAGCCTTGAGAGTTGAAAGACCCATAATATTCTGAATGTATTCCCTTTGCTACCTGCTTATGGTTTCAGATGTGATGGTTCAGATTCTGCTCCGGCTTCCATGTCTGCCTCCTGTGGCCACAATTTCTGGTCATCATGGAATCTTAAGCATGAAAACATTAGTCCAAATAAAGTCTTTTTTAAAATTGCTTATTGGATATTCTCTGAATTTACACTTCAGATATTAATCCCCTTTTCCGAAACCACATGCCCCTCCTCCTCCCATTGCCTCCATAAAGGTGTTCCTTCTCCCAACCTCCCTTTCCCACCTCAGTGACTTGGCATTCCCCTACACTAGGAAAATGAGCCTTTGTTTAACCAAAGTCCTCTCACTGATGCCAGAGAATGCTATCTTCTGCTGCATATGCAACTGGAGTCATGGGTCTCTCCATACAAACACATTGGTTGGTGTTTTGATCCCTGGGAGCTGTGGTGGGTTTGGTTAGTTAATAATTTTGTTTTACCTGTGGGGTTGCAGACCCTTTCAGCTCCTTGAGTCCTTTCTCTAGCTTCATTATTGGGGTCCCCATGTTCAGTCCAATGGCCTTTGATGACTGCTTCTATTTCTTTAGGGGTTACGGGGCTGTTTAGACTGTTTATCTGATCCTGGTAACTGTCTAGTAAAATGTCTATTTACTCTAGATATTCCAGTATTCTTTTGTGGTAGAATCTGATGATTTCTTGAATTTCCTCAGTTTCTGTAGTATTCTCCCCTTTCATTTCTGATTTCATTAATTTGGATACTCCCTCCATGCCTTCTCCCTAATCTGGCTACAGTTTTATCAATCTTGTTGATTTTTCCAAAGAACCAGCTCTTGGTTTTGTTGATTTTTTATGTAGTTCTTTTTTTCTATTTGATTTATTTCGGTTCTGAGTTTTATTATTTCCTGCTCTGTACTCCTCTTGGGTATATCTGCTTCTTTTTGTTCTAGAGATTTCAGGTGTGTTGTCAAGCTGTTTATGTATACACTGTCCAATTTCTTTTTGGAGGTGCTCAGAGCTATAAGTTTTCTGCTTAGCATTGCTTTCATTGTGTCTCATAAGTTTGGGTATGTTGTGCCTTTATTTTCATTAAATTCTAAAAAGTCTTTCAATTTTTTTTATCTTTATTTCTTCCTTGACCAATATATCATTGAGTAGAGCATTGTTGAGCTGCCATGTATATATGGGCTTTTTGTTGTTTCTGTTGTCATTGATGACCCAATCCATGGTGATCTGATAGAATGTATGGGATTATGTCGATATTCTTGTATCTGTTAAGGCCTGTTTTGTGTCTGAGTATATTGTCAGTTTAGGAGAAGGTACCTTAAGGTACTGAGAGATGGTATATTCTTTGGTTTTAGGATGAAACTTCTATAGATGCCTGTTAAATCCATTTGGTTCATAACTGCTGTTAGTTTCACTGTGTCTCTGTTCAGTTTCTGCTTCTATCTTCTGTCCATTGATTATAGTGAGGCATTGAAGTCTCCCACTATTATAGTGTGTGGTGGTGTAATATATGCTTTGTGTTTTAGCAATATTTCTTTTATGAATATGGTGTCAATAAATTTGAAGCACAGATCTTCAGGATTGAGAGTTTATCTTGATTGATTTTTACCTTTGATGAGTAAAATGTGCCCTTCCTTATTATTTTTGATGCCTTTTGTTTGAACATCTATTTTATTTGATATTAGGATGGCTACTCCAGCTTGTTTCTTGGGACCATTTACCTGTAAAATTTTTCCCAACCTTATACTCTGAGGTACTACCTGTCTTTGCTGCTGAGATGAGTTTCCTTTATGTATCAAAATGCTGGGTCCTTTTTACCTATCCAGACTGATAACCTATTTCTTTTTAATGGGAATTAAGTCCATTGATGTTAAGAGATATTCATGAATAATTATTGTTCTTTCCTGTTTTTGTTTTGTTTTTGTTTTTGTTTTTTTTGTTAGAAATATATTATACTTGTTTGTCCTTTTTCTTTTGGTTTTGTTGCAAGAGGATTTTTTTTTCTTACTTTACCCAGGGTGTAGTTTCCCATCTTGTGTTGAAGTTTTCCATCTAATATCATTTTTACAGCTGGATTTGTAGACAGATATTGTGTAAATTTGGTCCTTTCCTGGAATATCTTGGTTTCATCATCTATAGTAACTGAGAGTTTTGCTGAATATAGTAACCTGGGCTGGCATTTGTGTTCTATTAATGTCTGTATTATGTCTGTCCATGATTTTCTAGGTTCCATACTTTCTGTTGAGAAGTCTGATGTAATTCTCATTGGTCTCCCTTAATATATTACTTTTCCATTTTACCTTACTGCTTTTGGTATAGTTTCTTTATTTCGAACAAATGCAATTTTGACTATTATGTATTAGAGTAATTTCTTTTCTGGTCCAATCTCTTCGGTGTTCTGTAGGTTCCTGTATGGTCACAGTTATCTCTTTCCTAAGTTAGAGAGGTTTTCTTCTATAATTTTGTTGAAAATATTTACTGGGCCTTTCATTTGGGAGTCTTTGCTCTCTTCTACATCTCTTATCCTTAGGTTTGGTCTTCTTATTGTGTCTTGGACATTCTGGATGTTTTGGGTTAGGAGCTTTTTATGTTTCACATTTTCTCTGATTGTTGTGTCAATGCTTTCTATGTTAACTTCTGCCCCTGAGATTCTCTCTTCGTTTTCTTTTTTTTATATGAATTCAATTTTATTTTATTTTTTTGTTTACACATTACCATTTATTCAAATTAAACATTTCATAGTAATAAGATAGATTTGTTTATTTTTACATAAAGAATTTGATCATAGCTGAATATTTGATACTGCAGGACATAAAGCATCTAACCTTTTCTAGAGTTGAATATATTGATTTTTGTAACAGTCAATGCTATAGATACCACTTTTGACAAATGCGTTGTATGAAATGGTAGAAGTATGCTTTGGACAATTTCAAAAACTGACTGAAATCCTATCCTAATCTTCAACCAAAATCCACTTAAATATTTTTTTTAGTTTTTTTAACTTTATTTTAAAAAACAAAGATAAAAGAAAAAAATTTTAAACATTTTTGCATAACTGTATACAAATACATTTTTGTAAGTGCTTGGCATTTATTTTCTTTTTTTTAAGGTTTGATACTCTGCATTAAGGTCTTACTAGTTACAATGAGCAAAAAGTACATGTAAAATAGGATGTAACCCGGAATTAGTCAACATTTTCTTGGTGTGTAAGGATTGAGCATAATGTTTTTGTTGTTGTTGTTGTTGTTTTCTTTTCTTTTTTTCTTGACCTTCACACAGTCTGCGAGTTGTTTCTGGGGCAGTCTGAGCCTCTGGGGTTAGCATCCCACTATCAGTGACTGCATATTATATCTGTTCTTTTGTGATTGGGTTATCTCACTCAGGATGATATTTTCTAGATGCAACCATTTTCTAAAGAATTTGGTTAAGTCATTGTTTCTGATAGCTGAGTAGGACTCCATTGTGTAAATGTACCACAATTTTTGTATCCATTCATCTACTGAAGGACATCTGGGTTCTTTCCAGCTTCTGGCTATAATAAATAGAGCTGCTATGAACATTGTGGTGCATGTATCTTTGTTGTATATTGGAGTGTCTCTGGGGTATATGCCCAGAAGTAGAATAGCTGGATCTTCAGGTAGTACTATGTCCAATTTTCTGAGGAATCCCCAGCCTGATTTCCACAGTGATTGTATCAGTTTACAACCCCACCAACAGTGGAGAAGTGTTCATCTTTCTCCACAACCTCGCCAGCATCTACTGTCATCTGAGTTTTGGATCTTGGCCAATCTGACTGGTGTGAGGTGGAATCTCAGGGTTGTTTTGATTTGCATTTCCCTGATGGCTAAGGATGCCGAGAACTTCCTTAGATGTGACATGGCTGTATCTTGTAAGAAATCATTGTAAATGAAACAAACTGAAAGTTACACCATTTTGATAACTTTTGGTTGGAAATTTACTTTATTTGATATTAGAATAGCCACTCCAGCTTGCTTCTTGGGGCTGTTTGCTTGGAAGTTTTTTTCCCAATCTTTTACTCTGAGATAGTGTCTGTCTTTGTCTCTGAAATGAGTTTCCTGTATGCAGCAGAATAATGGATTTTGTTTATGTATCCAGTCTGATAGCCTATGTCTTTTTATTGGGAAGTTGAGTCCATTTGTGTTAATAGATATCAAGGAATAGTGGTTGCTGTTTCCTGCTATTATTGCTTTTGTAGTTTGAGTTGTCTCTGTGTCTCATTCTTCTTTTGATTTTCTTGCTTAGGAGTTTTCTTGTTTTTACTAGGCTGTATTTTCCCTCATTGTATTGGGTTTTCCACCTATAATTCGTTGTAGTGCTGGGTTTGTGGTCAGATATTGTGTAAATTTTGATTTGTCTTGAAATATCTTCATCTCTCCATCGATGGTGATTGATAGTTTTGCTGGGTATAGCAGCTTGGGCTGGCACTTGTGCTCTCTTAGGGTCTGCATGATGTCTGTCCAGGCTCTTCTAGCTTTCATAGTCTCTGTTGAGAAATCGGGTGTGATTCTGATTGGTCTGCCTTTATATGTTACCTGACCTTTTTCCCTTACTGCTTTTAGTATTCTTTCTTTGCTTTGGGCACTTGGTGTTTTGACTATTTTAGGAATTTCTTTTCTGGTCCAATCTATTTGGAGTTCTGAAGGCTTCATTTATGCTGGTGGTCATCTCATTCTTAAGGGTAGGGAAGTTTTCTTCTACAATTTTGTTGAAGATATTTACTGTGCCTCTTAGTTCATATTCTTCTCCCTCTTCTATTCCTATTATCCTTAAGTTTGGTCTTCTCATTGTGTGCTGGATCTCCTGGACATTTTGGGTTAAGAGCTTTTTGGTTTTCGCATGTTCTCTGACTGTTTTGTCTATGTTTTGAATGTTGTCTTTGGTCCCAGAGATTCTCTCTTCCATCTTTTGTAGTCTATTGGAAATGCTTGCATCTGTGACTCCTGACTTCTTTTTTAGGTGTTCTACCTCTAGGGTTATCTCTTTTAGTGTTTTCTTTATTGTGTCAATTTCCGTTTTAAATTCCTTCTTCCATTTGTTCATCTCTTTGGTTCTGTTTTCCTCTAGTTCTTTGAGTTCTTTGAGTTTTTTTCTTGTTTCCTCTTTAAAAGGTTCTGATTCTTCTTGCTTTTCCTCCTGTTCTTGTTTTAGGATCTCTATCATCATCTTGAGGTATGATTTTAGGTCTGCATCTTCTTTTTCTGGAGTATTTGGCATTCCGCTGTTTGCTGTGATGGGTGAGCTGGGTACTGGTGTTGCCAGGTTGTCTTGGTTTCCCTGGGATATGCTCTTTCGCTTTCCTCTTGCCATCTTGTTGTCAGTGATATGTTCTTTCATTTCTCTTGTACTTGGACTGTGTCCCTGGATCTCCCCTGGTCTGGGTGTCGGATGGTCCGAGCCCTGTTCTGCGCCCCAAACCTGCTAGGTGGGAACAGAGGTCCCAATTCTGGCTTCCTGGTCCCTGAATCACCCAAGGCAGGGGCATGCTTTCCGTGTGCACTCGGCAGAGATCTCTCTGCTCCCTGGCTACTCGGATCCCCTTCTTGCCAAGCCTTTATCGCTGGGAACTGCTGGTTCAGGTGGCCCTCTCTTCATTTTCTTGTATTCTGTTGGTAATGCTTCTCTTTGACTCATGACCTCTTTCCTAGGTTTTCTATCTCCAGAGTTGTCTCTCTTTGTGTTTTCTTCACTGTCTCTATTTTCATTTTTAGATCTTGGATGGTTTTGTTCAATTTCTTTATCTGTGTGTTTATGTTTTGTTGTGTTTCTCTAAGAGCTTGTACTTGTTTTTCTGTGTTTTCCTGTATTTCTTTAAGGGAGTTATTTATGCACTTCTCGAGGCCCTCTATCATCAGCATGAGGCAAGATTTTAAGTCTAAATCTTGTTTTTCTGGATATACACAATTGGTTGGAGAGCTAGGTTCTGATGTTGTCAGGTTGTCTTGATTCCTGTTGCTTAGATTCTTGCACTTGCCTCTTTCCACCATCTTCTTGTCTTTGATGTTAATTGATCTTGTTGTCTCTGAATGGAGCTTGTCTCTCCTGTGAGTCTGTGGGCTGTGGGTTCCAGAGGGAGGTTGGTCCTGGGTGTTCAGCTCTCTTTGGGCATGCTGTGAATTCTGATATTATGTGCTGTCTCTATCTCTGGATGCAGATGGGAGCCTGAAGGGCACAGACCCAAACAATACCATGATACTTGTGCTCTGAGAGTTCCTGGATATATCTCCTCAGACAATCAGTGGAAAGAGAGTGTGGGCTCACTCATGGGCTCAGCAGGGTGAGCGCTCCTCCATTTCCTTTGGGTGCTCAGCTCTCTGCAGGCAGGCTTTGAGACCTAATGGCTGTGTGTAGGCTCTGCCTGTGGCTCTAGGCACCCCAATAAAGTTATTTATACCTGAATTTTTTATGGTGTCTTAACATAGCAATTGAACAGTAACTAATACCAAAAGTGGTTACACAAATCTGAGTGGCATTAAATCAGAAACTATAACATCTATAGAACAATTAGACAGATTACCCACTTGTATCTTAGTGTTCTGTCATGTTTATACCTGATAAAATTCTCCTGGTTTGCATATTGGGTAAAGGAGATTAGGACTTGTTTTCTTAAAAGTTCAAATTGCTCTCACAAGAAGGTAACACGGAAATATATAAATTCAAATAGCATTCAGTTTAGAGGGAATCTGTATAAGAATTATTTGTTATTTCTACTTTATTTCAATTAATTCTATTAATACAGCAACATAAAAATTTTGGTTTTTAAAAATTGACTTCCACTTATTCTTAGTTGTTCACATATCAATTCAATTATGTAAATATCATAATTAACTGTCTACTTAATATGATATCTGAAGCTATTTAACTTGATATCATAAAAGCCAAAGCCTATTAAGTCATTTGCATTTCACACCAGATAATTATTGGTAATAGTCAGCCTCCAAATCTATAACCATGTATTCATATCAGTAAAAATATTTTGAGTATATACAAACATATGTAAGTTTCTAGTAACCATATACATGAGTACATTCCCTAACAAATGGCCTCTCAAACTGTTTATCTCCCAATCCTAAAAAAACTAAGCAGGGCCCAAAACTACAGTATTTTTCTCTGAATGAGGCAAAATTGAACTGAGACTATGGGTTAGAAATTTACTGTCCCTCAAAAGAAGTTTTCTACTACACTAATGTTACCTAATTCCAAACACAGACACAAGTCTAAACAGAACTACACTTTGCTTCTAATTTCCTTAGCCAATCAAGAACCATCAAATGAGTAAGCAATACCTTGAACATAAGAAGTTAATTTCAATGATTTCAAATAAGCAACAGAATAAAAAGAAAATAAAGAATGAAAAAGGAGGCACAGGAATGCTAACACTGAAGATAACAGGTGGGACCACTACTGCTACCCAAAAACTTGGTCCAAAGGGGACCTGCCAGAACCCACAAGACCCAGGAAACAGGGGCAGCCAGGAACAGGATTCTTTCTGATTCCATCTGTGCCTGGGACTGATCCTGTGTGAGATATATCCAGACCCCAGTCCTGACCCCACCTCAGTATCAACCACTAAGAGCAGGTATTTTAGGAGTGCTAACTCATCAAAAATCAGAAGAGTGCTGACACATCTAAGACAATAGGCCTACAGGCTCACAGACTTACAGGCTCACAGACTCACAGGCTCACAGGAGAGACAAGCTCCAGTCAGAGACAACAGACCAGCCATCACCAGAAATATCCAGATAGCAAAAGGCAAGCACAAGAACATAAGCAACAGAAACCAAGGCTACCCTGCCATCATCAGAACCCAGTTCTCTTGATGCAGCAAGCCCTGGATACCTGAACACAGCTGAAAAGCAATATTCTGATCAAAAATCCCATCACATAATGAAGATTCAGGGCTTTAAGAAAGACATAGATAAATTCCTTAAAGAAATAAAGGAGAACACAGGTAAACAGGTGTTGGGAGTGACATCTACCCCTGAAGGGTTAATTGAACTGCCTGCTTGTATGCTTAGACATTGGAAAAACAACCCACCATGCTTCGTGTTTTAAATTTGGCCTAGTAGGTGACTCACAACCTTGTCCTTCTTTATGCTGTTCCTCTTTATGCTGTGCCTGTTTACATTGTTTCTTAGGTCACAGGATGCACCCAGGGGGTGTTTATTTCACGGGGCAGCTGGAGAATTTCCATACTGCTTTTGTATGTAAGTTTTTTTTTTTAACTATTCAGAGAGTAAATGGCATTTTCCTAAATGACACAAGTTGTGTCTTTCTTTAAATCCTCAGGCCTTCACCAGACTTGGAATAGATTCCGACAGTGCAGATGCTGGCAAACAGGTAGAAGTCCTTAAAGAGAAAACACATAAAACCCTTAAAGAATACTGAAAAACACAACCAAACAGGTGAAGAAATTTAACTAAACCATCCAGCATCTAAAAATAGAAATAGAAACAATGAAGAAATCACAAAGGAATCCAACCTTGGAGATAGAAAAACCTAGAAAAAAGATTGTAAGACCCAAATTGAGTCTTATCCATTTGAGGCTCCAATGAATAAGAGGAGAGATTAGGAATCGATGCAAAAGCAGGGAGGTTAATTTTTCCAGTGCACTGGGGTGGCCTACATCCAGAGGAGAGGCAACCCCGAAAGACTGTTACAAGCAGTTTTTATACTTCTTAGGGATATAAGTTACATCAGCAAATTCAAATTCATTGGCTAAGCATATTGACCCTTTAACCTATTGGTTAGTGAGCATATATGTCAGGGCCCTAACTGGGACCCTCTAGAGGGTCAGATGGCTATCAGTCAGCACATTCTGTGGTTTATCAAGAATACTGTTGCTTCTCCCAAGAACTTTGGGTGGAGAACTTGGCCTGGCCTTGTCCTGAGGTGGTAGGATTAAGTCTGGCAAAAGCCCCTATGGTCCTTTAAGATCAGGAGTCATAGCCTCAAGCATCACCAACAGAATACAAGAGATAAAAGAGAAAAATCTCAGATGTAGAAGATACCATAGAAAATATTGACAAAAAAAAAAAATCAAAGAAAATGCAAAATGCAAAAAGCTTCTAATCCAAAATATCCAGGAAATCCAGGACAAAATGAAAACAACAAACCTCAGAACAATAGGTATAGAAGAGAGCAAAGATTCCCAACTCAAAGGGCCAATAAATATCTTCAATAATATTATAGAAGAAAACTTCCCTAACCTAAAGAAAGAAATGTCTATAAATATACAGCAAGCCTACAGAACACCAAGCAGATTGGAGGGTAACGACATCCAACAAAAAGCAAGAAATTAATCTTTCAACAAATTCAAAAGAAGATGCCCACATGCACTTAATTTCATTTTAACAACAAAAACAACAAGGAGAAATAATCACTGCTACTTAATATTTCTTACCATCAGTGGACTCAATTCACTAATTAAAAGACATAGACTAACAGACTGCATACATAAACAGGACCCAGAGTTTTGCTGCACAGAGGAAACATATCTCAATTTAGAAGACAGACACTACTTCAGAGTAAAAGGCTAGAAAAAAAATGATTCAAGCAAATGGTCCCAAGAAAAAAGCTGGAGTGGCCATATTAATATTAAATAAAATCAACTTTCAACAAAAAGTTATCAAAAAATATGAGGAAGGACATTTTATACTAATCAAAGGAAAAATCTACCAAAATGAAATGTCAGTTCTGAAAAGCCATGCCACAAATGCACTAACATTCATAAAAGAAACTACTAAAGCTCATTGATACTGGAATAATAATACTGGAAGACTTCATACCCTATTCTCATCAATGGACATATCATAGAAACAGAAACTAAACAGAGACAAAGGGAAATAAACAGAAGTTATAAACCAAATGGATTTAACATATATCTTTAGAATATATCCTAAAACAAAAAAAGAATATACCTTCTAATCAGCACCCCATTGTACCTCCTCCCAAATTGACCATATAATTGGTCACAAAGCCTCAACAGATACAAAAAGTTTAAAATATTCCATGCATCATATTAGATCAACATAAACTAAAGCTGGTCTTCAATAACAAGAAATACAACAGAAAGTTTACATACACATGGAAGGTGAACAACTCTTTACTCAACCATAACTTTATCGGGGAAGAAATAAAAAAAAAAAAACCTTCTTAGAATTTAATAAAAATGAAGGCAAAACATTCCCAAACTGATGGGATATAATGAAAGCAATGCTAAGAGAAAAACTCATAGCTCTGTGTGCCCCAATAAAGAAACAGGGGAGAACATACACTAGCAGCTAAACAGCATATCAGAGACCTCTAGAACAAAAGGGAACAAATACACCAAAGAAAAGTTGACAGGCAATAAATAATCAGACTCAGAGTAAAATCAGCCTAGTAGAAACAAAAAGAACTATGCAAAGAATGAACAAAACCAAGAGCTGGTTCTTTGAGAAAATCAACAATATAGGTAAACCCTTAGCCAGACTAACCAGAGGGCACAAAGACAGTATTCAAATGAACAGAATCAGAAATGAAAAGGGAGACATAACAACAGAAACTGACGAAATTCAAAAAATTGTAAGATCTACTACAAAAGCCTATATTCAACAAAACTGCAAAACATGGATAGAATTGACTATATTTTTCGACAGATACCAGGTTCCAAAGTTAAATTAGGATCAGATAAAAGATCTGAACAGTCCCATAACACCTAAAGAAATAAATTCAGTCCTTAAAAGTTTCCCAACCAAAATAACTCTGGGAGACCAGGAAGTTTTAGTGCAGAATTTTATCAGACCTTCAAAGGCCTTATATCAATACTTTTCAACCTATTTCACAAAATAGAATCAGAAGAAACACTACCTAATTTTTTCTATGAAGCCACAGTTACACTGATACCAAAACCACGCAAAGACCCAACAATGAAAATTTCAAACGAATTTCTCATGTAAATAATGATGCCAAAATACTCAATAAAATTCTTGTAAACAGAATCTAAGGATACATCAGAATGATCATTCACTATGATCAAGTGGGCTTTATCCCAGGTATGCAGTGATAGTTCAATATTTGAAAATCTAGCAATGTATTCCACTATATAAACAAACACAAAGAAAAAAGCCACATTATCAACTCATTAGATGCTGAAAAGCATTTGACAATATTTAACATGACTTTAAGGTAAAAGTCTTCAAAAGATGAAGAATTAAACTCCCATATCTAAACATAGTAAAAGCAATATACAATGATCAAGTAGCCAACATCAAACTAAATAGAGAGAAATGTGAAAGAATTTCACTAAAATAAGGGACAAAACAAGGTTGCCCACTCTTTTCCTGACTATTTAATATAGCACTTGAAGTTCTAACCAGAACAATTAGATAAACAAAGGAGGTCAAAGCAATATAAATTGGAAAGGAAGAAGTCAAAATATTACTATTTGTGGATAAGATGATAGTGCTTAGGTTCCTCCAAAAACTCTACCAGAGAACTCCTAAACCTGATAAACAACTTCAGCAAAGGGGCTGGGTATAAAATTAACTTGAACAAATCAGTAGCCTTCTTCTATTCAGTGAATAAAGAGGCTGAGAAAGAAATTAGGGAATCAGCACCCTTCTTAACAGTCACAAATAATATAAGATATCTTGGTTGACTCTAATCAAGCAAATAAAAAATCTGTACAACAAAAACTTCAAGTTTCTGAAGAAAGAAATTAAAGAAGACCTCAGAAAATCAAAAGAACTCCCATGCTCATGGATCAGCAGGATTAACATAATAAAAATGGCCATCTTACCAAAAGCATTCTACAGATTCAATGAAATCTCCCTCAAATTTTCAACCCAGTTCTTCAAAAAAAAAAAAAAAAATAGAAAGAATAATTCTCAAATTTGTTAGAAACAGCAAAAAAAAAAATAGAATAAAATAAACAGATAGTGAAAATTCATCTCAACAGTAAGAGAACTTTCAGAGAATCTCCATCCCTAACGTCAAGCTGTATTACAGACTGATAATACCTGTACTCTATTGGTATAGAGACAGGAAGGTAGATCAGTGGAATAGAACTGAAGACTCAGAGATGAACCCAAGCACCTATAGTCGCTTGATCTTTGTCAAAGAACCTAAAACCATCCAATGGAAGAAAGATTGCATTTTCAACCAATGGTGCTGGTTCAACTGGCAGTCAGCATGTAGAAGAATGCAGACTGACCTCAAGCTCTCCTGCAAAGCAATAGTAATTTAAAACATAAAACACATGGCATTGGTACAGAGACAGGCTTGTAAAGCAGTGGCATAGAATTGAAGACCCATAAATGAACACACACCTATGGTCACTTCATCTCTGACAAAGAAAACAGAACTATCCAGTGGGGAAAAAGACAGCATTTTCAACAAATTGTGATGGCTTAGGTGGAAGTCTGCATTTAGAAGAATGCAAATTAACCCATTCTTATCTCTTTTTTCAAAGATCAAGTCCAAGCGGATCAAGGACCTTCACAGAAAACCTGATACACTGAAACTAATAAAAGAGAAAGTGGGAAAGAGCCTTGAACATATGGGCACAGGGGAAAATTTCCTGAACACCGATGACTTATGGCCTAAAATCAACAGTGAACAAAAGGGACCTCATATAATTGAAAAGCTTCTGTAAGAAAAAGAACACTGTCAATAGGACAAAACAGGAACCTACATTTGGGGAAAGATCTTTACCAATCCTACATCCGATAGAGAGCTAATATCCAGAATAGACTAAGATCTCAAGAAATTAGACTCCAGAGAATCAAATACCCTTTTACGAAGTGAGGTACCGAGCTAAACAGAAAATTCTCAATTGAGGAGTTTCACAGAGCTGAGAAGCACCTAAAGAAATGTTCAACATCCTTAGTTATAAAACCAAAGATATAAAACCAAACTACGTTCATCTGTGGTTGAAGAAAGCAGTTTATGGGCTCAAAGCAATAATATTCAACATTTTAAATAAAGGCAAGCTTCACGTTTGAACAAATTTCATAAGCATGTAAGCATGCAGATTATTGTGTAAATTAAATGAGTTAAACAAAACTATAAATGCTATATAATCTACATAATTTATTTATATATGTAATTCTAAAAATTAGAGAAAGTTTAAGTGATTCAATCAGAGAATAAAGCATTAGTAGCCAGAATTTGGGAGAGAGTAAAGGATGTTGAGGAAATATTCACAGTTTTAGTTAGATTATGAGTATGAGATCTCTAATACAACAAAATAAAATGGCTATAGTCAATGGGAACCTACTGCATACTTAAAATATGAATGCAAATTTCAAAGTTTTATCATATATGAAACTGTATATGAAGCAATGAATTTGTTAATTAGATAGATTAGCCAGTCCACAATTTGGACATATATATGGGTGTGTGTGTATGTATTACATTAAATAAGTGTTACTTTACTTGTCAAAAACAAATGGATAAAGATATATAAAAATTAATGAAAATTATTTGGGGAAAATCAGGACAAGCAGATTTATAAGTCATCTATTTCATTATATATTTAATTTACATATATATTTGCATATATATTATATAATATAGTTTCATTGTATCAATGAAAGTAATTCTAGGAAGACCTTTCTTTGAGAGGGACTGGGCATTGGACAAGGAGGAAAAGAAACAAAGTCCATAGAGTGGTCAACTGTAAAGCTATTGAATATGAAAATGATGTTAACTTGTTCCTACTTTTAAAATCAAGTCACAGACATAAGCCATACAAGATGGATTGTGATAATCCACACTGTCTATGTCAAAGAGGTTGGAAAGGGGAAAAAAAGTGGATAATAGAACTTTCTAGAAAGGATACAACACGGCATAAAGTTTGGTTACTTTGATGTGCAGAGGCGACTGACTACTCAAGGTTTATTGGCAGAGCAGAGACATCAAAGGGGAGTTGTCTACAAAACCAAGCCCTCATCTGCTTTCCAAATGAGGTCAGTGGTGATATGGACCTAATTTTGAATAGCCCTGAATATCCAAAACACAATGCCCACCAAGTTAAGCCATGATGTGTGCCGTTTTTGAAATCTACTTGGCTCTAAAAATCATCATAGCATACTAACAGGGTGCATAATAAATCCACTTTATCTTACAAAGAGACAGTAAATAAAGAACTGAGAGTCACTGTTAGAATTTAGATCCCTGAACAGGTAAATGTTGAATGAGGTCAGAGAGCGCATGCTCGGTTATTTTTATTGCCAGTATCACCTTCAGGTGGTTTTTAAGCCTTTCTCTATGGTCCAGACTACCCCACTCCAGTGCCTGGTGGGCTTTTCTTCCTTCTAGGGGCTTGGGAAAAAATCACTTACATTCAAAGCCATTGTCTCAGCCACAGACTCTTACTGCTTCTTATCCTGATCAGTGTTTCAGTGAGACAAGCATGTTTTTATGGCAGTGGCATCTGTTTTATGGGTGGCCTTCAAATTGTCTTTAAAAATAAAAGAAAGACATGGCTAAAGGGTAAACTAATGATAACTCAGGATTTCAAATAAACATTATGTAGTTGCATTTTCAAAGGGAATGTGGTACATATACACAGTGGAATTTTTCACCCATGCAGAAGAATGAATTCCCACCATTTACAGGAGAATGAATGCAAATCCAGGGAATCATATTAAATAAACTAACTCAGACAAATGTTATGTTTTATCTCATAAGTCGTTCCTATTTTATGTGGGTGTATAAAAGCATGTCTGTTGATATGATGTGCAAAGTATCTAAAGGGACAAGCAGAACTAATGGGTAGAGATGGGAAGAACGGGGTATGAGGCATGAAGGGAATATCTTCAGTATATAATCCATAATTGTGTGACATTGCCTCTCTGTGACATAGTACTGGGAACAATGAATATATCCAAGGAGAAGCTTTAAATATTCCCCAAAGCTCTGCCCTATCTACGTGTTTACACACATAGAAGCAGGAAATCAAAAGAGTAACTTGAGTCAAATTTCAGTGTAGACCCAGACTTCATTGACAGGCACTGTGAGTTCACCAGGGGACAATGTGCATCTGTGGTATTTCTAAATATAAGAGTCCTAAGGCTTAAGACAAAAAAGAAATCTCCTGGCAAGAATTGACTAAATTCCCAAGGGTGGATGCTTGAATATCACTAAGAAGAGAAAATAAAACTGTCACTAGAGGTGGAGAGGAGGGGGAAAATGGTGGAAGGCAGGGAAAGGGAATTGGGATGGGGATCAGGTGTGGGTAGAGCAGAAGTGGAGGGAGAGCGTTGGGAGAGAGACTAGAACTCGATAGAGGTGGGCATCTATGGGACAAGCTGCAGACCTGGAATGGCACAAGCTTCTGGGAGTCTCTAGGGGTAGCTCTAGCTGAGAATCACAGCAGTGCGGTATAGCAAACCTGAAGTGGCCAGATCTTGTAGCCAGGGAAGACTTCAGTGGAGGAAGACGAACATGAACCTACACACAAAACCTTCAAAACAAAATTTCCCTTGTCTACAAGATGCACAGAGATCATGATGGAGCAGGGATTATAAGACTTGCCAGCCTGGCTCAACTTGAGATGCAACCCATGGAAAAGAGCCAATTCCTGACACTACCAATGCCAATCTGCTAGGCAAGCAGACAGGAGCCCAGCGTAACTGACTTCTGAGAGGCTTCATCCAGCAACTGATGAAAACAGGTGCAGAGACCCACCTCCAGACAAAATGTGGAGCTCAGGAATCTTGTGGAATTGTCCTGGAAAGAACTGAGGGAACCTGAGGAGTCATGGGCAACAGTTGAATTAACTCTCCAGTCTTTAAAAAGCTCATGTGCTTTTTAAAATGTGTGTGTGTGTGTGTTTGTGTGTGCATGTGCGCACCCACATTATGTGTGTCTGTGTCTGTATGTGTGCAGTGTGTATGTGTGTGTGAGTATATGTCTTTCAGTGTGTGTGTACTATGTGTGTGGTATGTATGTGTTTGTATGTGTATATGCTGATGCGTGTACATGTACATGTGTATGGTGTTTATGTGTATATGTGTGTGGTATATATGTGTGTGTCAGTGTATGAGTGTTTCCCTGTGTGTGTGATGTGTCTTTATATATGTGTGGGATCTGTATTTGTATGTGTGCAATGTTGTATGTGTGTGTGTGTGAATGTCTTTCAGTGTGTGTGAATGGTATGTATGTATGTGTGTTCAATGTATTTCAGTGTGTGGGTATGTAGTACGTATATGACTGCATGCGTGTGCATGTGTAGAGTCTATGTGTGCAGTATATATGTGTGTGTGTGTGTGAGTGCATGTCTTTCAGTGTGTATGTGGTATGTGTGTATATGTGTGTTGTGTGTGTATGTGTATGTGTGCATGTGTGTATATGTCCATGTGTGTGATGCCTATGTGTGCAGTGTGCAGTGTGTGTGTGTGTGTGTGTGTGTGTGTGTGTGTGTTAGTCTTCATCTCTCACTTCAGTTGAGACAAGGGAGCTTGTTACTTGCTTCTGTTTCTGGCATTCTAGTTGTCCTTCCCCGTTCTCTTGTCTCTGCCTCCCATCCTGTCATACGGTTGCCATTAAATACATGTGCCATCACATCTCCCGGCCCTCTGGGGTTCTAGGGATATAAACAGAGGTCCCCACACACACATGTAGCACGTGCTTTACCTGCTGAGAAATCTCTGCCCGAAGAGTGATTTTAAACATTCACCTTTGCAATGGTATGCAATAGCAGAAAAGAGTAAGATGATAAAGTTTCTCCACAGAGTGCTAAGCAGATGGCTGGCACAATCCGTGTCTCGGTTCAGATCTTATGGCAACTGCAAAGATGTTGAATAACATCTGCAAGTGATTTCGAAGTGATAAAAACTGTTCTTGTTTAAAGATCTGCCATAAATAGCTACATTGCCTTCTCAGCTGTGCGATGCGAAAAGAAAGGTTTCTGTCAGATAGCCTTCGTTTTGTGATTGAACCACCTCAAGGGGGTAATATACAAACCCACCGAGTAGAAGTTATGAATTAAGGGCAAGCTAACTTTGTAATGACTGACACAGTGATTCTTAGTATTTAACCAATGGAAACTTGTAATTCTGCTAATTTTCAGAGATAAAAAGTGACTTGGGGTAGGTGAGTTAATAGTTTTGTTACTGAGAGGGAAGTTGGGGAAGTGACAATTTGTCTGCTATGCAGTGACATGAGTGACAGAGAAATGCCCTCCCCCACTCCTTGCCACTTGAGGCAGGGTAGGCCAGAGAATTGTCCACAGGTCATGAAAGCAAGAAAACTGGATATGCCCAAATGTTAGAATAAAAATGTCAGATAATGGATTTTAAATTTCACATACTGTGAACCAAAGTCTTTTTAATTTCCCAAACCTTTATTAAATTGCTGAAAGCTCAGATACAAATAGGGGTGTGTGTGTATATATATGTGTGTGTCAAGTACAAAGAGTATGAGTTTGATGTTTGGTTAACTTATAATTAGCACATGCGAATGAGATACAGTATAATGCTTTAACATGTATGAAAATTAAATAATATTCAAATCAGTGCATTTAACATATCTATCACTGCACACATTTTCCTCCATTTCTAATAAGATTCCAGGGTTCTCTCTCTTCTAGTATTTTTGGGATTCAATCTAATATTTCTGCTGTAGTCACCCTACTATGTAACAGAACACTAGAACTTGTCCTCTGGTTCTATCTCTAGACACCCTACTGTGTAACAGAACACCAGAACTTGTCCTCTGATTCTATCTCTAGACACCCTACTGTGTAACAAAACACCAGAACTTGTCCTCTGATTCTATCATTGTCACTGCATATGAAGGTCCTTCATTTTTTATGACTGAATTATATCCCATTACATACAGAACATGACAGTTTCTTAATCCATTCATTGATTCAAAGTGGACACTGAGAGCAGTCACTTAAAGAGAAGAGTGACCTAATGTACTTCCTGAAGACGTGTCTTTGAAAATGAAAGCACAGTGAGAAGATTATGCTTTTACTTCTTGAGGCATTTCCATATATATAATATCCCCATATACATAAAATGTTTTCTCATATTCTTTCTAGTGATGTCTAGATCAGAAATACTCACATGCTAAAGGGTCTTTGGAATATAGTTTCAGGAAAAATAAAGGAAATACCAGAGTACAAACATCAAAAGACTTCAACGGGGACAAAGTACATGTTCCAGGGACAGAGAAGCCCAACTGCAAAACACACACACACACACACACACACACACACACACACACACACATACACACACACACATACACACACACACATACACACACTCTCTCTCTCTCTCTCTCTCTCTCTCTCTCTCTCTCTCTCTTTCTCTCTCTCTCTACTCTCAGAAATTAAGCATTCTTAAATATCAAAAGGGAATTCAGTTGAATTTATCTAGTACCTAACATTTTAAGTTACCCAAGAAAAGATTGAATTAAAAAAAAAAGGAAAAGTAGATACCATATGGTGAGAGCCTGAATTGTTATTTAATCCAGAGAGATTAATCAGGGTGAAGTCTCTTGCTTTCTAGCCACACTAAAGGCAAAGAAGCTAAGGCTAAGAAAGTGTTCTGAAAGTTTTACAGGTAAAAGGAGAAATGTTAATTTTCATTATGACTGGAATCTAAAACCTCTTAAGGTAATTTTTCTTAGTCTGAGCAAAAAGACATTGTGAACAGACAATAGCTCTTCTAAAATACATCAAAGCTTGCGAGTCAACCAGCGAGGTAGAAAGGCAAGTTCATAAACTGTTAATGAACCTTTTTCTGGGATGGGGGCTCATCTCCATGTAAGAAGGTCAACAGCTAGATTTGTTCCACAGTAGAATTGACAGAAACAAAAACTATTTACATGAATGACACAGACGTGATAAGGGGTTACCCATTATCAGTCCGATAAAGTGGGGTATGGGTGGTTTGCAAGCTTTATTTAAGAATTTAACATACTACATGCCTAAAATCTCCATATAGAATAAATTCTTATTATCTTTTTGCCTGTGTTCTATGAATAAAAGACTAAATTTACACATATACATCTGCAAAAATTCCTATTTAGTGATTTTCTTTGTGCTACAAATAGTATTGCATATGTCTTGTCTTATTACTCCAACTCTAGTAGGAAAAAAATACCTGATGAATTATATTTTTCCACAACAATGCTTCTAACCTAAATCCTCCCATCCCTAAACATTTTGGCATCTGTGGCCAGAATTTCATAAAATATTCTATAATTTTTGGACAATCAAATGCCTGACTATACAACCGCAATTTTATTTGTCCTCATGGTATAAGAATTCTTAAGTAACCATGATCTGTGATGCTGAAGATGGGCTTAAAGTTAATGAAGCCTAGGATAGCTACTGGAAGAGATCCCAGCTTCTCTTACATGGTGATACATAAAATTTTGCTCATCCATGAAATGATTACAAATAAATTCAACTTGCTCAGATTTTTTTCTTCATTGGGAAAAAGTACTTCAGGTATCTTTCTGAATTGTTAGATCCCTCAAAATTTGGAAAAGAGGAGGATTTATTTTCAAAATGTATTAGTTTCTATCCTTTCAAGATACTTGTAAATAAGAGATTCTAATGCACCAAAGATTACTTTGCATGTCTTTCTACGAAAAGACTAGACAAGAGTTCATCTACATGTGCAGATGTGCACACATGTGGACCTTGCCTGGATATTCCTTTCCCATGTGGATGCAGCTCACGTTTGTTTGTTTGTTTGTCTGTCTGTCTGTTTTGCTTTATGTTGTTTGGAGAATGATCATCAATACCACTGATTAATATGGAACTAAGATCATTCTTGCTAGTCTGTGTAGCAGAGTCAAATATAACTTGAGGGACAGCTAATGCTGTTCTTCATGGCTTATTTAAGAGAAATTTGAAATGAAACATTTATTTTCTTGGTGTGTCTTCATCTTAGGCCTCATGGTCTCTCTTTAGCAGCAGCAGCAAATCTGAAGGCCTTAGTATATGGTTTGTGATAAATAATGCAATGTTTTCATAGTCTACTGCATCAAGTGGCATACTCTTGAACACAGTATTTTCTATGGGCTATCTATTCAGGGCTTTCTGTAAGTGCTCAGAAAACATTCATCACTGAGCAACTGAATAAGGGGAAATGCCTGACTCATGGGAAGTTGACTCATCCATGTCTAGTTGATAGTCACATCAAAAATAAAAACTTGTAGTATACAAAACATGAGGCAATGACAATTGTAGTATCTTATGGTGGATAGTTGAGTTTGTGCACCTCCAATTATCTGATACTAATTAAACAATGTGTTAAACATTTTAAACACATTTTAAGTGCATCAATTAAATTAATGATTAACATTTATTAGTTTATCATATTTTACATAGAACACTGGAATAGACTTGGATACTGTGAGACCTACGTCTCATGAACTTTAGCAAAGAGGTACTTGTATTATTAGGGCCCAATATACAAATAGAAAAATAGACTATAGTTAAGCTCTGAACTTTGTCACTTATTATATATACAATAAAATTCTTGCTGTCTTAGATATTTTGGCTATAGTTCTTAATACTTAGTGAATTTTAAAACCTCTTTCTTTCTAACGAGTAAAAGTACAATGATCTCTCAACAATAATGAATAAAGACAGTCATGCTTGTAATTTAGGATTTTACTTAATCTTAAGATTCATAATCAGAAGGATAACATTGACACCAGTTTAAATGTTTAAACAAATTTCAAAGAGTATATACAACTATCCTTAGGCGTTATAGACAATTACATGAAAAATGTTAATAGAATTATGTAGAGGGGGGAGTCTGCAGAGAAGGATCAGAATCATGGGCTTAATTCACAAAAATTACACAATGACTGGCCTACAACTTTCTGTAACTCCAGTCCGAGGGGATGTGATGCGCTCCCTGGCCCCTCCAGCCACTGCTTGGACATGGTACATAGTCATGTATGCAAGCAAAACGCATGAATAAAATACACATAAAAGAAAAAATTAATAATTATATGACTGCTTATGTTGAGTAGTTTTAATTTTTTCTGATTTCCCTTTATGGTGTTTGCTATTGTATTATTTATACCATAAAAATAACTCATTATTTATTCTTCAGACATCATATTGAATAATAATACTGCTTGATGATTGCTATCCATATCATTCAAATTATTATATGTGAGTCCAAATACATACACAGATATGTCTGTGTTTATGGATGTGTGTGTGAATTATGTTCCCCCTCATACCGAAGCTTTATTCTCCATTGTGATGGTTTTCTGTGGCTAGAGCCATTGGGGAAGAATTTGTGTTAAACGTCATGAAAATAGGACCCTTTAACAGGAAATACTGACTTGGTACATCTGTGTCATCCACTACTGGAAGACACTACATGAAGAAACAGGATGTCATAATAGCCAACCGTGATGGCACCCTGATCTTGGACTTCTCAGACTTCAGATCTGTAAGCAATGTGTGTCAGTTGTATAAATTACCTACGATGGAGTATTTTGTTATTATACCTTGCCCTAGTTTGCCTTAACTGTAAACTTGACACAGCTTAGGAGAGCCTGCAAGTAGACTATCTGTTGAGAGATTTACTTCATCCGTTTGGCCTGTAAGCATCTTCCTGTCTTAAATTTTAATTAGTTTAGGAAAGCCAAATGTGCTATGGGTGTCATTATTCCCTTTGTAGGTTGTCATGAGCTGTGTAAGAAAGCTTGGTAAGCATGAGCCTGCAAGTGAGTGAGCCAGCGAGCAGCATTCCGTGGTTTCTGTTTCAGGTTCTTCCTAGAATTTCTGCCATGATCTCCTTCAGTGATGAACTGTGGCCTGTAAGGATAAACCCAATGGATTGCTTTCTTCCCTGAGTTGCTTTTATTCAGGACATTTTATCACAGCAAGAGAGATGAATCTAAAACACATCCCATTGTTTTTAAAACTATAGGTGCATCTACATATTCTGAAAGGTTGCACAACCTTAAGAATGTTGACTTCTAAGAAAGTTTGGAGGAAGACAGGGATCTTTTATTATGTAATCTTTAAGTTTTGACTAATGAGAATATTAGTTTTTATTTTAAAACAGAGGACATTAAGTAACTGGTGACAGTATAATATCTTTTGCCTGCCTTCATTAAATAATTAAAAATCCATTGGCATGTAGTAAGTGCTCAAAATAGATTAACTGGATGTATAGAAATGTTGTCTTTATGTAGTCATATACCTATTTACCCTTTCTGGTGGATTTTCTAGAAAAAAAACCCTATTTGTTATGTTCATATTTCTAAACTAAGACAGCACAAAATGGATCCTGCCACTCTTCCTTAATAAAGTTAGACTTTCTTTATAAAAATAATATCACAATAAGATAGAACAATTTCAGGTTGCAGAAGAAAAAACATTCTGGAAACAGGCAGCCTTCCAGGAAGAGGAACAAAGGGCTCAAGGTTTATCACCTGGCATGTATGGGTATGCATGGCTCCCTCCACTCAAAGAATAATCCTCAACAAAATGTAAAAAAGGAAAGATGAGACTGGAGCTAAACCTTGGTGCTGGAGTACAAGGTTAGGATGCACAAGAGCCAGAGTTTATCTCCATCACCAAAAATATTGGCAACTCAACTTTTTTTAAGGCGATGTAACAAAAGAAAAGAAAGAAAAACACAATTTGTATGTATGAATATATAAAGCACTTCCAATCTCCATCTGTGCCCAAAGCTGTGGACATTCCACAGCCACTGGGACACAAAACCTGCCCACAGAGAGCAGATTGCTCAGCAGTGCTCTTACTCCTAAGCCAACAGGTAGGACCCCACATTCTCTCCACTGACTGTCCAAAGAGAAATCCACCAGGAGCTCACAGGACACGGGAATTATGGGGCTGCCTGGGACTAGACATCAAGATCCCCGAAGTACTCTCACACCTAGGCTCACAGAAGGGACAAGTTTCAGTCAAAGGCAGCAAGATCAACTAACATCACAAATAACAAGAAGAGTAAGATGTCAAGAGTCAAGCACAAGAACTTAATTAACAGAACCTAAGACAATTTGGCACCATCAGAAGTCAGTTCTCATACCAGAGCAAGTACTAGATATGCCAACACACTGGAAAAGCAAGATTTGGAGTTAAAATCATACCTAATGATGATGGAGAATTTTAAGAAGGATATGAATAACTCCCTTAAAGAAATACAGGGGAACACGGGTAAACAAATAGAAGCCTGTAAAGAGAAAACACAATAATCCCTTAAACAGTTACAAGGAAACACAACAAAACCAGTGAAAAAGATAGAACAAAACCATCCAGGATCTAAGACTAGAAATACAAACAATAAAGAAATCATAGTAAGACAGAACCCTGGAGATAGAAAATGTAGAAAAGAGATGAGGAATCATAGATGCAAGCATCACCAACAGAATACAAAAGATAAAAGAAAGAATCTCAAGTGCAGAAGATACCATAGAAAACATTGACACATAGTCAAAGGAAAAGCAAAAAATCAAAACAAAACCCTCCTAACCCAAAACGTCCAGGAAATCCAGGACACACTGACAAGAACAAACCTAAGGATAATAGGTATAAAAGAGAGCAAAGAGTCCCAACTGAAAAGACCAGTAAATATCTTTAACAAAATTATAGAAGAAAACTTCCCTAACCCCAAGAAAAAAATGCCTTTGAACATACAAGGAGCTTACAGAACTCCAAATAGATTGGACCAGAAAAGAAATTCCTCTCATCACATAAAGGTCAAAACACCAAATGCAAAAAAAAAAAAAAAAAAAAAAAAAACAAAAAAAAAAAAAAAAACAAAAAAAAAACCCCAAAATTAATAATAATAATAATAATAATAATAATAATAATAATAATAATAATAATAAAAGTAAGGGGAAAAGGTCAAGTAGCATATAAAGGCAAAACTATAAGAATTATACCAGACTATTCAACAGAGACTATGAATGCTAGAAGATCCTGGACAGATGTCCTACAAATCCTAATAGAACACGAATACCAGCCCAAGCTACTATTTACAGAAAAACTCTCAATTAACATAGATAGAGAGATCAAGATACTTAATGACAAAAAAAAAAAAAAATCACACAATACATGTCCACAAATCCAGCCCTACAAAAGATCATAGATGGAAAACTCCAACACAAGAAGAGAAACTACATCCTAGGAAAAGCATGAAAGTAATCTTTTGCAAAAGAAAAAACAAAAGAAGAAGAAGATAGCTACAAAAACATAATTCTTCCTCTAAACAGAAATCACTATTCCTCTATTCCTTAATATCTCTTAAGATCAATGGAATCATTTCTCCAATAAATTAAACTGACAGACTGGATACATAAACAGAAAAAAAGCATTTTGCTCCACACAGGAAACTAATATCAGTGATAAAGACAGACACTACCTCAGAGTAAAAGGCTAGGAAAAATTTTTCAAAGCAATGGTCCCAAGAAACAAGCTGAAGAAGTAGCCATTCTAGTATCAAATAAAATTGACTTTCAACCAAAAGTTATCAAAAAAGATAAGGAAGGATACTTAATACTCATAAAAAAATCTATCAAGATACTCTCAATTCTGAACATCTATGCTCCAAATGTAAAGACACCCACATTCATAAAAAGAAACTTTACTGAAGCTCAAAGCATATATTGTACCACACAGAATAATAGTGAAAGACTTCGACACCAAATTTTTGTCAATGGACAGGTCATGGAAGCAGATACTGAACAATGACAAATTGGTAAAGTGAGAAAGCAAAAAAGGAAGGAAGGAAGAAGGAAGGAAGGAAGGAAGGAAGACATTAAAGATCTTTTAGAATTTATGAAAACAAAGGCACAACTCAGAGCTGAAATCAACCAAGTAGAAACAAAAAGAAAGATATAAAGAATCAACAAAACTAGAAGCTGAGTCTTTGAGAAAATCAACAAGACAAATAAACCCTTAGCAAGACTAAGCAGAGGGCACAGAAACAGTATTCAAATTAACAAAATCAGAAATGAAAAAAAAAAGACATAGCAACAGAAAATGAAGAAATTTTTAAAAATTATTAGATCCTACTACAAAAGCCTATACTCAACAAAACTGGGAAATCTGGAGGGAATGAAATATTTTCCAGACAAACACCAGATACCAGAGTTAAATCAGGATCAAATAAACCATCTAAATAGTCCCATAACTACTAAGGAAAAAGAAACAGTCATTAAATGTGTGCCAATCAAAGCCCAGAACCAGATGGGTTTATTGCGGAATTCTATCAAACATTCAAAGAAGACCTAATACCAATACGCTTCTAACTATTCCACAAAATAAAAATAGAGGGAACACTATCTAATTATCCAATTATTTGAAAAAAATAATCCAAAATTGTTTTTCTATGACATGATTGTGCTTAGACTTAAACCACACGAAGAAAGAGAATTTCAGACCAATTTCTGTCATAAACATTGATACAAAAATACTCAATAAAATTCTTGCAAACAAAATCCAAGAACATATCAAAACAATCATCACCATGATTAAGTAGGCTTCATACCAGAGATGCAGGAATGGTTCAATATATGAAAATCAATCAACATAATCCACTATATAAACAAACTCAAAGGGGGGGGGGGACATGATCATCTCATTAGATACTGAGTAAGTATTTGACAAAATTCAACAACCTTCATATTAAAAGTCTTGGAAAGATCAGGAATTCAAGGCCCGTATTCAAACATAGTAAAAGTGATAGAGAGCAAACCAGTAACCAACATCAAACAAAATGGTGAGAAATATGAAGCAATTTCACTAAAATCAGGGACTAGAAAAAGGTGACCACTCTCTTCCTACGCACTCAATATAGTATTAGAAGTCCTAGACAGATCAACAAGACAACAAAAAGAGGTCAAAGGAATACAAACTGAAAAGGAAGAGACCAAAATAACACAATTTGCAGATGATTTGATAGTATACTTAAGGGATCCCAAAAATTCTACCAGAGAACTTCTTAAACCTGAAAAACAACTTAGCAAAGTGGCTAGAAATAAAATTAACTCAAACATATCAGTAATCTTTCTTTATTTACGAGATAACCAGGCTGAGAAAGAAATTACAGAATCGACACCCTTCAAATAATATAAAATACTTTGGTGTGACATTAACCTAGCAAGTGAAAGATCTGTATGACAAAAGCTTCAAGTTTCTGATAAAAAAAAAATTGAAGAAGATCTTGAAGATGAAAAGATCTCCCATGCTCAAGCATTGTAAAGATTATTATTGTAAAAATGCCCAACTTGCCAAAAGCAATCTAAAGATTCAGTGCAATCTCCATCAAAATTCCAACTCAATTCTTCATGGAGTTAGAAAGAGCAATTTATAAATTTATTTGGAATAATAAAAAAAACCCAAGATACAGAAGGAGCTGAAAGGGTTTGCAACCCCATAGGAAAAACAACAATATCAAGCAACCAAACTCCCAGAGCTCCCAGGGACTAAAACACCAACCAGTGAGTACATATGGAGAGACTGATGGCTCCAATTTTATATGTAGCAGAGAATGGCCTTGTCTGGCATCAATGGAAGAAGAGGCCTTTGGTCTAGTGAAGGCTTGTTTTCCCAGTGTACGGTAATGCCAGGGGGATGAGGTGGTTGATAATGGGAGCATCTTTATCAAAGCAAGGAGAAGGGGCAAGGATAGAGGAAGCAGAGGAAATGGTATAACATTTGAAATATAAATATATAGAATATCCAATAAAAATGATAAAAAGAAAGAAATGAATATATAGAGCATATCATATACAATTTAAAAGGTATATATGCCCATATCTATACGAATACACACATAGGTGTATATGTGTTTATTTAGAGTTCAAATTTAGAGATGTATTGTTGATCAGTAAATGAATGCAAGAAAAGTCTGGTGTCTATGTGCTCCTGTACACAAATCTTAAGTGACATAAATTGCTATATCTAAGTCTATCATTATGTCTCCCCAAGGGGTCCTTTCATTCCTACTTACTAGATAAAGGTGCCTTGAGAGTGAAAGGCTTGCCTCATTTGTCTTGTAGAAGAAAGATCTTAATTTTTTCTTCAAAATAATTCAGTTCTCTGTTCTCAATGTTATAAAACAGAAAAGCATAAGTTTTCAAAAACTTTGCCATATTCTTTTTTAGATTATAAACAATTACAACATTTTCTCTTTCCAATCTAGCCTCCAAATCTTCCCATATACCCTTCCCTTCTCTCCTCAAATACAATGTATCTTTTCCACTAAGTGTTATTATATATATATATATTCCTAAATATTACCTACTTAGTCTATATAATATTATTTGTATGTGTGGGTTCAGGGCTGACCATTTTGCACTGAACACCATTTGACATGTTTATCCATGGGGAAGACCATGCATTTTAATAAGCCATGTTAGATTTACACATTGTTTTCAGATACATCTTCTCAATGGATCATCACAACAGCTTTCTTGAATCAGAGATTTAATTTTTACTACGGCAGACCAGAAAAGCAAACATAAAACACCTGGCTGGCAGCCGGAATAGGATGTGATCGAGACACACTTATTTTGAATCTAGCCTTGTAAAATTCTGATGGGCATGGGAGCAATCCCATAATAGTTTTTGAAAGCTGAAGAACAATAATAATAGTGATAAACTCCGTATTGTTGAATCTTTAATTTTTCAACGCTTTGCCAACTGAAGCTGCAAATAGTTTTAGCATATTCTACAAAAGCAGTATTTTATCTTTTGTCTTTTCTATATGGCATGCACTTGGTAATGAGAAATGTCATAGTTGAGTCAATTGATCTAATAACAACTCTTTAATCCTAATTTAAAATTTAGAAGCATAAGCTAAGGTGCTAACAGTATTGTGCATGTTTAAAGGTTCATGGAATTGACTTTAAATGAGCCAGATGAATCTCCTAGGCCGTGGAGAAGCCGGCAAGCTCATTAGAGCAGGCACGTGTAGCAATTACTGAAGCAACACTTTTTAACTGCTGAAGCTCCTATGATTACAAGTCACTTTCTTTTATGAAAATGACCAATTAGCAGCAGGCTATTTTATCAACCTGGAAACATGAATTTGAGTTGGGTATTTTAATGAAAAAGACAGTTAAATCTTTAAATTTGAGTTTAATAGCCTGAAATTTCACCTCTTAACTTGCAGCATAGAAATTTAGTCCAAGGAAGAATGGATATATTTATGAAAACCCATTCCTCTTCTTTCATACAAAGTAGAAGACCCAGGAAGAGTTTCAATCACAATTTTCCTAGGAAAGATAAAAAGGTTATTCAGTCCATACACTTCCTCAGGGAGATGGAAAGATAACAAAATCTGAAGGTCAATGTCATGACTCCACCAGAGAAGTAGATCCTGACTTCAGAAAAGCTCTCAATTTGGTATCTGAAATGTAGATACATCTATGAAAGGTAACCTAAGCAAGAGTAGGAGGTCCAAGTCCTGAGACAGCATTATCTATACTTCCAGCTTCTCCACTGGCTCAAGGGGTCGATTAAGAGCAAAGATTCATTAGCAGTGCTACAACTAAATAAAACAGCAAGGTTGTTATTCTTGAGTCTTGCTCTGTCAGTGGTTGATGTCACCTTAAAAAAAGAGATGTGACCCAAATCCAGATTAGTGCTCCATAACTGCAATCCTATCATTCAAGGAACTGAGGCAGGAGAATCATGACATGGGCTATTCTGGACTACATACTTAATAAGACTTTAAAGGAAGGGGGACGGGGGGGGGGATTGACTATGCATGACTAAAACACTGAGGCACAGCTGATGGGGGCATCAATAAGAAAACTGATAGGCAGCTACCCTCTTGCTTTACAGGTGTGCTGTGTGGTTCAGCTCCATCTACTATAAGTTGTACACATCTACCAGTAGTACTTATGGGTCTGTTATATTTGATATTGATTGTGAGCTTGTTATATAAAACATAAAATGTCAGAAGTTAACAGGACTTGAGGAAAGATAAATCATCACCCAGTTTATCCTACAAGAATCTGTTAAATAATTTAAAGTGTTAAGGTTTAAAAATATACACTCCTTACCCTGAATATGTCATCCCAGTAAGAATAAACCAGTCAATGAGATGTCTCTGCAGATAAAGGCACTTACCACCAAACCTGATGACTTGAGCTCTCATCCTACAATGGACTGAAAAAAAGAAAACTGACTCCCACAAACTATCCTCTGGCCCCAAGCTACACTTCCCAGAATATAAACAGAACACATACACACACACACACAAAGAGAGAGAGAGAGAGAGAGAGAGAGAGAGAGAGAGAGAGAGAGAGAGAGAGAGATGTGAATTTTTTAAAGAATACAAACAATCACAAGCAAAATATATATTATATATGTGTCTACATATATTCTAGAGGAATATTAATGAATAGATAGATGATAAATAAATAGACAAGTAATGGACAGATTAATAGATATAGATATGAAGTTGTTTGTTTAAGTACAGTTAATAAATTATCAACCAAGTTGAAATAAAGAAGCATGCCATTAAATTCTAAGAAGGCAGAAAAGCCTAGTTCCACGAAAGCTGTCTCATGGTTATAGCAATTAAGTAAGTCAAATATTGCATAGATGGCCCTGCTACACACAAGGAAAATGTCCCTTCTTTAAGATGTCCTCGGACACAAAGGCTATTCTGAGGCTGGTAATTGCTCTTTGCAGGAGTCTCAGCTGCTTGGCTATTTGTTTATGCACCAGAAAAACCATTAAGTCTGTGAAATAGCTGAGTCATTGCTACATGTGGTTGTTTATGAACTGACGTGAAGAGAAATATTAATAGCAATAATGTGAGATGATGCTTCTTCTAACTCCTACTGAAAGCTGAAAAAGTGTAAGTCTAAAGACTAATGAAAGAAAGTAGCAAATGAATGTCAAGATTGTGAAACAAAAGAAATGTTATTTGGGATTAAAATTTGTGGAATTGTGGCAGGTTTGGATAGCATGCACCTATAATCCCAGCATTTGAAAGGCAAGATCAGGAATTCAAGATCATTTCAAACCAAAAGGTGAGTTTGGGTTACCCTGGACTACATGAGACTCTGTATCAAAACACAAAACAAGAGATGGAGAAATTATTTAACGTGTATGAAAAATGAAAGAAAGTAAAAATTAATTACTAAAGAGAAGAATTGGGCATAGCAGCACAACATTAATCCAGGAATTCAAAAGACAGAAGCAGGCAGATTTGTATGAGATTAAGGCCAGCCTGGTCTACATAGTGAGTCCCAGGACACCTAAGAGCATGACTCAAAATAAGAGAAAATGAAAATCAAAACAAAAATACTTAAAGAGAAAAGATTCAGATTCAGAAAAGCAAATACTCCATGTTTTCATTCATATGCAGAATTGACAGAGATGGAAACAGAAAGGAGGCAAAGTATATGATAATGAGGGAGACAATGGGGAAATAATGGGAGGACAAACAAAGGACCAAGGGGGTGGAAAGTGGGGGAACAATGGAAAGGAAATTATGTAAAGCTAAAGGGAAACAAAAGAGGAGGGTATCACAGTCCCCGTGAAAATGGGGGAACAATGGTGGGGACAATGGGTGGAGAATGGTGGGACAAGGAAAAACACTGCAGGGAACAATGGGGGTAAAATGGGAGTACAATGGGAAGCCAGTAAGGGGAAAATGGGGGGTGGGGAGGGTAGTATGGGGCAAAATAAGAGGAAACTGGTGTGAAAATGAGGGAAACACTGGGAAGATAATTGAGAAACAATGGGGGAAATGGGAGAGACAATGCAGGGAGAACCACGTGAGGACAGTGAGGAGAACAATGGAGGAGTAATATTATCAATGGGGGTAATCTAATGTGGGAACAATGGAGGGAAGCTAGTTAGGGGAGCTATGGAAGCAACAATGGGATGAACATTGGGGGAAAACTAATAGGAGATCAATGGGGGAACCAAAGGGGACAATAGGAGGACAATGGGAAAATAATTTGGGAAAATTGTGGGACAATGGAACAATTGTATGAACCATCATGGAACAATGGTGGGAATGAGTTAGACAATGAGGGAACAATGTGTGAAACATTTTTGGGAACAATGGTGGAAACAATGGTAGAACAGTGGGAGAAATGTGATGATGGTGAGGGAACAATGGAGGAATAATAGGGGTACAACTCTACATTTATGTAGGCATAAATGAAAGCAAATGGTGCCCAGATGGATAAAGAAAGGGACCTTGCCGCACACCATACAGGCTTTTCTGGGAAGTATCACCCAGAGCATTCAGAGGAAAGTTAGCTGGTGCACTGGGATTAGATCCTTTTCAGCCCAATGAGAAGGCCAGGGAGGTCAGGACCCACTAGCAAACAGCTAAGCAACCAGAACAGCCTCAAAGGACTCTCCCACCTGAGCCCACCAAGACAGAACAGATTCACTATAATCAGAACTCACTGGCTGCACACAAAGAGCCAAACACTCAGAAGCAATTTCCTTCCTGAGCCCAACAGGCTTTAGATCCACATAAAAAACAGGCTCCAGCCTGAGGCAACAAGGTCACCTAGAATCACAGAGAACAAGATGGCAAGAGGAAAGCAAAAGAGCCTAAGCAATGGAAACCAAGACGACGTGGCAAAATCAGAACCCAGCTCTCTCACCACAGCAAGTAGTGGATTGCCAAACACACCAGAAATACAGAACTCAGACTTGAAATCATACTTCAGAATGAGGATGGAGATCTTTGAGAAACACTTGAATAACTCGCTTAAACAATTACAGAAGAACACATATAAATAAATAGAAGCTCTTAAAGAGGAAACACAAAAATCACTCAAAGAACTACAGGAAAATAAAACTAAACAGGTGAAGAAATTGAAAACAGAAATAGAAACAATAAAGGAAACACAAAAATAGACAATCCTGGGGACAGAAAACCTAAAAAAAGAAAACAGGAGTCACACAAGCATCAGCAAAAAACTACAAGAGATGGAAGAGAGGATCTCAGGGGCCAAAGAAAACATATAAAACGTAGACAAAACAGTCAGAGAAGATGCAAAAACTTAAAATCTCCTAACCCAAAATGTCCAGGAGATAGAAAACAATGAGAAAACCAAACCTAAAGATAATCGGTGTAGAAGAGGGTGAAGAATATCAACTAAAAGGCACAGTAAATATCTTCAACAAAATCATAGAAGAAAAATTCCCTACCCTCAAGAACAAGATGACCATGAACATACAGGAAGCCTAAAAACCTCCAAATAAATTGGATCAGAAAAGAAGCCCCTCCTGACATATAATAGTCAAAACTAATACTCAAAACACGAAATATTCGAAACAAAGAAAGAATCCTAAAAGCTTTAAGGGAATAAGGACAAGTAACACATAAAGGCAGAACAATCAGAATTACACCAGACTTCTCAACAGAGACTATAAAAGCTATCCTGGACAGAAGTCATATAAACCCTAAGAGAACACAATTGTCAGCCCAGATTGCTATCCAGCAAAACTGTCAATCAACATAAATGGAGAAATCAAGATATTCCAAAATAAAAGAAAATTTACACATTATCTGTCCACAAATCCAGCCCTAAAAGGGATAATAGAAGGAAAAAATACAACACAAGGAAGGAAACCACACCCAAGAAAAAGCAAAGAAATAATTGTGAAACAAAACTAAAACAAGAAAAGCACACAAACTTGAGTCTACCTCTAACAACAAAAATAACATTAAACAACAATCACTATTCCATAATTTTTCTTAATATCAATGGACTCAATTCCCCAATAAAAAGTCATAGACTATCAGACTGGATATGTAAACAGGATCCAGCATTTAACTGCACAGAGGAAACTCATCTCAGAGACAAAGACAGACACTATGTCAGAGTAAAAGGCTGTAAAAAACAAAAAAAAAAAAAAAAAACAAACAAAAAAAAAAAACAAAAAAAAAAATCTTAGAACAAAATGGGCCCAGGAAACAAGCTAGAGTAGCTATTCTAACATCAATTAAAATAGATTTTTAACCAAAAGTTATCAAAAAAGTTAAAGAAGTACACTTTTTACTCATCACAAGAAAAATCTATCAATATGAACTCAAAATCTTGAACATCTATGCTCCAAATACAAGAGCACCTATATTTATAAAAGAAACTCTGCTAAAGTTCAAAGCAAATATTAACCACACACAATAATAGTGGGAGACTTCAACACCCCACTCTCATCAATGGACAGATCATGGAGGCAGAAATTGAACAGAGACAGAGCAAAACTAGCAGAGGTTATGAACCATCTGGAGTTGACATACATCAACAGAACATTTCATCCTAAAACAAAAGAGTATACTTTTTTCTCTGCATGTCATGGTACCTTCTCCAAAATTAACCATGCATACTATCAGATCACCAAGTACTTAGGATTGTCCTAAATAACAACAAAAACAACAAAAAGCCAACATACACATGGTAGCTGAAAAATGTTCTACTCAATGATAACATGGGTCAAGAAGGAAATAATGAAATTAAGAATGTTTTATAATTTAAAGAAAATAACAACAAAACATATCCAAAATTATGGGATGCAATGAAAGCAGTACAAAAAAGGAAAGCTCATAGCTCTGAGTGCCTCCATAAAGAAACTGGAGAGAGCATACTCTAGCAACTTGACTGCATATCTGAAAGCTCTAGAACATAAAGAAGGAAATATACCCAATAAGAGTGGACTGCAGGAAATAATCAAACTCAGATTAGAAATCAACCAAGTAGAAACAAAAAGAACCATACAAAGAATCAACGAAACTAGGAGCAGTTTCTTTGAGAAAATCAACAAGATCGATAAACCCTTAGCCAGACTAACTAGAGAGCACAGAGAGAGTGTCCAAATTAACAAAATCAGAAATTAAAGGTGAGATATAACAAGAGATATTGAGAAAATTCAAGAAATTATCAGAACCTACTACAAAAGCCTATATTCAACAAAAGTGGAAAATCTGGAGGAAATGGATAAATTTCTAGACAGATACTAGATACCAAAGTTAAATGATGATCAGATAAACCATCTAAATAGTCCCAAAACACCTAAAGAAATAGAAGCAGTCATCAAAAGCCTCCCAACCAAAAAGAAAAAAGAAAAAAAGAAAAAAGAAGAAGAATAAGAAGAAGAAAAAGAAGAAGACGACGACGAAGAAGAAGAAGAAATGAAACCAAAAATCCAAAAAAAAAAAAAAACAAAAGTCCAATATCAGATGGGTTTAGTGGAGAATTCTATCAGACTTTTATAGAAGACCTAATACTATACTATGCAAACTATTCCACAAAATAGAAACAGAAGGCACACGAGCCAACTACTACTTTGAAGGCACAATTACACTCATACCTAAACCACACAAAGACACTACAAAGAAAGAGAACTTCAGACCAATTTTGCTCAAAAAAATTAATGCTAAAATACTCAATAAAATCCTTGCAATCTAAATCCAAGTACACATCAAAACAATCATCCATCATGATCAAGTAGGTTTTATCCCAGGGATTCGAGGATGGTTCAATATCTGGAAATCCATCAATGTAATCAAACTTAAACACACTCAAAAAAAAAAAAAAAAAACCCACATGATCCTCTCACTAGATACTGAGAAAGGAAGCATTCAACACAATTCAACACCCCTTCATGAAAAATGTCTTGTAAAGATCAGGAATCCAAGGCCCATACCTTAACAAAGTAAAAGCAATATACAGCAAACCAATAGCCAACATCAAACTAAATGGAAAGAAACTTGAAGCAGTCCCATTAAAATCAGGGACTATACAAGGCAGCCCAATCTTCCCCTACCTATTCAATATAGTACTGGGAGTCCTGGCCAGAGCAATTAGATAACAAAAAGAAGTCAAAATATCTCTATATGTAGATGATATGATAGTATACTTAAGTGACCCCAAAAATTCCCCCAGAGAACTTTTACAGCTAATAAATAACTTCAGCAAAGTGGCTGGATATAAAATTAACTCAATCAAATCAATAAACTTCCTCTACTCAACGAATAAATAGGCTAAGAAAGAAATTAGAGAATTGACACTCTTCACAATAGTCACAAAGAATATAAAACACCATGGGATGACCCTAACCAAGCAAGTGAAGGATCTGTATGACAAGAACATCAAGACTCTGAAGAAGGAAACTGAAGAAAATATCAGAAGATGGAAAGATCTCCCATGCTCATGGATTAAAATGACCAGCATTTTAAAATGGCCATCTTACCAAAAGCGATCAAAAGATTCAATGCAATCCCCCTCAAAATTTCAACTCAATTCTTCATAGAGTTGGAAAAAGCAATTTGCAAATTCATCTAGAATAACAAAAACCTAGAGTAGCAAAATCTATTGTCAAGAATAAAACCACTTCTGGGAGTATCACCATCCCTGATCTCAAGATATATTACAAAGCAATTGTGATTAAAAACTGCATGGTATTGGTACAGAGATAGGCATGCAGATCAATGGAACAGAATTGAAGACTCAGAGATGAACCCACATACCTATGGTCTCTTGATCTTTGACAAAGGAGCTAAAAACATTTAATGGAAAAAGGACAGCCTCTTCAATAAATGGTGTTGGTTCAATTGGCAGTAACCATGCAGAAGAAAGAATATCAATTCTCTCCTTTCTTCTTGTACAAAGTTCGAGTCCAAGTGGATCAAAGACCTCCACATAAAACCTGGTACACTAAAATTATTAGAAGAGGTAGTGGTGAAGAGCTTAGAATGCACGGGCACAGGGGAAATTTTCCTAAACAGAACATCAATGGTTTGTGTTCAAAGATCAAGAATCAACAAACGGGACCTCAGAAAATTGCAAAGCTTCTCTTAGACTAAGAACAGCATTAAGAAGACAAAATGGCAGCCAACTGATTGGAAAAAGAACTTTACCAATCCTACATCTGATAGAGAGCTAGTATCCAATATATACAAAAAGTTCAGGAAGCTAGCTAGACTATAGAGAATCAAATAACCTTTTTTTAAATGGGGTACAGAGCTAAAAAAAGAATTCTCATATTAGGAGTATCAAGTGGCTGAGAAGCACCTAAAAAATACTCAACATGCCTAGTCATTAGGGAAATGCAAATCAAAACAACCCTGAGATTCCACCTCATACCAGTCAGAATGGCTAAGTTCAAAAACTCAGATGACAGCAGATGCTAGCGAGGATGTGTAGAAAGAGGAACACTCCTCCACTGTTGGTGGAGTTTTAAGCTGGTACAACCACTCTGGAAATCAGTCTGGTGGTTCCTCAGAAAACTGGACATAGTACTACCTGAAAACCCAGCTATTCCTCTCCTAAGCATATACCCCAAAGATGTTCCAACAAATAACAAAGACACATGATCCATCATGTTTATAGAAGCCTTATTTATAATAGCCAGAAATCGGAAAGAAACCAGACGTCCTTCAACAGAAAAATGAATACAGAATGTGTGGTACATTTAAACAATGGAGTACTACTCAGCTATTGGAAAGGATGACTTCATGAAATTTGTAGGCAAATGGATGGAACTAGAGACTATCATCCTGAGTAAGGTAACCCAGTCACAAAAGAACACACATGGTATGCACTCACTGATAAGTGGGTACTGGCCCCATAAAGCTCTGAATACCCAAGAAACAAATCAGAGACATTATGAAGCTCAAAAAGAAGAAAGGCCAAAATAGGGATGTCTCAGTTCTTCTTAGAAGGGAGAACAAAACACTCATGGGAGAAAATGCATGGTCAAATAGAGAAATAGGGATTGAAGCAAAGATCACTCAGAAACTGCCCACCTTGGGATCCACCATATATGTAGCCACCAAATCCAATCACTATAGCTGATCCCAAATGTACTTACTGTCAGAAACCCGATAGAGATGCCTCCTCAGAGACTATGTTAGAGTCCTATAGATATAGCTGAGCATGCTTATGGCTAACCATCAGACTGAACTTGGGGACCCCAATGAGGGTGCTAAAGCAAGGACCTAAGGAGCTGTAAGGTGTTGCAACCTCATGGGAAGAACCACATTATCAACCAACCAAACCCTCCGAAACTCTCATGGACTAAATCACCAAACTTTGTCCACATATTGAGAGATCTATTGATCCAGTTGCATATGTAGCTGAAGATAGCAGTGTCTGGCATCAATGTGAGAAGAGGCTTTTGGCCCAGGGAGGGCATTTTTTCTGCAATGTAGTGGAATGGGGTGGAGATGGTGATTAGGAGGGAGTGCACCTTTGTGAAGGCAAATGGAGGGGTGGGGGGAAGGTAGCAGGGTGGAGGAAAGAGATAGCATCTCAAATGTAAATACAGAGTATCTATTTAAAAGAAAAAGAAACAAACAAACATGTCTTGTTAGTGTTCCAGGTGTCCGCAAACCAATGCGATTCTTACTTAAGTTGTCAGGCATAATGATTCTATTATTTTTATGTTTTATACCACTTGTCTCATCCTCCTCAGACTTGCACTAACCTGATTGGTCTACTTGTAATTTGAATTATAAAAAAACAAAAGTGTTGGATTCCTGGATTCAATATACAATATATTCTGCTCTTGAAATAAAAACTTAAAACCAAATAAAATTTTTAAAATAGCAACAGTCTTCTTTTGTATTTGACTTCAGGGGGTTTTGTTGTTGTTGTTGTTGTTGTGTTGTTTTAATCTGGCAAACTGCCTGGATTTCCTCAAGCCACTTAATTCAATAACAATTATTTCTCCAGTAGCATCATAAATTCACAACCACAGAGCTTTTTATAAAGTATAACTAACATACAATTATACATCTAAAGCAAAAAAATATGATGTTTTGATATGCATGTACATTGTTAAACAATTACTACTATCACATGAATTAACCTAACCACTGACTCACTTAACTGCATATGCATATAGTGACATTTAAAAACTTGGTTGTAGCCCCCCCGTGATGTCTGCCATATCTGTAGAAATTATTCATTATATATATAATTAAAACTTTGTGCCCTAACCAAGTTTTCTCATAACCCCCCCCCCCCCCCGCTCCAGCTACCTGCAGACATGATTCTCTCTCCACCTCTAAATTTTACTTTTCTAGGATCTACACATAAGTGAGACCATTCAGCACTAACCTTTCCCTGCCTGCCTCATTTCACTAAGCATAATATTATTAAAGGTAATATATGATATAAGTTATATATTTTAAGGCTTCCAAATATTGTTCTATGCGTACTTTCCTCCATATGCCAATGGATGCTTAGTTTGTATTTTTGTCTGAGCTATGGTAAATATTACATTGGAAAGCACTTGTGCCTCATGAGTCTGTGGAGAACAGACTGTAGTGGGGTGCACTGGGATAGACTTTGGACATTGATCTGTGACGATGGATCTCAAACCTACATTGATCTAGTGACACAGAACTGCCCACAGTTCCCATGAGGATAGACTGATGTTAGAGAAACTTAGGGGGCAAAAATCTTAAAGTTTGAGTTCACAAGGATAGGCCTGGGTGGTCTATAGAGGAGTCTGGGTCTGCAGGAGCCAATCCTGGGCTTCGGTTCAGTGGTCCAATAGAACCGTGGCGAATATTGATCCTTAGGCCATTGCGACGAGTTTACTGCTGAGGTGAGCCTCATGTCTGGAACCTGAGGTGTGACCTAGTTTCAGGATTCAATAACAGGGTCTAGAGCTGGGTCTTTGGAAAAGTTTGGTGCCCATATCTCTATTCTCCACCCATACACAGAACTCCTCTCTCTATTCTGTTCCCTGAGCTTGGGGGAATGGTGAGCAAGTACAATAAACCTTCCCTTCCTCCTACAGTCCCGTCTCTTCTCTGTGCTCTACTCAGGTTTTGCGATCTTGAATCTGAATTCCTCAGCTCTTTGGCATTTGAGAAAATTATAAGGCTTTCCAGATTGACAGTTTCAGAATTGCAAGAGCACTGGAAACTCATATCCCTTCAGCAACATAAATTCTTAATGTTAAATTCAAATGACACACTGTGTGTCTCTAAAATAGAAATATGCTTTATTTGAATAGCTGAGAGACCAGTCCATAGGCAAGTTATCTTTTCTATTGGTCACCATGAAAATTATAGAATCAATAACTAAAGAAGTTTACATAACATTAGCCAATTCCTGTATTAATGGTCTGGGTAATTTATTCCACTCAGTAGACTCCCTGACTATAGTGATCTAAATTGATTGCTTTTAGTGTTTGGAACTGACAAATCAGTTATATCTGTCCTTTGAACTCTGTGAGAGTTATGTCTTGGACATTTTGTAATTTTTTTGACTAAAAGAATTAGTTTTCTCTTTGCTTTATTACTTACCAACAATTAGCACTAGCAAATTTTCATATAATCCATGAAGTGAAATATACTTAATCAAAAGGTAAAGACTCATCCTATGAGTTCTTTCCCATTGGAGTCTGGGAAAAAAAGAAAAATAAAAGAATTTTTAGCATTTAATTCAACATTAGTTCATGTGGCTAGCTAGGATGTATGTCTTGGGTTAAAAATACATACACAGGAATTGGGAAATACTATATAGCTATGGTATTTTAAAGAGTTTTTTTTTTAACATATAGTTGGTTATAATCCAGAGACTTCTAAATTTTTAGCTTGAGGGCCAAGACCAGTCTACCACGTGATTTTATAAATGGCGGATTCATTGTGGCAAGGCTGGGCTCATGTATTTGCCAGTCACCTAAGGAGTTTTCTTTCCATTCCCAATTGAATGGTTACATAAGTTCCATGGTGCAAAAAACTTTAAACAGCCAATAACCATTATACTCCAGGAACCCTATCGCTAAATGGTCAGAGACAGGAAGATGCTTGGAGTTCACTGGTCGTGAATCTGTGAAATGCAGGTTCAGTGAGAGGCCCCTGCCCCAAATGTAATGTGGACAACAGCAGAGGAAGACATTCAACAGCAAAAACATTAACCTCTGGCTTCCATAGACACATGTGTGTGAATACTTGTATACCCACACGCACACATACAAACACATAGATGTGCATATACTGTACATATGCAAACTCTCATTCTTCAGACTAATAAAAAAGCATAAGATACTATACTATAGAAATTATCAGAAGGCTACAGGAAAAAATTAACAGTTGAATAGTCAAATGTTTAAAGCTCTAAATGTTTCCAAACCACTGGCTTCTCAAGTTGGCTTCCTGAGTTTCCATCACTTCAGTCACCATTCACCTAATGGGAAAATTATATTAAATGAGTATGGGTAATTCACAGGGACCAGACGTGCAAGAAAATGTGAGTTATTACTACTTGGATTATACAAATGATTGAACTTCATATAAAAAAGTCAGGGGCAAACAAGGCCATTTACAACAGAGGGTTCCTAAAAGAAATATGATTCAGTTGAAGAGAAAAGTGGGCTGACCATAATCATGTATCAGACAGTGGTTCTACCCCACATATTATAGTCTTACTAACTCGTGTGTGTGTGTGTGTGTGTGTGTGTGTGTGTGTGTGTGTGTGTGTGTGCTGGAGGCAAGACTCAGAACCTTGTCCATGCTGGACAAACATGACAAACTGAGCTATATCCCTAGCCTCTAGCCAATATTTACGTTTAAGAATTGTTTAGGTCTGTGGAGGCAAAGGACTTCACATTATGCCTGACCCACTAAGCTTCAGGTGACTGTGAGCTATTATAGGACACTAGGATGCATTTGAACATTCTTCTACGTGCACTGAAAAATGAAAAGGCAGGAGGTTCTAATGAAATGCATATTGTTATCTAAAAACACTAACCTTAATAATATGTAGAATGTGTGTGTTCATAAAAGTATGTGTTGGTGTGTGTGAAAGTGAGAGAGAGACAGAGATGGAAACAGAGAGACAAAGAGAAAGAGACAGATACAGATAGAGGGAGATAGAAACAGAGAAACAGACAGACAGAAACAGAGGGGAGGGAGGGAGGGAGGGAAAGAGGAAGAGAGTCAGAGAGAGGGAGAGAGAGACTAGCCAGTGTGGGGGCAAAAATGGCACTGAAGATAAAAACACAGACAGAAGGACCCGAGCTTAATCCTTGGAATCTACATAGTAGAACAGAATCTCAAAACACTGTCCTCTGATGCCAGTATCTGTACTTTGACATACACAAACTACCCACCCCTGCCAACACACACAATAAATAAATAAATGGGAACATTTTAACTACTACTTAAGGCCTGTTGATAATTCCAAGTCCTTTGTAAAGCCTGATTGTAACATAATAGCACCTGTGGAACTCTGATGGATGATTGGACTCCAGAAAAATGTCAACTGGATGTACTTGCTTCCAACTAGAGAAAGAAGTGCCTCCACTTTGGCTCTGTGTTAGTTTATCTCTTGCCCAGTAAAACTTTTGAAGCCACTTTGAATTGCTATCTAGTTTAATGGAGATGCTGATAGTTTGTACCCTGTTACTTAGCAAAAAAGACCAAGGAGAATTAAATAAAGATTAAAGACATTTTTCATTCATTTAAAAGTAGCAGGTATTACCTTGAGCTTCCAAAGTCATTTGGAAAACATGACCTATGGAAGTCCACAGTCCTGAAAATTACACTGTAATAAGTTTTCATCATTTGACATATTTCAAACAACTTCTTATGCTCACTGTTGGCCTAGGAATGCACTGGACTGAAAGCCAAGAAATCTTCACTTTGGCCCCAGCTTCTGCCTTCAGGCCTTCAAGCAAACCATTCTGCTTCAGATCTAAGACCTAACACATATTGGTTGGAAAAGTCCCTTTCACTGCCTTTGAGCCTATACAGATACACATGCAAGGGAGGAATTTAAAAACCAACATCTGGTGTGACTCTTTTCCTCCCTAGTGGCAACACAGAGCAAGGACAAAAAAGTCTGTGGTCATCACATGAAACTGTCTTGCCAAGGGAAAGAACCATAAAATTCTAGTATCTTCCAAGGTTTAAACATCTTCATTATTTGGATAGAAATTTTCTGTTCAATTTACTTTCTATCTCACATGTGTGTTGTGTGTGTGTTTGAGTTTATATGTGCGTGCACTCACCTGTGCCTGTGTGAGAGAGCCAAAGGTTGACCTTACATATCTTGCTCTGTCATGCCTCACCTTGTTTTCTGACAGAAGATCTAACTGAACCTGGAGCTTTTCAATTTGGCTGAATTGGCTGCTCACAGAGCTTCCAGGACCCACTAGCAGTATACTCACCATCCCTGAGATTATTGGATGGATTCATCAGCTTCCCCCCCCCCTTTTTTTTTCCATGCATGCTGGAAGTTAAAACTCAGACTCTTGGGCTCCTGCAGAAAAGAGCTTACCTACTAAGCTGCCTCCTATGTCTTGTGTCGAAGCTCTTTTTAAGGCCACCACACAGGCAGCAGTGAAGGCAGTTAAAAAACAAGATGATGTGCTTTTCAAATACATTTGTTAAGATCCTCAGTGCAGACTCTGATTCCTTGACCCCCATAATAGCACAACAAGAAAATCTCACAGGAAACTTAATCTCTGATGCAGAGCCATCACATGATTTCAAAATAATCTAATGAGGACTTCCCTTTCATCTACTTTTAAAAGACCAAGTAGCTTTGAGCAATCCAGCAGTGAATTTAACTTCATGCTTGAAGACATGATTTCCTTGAACTGCAATTTTTCCCTTAAAGAATTGTTTCCTAGGATCATATCAGGGCTATAATTCTTGTTTCTGGTTTATAAAATGGCTTCACCCAGAGAGTAAAATGGGCTTCAGATTAAACTAAAATAATAGGTTGATGAAGTACTAGAAAAATGTTTGTTGGGTTGATTTACCATTACAACATGCATCCCATTACACTCAGGCAGAGCAAGTGCTTCCAATTACTCTTGCCCATTTTTTAAATAAAAGCTTTCTTGATGCTTTTCATCTCCTAGCAACACAGAAATGTACAGAACTGACAAAGATTCTGAGTAGCTTGTCAGGATCACAGTCAAAGAAGACCTCAAAAACTACATCTGCTGTAAATGGATGGAACTAGAAAAATAAGCCAAGTGAAGTAACTCAGACCCAGAAAGACAAGTATGAGAGGTACTCTCTTATAAGTGGATATTAGCCTTAAAGTAAATGATAATCATACCAAAATTCACAGACCCAGAGAGGCTACATAACAAGAAGAGATCATAGGAGGATGCATGGATCTCCCTGGGAAGGGGAAATAGAATAAATTTGCAGATGGACTGGTGGTGGGTGTGAATGGAAATAGTAGGGATCAGGTTTTGAGGGCTGGAGGGAGAGAGGACTAGATGTAGAGAGTATTTGAGAGTGATTTGGAAACCTAATACAGTAGAAATTCTAGGATTCTATGAGGTTGACCTTAGCAAGAATCTCTTTAAAAAAAAAAAATAAAAGGAGGATATGGAGCCTACACGACTTTTCCTCTATAACCAGGCAACTTCCAGTGTTGGGACATGGGACACCAACCCAATCATAAATGTGACAAAACTTTCAACCTACAATCTTTCCTGCCTGCAGCAATAGAGGCACAGAACTTGTGGGAGCGTCCAATCAATAACTGGTCTAATTTAAGGCCCTGACAAAAAGGGAGCCCATGCCTAACAATGCTTGAATAACTAGGAAGCAGAGGCTGGATATCTCAGAGACTGAGGAAAGAAAAAGATCAAGAAAATGATTCCAAAGATAGAACTTCTACTGTACTCAAAGATCAATGAATATCTAACACAATCATCATCCAAGAGGCTTCCTCCACTAGTATATGCAGAGACCCACAGTCAGATATTAGGTTGAAAAAGAGCAAAAATGGATTTCCCCATTGGATCCCTCCCTTTGGAGCTAAGGGAAACCTGGGGAAGAGAAAGAGGAAGAATTGCAGGAGCTGGAGTGGTCAAGGACACCAGGAGTATACAACCCACATAATCAACTAAGCAAGGCTGACAGTGGCTCAGAGACTGAAGTAGCAATCAAGGAGCCTAAATAGTTCTGTACGAATATGTGAATAGGCCCACTGCAAATATGTTATGGTTGCTAGCTTGGTGTTTTGTGGGCTTCCTAACAGTGGGGAAGAGGGTATCTCTGAAACTTTCACATTCTTTTCATGCCCCCTTTCTCATACTGAATGCTTTGCCCAGCCCTGCTATATAGGGTTAAGCCTAGTCTTCTTGTAACTTGTTATGACATGTTGGGGTTGATATCTCTGGAAGACCTGTTCTTTTCTGAAGGAAGGAGAAGTGAATCTGGGAGAGATTGGGGCCTAGAGAGGAGTGGAAGGAGGGGAAACCATGATGGAGATGTATTGTATGAGAGCCAAATTAAAAAAAAAATACATCTGTCTTGCTGACATGCCACCCTGTCAAATAAAGTGGCTCTATTTTTTTTTTTTTTTTTTTTTGTATCCTACTCAATACTGGAAGCTGGACTACTAGATTAACATATCATGCTTGTGACTCAAAGATCACCATTTCAGCCCAGAGTTCTTAATCAAAATGTGTGAGTCTTCAGGTATTATAGAAGAATATTTAAAGTTAAGGAGTGTAGGCACATTGGGCTGCCTGCATCTTAGTTATCACAGCCATAGGAGGCATTTGTGTGACTGGAGGATGTTCGTTCTGGACTGCTGTTCATAGCCCAATGGCCATGGGCACCAGGCAATATTTCATCTGGCCTAATCCAGGGCCTAATTAGCAAGTCACCTATCAAAAGCAAATGAGTCTTCAGTGAAGTGTGGACATGTCCAGTATGAACATGTATATAGGCCTTCCTCAAAAACATCCAAGGAGGTACACGTTCTGTGTGTGAAACAACTTTGTACATTACCATCCACATACTACACACATCCAGAAAACACATACATACTATACGGGAGTACAGCTTACCTGTAGGCTGAATGTGAATCATATAGGATATAGACAGGATATAGTTATTGAAAGAATTGCCTTCAATGAGCTATATTCCTGTCTGCTCTCTATGAAGCATGCAAGCTACTGGCCATGAGTACCATCCTGGGCAATGCGAGCTTCTTGACAGTAATCTCTCTGAGGTGTCAACCATAGCCTGGAAAGAGTTATGTGTGCCATTCATGGATTCTTGGGAAATGATCATCTTTATAAGAGGACCTTTCAAAACATCTGCTCTGCACAAGACTCTTAAAAGAATGAACCATGCATGGAATGCGTGTGCCTTCCAGCTGCTGCCTCGTACTGAGTATGCAATGTGAGTATTGCATACTAAAAGTATAGTGTCAAGTGTCAAAGACTTTTCAGAACATATTGAGTGTTCCTCTTGAGCAGACGTCCCTGGTCTGAGAGTCCCTGTTCCTCTCAGCAGGTAACAATCCCTTCCAGTATTTAAGTTATTCAGAAAGAAGCAGTGTTTCTAGTCAGTACCAAGTACGCGGGAGTGCAGTTGGCCTTCCTATTCATTTGGAAAGTTTCCTGGGGTGGATAAGGTGAATGGGACTAAACAAGCAGCTTTTGCTGACAACTCAAAGTCTGCAGTGGCCTACTTATGTCAGACAGTTTTCAGTTTCAGTGATCCAAGAAGAGAAAAATGGAAACCCTTTTCTCGCCGGAGTCCTTTGCTTTTGGCAAAAGTTTCTTAAATACTCATCCAGTAAAGATGCCTATGAGAGAAATAGTCACAACCATGAGTTTAGTGCTGTGCTGAGCCTAAAGGAGGGAGTGCCGGGCAGTCACCAAACGTGGGTGCTGTGACTTCCAGCCTCCCTCAGAGTTGAGCACCAGAGACTTCTAGAACTGTTTCCCTGCTTGAAATGCCCCCGATTCTCTCATGAGTCATCTAAAGTTTCAGAACATCTAGAGATGTGACCCTTCCCATTTATCATTCAGGCCATTTTCCCAAGATGCCCCACAGCGCTCTTCCTTCATTTCATATGCTTAAGCCTCTATGGAGTGATAACTGCTTCTTCCTCACTGTTTTTTGTGTCTAAAATTAGGGTTCTCCATTCTGGGGAAGAATTCTCAAATGCTTTGGTGCCATCCTTTTGTCTTTAACTTTTAAACTTCATTGTGTAATCATTCAGTGTTCATAAATCAATGGACTTGTTTACAGTGTGATGTTTTATATTATTAAATATAATTTTTAATAAAGCTAGCGAGTACAGTAGTAAATTTACTTTATTAAAAACCTTGTGTTTCTTGTGTTTTCTGGATAAATGTGTTCCATAAAGAGATAGAAAGATTTCTCAGTGGTTAGGTGTGTTTGTTGATCTTCCTGAGGATTAGAGTTTAATTTTCAAAACCATGTCAGGTGGGTTACAACCACCTATAACTCTAGCTCCAAAAATTCAACACCCTCTATTTTTTTGGCCTCCCCAGGTACACACACACACACACACACACACAAACACACACACACACACACACACACACACACACACGGTGGGGGGTACACATAAAACACATGTCTTTGCATATTTTTTTCATATAGTATTCAATAACTTATACATCTTTTCTCACATTTTTTGGACAAATTTAACTAATACACCATTTTCGTGTAGGATGTTATAAAAATAAATTGTCATTGGGAAACGAGTCCATGTAGTCTTTCCTAGTATGGTGCACACAACTAAGGGAAAATAATAATTCAGACTGCTGTTTTAAATATTGCGTATTAACGTTTTAAAGTGTGGCTGAAAATACGCCTTTACTGATGTTGTTGTAGGTTTATGGTTCTCAGTAGAATGACGGCTTTAAACTATGGCTGTAATCATTTCAGTTTTTGTAATTTTATTTCTATATCCATATCCAGTTTTTGACACGTTTTTACGTGGGGCCTAAAAGGTTGAATTTAAGAATATTCATGCTGATGGTACAATGGTGAATAAAATATCATTCCTTCTTGTTGACCTAAACTCAGTGAGCAAAGAAATGTGTGAAAGAGTTGTGGGGGGCTACAAGCAGAACTGGCCAAACACCCTTTTGCTGACAGTCACTATTCACGTTGGAATGAACACCACAAAGGTGTACCTGCTCAGGTGTGGGCTGCTTGGACTTCTGGTTAACATGCTCCCTGGTCCTATCCTGGCTGAGTGACAATGACTTCAGAAATGTGCAACCTCCCCTTGAAAGAGGGTGCCCCCTTCAGAAGTTTTCTTTACATTAGCAGCCCACACTCAACATGCAAACACAAGCATGGTAACGTTTTCCTCAATTATCAACTGCATTTTCTCTTCTCTTTTACTGAATATTAGTCGTTTTTCTCATTGCTATGTTGGAGTAGCTAACAGACACAAATTAAGGGAGGCCAGATCTCGGAGAGGTCCACGGGAAGCAGTAGCTAGCAGGCACTGTCCACCAGAGCCTCTCCTGAGCCTGCTCTAAGCCCTTCACTGCACCCCGATGGGCGGGGCACAGGCTGCGAGCTCCACCTCTTGGTGGTCCCGCCCGGCTGGTGTGTGTTGGGGGCGGGAATCGTGGGTCCCCGCCATATAGGACAAGCAGTTCACCGAGGAGCTGGACCAGTGGAGCAGCTGAAAGAATGTTAGCAGCTGAAGGAGAACCAAGTGCTGTGTGAGAAGCATAAGGAATGTTAACAAAAGAATCAAATGTACAAGAGGTTCACTGTCCTGTTACCGTCTGTGGAGATGTGCACGGCCAATCCCATGACCTTATAAAACTTCAGAACTGGTGGGACAGCACCAGATACAAGCTACAATGTAGACAAAGGATATTATTCTGTGGAGCATTAAAGGTGCTCTTCAGGTAGCATTAAAGGTGCGCTATTCAGAGCGCACCACAATATTGCAAGGAAATCATGAAAGCCGGCAGATCACAGTTTATGTCTTTTATGATGAATGTCTATGGAAGTATGGAAATGCCAGCGTGTGGAGATACTTTACAGATCTCTTTGATTATCTTCTACTTACAGCTTTAGTAGAGGGGCAGATGTTCTGTCTCCACGGTGGCCTCTCTCCATCCGTAGATACACAGGAGGCCTAGATCGTTTACAAGTAGTTCCACAGGAGGACCCAATGTATGATCTCTTATGATCAGATCCAGATGACCGTGGTACCTGGGACATTTCTCCACGTGGTGCTGGTTACACACTTGGACAAGATATACTGGAAGCATTTAGCCATGCCAGGGGTCTCACACGGGTGTCTCGTGCTCACCAGCTCGTAATAGAAAGATGTAATTGGTGCTGTGATCAGAATGTGGTTACCATTTTTAGTGCACACCAGTACTGCTACTGTGAGGGAACCAGGCTGCTATCACGGAATTAGATGACACTTTAAGGTATTCTTAGGTTTGATCCAGTACCTTCTCGTGGAGAGCCTCATGTACCCCAGACTACTTCCTATATATACATACATATATCTGTGTGTTTCTGTAACAAATTGTAATATGTCTTGACATTAAAACAGATCATGGACCAAAATGTACCATACTAATGATGAGTGGTTAGCACAGTTTGAACTTTAGTACACTGTCCTAGATGAATTAGCCCAACAGCCTGCCTGCTGTACTGTAGTAACCATTTATTTTTTTGGGCTGGTTAAGCAAAAGGGGCCACTGACTGCTTTATCTCCTTAGCGTTTACTTGGAAATTTAGTTACAAGTAAATTTAGTAACTGGCATAGATTATAAGGTTAGAGTTTTGTTTTTCAGAATTCACAAGCTGACTTACACTTAAATTCATAACCCTTTATTTTATCGAAATGTAAGATTAGCTAAAGAAGAGATTCTTGGTTGGATGTTGTCATAACATTAAAGAGATTTCCTTTAAAGTTTCCTAAACTAAATTACTGTTGGATGTTTATCTGCACATTTCCTTATATTTGTCATGACAGTGCTTGCATCCTGTTTGGTGTACTGAACAAATAAACTTTCTAATTTAGAGAAAAACAAAAACAAAAAAGGGGGGAGGGGGAGTGTTGAAACTGTCTATATTGCTTGGAAGGTGTGACAGCTGGAGTGGCTCAATTAGGAATGAGATTGTTCACATCTTGGTGGATAAGGAAATCAAAGACAGGACCACCCACAAACCTATGTGGCCACAGTCTCTGAGGTGTAGAAACAGCCTCCCAAAACAGTGCCACCAGCCAGATACCAAATGCTCAAGCACTCTTGTCTGTGGGCGACATTTTGTATTCAGACCGTGGCAGACTGCAAATGATCTTTCCACAGGTGATCGTCAGAGTCAGTCTGGTGTTATATGCCTATTCGTGGACTGTTGAAAAGTACTCTTTCAGAAAATTCTCAACTAATTGTTATCTCCACACTTATTCTTCCCATCTTTATGTTTCATGAGGAAAGATCTGAGAAGACTATAAGTCAAAGCTCCTTAGGCCTTAGATAGTGTCATGGTCTAGAATGACAGACAGGAGATCTGTAAGTCTGTTCTCCAGAGCCTAAGAAGAGGAAGTGTTTTACGGTTCAACAATGAAAGGGCCAGGAGGCTAAGATGTTTCTAGGTGTAGAACTTGAACCCGATCTGTATCAAACTGCTTAAGCTAAACTTTCAGACTCCTGGGAATAGAATGGCCTTTTCAAAAGCAGGAAGCAAATTGCAGCCTGCACAAAAAATGTAACCATCTGAGCAGTAGTACACAGTCTTCTCATGTGCGAAGAGCCACAGAAAAGCCTCCTAAAATTCTTAACTTAGAGTCCCTGGCAGAACGTGGGCACATGGGGGAGATCTCATGGCTTCTTAGACATGACAGGCTGGCATGGTTTCTTTGCTGGCTTGCCCGGAATTGCTTCCGTTTCTGATGTTTTGCCCAGATGCAAAGATTCTGACAACTTCAAAGAAAGTTGTATATGTAGTCAAGACAAAACGAAAAAAAAAATGATAGGGAGAAGAAATGGCTGAATTTCAAACCAAACCCCCCAAGAATAAAATATTTTAGCAAGATGAATGATAATGGAATTTTTATTTTAAAAAATGATTTTCCCTTTGTTTATTCTCAGTACATAATGCACCGTCCCTGTTCCTCCAATGAAGACTCTTGAATGTCTCTTTTCTAAATAAGCACACTGAAAGGTTGTGGTTTCCCTAGCAACAGATGACTTCGTTCTATATTTCTCTTTGGGGAGAAAAAACATACTTTGGCTTTATAAAGAGGCTTTCATCTGGGTAATGAAGCATTTTTGTGTTCAAATTGTCACCTTGCCCCAGCAAAGTCGATAAATCCGTCCACCCCCTTCATCAACGATGAGGAAAATGGCAAGTGGAAGCCTCAGCCCCAGCAGGAGCTTTTGCCTATTGTGCTTGGAGAAATGCCTTTTTCACCTTGGTCGATGGCCCAATGAGAACTGTGCAAAGGTGGGATAAAGACAGCACAATGTCATCATAGTCCACGTCTCTGAATGACTCTCATCCCATTTGGGTGGGTTCCGGCAGGATAGGTGACTTACTTTAACCAATAGAACATAACCAGTGTCATGGGGTACCATTTCCTTGAAGATCTGATCTTATCTAAACTTCTTGACAGGGGTTGGAGAGATGGCAGTCAGGTGGGAGTAGGTAAGTGGGTAGGTGGGTGGGGGAGCACCCTCAAATAAGCAGGGGGGTGGAAATGAGACAGGGGGTTTCCAGAGGAGAAACCGGAATAGGGGATAACATTTGAAATGTAAGTAAACAAAATATTCAGCAAAAAAAATACAAAAACAAAAGAACTTACTTGCAAAAGAGCAGAGTTTGGCTCCCTGCACCCATGCCTGGTAATTCAGGGACATTTATGCTTCCAGCTCCAACATCATCTTCTGGCTTTCAGGGACATCCGCACACGTACACGGGCATTCATACATATGCAAGTAAACATAAAATAAATCTTTTAAAGCTCTAAACTCTGCCACGTCACAGTGAAAAGTGAGGCTCCTAAAGCCCTTCAAGAAACAATATCCTTGTATTCACGCCTAGGAAAAGAACCAAGTGGGTAGCCTCCAGGAGAAGAGGGAAAACTCCAACAAGCAGCAGCCCCAGACACTAGAAATCTTATGTTTCTAATAACATGAACGGGGTTTTTAAAAAATGTCTTCATAAAGGTCTAAAATCCAGATAAGCATCATGTGTTTTTTAAAGACTCGAACATATGGAACCATTCTCCAGGTCCATAAAAATTGATGTGATCATTATATGTCTCTTTTATGAACTAATATAGGTGTACATCAAAATTTAGCTAAGAGGCAAGGCAAAGCCAACTGTCAAGTTGAGCCGAGAGGTTAGAGAACAGTGAAAATTAGAGTAGAAGGGTCAGAAATGTAGCTCATTGGTAGGGCATCAGCTTAGTGAGCTTGAGACCTGGGGTTAATTCCCCAGCATTGCAGAACACAAGGAGGGGACTAGAATAAAACCTTTGGAGTCTGACACAGACTTGAACATAGATAAATATGCAAAGCCTACAAGTTATGCTTTCTCATGCATGAGTATGCAGAGGCGAGCATTTGTAAATGTATAGAAGGCAAACTAGAAAGTGCAACAGATTCCCCCACTGAGTTATGTGTTATGCTCAGGAAATTAACTGTCCTAGTATAATTCAAAATAGAAAATAAAACAAAGCCAAAGCCCTTAGCACCAAACACTAAGCCGTTAGGATGTAGCTACACCAATCCAGAAAGCAAAACCAAGATGAGAATCTCAGTATACTTTACTAGAAAGTTACTGCTTAGTGCATAGAAAAATATTCTTTAAAGGCCTGGAGACTAATAGTATTGCTAACATTACTGTGAGAGTTAAAGGGTGCGTTGGGAAGCTGCGTGTTCTAATTTGTGTTTGAGAAAATAAATTTTCTTCGCTATGGCACTCCTAGATTACAAATGTTAAATGTCTTAGTTTGGTTTCTATTGCTGTGATAAACACCATGAGCCAAAGCAACTTGGGGAAGAAAGCCTGGCTCGATTTATACATCAAAAGTCATTATCTATCACTAGGAGAAATCAGGAAAGAAACTCAAAGCAGGAACCTACCCTAACTAAAGCAGAGGCAGAAGTGCTGTTTACAGGTTTGCTTTTCATGGTTTGCTCAGCCTGATTTCTTACATAATCTGCAGTGGTTTAGATGAAAATGCCCCCTTGTAGGCTCATACATTTAAATACTGGGTCACCAGGGAGTGGCAATATTTGTAAGGATTAAGTGTGGTTTTTTGGAGGAAGTGTGTCACTGAGGGTGGGCTTTGATGTTTCAAAAGCCCATTTCAAGCCCAGAATCTCTCTCTTTCTGCTGCCTGGCAATCCAGATGTAGAACTCTCAGCTACTTTTCCAACACCAAATCAGCCTGAATTGCACCATCCTTTTCACCATGAGGACAATAGAATAAACCTCTAAAACTGTAAGCCAGCCCCAATTACACATGTTCCTTTCTAATTGTGTCTTTTCACAGCAATAGAACAGTAACTAAGACATGACCCATGACCACCAGCCCAAAGGCAGCACCACCCTTGTCACTCTTCAGTCAGAAAAATCCCCTTACAGACTTGTCCACAGGTCAATCTAATATAGGCATTTTCTCAATTGAGATTCTCTCTTATATCAAGTTGAAAAAAAAATTACCCAGCACATTAAGTGACATGAAAGTCTCCCAAATATGAGTTAGCTTTTCGGAGACAGAAAAGTTTTGTAGACTACTGTTTCTGGGCATGATGAAACCAATGCTCTCTTACACTGTCAGTGTCTCTGTGATCACTTGGGGACCAGGACAGGACTGGGCTCATTAACTTTCCTTCACGGAAAGGGAGGAGTGTGGCCATGCTCCTCCCCAAGGATTTATAGACAAGTAACAATTGCTTAGGCAGAGATATTTTCTCAAGCAGTGTAGAATGTCCATACTCCTGTGGATAAGCCTAAACCCATTCTCCTGGAAGTAATCCTAGTTAACCTTATTGGTTCACCAAACTACACTAGTGTAGAATGGATTCATGGTTCCTGTGGTTAGTACCCTGTGTGAGGTGAATAGAAATGTTTTTATGACTCTTCAGAAACAGTTCACATAACAAAGGTTCTCAACTCAATGTGCCCGAACAAATATTGACTGAGGAATGAGCTATGGAGGAGCCCAACATCAAACCAAAAAGGACACTGAAAACAAGCGTGCCTTGTTTTCCTAATTTCTTCAAGGCTTGTGTTAACTACACTATTTCTTCTACTCTGACGGTATATGATCTCACTCCAGGGCCAAGTACAATGTGAGCATCCATTTTTATACATTTAAGTGTGTTAATAGGACAGAGAGACAAAGGGCATGGACCAAAAGAGAAGACACAGAATAGTGATGCTTTGTTCATAGCAGAAGCCACAGAAGTGAGAATACACAAAACAAGCTCCCATGCAACTCACAGAAGGAGCAATCTGAAATCCAGAGGGAAAATAAGAGCATTTGTCATTTTTTTTTCTTAAAAAAAACAGCTTTGGGAAAATTCACAATTAATGAAGAAGTGAGTTACAGTAGTCCTGCATAGTCAGAACAAGAAACTATTGAAGCCTAGGCTTGGCTTCAGGAGTGAGCCCCAAGTGTACCAGCACTGGGTAGAGTCCCCCCCATACACACACACAGAACAGCAAGAGCGGGAGGTGAAGCTGCTGCACCTGCACCCCATGTTCCTGATTCATTTATTTATGTGGAGGCTCGATCAATTTAGGAACTGCATATCTTTCTTAACTGCTATTAATATGAAGAGAATTTCTTCATATTGTAAGGAACCTCATCATGTGAACTGGGTAATGAAATTATGTGGTACTGGGCCTTCCAAAGCAGAGGGTGGGGGTGGGGCTTTATTTTATATTCATTTCCCAAAAGCAGCCAGAAAGGAGAATAAAGAGCAAAGCTCTCAGGCTAATATCAGGGTGTAAAGAAGTCACCATACAAGCCTGATAACCTGAGTTCAGAAGCTACATAAAAGCCAAGTGAAGCCCATGAGGCCCATGGCTGTAATTCCTGCATCCTTGTGGGGATGAGGGTTTAGGCACCAGGAGAATCCCTGGAAGATTGCAAGCCAGCTAGCCTGGCATAGGCTGTACTCTAAACAGACTATCACTAACAAGGTGGAAGTGAGAACTGAAACCCAAGATTGTTCTCTGACACCCACATGAGTGCTACACACACACACAAACACACACACACACACACACACACACACACACACAGTGAAGAACGGCATCTCTAGAAATACTAAGAAAGGCACTTAAAAGGAAAAGGTATCTTTCCCATTGTGTTTCCTTTGATCTAGAAATGTCCACAGGCCTCTCCACTTGAATGGGAGCTCAGGCCTTGTAGTAGAAAAAAATCTCTTTGTTATGTCTGCTTTCATGATCACTCACTGTCCTCTGTCATTTGTTATACAGGCTGCGGATGGCTGTCACCTTTCCCAATACTGCTCTTAAAGAGAAACTGTCTGAGCAACAACAACATTTAATTAGTGTCACATGCCAGATGTCCTGATGCATTAAATGATGTGATGCTCAGAACACCTGAGCTGGTAATATGATTAATTTTATTTATCAGCTTCACTGCCTGTAGTAGTAAGAAAACTCTGGTTTCTTCTGTAAATGTATTTTGGCTGATACTTACCTTTAAATAAATAGAATGTGAGTTTTCTAATCTAGTCGACTGAAGAGCTAAGAAAAATAAGATGTGGCCTTAGCTAAACAAATAGTAATTCTGGCAACTGACTGCCTATAAATTCAAACTTTTTCTTAAGTCAGCCCACCTCAACAGTTTTAGACTCTCAAAACTTCCAAAACTGCAAAAGCCAAAGCCTTAAAATAAATGTACTCTCTCTTTATGTCTCTCCATTTCTGGCTGTTTCTTTCTATATACTACACTCTACATAAATATGTATACATGCATATGTGTATATGTACACATAAGGGATATATACGTCTTTTCCTATGAGAAGTTTGGTATAACACTTAGTTTAATTGGTCTTGTCTTGAATCAATTTTCAACACTTAACTTAGATTGGAGGATTTCTAAAACTCTTTAGCAAGAAAAACTACAAAATACCAAGTGCCGGGGCAACCAAGAATCTGAGGCGTACCATAAAGTTTAGGGTACCCTGTAGGGAGCCGTTTGTGCTGCACCCAAACATGGTGCCGGCTTCCCGCCGAGAACTCAGCAAACAGAGCTGTTGCTTAGCCAAGAGACTTAATGCGCATGCACCACATAAGTCACAGCCCACCCCCGGGGCACGTGATTGAGCTACAGGAGGATGCACCAATCAGGTAGCAAGACAAGTCTCCTAGGCATATATAGCAATGCATTTTCTCCCCCACGTGAGAAGAAGAGGAAGACAGTGGGGAGATTTCGGGAGACCCCACGTGGAGGGATGGCGGAGAAACACCACGTGGAGAGAGACTCGGTAAAAGAGATTGCGGGAGGTCCCGAGTGGACAGAGACTGGACAGAGAGATCGTTCTTGGGGGACTGCGCGTGAGAGGCCGTCTAGACAGTAGAACTCGGTAGGGAGTCCCCGACTCAGAGACAAGTTTCCTGCTCATGAAGCCCCTGCTCAAAGTGCTGTTCAATAAAGGTTATCCGCAGAAGAAGCTGTTTGTTTTTTTGCACGCCTGTTCCTAGCGGCGGAAAGCGTGGGCGCGTGACAGTACCCAATGGAGCACTCCTTACTCCAATGGACAAAACATTTCAGGCAGCTCCTCTGTTAGAACAGTGTTGTAAAGAACGGCAACTGTCCACATATTATATAAGAAATATCAGAAGATGCTGAGATACCGTGGAAACCAATATAGCATAGAGAGATCTACAAGGGCTCCACATTCAAGTGGAAAGGTATGTTAAGATCTGGATATTATCTAGACCCAGGCAAACAGATATAGACTTTACATAAAAACTTTTTGGAATAATCTCAAACAGCTTCATTACAACTTAAATGAATCCTTTGTACCTGAATAATGTTTACGTGATTGATGAGGAATGGTGTTTCCAGTCTATTCATTATTAAATGTTCACAGCAATAATCAGTTTTTATTTGGAAGCTCCCATAAGACATACTGTCACCAACCCAATAGGCACTGACTTTCATTCTCATCATTTGAGAAAGAAATATTCTTCCAAACATTAAAACCCAAATTATAAATCATAATTCCATAAAGACATATGGATCTTGTCGATGAAAGTTGATGTTTACCTGGGGTTCTCTTTACCTAATTTTGGTATTGGAATAGCACAGATAAGTACTTAACACACCATAGGTACTAAGCATACGATAGCACTAAGAGCTACTTGTAACAGCTGAACCCCAAACCCCAATCTTGTACTGAGATATTGACAAATTTCTCAATCTTGCTTCATTTTCCTCTGCCTTTGTTTCTTTAACTACAATACAAGAAGAATAGCTGAGCCTGTTATGGTTCTTTGCTTGCATGTATAATGAGAGATATGTTTCTTTGGTCTGTACCCATTTGAATATTTCTAGATAGCATCAGATATATGAATGAAAACCCTCAATTGCCAGGAGACACAATCACAGTGCCAAAGAACCCCCAGAAGGAAACAATAGTGTGTAGAATTGATACCCTCTTTTCTTAATTTATAAAATGCAAACTCTCAGCACACTGTGAGACATATTTCTTAGCTTTGTCATGACACTGTTAACTTGATAATTCTTTTCTAGAAATGAGCCATTAGAAGCTTAAAGATTTTAAGTAGCTATCTCAAAACTATACACCGATAAGAAACAAGAACAAAAATTCCACTTTTCTAAAAATGCTGATATTTTTCCTCGACATATGATCCACAATTCAGAGATTGAGGATAGTGTTTTCACATTTTTGGAACAACAGAATCAAAATAGAACTGAAATCGTCCTTACATTCAACATGAGAGAGAGAATTATTAAATAAACACAATTGCCTAAATATTTCATTAGAATATTATCTTTGGAGAAATTAAAAGTGTTGGGTTTTTTTTTTAACCAAAATCTACTCATAGGCAGCCTGTTCTAAACTTAAATGTCAAGTGTTGTGTTTCTTATTCATACACACACTTCTCATGCCAGCTCTTCCACATTGTTACTGGTCCATTGGCAGTTGCTCCTCTTCCAGGTTGTCAAGTTCATGTATTTCTAGTTATCACAATCTGTTCTTATTTTTTCCAATTCATCCTTTGATCAAATGAGAAAAGCTATCAAGTCAATCTATTCAGGAAATGAGCAGCTATTTCCCCCAAGAGCATCTGTGATGCTCAGGAGAGGGTTCAGAAATATCCTGCGTCCTATTGCTCATTCAAAGCATGGCATCAGTTGTCTTATTCATGCACAAGATAATCCATCATCTTTTACCAGTTTTAAAACATGTATTTTCATAACTCAAGTACTTAGTTCTAGAGAAGAAAGTGCCACTTTATGGCGTAAAGAAAGGTGGAGAGAGTTAAAATAGCTATCTGCTGAATGTCCTCTACAAACTTTTCAATGTTCCCACACTCCTCTGTGCTTAGCACACACTACCCTTCTCCCTTCCTCATTTCTCTTTGTGCCATTCTCTACAATGTTTTTAAATTGCTTTAAAGAGCATTATTGTATAACTAGTGCTCTTTTAAGGAAAGAATAACCCTTCTAAACTTTAAAACTCCAATTTCAAATCATATTTTCATAAAGACGCATGGAGCTTTTCAGTGAGAGTTGATGTTTATGTAGGGATATCCTTATCTCATTGATACTCAGAACAACATCGATCAGTACTTAATATTTAGTATTTATCCACCCCAAGTTAACAAATGAGAAAACAGACTCAAACTGTAAGGCAGAGAGAGGAGAGTAAAAATCTAAGAGTGAAAGTTGCTACAAAAGTGCTAAGAGCACATTTCACATTCTTCGGAAGAAGACCACCTTCCCCTAGCCAGAGAGAAAGCGATGATGGGACCAGCACTGGTCAGCAAGTTCTACTGTAGAAAACTACAGAGAAATTTTAATGCCTTAATATTAAATTTAATCAAGTTATAATGGCTTTCCCAACCTTACCCTCATTATAGATTTAACTTTATAATTTGTTATTCTGTGGCATGTGTATGACATGTCTGTGGAAGAATCTATGGAAGTCAGAGGAAAAGTTTTGGACTCACATCTCTCCTTCCACCTCTGCCTGTAATCTGGTGGCTGAACTTGGTTGGTTGGGATTGCACTGTTGACCCAAATGTAGCTTTGCACACTGAGGCATCACAGCAGCTTATCAATACCTAGCTACTGTTTTCATAAGTCCTCTGCAAAGCCTGCACTCTGATTACCACACAAAATCCTCTCCTACAACTTCACCCTGCTTAGGTTGTATAGGTTTAAGTTAGCCAATCTTGCCTGATATACACCATTTTTATAATGCATTTGTTAGGTTGGCATCCAAAGTAATGGATTTATCATGGTCTATGAATTTATAAAGAATTTATCAGACATACATGTGTGGCCTACCTAGGTTTTGACCTGTACTTTTCCAGCTAAGTTTAGTTTCAGGTTTTTATGCCAACTTGAATGTATAAATTGCATGCCACCACCTTTACCCACCTTCCTAGTAGCTTGACATCTTTCTTATTCCTTACATACCATAGACGCTAACAACAATTTTTTGGAATTTTTTTCTTAGAATACCATTTTATTTTTCAGTAGTTCCTTGTGACAGTCAGGAAACTGTAATTAGATTATAAATAAAACTATCAATTCCCTTTCATTTTGGGATTGCTCATTAAAACACAAGCATCGTCTTCTCTAAAGCTGGTGCCTCCATGCAGAAATCACCTTTTTAACTTTTTTTCTCCAATTTTTTGCTAAGTGTTTTAAAGTGTGGCACCACCATTTTTTAAGCAACTGATCTTCCTGGAATGAATTCATGTCAACTGTGATACGGAAATTTAATGGGACTGTCCCAGTTGTTCCGGCACCACTTGTTGAGCAGACCATCTGTTCTCGGCAACTGTCTACTAATACCTTTATAACTGATAAACTAGCATCGCATGAGTGAGTCTCATCCTTAGCAGCCAGCTGTATTATTTAATGTACCAACTTCATAAATGAGCATCTGTATCACTCCCATCCTCACTCCCCATCCAATTCCTCCTATGTCTCTCCTCCTTCACAAATTCATGGTCTCTTCTTAATTATTGTTGTTACACACACCGTGTGTGTGTGCCTTTGTGTGTGTGAGAGAGAGAGACAGAGAGACAGAGGGGGGGAAGAGAGAGGAAGGGAAGGAGGGAGAGAGAGAGAGAGAGAGAGAGAGAGAGGAGAGAGAGAGAGAGAATACTTATGCATACATGTCTATACAACCTACTGATGTTCAGGGCTGACATGGAAATGACAGTCACTTACATGGGACTTACATGGGAGCTTGTCCCTATAAGGATTGTCCCTTTCTCTCAGCAGCCACTGACTGATGACCTGCAGCTGTTTACCTATGCATGCCACAGTGTGAAATTCTATCTGCCCATGTTGTCACATCAACTGGTATTTTCATTATACTGCTCGTCTCCAGGCAACCATGTTGTTGGAATTTTGGGGCGCATTTTTGCTATTATATCTAGGGGGACACTATCTGGTATCCTTCATTCTGCTCCTCTGTCTCTTCAAATCTTTCCACCCCCTCTTCCATGGTTTTTCCGTGTGCCTTAGCTGTGGAAGTTGAGTTGCACTTATGTGAGATGGAACAGAGAGCCTCATACTGATATCTTCTTAAACCAGTACATGCACTAGTGGCATTCTACATACTTACTCTTATTTCCACATGGAAAGGTCTAGTTCTCAGTCTGTGACATAATCAGGGTTTCAACTGCTATGATAAGACACTCTGACCAGGAGAAGAAAATAAACAGTAAACAGTTTATTTTATAAATCCTGGGATTACATTCCATCATTGAAAAAAGATAAGAAAAGAACTGAAAACAAAACCCTGAGGGAAAAACTGATACAAAGGCAAAGGAAGAATGGTGCTTACAGGCATTCTTTCTTTCTTTGTTTAATTGAACAACTTTATTTTTTAAAAACAGATAAATGTACAGATTTTAAAAGCATTTTTGCATAAAAGCATATGAATACATTTTTGTCAGTACTTGATTTTTTTTAAAGGTTTGGTAGTATGCATTAAAACCTTACTAGTTACAATGAGCATAAAGTACATGTAAAAGAAGATGTAACCTGGAAATAGTGAAAGAGTTCTTAAAGTGTAAAGATTAAAAATAATGATTTTTCTTTTCTTTGTTTTTTTTTTTTTGGACTTTATTTCTCTTGAACTTTATATAGTCTGTGAGTTGTTTCTAGCAGTGTTAAGAGATTTCTAGGGTTAGTATCCAATTATCAGTGACTGCATATTATGTCTGTTCTTTTGTGACTGGGTTATCTCACTCAGGGTGATATTCTCTAGATGCATCCATTTTCTTAGGAATTTCATAAAGTCATTGTTTCTGATAGCTGAGTAGTACTCCATTGTGTAAATATACAATTTTTGTATCCATTCGTCTACCCAAGGACATCTGGTTTCTTTCCAGCTACTGGCTATTATAAATAGGGCTGCGAAGAACATTGTGGTGTATGTGTCTTTGTTGTATGTTGGAGCTTTTCTAGGATATATGCTCAGAAGTAAAATAACTGGGTCTTCAGGTAGTACTATGTCCAGTTTTCTGAGGAACTGCCAGACTGATTTGCATAGTGGTTGTAACAGTGTACAAACCTACCAACAGTGGAGAAGTGTTCCTTTTTCTCCACAAACTCGCCAGCATCTGCTGTCATCTGAATTTTTTATCTTAGCCACTCTGACTGGTGTGAGGTGGAATCTCAGAGTTGTTTTGATTTGCATTTTCCTGATGACTAAGGATTTCATGCAGTTCCTTAGATGCTTCTCAGCCATTCGATATTCCTCAATTGACAACTTTTTGTTTAGCTCTGTACCCCATTTTTTAATAGGATTGTTTGTTTCTCTGGTGTCTAACTTCTTGAATTCTTTCTATACCATGGATATTAGGTCTCTATCAGATGTGGGGTTGGTAAAGATCTTTTCCCAAACTGTTGGCTGCTGGTTTCTTTTTTTGAGTGTCCTTAGCCTTATAGAAACTTTGCAATCTCATTAAGTCCCATTTATCAATATTTGATCTTAGATCACAAGCCATTGGTGTTCTGTTCAGGAAATTTTCTCCTGTGCCTATGAGTTCTAAGGTTTTCCCTAGTTTTTCTTCTAATAGGTTAAGTGTACCTGGTTTAATGTGGAGATCTTTGATCCACTTGCACTTGAGCTTTATACAAGGAGATAAAAAAGGGTCTATTTTCATTCTTCTGCATGCTGAGTGCCAGTTGGACCAACACCATTTGTTGAAGAGGCTGTCCTTTTTCCATTGAATGTTTACAGCTCCATTGTCAAAAATCAAGTGACCATATATGTGAGGGCTCATTTCTGGATCTTCTATTCTATTCCATTGATCCACATGCCTATTTCTGTACCAGTACCATGCAGATTTTAACACAATTGCCTTGTAATATAACTTGAGGTCAGGGATAGTGATTCCTGCAGTTGTTTGCTTGTTTTTGGGAATGGATTTTGCTATTTTAGGTCTTTTGTTATTCCAGATGAAATTGCACATTGCTCTTTCCAACTCTATGAAGAATTGGGTTGGAATTTTGTTGGGAATTGCATTGAATCTGTATATTGCTTGTGGCAAGATGGCCATTTTTACAACATTGGTCCTTCCAATCAATGTGCATGGGAGATCTTTCCATTTTCTGAGATCTTCCTCAATTTCCTTCTTTAGAGAATTAAAGTTCTTGTCATATAGGTCCTTCACTTGCTTAGTTAAAGTCACACCAAGGTATTTCATATTGTTTGTGACTATTGTGAAGGGTAACTTATCCCTAATTTCTGTTTCCCCATGATTGTCCCTTGAGTAGAGAAAGGCTAGGGATTTGTTTGAGTTAATTTTATATTCAGCCACTTTGCTTAACTTGATTATCAGCTATAGAAGTTCTCTGGTAGAATGTTTTGGGTCACTTATCTACACTATTATGTCATCTTCAAACAATGATCTTTCTACTTCTTCTCATTCAATTTGTAACCATTTGATTTCTTCTTGCTCTGTAATTGCTCAGGCCAGGACTTCCAGTACTATGTTGAATAGGTAGGGGGGAGAGTGAGCAGCCTTGTCTAGTCCCTGATTTTAGTGGGATTTGCTTCAAGTTTCTCACTGTTAAGTTTAATGTTGGCTATTGGTTTGCTGTATATTGCTTTTATTATGTTTAGATATGGGCCTTGGATTCCTTTTCTTTCCAAGACTTTTAACATAAAGTGGTTTTGAATTTTGTCAAATTCTTTCTCAGCATCTAGTGAGATGACTATTTGTTTTTTTTCTTTGAGTTTGTTTATATGGTGGATTATGTTGATGGATTTCCATATATTAAACCATCCCTGCATCCCAGGCATGAAGCCTACTTGATCGTGGTGAATGATCATGTTAATGTGTTCTTGGATTCAGTTTGCAAGGATTTTGTTGAGTATTTTTGCATCAGTGTTCGTGAGATTGGTCTGAAGTTCTCTTTCCTTGTAGGATCTTTGTGTGGTTTAGGTACGAGGGTTATTGTGGCCTGGAAAAATAAGTTATGACATATTCCATTTAACTATATCTTGTGTTATAGTTTGGAGAGTATTGGTATTAGGTCGTCAATAAATGTCTAATAGAATTCTGCACTTAACCCATCTCGACCTGGGATTTTTTTGGTTGGGAGGCTTTTGATGACTTCTATTTCTTTAAGTGTTATGGGATTATTTAGATGATTTAACTGGTCCTGGTTTAACTTTAGTATCTGGTATCTGTCTAGAAATTCATCCATCTTTTTCACATTTTCCAGCTTTGTTGAGTATAGGTTTTTGTAGTAAGATCTGATAGTTTCTTGAATTTCCTCGGTTTCAGTTGTTATGTCTTCATTTTCCTTTTTGATTTTGTTAATTTGGATACTCTCTCTTTGCCCTCTAGTTAGTCTGGCTAAGGGTTTATCAATCTTGTTAATTTTCTCAAAGAACCAGCTCTTGGTTGCGTTGATTCTTTGAATGGTTCTTTTTCTTTCTATTTGTTCAGTTACTACTCTGAATTTGATTATTTCTTGCTGTCTACTCCTCTTGGGTGTATCTGCTTTCTTTTGTTCTATAGCTTTCAACTGTGCTGTCCAGTTGCTAATGTATGCTCTCTCTAGCTTCTTTTTGGAAACACTCAGAGCTATGAGTTTTCCTCTCAGTGCTGCTTTCATTGCATACCAATTTGGATATGTTGTGTTTTCATTTTCATTAAATTCTAGAAAATCCTTAATTTCTTTCTTTATTTCTTCTTTGACTATGTTATCATTTAATAGAACATTGTTTAGTTTTCATGTGTATATGAGCATTTTGTTTTTGTTTTTGTTGTAATTAAATACCAGCCTTAGGCTGTGGTGATCTTTTAGGATGCAGGGGAGTATTTCAATCTTCTTATATCTATTGAGGCTTGTTTTGTGACAGATTATATGGTCAGTTTTGGAGAAGGATCGTGAGGTGCTGAGAAGAATGTGTATTCTTTTGTTTTAGGATGAAATGTTCTGTAGATGTCTATTAATTACAAGTGTTTTATAACCTCTTGTAGTTTTACAGTGTCCTTGTTCATTTTCTGTTTTCATAATCTGTCCATTGGTGAGAGTGGGGTATTGAGGTCTCGCACTATTATTGTGAGGGCTGCAATGTATTTTTATTGAGCTTTAGTAGGGTTTCTTTTATGAATATGGATGCTCTTGTATTTGGAACATCTATGTTAAGGATTGAGAGTTCCTCCTGACAAATCTTCCCTGTAATGAGTAAGAAGTGTCCTTCCTTATCTTTTTTGATAACTTTTGTTTGAAAATCTACTTTATTCAATATTAGAATGGCTACTCCAGCTTGTTTCTTGGGGCTTTTTGCTTGGACAATTTTTTCCCAACCTTTTACTCTGAAATAGTGTCTGTCTTTGTCTCTGAGATGAGTTTCCTGTAGGCAGCAAAAGGCTGGATTCTGTTTATGTATTCAGTCTGATAGCCTATGTCTTTTTATTTGGGAATTGAGTCCATTTATATTAATAGATATTAAGGAATAGTGGTTGCTGTTTCCTGCCATTTTTGCTTTTAGAGGTAGATTTGTGCCTGTATGTCTTTATTCTTTTGGTTTTCTTGCTTAGGAGTTTTCTTGTTTTTACTAGGATGTAGTTTCCCTCCTTCTATTGGATTTTTCACCTATAATTACTTCTTGTACTGGGTTTGTGGTCAGGTATTGTGTAAATTTAGTTTTGTCCTGTAATATCTTGGTCTCTCCATCTATGGTTATTGAGAGTCTTGTTGAGTATAGCAGCTTGGTCTGGCACTTCTGTTCTCTTAGGGTCTGCATGATGTCTGTCCAGGATCTTCTGACTTTCATAGTCTCTGTTGAGAAGTTTGGTGTGATTCTTACTGGTCTGCCTTTATATGTTACATGACCTTTTTTCCTTACTGCTTTTAGTATTCTTTCTTTGCTTTGGGCACTTGGTGTTTTGACTCCTATGTTTCAGGAGGAATTTTTTCTGGTCCACTCTATTTGGAGTTCTGTAGGCTTCTTTTATGCTCATGGTCATCCGATTCTTAAGGGTAGGGAAGTTTTCTTCTATGATTTTTTGAGGATATTTACCGTGCCTCTTAGTTGATATTCTTCACCCTCTTCTATTCCCATTATCCTTATGTTTGGTCTTCTCATTGTGTCCTAGATCTCCTGGACATTTTGGGTAGGAGCTTTTTGGTTTTTGCATCTTCTCTGACTGTTTTGTCTATGTTTTCAATGTTGTCTTCGGTTCCTGAGATTCTCCTTTCCATCTCATGTAGTCTGTTGGAGATGCTTGTATCTGTGACTCCTGATTTCCTTTTTAGGATTTCTACCTCTAGGGTTGTCTTTTTTAAAGTTTTCTTTATTGTTTCCATTTCTGTTTTAAATTCCTTTTTCAATTACTTCTTCTCTTTGGTTATGTTTTCCTCTAGTTCTTTGAATTCTTTGAGAATTTTTTTTTGTTTCTTCTTCTATTTCTTTATTCTTTTTCTCCCGTTTTGTTTAAGTGAGTTATTCACGCTCTTCTTAAAGATCTTCATCATCATCTTGAGGTATGATTTCAGGTCTGAGTCTTCTTTTCTGGAGTGTTTGGCATTCTGCTGTTTGCTGTGATGGGAGAGCTGGGTTCTGATGTTGCCGAGTAGTCTTGGTTTCCATTGGGTACGTTCTTTTGCTTTCCTCTTGCCATCTTGTTGTCTGTGATTATAAGTGGTCTTATTGTCAGTGATTGGTTCCCGTCTCTCCTGTGTACCTGCCCTGTGTCCCTGAATCTCTGCTGTTTTAGGTGGCACATGACTTGAGCATTTGTTCTGCGCACGAGGGCCTTCCGAGTAGACCTAAGTGTCTACATCCGAGTTCCTGCTCCCCTGGACCAACTGGAGGGCTGCCCCTACTGCATTCTAGGCCTAGCCCTCTCTGAATCCTGGCTACTCGCAGTGCATTCTCACCATGCCTGGAACTCCGCTATTCCTTGTGGCAAATGGCCTGAGCATTTGGTCCTCATGCAAGGGCCTTCTGAGTCGAAACTGAGTCTCTCGGCAAAGTTCCTGCTCCTCTGAACCAATGGGGGGGACACTTTCCATGTGCTCAGCCCAGACCTCTCTGTGCCCCGGCTACTCACAGTGTAGTCTCACCAGGCCTGTCTCACTGTATCTCTGCTGTTCCTGTTGGCAAAATCCCTTACAGGCTTTCTTTAGGTGGACTGTTCATCCTGTTTTCATATACTTCTCAGGTATATCTGCCCAGAAGAAAAAATAATAATCTTTAACCAAATAAAATTATACACAGCAAACAAACAAACTGCAAAAACAACTCCTGAACATAAGGCCTGCCCTGGACTGGTGCAAATACCCAATATAATTCCATTGCAGAAAACTGATTTCTCTCTCCAACCAGGTATAAATAACAATTCAATTGTTTACTTTTATCCCAGTGACTGCTTTTTTCATTCATTCATTCACTTTTAAATATAACAAAATAAAACCTAATAAGATTTAACCAAAACTATCACATTGCAGTTAGAAAGACAGACAGACAGAAGGAAAAGAGCCCAAGAGAAGGCATAGGAATCGGATAGCCACTATTTCACACACTCAAGAATCCCCAAAAGATGCTAAACTGGAAGCTATAATGTCATAAATGCAGAAAACCTGCTTCAGATCGGCGCAGGCCCTATGCGTACAGCAGCACTCTGGGGGCTCACATGAGCTTTGAGCATGTTGATTCACATGGCCTGCTCTCTTGGTCTCCTCTTTCCCGTGAGCTCTGATGCTCTGAGCATGTTGATTCACATGGCCTGCTCTCTTGGTCTCCCCTGAGCTCTGATGCTTTGAGCATGTTGATTCACATGGCCTGTTCTCTTGGTCTCCCCTGAGCTCTGATGCTCTGAGCATGTTGATTCACATGGCCTGCTCTCTTGGTCTCCTCTTTCCCCTGAGCTCTGATGCTCCCTCTGCCTCATTCTTGATGTTCCCCAAAGGATTTGATTTGAGTGAGACATCCGATTTAGGGCTTGAGTGTTTCACGGACTCTCACTCTCTGTGCAGTGTCTGGCTCTGGATGCATGTATTTACGCCCATCTGGTACAAGAAGAAGCTTCTCCTGAGTGCAGGCAATAGAAACATAGGTATTTTCTCATCTGAGCATCCCTTTTCCCAAATGACTATAGATATCTCAAGCCAACATAAAACTAGCCAGTACAAGCCTTCTCAGAGAAGGCTCTTTGTGCAGTACAGAGACTATTACAGAGATCTATGGCTGGTCAAAATGCAAAGAACCGGTGATGTTTTACATTTTCACAGCATTATACCAAATCTTCACATTGGCTAAACTGAGCCCATTTCATTTGCATCCCTTAAATTCTTTAGAGTTCTCCTCACTCAAAGAAATTTTGGAATCTGCTCTTTAATTTCCATAGAAAATCTACAAAACGTTTTAGATGTTTTCATTGAGATTGGATTAAAATTTAAGATTAATTGGGAGCCATAGAATGTATATGTATCTGTTCTGGAATTTCTCTTTCCGTGGTGTGCATTTTTCTTTATCCATCTTTTTTATGTACACTTGGGTGGAGTTTTATAATTACCAGTGCAAAAGCTAAAACCTAACTTGCCCAGTTTTACCAAGTATATGTGTTTTGTATATTCCAAAAATGACATTTTTTACTTGTTCTTTGACAGATTTATAAAACTGCAATTAACTTCTGTGCATTTGCTATGCAACTCAGTTGAACTCAGCTGTACTGAGTTCTCTCAAGGACCTCTAGAAACCTTTCCTGTAGATTTTCTATGCACAGTTCCTTTTTATCTGTAAATCATGAAACTACAGTTGCTGGGTCTTTTTCTTCTAATTCTTACATCATTTATTTCTCATCATCACTCACTCTGCTTTCTGAAGATTCTAGTAAAATGCTAATAAATATGAGGGACATTAGGCACTTTCCTGGCTGTTGACAAAGGACATCTCATGGCAAATGCCTTTTATAGTTGGTAAATAGAGGAGTTTTAAGTTTTGATACTTGAAAAGATTATCATCTTGTTTTTTTCCCATTTTCCTGTATGTTTCTAGCTCATTAAGACACATTTATCTTGAGTGGTTTAATTCTATTAACAGATAATTTAATATTAGGGACATTTCTACTACCTGGCATAAATCCAAGAGGTCTGAAGTGTTTATTTTAAAGTATTTTAATACAAACACTTTAGTAAAATGGATTTCTTGACTTTGTTTTCTAATATTTGTGAGAAAATAAAATATATTTCCCCATATTTCTTTTCCTAGGACTCTTCGAGTTCTGGGTGAAATGGCCTCTCACACCTCAGGGCAGTTTACTTAAGCATCAGACGGAGTTTCCTTTGACTCTTGTTCTCCTGAAGAATCCAAGTCGGCCTCGTAGTGAAGGAAAGTGAGTTAAAAACCAGTATTTACCTCTGTTCTCTCCCTCAATGGAAGAGTTTCGAAAGGTAAGAAACAGATAAACAGATAATAGCCACAGCGGAAGAACTGTGGAAGTTGAAGCCTAAGCAGGCTATAAAAGAAAACACTTGTCCCTGATGGCAGAGCGCTTAGAGGCAGGAACGAGCACATCTGGGATCTGGGGGAGAATGAAGAGCTGCATGGGAAAAACAGCTAAAAATAGGAGAGAAAATCTAGATATGATAGGGAAAGGTTGACTTGTAATATATTCAATGGCAAGAAAAATGAGAAAGTAAGGAGCTACATGCAGGTACTCTGCTGGAAACTTATGTAGAAAGATGGCAGCCACACATTCTGCTCCAAAAGCTGGGGCTGCCAAGCTTCTGCTTTCAGGAAACTGTTAACAGAGGCTTGTCTGTAGCACTGCCAAGCCCATTTACATTTCAGATAAATGTTCAAAATTATGATAATTGGGTCATGTTTATAGTTTTAAAATATATCTTTCCTTACATGTAATTAAGTTTTACTTTAACAGGTCCTTCAGGTTTACATTTGTTCAACATGGCAAGTCCAAGGTCCATACCTAAACACAGTAGAAGCAATATATAGCAAACCAGTAGCCAACATCAAATCAAATGGGGAGAAACTTGAAGCAATCCCACTAAAATCAAAGACTAGACTAGGCTTCCCACTCTCTCCCTACCTATTTACTATAGTACTTGAAGTCCTGGCTGGAGCAATTAGATGACAAAAGGAGGTCAAAGAATACAAACTGGAAAGGAAGTAGTCAAAATATCACTATTTGCCAATGATATGATAGTATACTTAAATGACCCCAAATATTCCACCAGAGAACTCCCACAGCAGATGAACAACTTCAGCAAAGGGGCTGGATATAAAATTAACTCAAACAAATCAATGGTCTTCCTCTACTTAAAGAATAAACAGGCTGAGAAAAAATTAGGGAGATGATACGCTTCACAATGATCACAAATGATATAAAATACCTTGATGTGACTCTAACAAAGCAAGTGAGAAATGGATATGATAAGAACTTCAAGTCTCTGAAGAAAGAAACTGAAGATCTCAGAAGATAATAAGATCTCCCATGCTCATAGATTGGCAGGATTAATATAGTAAAACTGGCCATCTTGTCAAAAGCAAACTACAGATTTAATGTAATCCCCATCAACTATTCATAGAGTTAAAAAGAGCAATTTGCAAATTCATTTGGAATAACAAACAAACAAACAAACAAAAAGGATAGTGAAAACTATTCTCAACAATAAGATAACTTCTGGGGAAATCACCATCCTTGATCTCAAGCTGTATTATAGAGTAATAAAAACTGTATGGTATTAGTACAGAACCCACGTACCTATGGTCACTTGATCTTTGACAAAGAAAATAAAACATTCAGTGAAAAAAAAGACAGCCTTTTCAATAAGTGGTGCTGGTTCAACTGGTGGTCAGCAGGTAGAAGAATGCAAATCAATTATCTCCCGGTACAAAGCTGTAGTCCAAGTGGATCAAAGACCTCCACATAAAAGCAGATACACTGAAACTACTAGAAGAGAAAGTGGGGAAGAGCCTCAAACACATGGGCACAGGGGACAATTTTCTGAACAGAACACTAATGGCTTATGCTTTAAGATCAACAATTGACAAATGGGACTTCATAAAATTGCAAAGCTTCTGTAAGGCCAAAGACATTGTCAATAGAATAAAACAAAACCCCTCAGTTTTGGAAGAGATCCTTACCAAACCTACATCTGATACAGAACTAATATACAATATATACAAAGGTAGACTCCAGAGAATTAAATAACTCTATTTTAAAATGGAGTATAGAGCTAAACAAAGAATTCTCAACTGAGGATTATCAAATGGCTAAGAAGCACCTAAAGAAATGTTCAGCGTCATTAGTCACCAGGGAAATGCAAATCAAAACAGCCCTGAGATTCTACTTCATACAAGTCAGAATGACTAAGATCAAAAACTCTGGTAACAGCAGATACTAGCAAGGATGTGGAGAAAGAAGAACACTCCTCCATTGTTGGTGGGTTTGTAAGCTCATACAAACCCTCTGGAAATCAGTCTGGTGGTTTCTCAGAAATTGGACATAGTAGTTACTACTTGATGACCCAGCTATATCACTCCTAGGCATATACCCAAAAGATGCTCCAACATATAACAAGGACACATGCTCTACTATGTTCATAACAGCCATTTATAATTATAATTATAATTATTTATAAGATCCAGATACTGGAATGAAGCCAGATGTTCTTCAAGAAAGAATGGATACAGAAAATGTGGTGCATTTACAAATGGAATTCTACTCAGCTATTATAAACAATGACTTCATGAAATACTTAGGCACTGAATGCAACTAGAAAATACCATTCTGAATGAGGTAACCCAGAAACACACACACACACACACACACACACACACACACACACACACACACACACACACAAACATCTAAAGATACTTACAGTAAGTAGGAAAGAACTTGCCTGGTAAACATAAAACCCTAGGTTCAATATCCAATGCTTGAACGGGCAAATAGAACCTGTGTGGACTAAGGCAGTGAGTATGTGGGTAAGAACATTTTGTATGCAAGCACAAGTAGTCCAGTGTCCCTGTCAGTGGCTAACATGGTTGTGAGCATATAATGTCAGCACTGTGGCCAGGGTTAGAGAGGTAGTTTGAGAGACACAGACATCTGAATCTTGGGAACTCATTGACCACCCAACCTAGGCAAAATGCTTAACTTCTGGTGCATAGAAAAACCCTGTCTAGAGGTATGAGAGCAAAGAGCAACACAGAATACCTCATGACTCTCTCTACTATTGATGGTAACAATGCTGGTGTAATAATGCATGCACCATATACACACACACCCTATATATGCATATGCGCTCTCTCTCTCTCTCTCTCTCTCTCTCTCTCTCTCTCTCTCTCTCTCTCTCTCTCTCTCTCTCTCTCTCTCTCTCTCTCACACACACACACACACACACACACACTTACCATGTACTAACACTAAGTGACCGTCCCCTTGATAGAATTCTTTTTTTTAATCTACTCATGTACTGAGAGATATCCATCAGTTTCTTAATGTCGTGCTTTTGCTCAGAAGTCAATAGATGGTCTGTTTATTCACCAATTTGGCTACTACATCTCAACCTTTCCTAGCCTGTAAGAACATACCTCAGAGATCACATTTTCAAACATCAGTGACCTTTCATGACCTCACCACAGAAATAAACACTTTCTACCTTAAAACTTTTCCCAGAAATTGAAGGAAAAAGAGATGAATATGGGCGAATGTGGAGAAGCACCATACTTACTCAGTTCACTTTATCAATACTTTGTACTTTATGGATTACTGTTAATTGCCTCTTAGTTATTTTGAAGTAAAAGTTACACAAGAGCCATCTAAAGTACTCAGTTGAAGTGCATTTAATATAATCACACCGTTGTGTGTTCATTCATTTTCTCTATTTCCTTCTAACCTTGGGTTTAACTCAATTCCACAGGAATGGCTGACTGAAGGTTGATTGATTGACTGGTTGGCTGGTTGATTGATTGATTTTTGATTGACTGATTAATTGATCAGCTGGTTGGTTGAGTGAGTTACTGAGTGTTTTTCTTGCTTCAACTGTTCCAGCTTTCCTCATTGGGAGCACTTTCTCTTGCTTAGAATTTCTGTGCCCTTTGACATACCTTTATCTATATGCTTTTCATGTGAACTTCCATTCTGGTTGATATTTGAGTTTTTCTTCATTATTCTTATGAAGAGAACTAATTGGTTTTAAATGAAATACTGCAAAATAAAAAGGAGACGAACCTCGAGTGGGAGAACTCAGAGTTCTGGCCCATCAACTGTAGCTGAGGATGTGGATGGCAGAGACTCCCATGTTCTCTTACTCTACACAAGTTCTACATGATCACAAAATTAAATAAATTTCTAAATTAGGAATGGACAAATAAAAGTCAATTGTTCTTTTTCTGCTCCTATATTCCTCCACCCCATAATATTAACCAAACTTCTGAACTATGTGTTTCTTTTATATTCTTCATACTTAGCACTAGATACACATTTACTAGGTTGTTAATTTAAATTGTATTCTATAAAGAAATAGCTAGGCTATAGAGATAACTCTGTGGTTGAGAGCACCTAATGTTTGGTGTCCAGCACCACGCTGTGGCTCTAACTTCAGTTGCAGAGGACCTGATGCCCTTTTCTTAAGAAGGAATGGGCATAAGAATGGTGAATATACATGCATGTAGGAAAAACATTTGTACTCTTAAAATAAAAACAAATAAGTCTAATAAATAAATATCCTAATAAATATCCTAATATAATCAATAAAGAATGGCTTAAACATCTGTATAGAAACTCATAAATGAAGTACAAATTGAATCATGTACTTGTTTCCTCATTTACTTGAAGTCATATTTATTTTAGTTTCTGGCTTCATTTTTAAATGAAACTTAGTGGACATTTTGCAACTTAAAATACATTGCTATGTATGGTAAAGATATTAATAACATATCAAAATGCTGGGCAGATAAAATTATTAGCTGCATTCAAAAAGGCATATTTAGTAGTAAAATGTTCAATTATGCTACATAACTTTCTAAAATACTTGTTTTAGCTTTTCCTATAATAACCTGTTTTCATTTTGATATCATTTACATCTTTCCTACCCCACTTACTGTTATTCTCAATATTTTTTTTCAAATTTTAAACATTTCTTAACCATTTACAATGTTTGGATTGACTGCTTCTTGTAGAGCTTCTGGAATATGAATCTTTAATTTTTACCTTAAAATTGTTTGATCAAAACAAAAAAATGACAACTGCTATGAGTTAAAGAATAAAGCAAAAATCAAAAGTCATCTCTATACATACTTACTCAAAGTTTCCCAAAGAAATAGAATGTATGTTTTCAAGTGACAGAGCATCAAGGTGCATGTGAACATGGTGTCTGATCTTCACGTGCAACAGTGTCAAACACTGAGCTCTCTCAGAAAGGGTGAGTGTGCACACCCGAGTTTCTGCTTTTTCTGTCCATCCTGGTTTACAGCCTGTTGAATGACGCCACCCAAATTCAGAGTGTGACTTCCCCACTCAGTTCTCTAATCTCCAGACGCCTCTTCTCTGAAAACACCCCCACAGGCACCGATAGAGGTATCTTCAGTAGGTTCTTCAGGTATTACTTTCTCCAGTCAAGATAACAATGAAAATTAGCCACATAGTATATAAGCCACTTCCCTTATAAGAATTATTAGCCAAGTCACATTTTTGCTTAGCACACAGAAAAGGAAGTATGGTATTGCAAGTCACAACAGTATTTAGCATCCTAACTGCAAGTCTGGAATCACAGTATCTCTGTTCTCAGCAAATCTCTAACAAAGCCTGGGTCTCTGGGTACAGAAGCAGGTACGTAGTTTAACAGCCATGACTTCAGAAAAACCATTGTAAAATGGATGATGTCCAAAAGTCTACAGGGAGGAAATGTGCAGAGTGCAGTCTGATCAGCACCTTTGTGCTCTGACAAAGTTAGAAATGGTTTAAGTTGTAAGAAACAAGCAACCGTGGTAAAGAACACACTGGGCCTCTGTTGAGTCCAACCACACACTTCAACTCAGAAAGCACAAGTCTGCTGTATGTTCTTAATGCCCGCTGCCCACATCGGGACCCTAGTCTTTCAGGAGTTACCAGATTGAAGTTTATACTTACATTTGTTCTGTTCCATGGAGTGTTTCCATCAGAGTGAATAAACTGTGCGAGAGCAAATGGCTCAGCCATAAAGAAAAAGGAGCATAGTAAATGACACAGGAAATAACTGTCACCAGACGTGTACACACAACTACAGCTGTGGGTCAGTGTTCGTACAGCCCTCAGGGAAAAGCACCCATGACCTCTGCATACACTCAGGCAGCTTTCACTGACTGGTGCTCCCAACATCCTTCCAGTGCTATGGTTTCTCCAAATACTGTCACCCTGGTTGCATGGCTTAGTCACCTCCCCAGGTCTGGCGTTTGTTTTTTGTTTGCTTGCTTGCTTTTGTTTGGTCATTTAGCTATCGAAATATTTTTCTACCTGTCTGTTGCTTTGTTCTCTCTCCTAATCTAGGATCATCCTAGACAGAGTGGCCTTGACAGAAACAATAGAGGTGAGGTTAGTCTTGTGGCGGTGAACTTTTAAATAAACAGAACCTAAGTAACTAATCAGCTATCCGCTGTTTTCAGGGAGGGTTGCAGAGTGAGGGTTGACAGTCCCAAGACACGCCCCTGATTAGAACCTGCTCCAAGACAAGCCCCTTGTTAGAACCTGCTCCAAGACACGCCCCTGGTTAGAACAAGCTCTAAGGGACTTACTTTCTCTTTGAGCCAACCAATATCCGACACTGAATAAGCCATGAATCAAGTGGCCCAAGTATTTACTAGGCTGTGCTGTGAAGCTACAGACAGCTTATTTTCCATTATGCATTTAGCTGTTGCAAAAAAAAAAAAAAAAAGAAGAAGAAAAAGAAGAAAAAGAAGAAGAAGAAGAAGAAGAAGAAGAAGAAGAAGAAGAAGAAGAAGAAGAAGAAGAAGAAGAAGAAGAAGAAGAAGAAGAAGAAGAAGAAGAAAAAGAAGAAAAAGAAGAAGAAGAAGAAGCCAATTTAATTCATCCGGAAAATTTTTTAGCTCTGGTAAATATTAAGTCATCAAAATCCCCTTGCTGTGTGTTGTTAGCGGTGTTTCTTACAATCAAAATCACACAAACCATTTTCATATGCGCCACACTCTTTTGTCCTGCATACAAGGAGAAAGTGTCACTATTGAATCTCTTTTATTCACTCTTTTAGTTTTGAAGGCAAGTGTGATTTCCTCAGTATTGCTTGTCTAAAACATATCAACCATTTTCAATATTTCTTATTATACTATTAATCATTTTCTCTAGAGAACGGTTTTTTGCAGAAGCCAAGTCCAAATCTCAACTTTAGGCTCCCATCTGGGTCATATTTGGTGTGCTCAGGAGCTACTGTGCCTAGCATTCTTCTACAGCACTTTAGGCAGTAACTTTTGCACTTGAGATAAACAATAATAAAAGATACATTGTTTCTGCTCATGTCTGTGAGTGAAATTCAATGTAAAGCATAAAGCCAAAGCCCTGTAACAGAATGTCCTTACCTGGTTGCACATTTTTGTGAAATCGCTAAAATAATTACCACATATTGGGATAGAATAATTTTTACTATTCTCTTTTCTGCCCACGTAATTGCTAGGTTTTCCACTTTCTACCACCAAAATCTATCTCCCAATCTGTACCCATTTTTATTAATTGTGCTAATAACCTAATTCAGACCTATTCCAGTGGTCTCAGACTCTTCAGCATGAGTAGCTCTGAAATGCTAATAAAAATAACTTGTTCTTTCCCACAAAAGAAGAAATGGGTATGTTTAGTATTTAATGATTCTGAAAATCTGTAATGACAAAATTATAGAATAGAATAAAATACATAAAATTACATGTAATACAATATATAATCAAATCAGTGGTTGTTACTGATGTTAACACATGTAATGAGTTAATACTTTATTGTTCTTAATCAGAGCATTGCTAGACTGCACATATATGTGTGTTAGCTGCGCTAGATGTCCTCTTTTCTTGGAAAATAATTTAGCGTGTTTTTATCTGTCCATGTTTTCTTGGGCAGAGTAATCAGTCTTGGGTCTCTGACAACTACTTCACATGTTTGGAAATATCATGGCTTATGACACCCATTGATCCAGAGCCTTGGCAAGGGTACAAACTAGGATAATCAGAGTTCCTTCTTAGATCTGGGAGACGAGCCCTTTCTTGCCTTGTGGTAAAGCCTGGAGTGTGGGCAAGCATGCTGCAGCAGCGGCAGCCTCCTCACACGTTGTAAAGTTGAGATGATGCCAGCAAAGAGAGCACTGGAAAAGCACACTGAGGAATACAAAATACCTACACCTTCTCCTGCATCTGCTTTAAACCTCTCACCCGAGAAAAGCCAACTGAGCTTTTATAAACTTAAATTTCACTCTTAAATTATAAAGCCAAATATTAGCATAAATAAAATGCAAGCATTGCACAGGAATATAAAATTGGAAGTAAAAAAATTCTACCTAAATCCACAGTCCATATTTTCATTAGCAACTTCTAAATTTGCTTCTACAAAAATGTGGGCACCACAGAGGTGAACGTCATAAAAAAATGGAAGTATTTTTAAACTCCATCAGCATTAAGCAACATATGTCACCTTATCGTTTGGAGTAAACATAGATTTACTCCATTATTTTTAATGAGCTGCAGAGAATCTCAGTGCAATGAAGTGATGTAATAAAAATGCCCAAGTTTCTAACCATAAAACTGGAAAATATAAATATATGAATTATATAAAACTAAGATTTCACTGAAAAGTTGTGAATATGGGAATAGCAGTCACCAGAGGTAGCAGAGGACCTGGCAGGAGGCAGGGTCCGGAAAGGTCAGTCAAAGGGTGAGTTGAATTAGAAGGCGAGATCATTTCTGGTGTGCCACTGAACAATAGGGTAACATAGCTAATCTCAGAAAGCTAAGGAAAGGATTGTGAACATTTCCATCACAAAGGATAATCATCATTTGAGCAGGTGGATATATTTACTCATTTAAAAAAGTATATATATATATATATATGTATATATATATATATATATATATATACATATATATATATATATAGTATCATATTAATGGCATTGCATAAATATACATAATTGTACATACCAACTGAAAATAAATAAAAATGTGTTCACCTTTTTATTTATTTTTGCAGTCCTAAAGATCAAACCTAGCATCTGGAGCATGCTAGAAATTCTAAATCACTGAGCTACAAAACACAACCCGAAATTTAATTCTGAAAAAAAAAAAAAAAAGCATAAGTAAGCACAATGCTGAAGAATAGCTTCAATGAAAAAGTAAGCTATTGTCTTCCAGAAAGTCTAGATATTACCAAATACAAAAAGTCTTGCTTTGCTTCCCATTTACTTCCTATTGGAATATTAAAAGTAATGATTCTTATTCGAATAATTAACTATATTTTACAAATGTGTTTTTAACTAATACTTGATCCCAAATTCAAAAATAGTAGAATGGAATTATCTTCAATTTATTTATTTTTTAAATCACCTCAATGGACATGAAAGGAAGCTCACTGAATGAAGCTTGTCTTGCAAATTGTGAGGACTGGATGCAGAGAAACCACATCAATGCCAGGTGGGCATCAAAGCCGGTCTAGAATCACAGTCCTTTGGCAGAAAGAGAAAGGGTGAGTCTGCAGGGCAAGGTGGATCCAAGCTCTAGTTATGTGGAGAACAAACTAAAGAAATACTCAGCATCAAATTCAGGCCTCCACATATATAAACACATGCATTCATCACAGCACACACATGTATGCCTGCACATATGCAAACATAAATACCTTGAATGTATGAGTACTGAGGCTGCAGAGGTATATTATTTTGTATATACTTCTGTATATTATTCATCTATTATGCGTGAAAACATGACTTTGATCCTCAGAGCAGCATAAAACTGGGCATGGTTTGCAGTGCCGGCACACAGCCATCAGGACTAGTGGCCTGCCCTCACTGAGCTGAGCACCCAGAGGAGATGCAGAAGCATGCTCACTCCTGAGCCCGCTTAAGCTCTAAGATCAAGAATCAACAAGGGTACCTCATGAAATTGCAAAGCTTCTATAAAGCAAAAGACACTGTCAAAAGGACACAATGGCAACCAACAGATTGGAAAATGATCTTTACCAACCCTACATCTGGTAGAGGGGCTAGTATCCATTATATATAAAGAACTCAAGAAGTAGACTCTAGAGAATAAAAGAATCTTATTAAAATGGGGTACAGAGTTAAACAAAGAATTCTCAGCTGAGGAGCATCGAATGGCTGAGAAGCACCTAAAGAAATGTTCAACATCCCTAGTCATCAGGAAAATGCAAATCAAAACAACACGGAGATTCCACCTCACACCAGTCAGAATGGCTAAGATCAAAAACTCAGGTGACAGCAGATGCTGGCGAGGATGTTGGTGGGTTTGGAAGCTAGTACAACCACTCTGACAACATCTGAAATTTAAATACAGAGAATATCCAAAATCAAAAAGAGAGTAAAAAAGCAAGCAAACAAACAAACAAACAAACATGCAGGCGTGGTACTTGTCTTAGTTACAGTTTCTGTTGCTGTGAAGAGACACTAGGCCTGGCACAACAGGGAAACATTTCATTGGTGCTCGTCTTAAAGTTGCAAAGGCTTAGTCCCTTATCATCATGGTGTTGATAATGATAGCATGCAAGAAGCTATGGTGCTGGAAAGATAGCTGAGAGTTCTTCATTATGGTCAGTGCACACCAGGAAGAGAATACCACACTGGGAATGGTTTAAGAATCTGAAAATTTGAAGCCTGTCCCCAGAAGGACTAATTTTCTCAAACAAGACTACATTCCTAATAATTCCATTCCTGATGGGCCTATGGGGGCCATTTTTTTTTTTTAAAACCACCACAATACTCCATGCCTGCAATCCCAGTATTTGAGTGGTACAATCAAAAGTTCTTGGTGATTGGTATGTATGTATGTAGTTATGTATATATTTATGTATGTACATATGTAGTATGTGTGTATGTGTGTATGTGTGTATGTATGTATGTACATATATGTATGTAGATAGAGTTTCTATTGGTACAATGAAACACCATGACCAAAAACAAGTTGGGGAGGAAAGAGTTTATTCATCTTAAACTTTCACAATGTAGTCCATCCCTGAAGGAAGTCAGGAAACTACTCAAGCAGAACAGGAAGCTGGAGGAAGGAACAAATGCCGAGGTAATAAAAGAGTGATGTTACTGACTTGATCCTAATGGTTTGCTCAGCATTTTCTCTTTTTTTTTTTCTTTTTGTCATCTTTTTTTTTTATTAGATACTCTGTGTTTACATTTGAGATGTTGTCCCTTTACCCTGCCCCATCCTACCATCCCACCCCCTCCATTTGCCTTCACAAAGGTGCACTCCCTCCTGACCACCCTCTCCACCCCATTGCCTTGGCATTCCCCTACATTGGGAAACATGCCCTCCCTGGAACAAAATTCTTACATTCATGCCAGACACTGCAATCTTCAGCTACATATGCAACTGGTCTCTCAAAATTTGCATAAAGGTTGGTGCTTTAGTCCATGAGAGTTTGCGAGGGTTTGTTTGGTTGATAATATTGTTCTTACCATGAGATTGAAACCCCTTTCAGCTCCTTAGGTCCTTTCTTAAGCAACCTAATTGGGGTCCCCTGGTTCAGACCGATGCTAGCTGCAAGCATGCTCAGCTGTGTCTATATGACTCTAGCATAGTCCCTGAGGGGGCATCTCTGTCTGGTTCCTGTCAGTAAGTATTATTTGGAATCAGCAATAGTGCTTGGATTTGGTAACTGCATATGTGGTGGATCCCCAGGTGAGGCAGCTTCTGGGTGATCTTTTCTTCAATCCCTGTTCCTCTATTTGACCTTGTATTTTCTCCTATGAAAGTTTTGTTTTCTTTTCTATGAAGAACTGAGGCATCCCCATTTTGGCCTTCCTTCTTTTTGAGCTTCATAATGTCTGTGAATTATTTCTTGGGTATTGGGTATTCAGAGTTTTCTGGGGCTAGTATCTGCTTATCAGTGAGTGTATACCGTGTGTTCTTTTGTGACTGGGTCACCTCACTCAAGATGATATTCTCTACTTCCATCCATTTGCCTATAAATTTCATGAAGTTGTTGTTTCTAATAGCTGAGTAGTACTCCATTGTGTAAATGTACCACAATTTCTGTATTCATTCATCTGTTGATGGATATCTGGGTTCTTTCCAGCTTCTGGCTATTATAATAAGGCTGCTGTGAACATGGTGGAGGATGTGTCCTTGTGATATATTGGAATATCTTTGGGGGTATATGCCCAGGAGAGGAATAGCTGGGTTTTCAGGTATTACTATGTCTAATTTTCTGAGGAACCGCCAGACTGATTTACAGAATGGTTGTACCAGTTTACAACTCCACCAAGATTACAGAAGTATTCCTCTTTTTCTACATCCTCACCAGGATCTGCTGTCACCTGAGTTTTTATCTTAGTCATTCTAACTGGTATGAGTTGGAATCTCAGATTTGTTTTGATTTGCCTTTTTCTGATGACTAGCAACGTTGAGCATTTCCTTAGGTTCTTCTCAGCTATTTGATGTTCATCAACTGAGAATTCTTTGTTTAACTCTGTACCCAATTTTTTAATAGGATTATTTGATTCTCTCTAACTTCTTGAGTTCTTTGTATATATTGGATACTAGCCCTCTATCAGATGTAGAATTGGTAAAGATTCTTTCCCAATCTGTTGGCTGCAGTTTTGTATTCTTAACAGTGTCCTTAGCCTTAAAAAATCGTTGCAGTTTCATTAGGTCCCATTGGTTGATTCTTGATCTTAGAGCATAAGTCATTGGTGTTCTGTTCAGGAAGTTTTCCCCTGTACCCATGTGTTCTAAGCTCTACCCCACTTTCTTTTCTAATAGTTTCAGTTTTATGTGGAGACCTTTTATCTACTTTGACTTAGACTTTGTACAGGACACAGGAAAGGATCAATCTGCTTTCTTCTGCATGCTGACTGCCAGTTGAACTAATATCACTTGTTGAAGAGGCTGTCCTTTATCCATTGAATGTTTTTATCTCCTTTGTCAAAGATCAAGTGACCATAGGTGTGTGGATTCATTTCTGGAAATTCACTTCTGTTTCATTGATCTACCTGCCTATCTCTGTATCAATACCATGCAGTTTTTAATCACAATTGGTTCGTACTATAGCTTGAGATCAGGGATGGTGATTCCCCCAGATGTGTTTTTATTCTTGAGAATAGATTTCGCTATTCTAGGTTTTTTGTTATTCCTGATGATATTGAAAATTGCTTTTTCCAACTCTAGGAAGAATTGAGTTGGAATTTTGATGGAGATTGCATTAAATTTGTAGATTACATTAGGCAAGATGGCCATTTTAAAAATGTTGATCCTGCCAATCCATGAACTTGAAAGATTTTTCTATCATCTAAGACCTTCTTCAATTTCCCTCTTCAAAGTCTTGAAGTTCTTATCATACAGACCCTTTATGTGCTTGGTTTGGGTCACCCCGAGGTATTTTATATTCTTTGTGACTATTATGAAGGGTGTTGATACCCTAATTTCTTTCTCAGCCTCTTTATCCATTCTGTAGAGGAAGTCAGTTGATTTGTTTGAGTTAATTTTATAGCCAGCCGCTTTGATGCAGTTGTTTATTTGGTTGTAAAAGTTCTCTGGTGGAATATTTGGGGTCACTTAAGTATACTATCATATCATCTGCATATAGTGATATTTTGACTTCTTCCTTTCCAATGTGAATCTCTTTGATTTCTTTTTGTTGTCTAATTGCTCTTGCCAGGACTTCCAGTACTATACTGAATAGGTAGAGGGAAAGTGGGAAGCCTCGTGTAGTCCCTGATTTTAATGGGATTGCTTCAAGTTTCTCTACATTAAGTTTGATGTTGGTTACTGGTTTGCTGTATATTGCTTTTACTATGCTAAGATATGGGCCTTGGATTCCTGACATTTCCAAGAATTTTATCAAGAAGGAGTGTTGAATTTTTGTCAAATGCTTTCTCGGCATCTAGTGAGAGGACCATGTGGTTTTCTTCTTTAAGTTTGTTTATATGGTTTGTAGATTGTCCTGAATCTGTTTGTATTTTAATTTTAATTTCACTTCCCTAAGAAAGGCTGTCTAGTCAGATACTCAAGAGGTGACTTCATCTGAACCTTTCCATTTTAATTAGTAAAATAAAAGAAATTCAGCAATTGGGTGGGGTGAGGTAGGTGAAGAAAAGAGGAATGAGAGGTCAGACGAGGAAGGTGGAGATTCTCAAAACATGGAGGTTCCCAAGGACCAGGTAGGACAATGTGGGATTGATTGGCGTTAAATAGCTATAAGCATTCAGGATTTTATGGATCTAATATCTCATGACCTAATAGAAGGGCAGTTTGTACCTTTGTTTATTTGTTATAATTTGGTTATTAAAAGGGTTTGTGGATTGAGGGTTGAACACATAGACCTGTATGAAAAGCTTTCCAGCTGTAGAGTTCCATTTGTATTGAGTTTTAAGGTAAACAAACCCCTCAGTTCAGACCTGGAAAACAGAAGAAAACTGCCAAGGGAAGGGAGTTGCTGGGATAAAGTTAGGCCTTGGGGGTGGCTTGGACCCATTGGAGGCTTGGACTGGGTGGCACCTCGGAATGAGTTATGGAGGTGTAAGCAGCTCTATTTAAAATCAGGCATGAGCAGTAAGACCTCAGGGCAGATAGAGAGATAAACCATACATATTATTTAATATTTACTATAGCAATGATGGATTATGTTGATGGATTTCTGTATGTTGAACTATCCCTACATCCCTGGGGTAAAGCCTACTTGATCATGGGGGATGACTGTTTTAATATGTTCTTCAATTCGGTTTGCAAGAATTTTATTGAGTATTTTAGCACCGTTGTTCATGAGGGAAATTAGTCTGAAGTTCTTTTTGAATTGTAGGGTCTTTGTGTGGTTTAGGTATGAGCATGACTGTAGCTTCATTGAACAATTTGGGTAGTGTTTCTTCTGTTTCTATTTTGTGGAGTAGTTTGGAGAGTATAGGTATAAGGTCTATAAATGTCTGATAGAATTCTTTATTAAACCCAAGTGGTCTTGGGCCTGTTTTGGTTGGGAGGCTTTTGATGAAAGTTTCTATTTCTTTAGGTGTTATAGAACAGTTTAGATGGTTTATCTTATCCTCATTTAACTTTGGTATTTGGTATCTGTTTAGAAATTTATCCATTTCCTTCAGATTTTCCAGCTTTGTTTAGTATAGGCTTTTGTAGTAGGATCTGATGATTTCTTGCATTTCCTCAGTTTCTGTTGTTATGTCTCCCCTTTCATTTCTGATATTGTTAATTTGGATACTCTCTGTGTGTCCTCTAGTTAGTCTGGCTAAGTGTTTATCAATTCTGTTGATTTTCTCAAAAAAAAAAAAAAAAAAAAAAAAAAAAAAAAAAAAAAAAAACAGCTCTTAGTTTTGTTAATTCTTTATATAGTTCTTTTTGTCTCTACTTGGTTGATTTCTGCTCTGAGTTCTATTATTTCCTACCATCTACTCCTTTTGGGTTTATCTACTTCTTTTTGTCCTAGAGTTTTCAGCTGAGCTGTCAAGCTGCTAGTATATGCTCCCCCCCCCCCCCTTTTTTTTGGAGGCACTCAGAGCTATGAGTTTTCCTCTCAGTACTGCTTTCATTGCATCCTATAAGTTTTGGTATATAGTGGTGTCATTTTCGTTAAATTTTTAAAATATTCTTAATGTCTTTCTTTATTTCTCCCTTGACGATGTTGTCATTGAGCAGAGCATTGTTCAGCTTCCATGTGTTTTGTATGCTCTTTGTTTTATTGTTATTAAAGACAATCCTTAGTCCATGGTGATCTGATAGGATGCATGGGAGTATTTCAATCTTCTTGTATCTGTTGAGGCTCATTTTGTGACCAATTATGTGGTCAATTTTTGAGAAGGTGCCATGAGGTGCTGAGAAGAAGGTGTGTTCTTTTGTTTTAGAATGAAATGTCCTGTAGATGTTTGTTAATTCCAGTTGGTTAATAACCTCTGCTAGTTTTGTTGTGTCTTTGTTCAGTTTCTTTATCCATGAGTTGTCCATTGATGAGAGTGGGGTGTTGAAGTCTCCCACTATTACTGTGTGTGGTATAATATATACTTTGAACTATAGTAGGATTTCTTTTATGGATGTGGCTCCCTTGTATCTGTAGCCTAGATGTTCAAGATTGATAGTTCATCTTGATAGATTTTTTTCTGTGATGAGTAAAAAGTGTCCTTTCTTATCTTTTTTGATAACTTTTGGTTGAAAATTGATTTTATTTCATATTAGAATAGCTACTCCAGCTTGTTTCCTGGGCTCATGTGCTTGGAAAGTTTTTTCCAAGCCTTTTCCTGTGAGGTAGTGCCTGTCTTTGTCTCTGAGATGAGTTTCCTATATGCAGCAAAATGCTGGATCCTGTTTACATATCCAGTCTGATAGTCTATGTCTTTTTATTGGGGAATTGAGTCCATTGATGTTAAAAATTTTGAAATAGTGATTTTTTTGTTTCCTTTTATTTTTGTTGTTAGGGGTAGACTTATGTTTGTGTGCTTTTCTTCTTTTGGTTTCCTCACATAATTATTTTTTTGCTTTTCCTTGCTTGTAGTTTCCTTCCTTGTGTTGGATTTTTCCATTTATCATCTTTTCTATGGCTAGATTTGTAGTCAGTTATTGTGCAAATTTGATTTTGTCCTGGAATATTTTGGTTTCTCCATCTATGGTGATTGAGAGTATTGCTGGATATAGTAACCTGGGCTGGCATTTGTGTTTTCTTAGGGTCTGTATGTTGTTTATCTATGATCTTCTAGCTTTCATAGTCTCTGTTGAGAAGTCTGGTGTAATTTTGATTGGTCTGCCTTTATATCCTACTTGTCATTACAGCTTTTAGAATTCTTTGTTTTTAATATTTGGTGTTTTGACTATTATGTGTCAGGAGGAGTTTCTTTTCTGGTCCAATTTATTTGGAGTTCTGTAGGTTTCCTATACGTTCATGGTCATTTCATTCTTAAGGGTAGGGAATTTAGTTGATATTCTTCACCCTCTTCTATTCCTATTGTCCTTAGGTTTGGTCTTCTCATGTGTCCTGGATCTCCTGGACATTTTGGGTTAGGAACTTTTTGGTTTTTGCATCTTCTCTGACTGCTTTGTCTATGTTTTCAATGTTGTCTTCATCCCCTGAGGTCCTCTCTTCCATCTCTTGTAGTCTGTTGGTGATGCTTGCATCTATGACTCCTGATTTCATTTTTTATTGGGTTTTCTATCTCCAGGATTGTCTCTTTTTGTGTTTTCTTTATTGTTTCTATTTCTGTTTTCAATTCTTTCACCTGTTTGGTTGTGTTTTTCTGTAATTCTTTGAGTAATTTTTGTGTTTCCTCTTTAAGGCCTTTTATTTGTTTATGTGTGTTGTCCTGTAATTATTTAAGGGAGTTATTCACATGCTTCTCAAAGATCTACATCACCATGGTGAGGTATAATTTTAAGTCTAAGTCTTGTTTTTCTGGTGTGTTTGGCAAACCACTACTTGCTGTGGTGAGAGAGCTGGGTTCTGATGGTGCCAGGTTGTCTTGGATTCCATTGCTTAGGTTCTTTTCCTTTCCTCTTGCCATCCTGCTGTCACTTATTCCAGGTGACCTTGTAGTCTCTTACAGAAGCTGGTCTCTCCATGTGGATCTGAGGGCCTGTAGGCACAGGAAGAAAATTGCTTCTGGGTGTTTGTCTCATTGCAGGCAGGTAGTAAGTTCTGATTGCAGTTACTCCATTCTGTCTCTGTGGACTCAGGTGGGAGAGCTCTTGCAAGACTTCTCTGGGGGCTCAGCCATGTGCAGGTTTTCCTGAGTCTTGATGGCGGTCGCCTGGCCCTCTCGCTGGGCCAGAAATGACCTGATTCCAGAGTGTCCCGTGCTAGCTGTCCTTGAGGAGCTCCAGGCTATTCCTCCTGGGACAGCCTGAAGGGTGTGTGGTCAGCTCCCCTTGTGCTCAGGTGGAAGAGCACTTGCAAGGCTGTTCTGGGGTCTCAGCTTTCTGAGGGCAGGTACTGAGTCTTGATGGCAGTCACCCAGTCCTCTTGCTGGGTCAGAGAGCAAGCTTCTTTTCTTATTTGTAAAATAAAATAAAATAAAATAATTAAAAGAGGTCCACCAGCCCAGAGATGGCACCACCAACAATGGACTGGGCCCTTCCTCACAGATCACTAATTTTAAAAGTGTCTTATACCCAGGTCTTATGGAGGCATTTTCTCATTTAAGGATCCCTCCTCTGTGATGAATTTAGCATGTCAAATTAATGTAAAACTAGCAGGTGTATGTGTGTGTCAATTGTATGCTTGTATGTATTTATAGAAAAAGAATATATATGTATGCATACCTATATATCTATAAAATCTTCATTCAAGTATGTACATGTGTGTGTGTGTGTGTTTGTGTGTGTGTGTGTGTGTGTGTGTGTGTGTGACTGAGAGATGGGGGGGCTTAAAAGAGCCTCTTCCTAATACTATAAGAACACAGTATAATTTTTGCAGAAAATGATGAAGTAGATAAAAATATTACCGGGTCTTAGGACAAAACAGATGATTTTACAGAAATTAATTTTTTATATTCTTATTAAGTAGGTATATGATTTTTCTGACCTGGTTATTTTCTATTGAGTGTCTACATTTAGTTCTTTACTTTGTTTAATTAAGCTCATAGACAAGGCTATACAAAGACACTCAATCCATGGTTTGCTTTCTTTTTATTTAACTATTCTGTTGTCACAACTGGGTTTTGTTTGATTTTTCTCCACTGCTATTAACCATGTGTACATTATATCTTGTTCTTGTTGTAAACATTGGCTGAACACAGTTTTTAATGTCTATTCTTAGGAAGAACTTCCCACTTTGAAATATATATGTATGTATTTCAGAATATATACATATTCATAGGAATACATATATTATATATACATGTGTGTGTGTGTATACACATGTATATATACCTGTATTGCCTTTTGAAATCTGATCAAGTTGGCCTCAATAAACTGCATCATATCTTCCTCATAGGAAATGGAAAATTTCACCAAATAGCTTGATTTAAACTCTATATAGTTAATAATATGCATTACAATAGTTGGGTTCTGTGACTACCGAGAAAGCAGTCATCAAAAGCAGAGCATATAACTCTATTGAACATTAAATCAACATCAGCAAGTATAGTTGTCTATGACTTTCCACAGTACAAGTGTGAAGTGTGGCAGAAATAGGAACCAGACTTAATGAATTATTTACTAGAGCAGAGAAGAAAAAGGGAAAACAACAGCTATTCTAAAAGGTTAATGTAAGTTTTTTTTAATAAGAAAAAGTAACTTTAAATAAATTTAAAACCACCAGTCATTTGAAATTTAGTAAACCAAGTAAAAAACCTGTGGGGTGGGGCAGAAGATAATCTTGGCTGTCAGTTTCTTGGAGGCACTTTTGAAACTCTTTGGCCTGAGGCTCACTAAAGAGGATGGATAGGTAGATAGATAGTCAGACAGACAGACAGATAGACAAAAAGATACAGTCAGACAGATAGATAGACAAGGTATAGTTGGAAAACACTTACCAAATACTCTCATGTTTCTTTCATTGCTAAGTAACACCATTTTACTATGATTTACAAAACTTGTTTTCTTAAATACTGATTTGGGAAAAGATACATTAACTGGCTTAAGTTTATAATTACCAAACTTGAGTCAAGCTTAATAATAAAACTATAATCACTATTAATATAATTACTGATTCAGCATTCAATAATTATTTTACCTCAGTCACTGAAGGGTTGGCATTATTAAGATGTAAAATGTTCAGTCCTCAGTGGGAGGGGATGAGACTAATCTTGCTGAAACTTGATGAGCCAGGGTGGGGCCATACCCAGGGAGGGTGTCCATCCTTTCAAAGGGGAAGGAAAGGAGGGATGTTGAAAAGGACTGTGTGAGGGGGGAAGGAGGGGGTGGACATTGATGTAAAGTGAATAAAGTATATTTTAAAAAGTGAAAGAAATCACTCATGGCGACAAGCCACAGATGACACGGTGAAGCTATAACTACAACCCTACAGAACCAACCACAGTGAGTTTCAGGAGAACGATGACCTTTAGTGACTCCCCGTGGGGCTTTGCTTAATTTCTTATGCAATGCAGGACCACTCATCCTCATCCAAAGGTGACATTGCCTATAGAGAGGTGAATCTTCCCACATTGTCCGTTAATATACTATGCACTTCAGTAGGTACTCAGGCCATACTTGTTTGTTTACATTCCAAATGCTCCTCCCCCTCTTGGTCCCTACCTCACTGAGTCCCTCTCCCTTCCCCATTCCCTACTCCACTGAGAGGGTGGGATCTTGCCTGGGTATCAGCCTATCCTGGCATATAATGTCTCTGCCAAGTTGGGTGCATCCTTTCCCACTGAGGACAGACAGTCCTATTGTGAAGTCTTGAGTTGTTGGTCTGCTACGAAAATGGGAGTAGGTTTGTTCCAGACCATGTATGTTCTTTGGTTGGTGGCTCAGATTCTGAGAGCTCCCAGCTTGTTGATTCTGTTGCTCTTCCTGTGGAGTTCCCATCTACTTCCAGGCTTTAATATTTCTCTCAACTAAGTGTCCCCAACTTCCTACTTATGTTCAGCCCTGCATATCTGCTTCTGTTTTGATCTTCTGCTAGGTAGAGCCTCTCAGAGAACAGTTATGCTAGCTTCCTGTATGCAAGCATAAGAGAGTATCATTAATAATGCCAAGGATTGGTGTTTGCCTGTGAGATGGGTTTCTAGGTGGGCAAGTTATTGGTTGGCCTTTCCTTCGGTCTCTTCTCCATCCCTGCATTTCTTTTAGATGGGACAAATTTGGGATCAAAAGTTGAATGGGTGAGTTTGCATATCTAGCCATCCACCGAGGGTCATGCCTTGCTACAGGAGGTGGAAGTTCTCACTGTTAGGTATCTAGGATAAAGTCATCCACATTGACTCCAGGGTGCATTCTCTATCACAGGTAATGGGACTGCCTTTAGATTCTACCCTCACCCCACCCCACTCAGCTCAGAATCCCATTCATTCTCCTATCTTTCTCATAATCCTGAAGACCACTGCTTTGGCTAGACTGGCAAGCCAATAAACCCTCACAGTCCATCTTCCTCAGATCCCCATCCAAGGGACACACACACACACACACACATACACGGCTTTTTCTTGGCAGCTGAGGAACTGAACTCATGCCTTCAGGCTCATGCAGTAAGCCCTTGACCCACTGAGACATGTCCCTAAGCTATTAAATCCTTCTCTTCAATATGGTTTAATAGTTTTTAGGGAAAAAGAAAACAAATAAATTCCCACACTAAGCCAGAGACAAGTTCTACAGGGATGTCTCTGGTCATCATGGAGTACCAAAGGTCTATAATATGATCACACCAAATATACAAGGAAGCATATCAGATTAGCCATTTAATGTATGGTATCAAGATAATGATAAGAAATCGTTTGATTAAAATTATGCTCATTTTTGCAAAGCAATTTAAGCCAGAGTAGGAGGAAATTATGTTCATTTTCTCAGGGTCTCATCTACATCCATGAATTAAATTGGTACAGGTGATAACAATGGAACTGCACCCTAGAGCAGTTCGGGTGCTCCAGGCCCCCCGCCCCACCCCACACATCTAGAGACAGCTTGACTCCCAGGAGGTCCAGTATAACCAAGCTCACGGGTGAGACACTCCTGCCCCAATACCTGGCCCAACTAAAACTCCCACAGGGTCCAGCAGACTTGGGACCTATCTGCCCTGTGAAATACATCTTTCTTCCAGGCCACAACACTGTCCAGGGCAGATCTGGGGCTTCAGAACCCTTCCCACACTCAGAGACAGCCTGACTTGATGTGGTCCACCCTAACAAGGCAAGAAGAAGGGACAGGGTCCAGTCAGAGACAGCAAGACATGTGAACACCAGAGATAACCAAATGGCAAGAGGCAAGCACAAGAACATATGCAACACAAAGCCAGGCCACTTGGCATCATCAAAACCCAGGAGTCCCAACACAGCAAGCCCTGGATACCCCAACACACCTGAAAAACAAGATTCTGACCTAAAATACCATCTCAGATGGGATTTTTAAGGACATGAATAACTATCTTAAAGAAATACAGGAGAATATAGGTAAACAGGTTGAAGCCCTTGAAGAAGAAACACATGAATCCCTTAAAGAATATAGAAAAAGACAACAAACATGTTAAGGAACTTAACAAAACCATCCAAGGGCTAATAAGGGAGAAAGAAACAATAAAGAAATCATAAAAGGAGGAAACACTAGAGATAGAAAACCAAGGAAACATCAATATAATTAAACTTAATTCCTCAACAAAAAGGCCTAGGCTAACAGACAGGATATGTAAATGTACCCAGCATTTTGCTGCACCTCAGTGACAAAGACAGACACTACCTTAGAATAAAAGGCTGAAAAAAATTTCCAATCAAATGATTCCAAGAAACAAGCAGGAGTAGCCATTCTAATATCCAATAAGATCAACTTTCAACCAAAAATTATCAAAAGATCACTATTATTAAGAACACTTCATACTAATCAAAGGAAAAAAATACATCAATAGGAAGGATCAATTCTGTATATCTATGCCCCAAATTCAAGGGAACTCACATTTGAAAGAAATAAAAATAAAACATTACTAAAGCTCAAAACACACATTGCACCTCATACAATATTAGTAGAAAACTTCAAAACCCCATTCTCACCAATGGACAGATTATAGAAGCAGAAACTAAACAGACAATGAGATTAACAGAAGTACTGAACCAAACAGATTTAACAGATATCTACAAAACATTTCACCTTAAAACAAAAGAATATACCTTTTTCTCAGCACATTCTGGTACCTTCTCAAAAACTGACCATATAATCAGACACAAAACAAGCCTCAACAGATACAAGAAAATTGAAATAACCCCATGGATTCTATAAGATCACCATGGGCTAAGACTGGTCTTCAAAAACAACAGAAAGTCCACATGCTCATGGAAAGGGAACAACTCTCTACTCAGTGATAACTTGGTCAGGGAAAAAAATAAGGAAATAAATTAAAGACATTTTAAAATTTAACAGAAATGAAGGCACGGCATATACAAACTTACAGGATACATAAATGCAGTGCTAAGAGAAAAATTTCTAGTACTAAGTGCCTTCATAAAAAAAACGGAAATATTCTACACTAGCAACTTAATAGCACATCAGAAATCTCTAAAACAAAAAAGAACAAAACACACCTAAGAGCAGAAGAAATCAGGAAATAGTTAAACTCAGGGTTGAAATCAAACAGTTAGAAACAAATAGGACAACTCAAAGAACCAACAAAACTAAGAGTTGGTTCTTTGAGAAGATCAACAAGTTTGAGCCAAACTAAGTTTGTGGAACAGAGGCATTATCCAAATTAACAAAATCAGGACTCAAAGGGGAGCCATAACAACAGAAACAGAGGAAATTCAAAAAAATCATCAGGTACATCTATAAAAGTCTATACTCAACAAAACTGAAAAATCTGAATGAAATGGACAATTTTCTAAACAGAACCAGGTACCAAAGTTAAATCAGAAACAGAAAAACCATCTAAACACTTCCATAACCCCTAATGAAATAGAAGCAATCAGTAAGTTTCCCAAACAAAAGCCTAGAACCAGATGGTTTTATTGCAGAATTTTGTCAGACCTTAAAAGAAGATCTAACACCAATATATCTCAAACTATTTCACAAAAAAAAAAAAAAAAAAAAAAAAAAAAATAGAAGGAACACTACCTAATACATTATATATATTATATATACCTAATACACAATTATAATAATACCTAAATCACACAAAAACCCTACAAAGAAAAAGAACTTCAGACCAATATCCCTTATGAATAATGACGCAAAAATACCCAATAAAATTTTCACAAACCAAATCCAAAAGCATATCAAAGCAATCATTCACCATAATCAATTAGGCTTCATCCCAGGGATGTAGGCATGGTTCAATAAATGTAATCCACCAACCAAATGTAATCCACCAACCAAAAAGGATATATGAGTAGGTCTTTAGTTTCCCCTACATATGCAGTAGAGGACTGCCTTATCTGGTGTCAGTGGGAGGGGAGACTTGTTGTCCCAGTAAAGGGGGATACTAGGAAGGTGAGGTGGGATTAAATGAGTGGGTGGGTGTGCACCCTCTTAGAGGCAAAGGGAAGGGAGAAGAAGGGAGGAGGTTGTGGATGGAAGACTGAGAGAGGAAACGAACAACATTTGTTATGTAAATAAATTAAATGATTAATAAGTTAAAAAAGAGACACCAATGAAATTGACACAAGAGATACAAATGGGAGAAGACAAATACAGGTCTACAGGGCACTGATGCAGTCTAAAAGAAATGGAAACCCAGTGAGAGACTACAGGATACTCCCTCTGAAATAAGATGCCTGTGCCACAACCCTTCATCCCAAGACCCGTGAATTAAAGAAGTGAGAACAAAAGGATTATAAGAGCCAGAGGTAGCAGATAACTGCAAGGAAACAATATTTTCCAGACACAACAAGGAGAGTGCACACATGAACCCATAGTAGGTGTGACAGTGTGGACAAAACAGACAAACTCACAGCGTGGAGAGGACAAAGGGGCACAGAATCCTACCTTAACTGAGGAACTAAAAAGAATTAATGTTTCTTAAAAGAAGAAAAAGTTTTACTTAAAGGTGTGGCCCCCCAAAGTCCCACCATTCTCCAAAAAACAGCCACACATACTGAAAAGTATATGGTATATATATATGTGTGTGTGTGTGTGTGTGTGTGTGTGTGTGTGTATGTATGTGTGTGTGTGTGTGTATATACATATATGTGTGTATGTGTGTATTATACTACACAGTATGTATTTATATATAGCATTTGTATTATATAATATTTTCAATAATTTATAAATTTTTTTTGAAAAAGTCAGTTCCTTGTATGCTTAGACAAGGAGCAGTAAATTTTTCAATGTGACTACAGTGCGGAGCTTAAAGAAGAAGCAACTATAATAAAGCCTAAGCAGTATTTTCTACATCTCATCTTCTTGCCTTGGAAAATAAGGTTGTTGCCTTTCATTGTAGCAATGGGAGAATGCTTCCAAATGGGTATTTCTCTTCTCCTCCATCAACCATCACAAAGGTCAATGCAATCAACTTGCAACTGCTGTTTTTCAGGTGACATTTACTTCAATAGTTAATGCCAAAATGAGAATTTTTAACTCTTTCATAGATATTATCCTGCACATGTTATAATAAGAATTAAGTACTCTGAAGTCCCCAATTACTGTGACACAGATAAAGATCATTTTGCAACAGCAATATTTCCTTTGTGGGTAGAAATTGACTACTGTGAAGGTGAGAAGTGATTACAGAATGAACTTAGGACATTTTCTGCCTGTAAGCTTTCTTACTCCCAGTTCTGGTTTCCATTATCAGACTCTCCTGTCTGTGTTGCCCTGACAAACAGCTTTCTCTCTGGGATGAAGTTACCACCATAGGACACCAGAGATTTCTCACCGTTAGTAGAACACAGAACAGTAATACTGTTTAAAGATTCCAATGTTGGCACATCTTACTATGATCCACTAAGCCAGCCTGTATGTTTTTACCTCCATGACCAAGAGGGAATGTAAAAATTAGTTCTAATACTCTGTGAGGGAAGGACTGTGGGATCCTACCTCTTACTGCTGAACTGATAGCTAATGATAGATTCTGGGAGAGGTAGATTCAAGGTCTTAATGTGTTCTCACTGCTGAGCCCTCCAGGTTCCAAAAGATAGCTCCAAGTGCATGGTCATGTAAACAATTAGTACAGCGGGTCACAAAACAAAATCAACAGACATGGATGCTAGTAAGAGATCTGTAGGGAAGAGAGTAAGTAGACAGGGATAGGAGGGAGAAACAAGGATGAAGGACGACACTGGTCAGTAGGCATTGTCTGCACATGAATGTGTGTATAAAACTGTTAAGAGTAAATAGCAATGGTCAAGTAGAAAAAAGTGCAACATCCTCAAAGACAAGAGAAGCGATTTTGCAAGGATGAGGAAAAATAGTCACTGCTCATTAAGAAAGACATCACAGTCTACAACCTCAGCTTTAAGTGAACTGCTTGTTATTAAAATACCAAGGAGCTATGGGTTGGAATTACCACTCCAAGTTTCACTGATACCTTTTCTTGTGGGCCACACTATGTTTTGATGTCCTGAATCCTGACCCAGACTATCTGCTGCACGTGTCTACCATCAGCACAGACTCCCTGACATGCATGTCTACCATCAGTACAGACTCCCTGACATGCACGTTTGCCATCAGTACAGACTATATGACATGTATATCTACCATCAGTACACACTACATGACATGTATGTCTACCATCAGCACAGACTCCCTGACATGCATGTCTACCATCAGTACAGACTCCCTGACATGCATGTCTACCATCAGTACAGACTACATGACATGTATATCTACCATCAGTACACACTACATGACATGTATGTCTACCATCAGCACAGACTCCCTGACATGCATGTCTACCATCAGTACAGACTCCCTGACATGCACGTCTACCATCAGTACAGACTACATGACATGTATATCTACCATCAGTACACACTACATGACATGTATGTCTACCATCAGCACAGACTACCTGACATGCATGTCTACCATCAGTACACACTACATGACATGCATGTCTACCATCAGCACAGACTACCTGACATGCACGTCTACCATCAACACAGAGTGATGTCCCAGTCACCTCCAGAATTTAAGACAAATCCACACAATTCTTTGACTCACTCATTAAAAGAAAGGTCCACACACTGTAAGGGATATAGTTCCCTATGAAAGTCTATTTATCAATATTAATATTACCATCCCTCAAGACAAAATCTCTGAAGAAACTTGAGGTAAGAGGAACATACCTCAATATAACATATGTTGTGTGCCACAAACCTATAGTGAACACAGCACATGACAGCATTTCCTTTAAAGGCTGAAACAAGACAACGGCAACTGTTCTCTCCACTCTTATTCAGTATAGAGTTCAAAGTCTTAGCAAGAGCAAGAGAAATAAAACAGATAAAAGAGGGGGAAAGAAGTGGCTTATCATTTTGAGCATCATGATCTTATACTACATAAAACACCCACCAGAAAGGCCTAGAGATGATAATCATTTTCTGAAAATTCTCAGAATACAAAATCAGCATGCAAACTTCAGTAGCTTTTCTAAAGACCAATAACTACCTTGCAAAGTAGTGAATTACAGCATAAATCCTATTCACCATAACTTCAGAAAAATAAAATACCTGAGAAGAATATAACTAACCAAGGAAATGAAAGATAGTTACAATGAAAAGTTTTAAACCTGAAGAAAGAATCAGCCCCCTCCCCCGGTAGGGGGGCGAACTGGAAACTAGAAAGACCTTCCATAACCAAAAATTAATATTTAGAAAATTGCCATATTGCTGAAAAAAATCTACAAACTCAGTCCTCATAAGACATTCTTAAGGCATAATGGCATTCTTCATAGAACTGGGAAAATTTTTTAAATGTATATGAAAATACATATGACCTCAAACAGCAAGGCAATCCTTGACAGAAAGAATGATGTCTGAAAGTGTTATAACACCAGGTCTCAAATGAAATCACAGAGACATGGTCATAAAAATAGCATGGCACTAGTACAAAAGAACACATTGAGCCCAAAAGAATAGAGGACCCAGAAATAAACCCACACTATTACAGACACATGATTATTTTTAAAAGTTGTCAAAATACACATTGTATAAAAGACAGTTTCTTTGAGTCCATGAATTGGAGATGGGTAGACATGGAAGGGGTTAGAGATATATGGGATGGTTTGGAAGAATGAAGGGGAATGTGTGACCATATTTGGATAAGTTTTTATTTTAAAAGCCTCTTTTAAAATGGTGCAGAAAAAGCAGATATCCACATGTAGGATAATGGAAATAGAACCACATCTCTAACCCCACACAAAAATCAACTAAAAACAGATCAAAGATGGTAGACACCATGCCGGAGGAGCTGCAGTGGGCAAGTGAGGTCCTTGGGAGTCCCCCACCCTATTCAGCCACTTTCCAGTAGGTCAATATGCACATGAACTTTCATAAGATAATATGGTTTAGATAAACTAATGATTTTACAAAATCTGATTTTCTTTGAATAGTTTTAGGAAATTAGAGTTGTTGGTGGAAATTTTAAGGAGATTTTGCTATTTTTTCCAGAAACATATGATAAAGTCAGAATTAAGAGCAGAATATGACCTCTTCATGTAGAATGGTGAGGGCTGCATAGGTTAGAAAAGGAGTACAGTGAGTTTTTATGCATTGCAAGCACATAATTGTACTTAAAAGAGAAAAACAGGCTTGGGACAAGTTAATGATTGAAACGATCATTCATTCCACATTGCATCTGAGTTCTTGGATCACATAATCTAGGTTTGGAGTGCAGCATGAAAACACACCGCTATGAATAAAGTGTAAGTAACTCCACTGTGGTGTAATAATAGAGACTAGATGATTATCTAGTTTAGCTGAATAAGACTAAAATAAGACACAAGATAGATGATGATCTGTTTCTTGGTTCATACAAACTGCCATCAGTTGGCACAGGAGAAAACTTGCTACTATAGACTGGTTTGGCTAAACTTTGTTAATCAAAGACAAAAGAATTGTTGTTTTGGGGTTATGATGAACTCATAGAGAAAAATTAAGTTGTTGGAGCCAGCTCATTGGAGTGTCTGCATCCAACAAGTAGTGTGTGTGTGTGTGTGTGTGTGTGTGTGTGTGTGTGTGTGTGTATGTGTGTGTGTGTATGTGTGTGTGTGTGTGTGTGTGTGTGTGTGTGTGTGTGTGTGTAGAATCATGTTTGTGAAGAAGAGATCTGAAGGAAGTATAGAAGGCAATACATGTAATAATACATGCAAGAAGGCACAATGAGAACCAAGTGTGATGACACATTCATTAGTGTTGAAACAAAACATGCAATAACTTTGTCTAAGAACCTATATCTATCTCTTAACCTTGACATGCGTCTTATAATCTCCTCTGATCCAAAGAGTTAAGAATGAGCTAAGGACAGAAAGAAGACCACAAAAATAAATAACTGAAAACTGAAGTGGTGGCTCTGTGGTTAATACACTTGCTGCTTTTGCAGGGAACCCAGGTTCAGTTCCCAGCAGCAACGTGGTGGCTCACCGTTGGGTATAGCTCTAGTTCCAAATGGTGTGACACCCTCGTCTGAACTTCCAGGGTAGTGCACATAATTGATACATTGGCATACATGCACCAAAACAAATTAAGTAAAAATAAATGTTCTTTATAAACAATACAATAAAATAGCTGTGTCACATCCTGTGAGGTACACGGGGAGAGACAAGCTGAGACAGAATGGAGTCTTTTATTTTGAAAGCAGTAAATTCTTGGCCATTATTCATACAGCATCCTGATATAAAGGGATTCATAAGAAAAAAAGGAAATTCAGGCTGTAAAGTAAAGTCACCATTCATTAGGCATATTCTGCTAATTGTTCTGTAAATTTTCAAAGGAATAACATTCTGGCAATGGTCAAAGAGTTCTGAGATTAAAGGCCATATCATTTTTAAAATATTCAAATTCCTATTATGATGATAAATCACAATATTTCTAAGGTGTGACTTATTCACTATCTAGCAGATGAATAATCACCAGATTAAGAGTCTTGTGCAATTTTATAGATGTAATAATGTTTAATAACTCTTCAATAATAGCTCAAGAATCAGGAAGCTTGATCTTTAATCCACATTACTTCGGAAAACTATTATTATCCAAGGATATAGAAAATTAAATTTTCCTTTCAGAAGTTGTCAAGGAGAGTTTATTGTTAAATCTATTGCTGGAAATAGTAACTGAAAACAATACCTAGCTATTCAAAAGACAAAACAAGGGAGCTTGAATTATAATGCTCACAGTGGCCCTTATCAATTAAATGTATTTTCTGATAGCTCAGGAAATCAGTTCATGGTGTATGACATGTAGGAAGTGGACAATGTAAAAGACAAATTTAAAAACATACAAGTTATCATTGACAACATACAAAATTTAGCAAAGTAAAAACAAATAAGCAACTAGTTCTAAAATTAAATGATGAATTTAAAAGTATGGATCTTGGGGGATGGAGAGAGCACGGAGTACTCTTCCAGAGGTCCTGAGATTAATTCACAACAACCACATGGTGGCTCACAACCATCTGTAATAGTATCCAATTCCCTCTTCTGTTGTTTCTGAAGAGAGCAAAAGTGTACTCACACACATAAAATAAATCTAACAGGATGAGAAGAAAAAGATTGAGAAAGGGCAAAACTAATATATATATATATATATATATATATATATATATATATATATATATATATATGTTTTATTTTATATTTATATATTATATATAATATTAAAAATATACATGTATATATGCATATACATTTTTTAAAAAATATAACTCTGAATTTGTGAGCAAGCTCATTGTGTAACAGTGCTTGTAGTGACCTGACTTCAGATCACCAGGATTCATACAAAGTGCTGCTCCTGGAGCCTGTGACCCCAGCACTGGGAGGCAAAAACAGGAAACATACTGAGGCTCCTTGGCCTATCAGTCTAACAAAAATATCGGTGAGCTTTAGGCAAATTTGAAAGACCCTATCTCAAGAGAAACTATAAGAAGACACCCAGAGTCCCTATGTTGTCTATACACATGCACACAGATATAAACACCTAGACATGTATGTGTACATATACAAACAATAGAGAGAAAGAGAGAATTATTTTATTATTAAGTATGACTCTGTAAAGCAGTTGTGTTTCATTCCTCAGAGATGAACTTGTGGATTTGGCTCTACGTTGTTCAATTCAGTGGCCATAGTCTGAGGTAAGCGTGAAACGTTATCCTGCCTGGGGCCAGCTTGTTCATCAGCGTTCCTTTCCAACATGGTAGATGATCTTCTACCAGCAGTGACTTTGCCTGCAAAAGTAAGGTCCAGAAAAAAATTATTCTCACTCTCCTATCTTTTAACAACTTATATACTTAAAAAAACAGTAATACAGAGGACAACAAGGGCTTAAATCAAGCTATTGCTCAATATTCCCAAAGAAAAAAAAGTGAGATTTCTGGATGCATCAGAGTTGATAATGTAAAAATCTTTTGGTTCTGTATTTTTGGGTTTTTTTTTTTTTCTGCCGTTTTCCTCCATCTCAGGGGCACAGCTGAGAGACTGTTTTTACTGCAGGTGATATGTCAGCATGTTACTAAGCCATCACACCTGCCAACTTTGAAAGGGTCCCTGTGTCATTACTAATAACAACCGACTGACAAGATGGCCCAGTGGGGAAGGAAAGAACCAGATGGAAGAAACAGAGGTTTTCCTGCACATGCTGCCCGTCCACCCCGTGCAGCGCACAAGAAGAATCTTAAATAGGGCAGAACAACCCACACATTTCTCTCAGGTAATTGGCCTTACAGGCCTGAGTGATGGACACTGGGCCCTAGGGTCAATGGTCATAGCGCACTGGACCAGTTGTTCTGTTTGAGAATGAGAGAAGGGGCTTGGTTTAATCACATGGCGAAGACTTGCTTACCGTACTAACTGGTTTAGGATTGCTTCAAGATTCTCTTTGTCAGTTTACCATTTTGAGTTTAAATCGCACGGAAGGGACAACCAATGAAGCAGAGGCATCACTGCAGTGCTATGGGACACGTGTGACATTAACCCTGGTGACTGAAGAATCTGTACAAATGATGGAAGACTTCACCTGAGGGGAGCGTTGTGCTATGACTTTGAATGCATGCTTTGGCAGTTCCGGTTGCAGTTCACTAGGGATACACTAGAAGACTCACATGTTCACCCTGGGCTTACTTGCTTTGACCTTTGAGTTAAATTAGCCAGTCTTACAATTGCTTGAAAACTATGCCGAGGGGAGGGAGTCTGCCATGGTGTTCAGGGAGGGCACCGAAGCAAAAGAGCATCATTTATAACCATTTGAGCAGCCTGTTGGCAGGGGAAGGTCATGCTTCTGCATTTTGAATGCCTTTCTGGGGACTAAGTCAGCTCCCTAATGTGGCTGTAGGTTAAACTCAGTATTAATATGGCTTAAGGTACAATGGAATGACACAGGAAATGTTTGAATGTCCCCATGTCTTGGCCACCCCCCTAGGCTTTCTGAGTTAATTGGGCTAACATAGAGCCCAAACATCAGAGTTCCTTTTTTATCTCCACAGTTCCTTCTAATGTTCAGCCAAGGAATAGAACCCCTGCTTTACTTCAAGAAAAGAAAGAGAAAAACCACTCTCAGGAAAGTGAAAAGCTTTTTTCTGGGAGGACAGGTCTACCGCTGTTTTGAAAGGACCTGTCACACCCTAGTGACGTTGATTCTGTCATATGATGAGGTTCATCAGCCTCCAAGATGCTGGGTTCTGTGAGTTCTTACCAACTTCCTCATGAAATATTTGCATCAAACTATGCAGTTATCTTAACCCCAATGGTCACAGCATGCACAGATGTGTATGTGCCTAACCTCCCAGGGGTCACAGCATACACACGTGTTTACATGCCTGACTTCCCAGTGTTCACAGCAGGCACATATGTACATGTGCCTGGCCTCAAGTCTTAAAATAACTAGTGGTGTCTGGTGAAAATTCAGTCTTCAGAGATCTTGCAGAAAGAATGCCATAGTGATCATTATAAAACTAACAACCTTTCGAAAGTATATATCTTCCCTAATGTGCCTTAAATTCCCTTTTAAATTTGTCACTAAAGGGATCCTTCTATATAGAAAATTTGATATTTGACCACAGTCAGGAAGGCTCCAGTTTTTAAGCTGACACAATTTCTTTGACAAAGTAAAGGCTGTCAACATTATATGTAGAAGCCCTAAGGCAGGAAGAAAGATACTTTCCATCTTGGTGGTAAATAACATTCTTGACAGATAGTATCTGAATGAACGGAAAGAGTCGTCCAGCTGGAAATCTCCGGACAGTCATTCTTTGCCATGGTGCAAAAGAATTTGAGATGGAGACATAATTAGCTTTGATCAAGTGTTGGGACACAGACCCCAGCCTCATGGAGCAGAGTATCATACCCAGCACCATCTATAAATTGGTTGCATTATGCACCCTATGATAAAAAAAAAAAAGATGGTTGCCATTCTGGGCATCCTAAATTGGGGAAGCTCAGCACATGAATTATGATTTAAGTGTGAAGGCAACCTTGCAGGAAGAAAGCAGTTTAGTCCATGCAAAGCAATTCAGTCGCCATAACTCCTCTGTATCCCAAGTTTCAGTGGATTGGTAGGGCATGATGAATGACTGACTCTGGTACAGGCCATACACCATTATTTGGAAATTAGAATTGATGTCAGATAGTAACTCATTATTCTCAAAAACGCTATTTGCCCTTCAATTTTGTGGAATAAGCATGAAATGTGCCACTAGACGTTTTGTGTGTTCTGGCCCCAAATTTTCAAATAAGTAATGATGACTAGCTATCTCTGGATCATTTTTTTTATCATCTTCAAACAATGGGGTTCAATTTTCTGAAGAAATTGTTCCCTAGTTTATTCAATAAAGATTCATTAGCTTCAATGTGATTCAGCACCTTCCAGGCACTGAGATAGATAACACACTGACGTCATCGACAAAATACACAGTGTAGGAGATATTGACTCTTCTGTGCTGTGACTGTAGTAGCAGAAACATGAAGTATCATATAAAACAAAGACTAACATGTTCGGGAAACAGAGATGGGAATTTCAGTTCACATTTCTAAAAGCAGTTATATGGTCATGTGCACATAAGTCCACATATTAATCCTGTGATTTTAAAATTGACAGCAAAGAATTCAGTAATTCCTGTGGTTTAAAAATTGCCCCCAAATCTCATGGAAAAAAGGAAGGAAGGATTGTAGGAGCCAGAGGGATCAAGGACACCAGAGAAACAGAGCCCACAGAATCAAGTAAGCAGGGCTTATAGGAGTTCACAAAGGCTCCATGAGTCTCCACAGGGTCCTCTGCATTTCTGTCCTAGATGTTTAGCTTGGGGTGTTTGTAGGACTCTTAACAGTGGGAGATGGAGTGTCTCTAACGTTTTTGCCTCCTCTTGGGACCCACTTCCTCTTTTGGTTGCTCTGCCCAGCCTTGACATGAGGGCTTGTGCCCAGTCTTATTGTGTCTGATATCAGTTGATATCCCTGGGGAGGCCTGTTCTTTTCTGAAGGGAAATGGGAGAGCACTGGACCTAACAGTGCTAGGAGGTATGGGGGACTGAGAGGAACGGAGCGAGGGAAGGCGGCTCTCAGGGTGTATTGAATAAGAGGAGCATAAATAAAAAGAAAAAAATGAATGTTCCCTCTGATTATTCATATATAAAAACTTGTTTAAACTCATGTATTAATGGTGTTTTGGGGTGTGACCTTTGGGAGATACTTAACTCTAGCTAAGGTCATTAGTGTGCAAACCACATGATGACATCAGTGACTGAATAAGACCTGGGTCCCACTTGCTCTGTCTTCGCCATTAATGGATTCCTTCATTTTATGATGCAGAAATAAGACCTTTACCATGTGCTAAAACTACTTTCAAACCACACAGCTTATAGAATGGTGACTCAAATAAGTAACATAAATTACCCAGTCTTGGGTATTTTGTTAGAGCAACAGAAAGTGAACTGTAAAATAATAAATTTTTATGGATCAATCAATTGTTACATCTGCTATGAGTAAGTTGCAAGAGTGTTTTTATAAGTTCTGATCTGTGAGCTCTGCCATACTACATCAGCATCACAGAAAACTATCCAATAAGAAGCTTATCACCCTTTTGTGGTTCACTATGTGGCTCTGTCTTAGAAACTTATCAAGTTATAGTAGATTCAATTCAATCCTTTTTGAATGATTACCATATTTATGGCTTTGTCTATACATTAGCTACATGAGAAGAACTTAGACATGGTTCTGCCTTTAATTAGTTTACAAGTGGCTGGAAGGAGATTTGTGGAAAGGAGTTACAATCACTGTAGGAGTGGATAATTAAACAAACTGTCAACTTGATGAGATTTAGAATCACCATGGGACCACACTCCCGGTATGTCTATGAGAATATTTCTAGAGCAGTTTAACTAGGAAGGAAAACTTTACTGGTTTTAGCATTAGCACCATCAAATGGGCTGGGATCCTGCACTGAACAAAAAAAATACAGCATCTCTCTGTTTCTCTGCCCCTGACAGTACATGCAATATGAATTGTACTCTGAACAAGAAATTAGTACTCTGCCTCATCTTTCCATTTCCATGACTTCCTTTCTTATGAACTGCACCCTCAAACAATGAGAATGAATAAATCTTATGTCCCATATGTTTTTGTATCACCTAAATACAATCTATCTGCTATATTTTGTGGACATGGTTCATATATGTTTCACTTAATCCTTATTATAATCCCAGGAGAAAATTATTGTTAATAATACCTTTTTTTCAAGTGAGGCATAAAAAGATGAGTTACCTAGCCCAGCATTAGGCAAGGCTGCCTGAGACCAACATCTATCCACAAGTGCAGCCATAATAGAACTTTCCCTTCCCAAGTGGAAGTTTTTTGAGGATATAGTGCTATTCATTCTCTGTGGCTGCTATAACACATTAACACAGATTGAGGAGCTCTTAAGATCATAAATCCCAAGAAACTTTTCTCCAGAAGCTACCAGGATAGATCCTGCCCAGTTTCAGCCATCTCTTGATGACTCTAAGCCTTGCTTAGCTTCTAATAAACTAACACCTATGCCATCCTCCTTCTTCACATCATTTTCTCCTTTCAGTCTCTGTGTCTTTTCCTTTTCTGTATCTTGTAATACCACCAACCAGTATGTATAAAGTTTATCATATTACAGATGACCTTACTTCAAGAGCATTATTATATCTACACCTTAACAATTTCTAAAAGGCTGATTCTAAATAAGGTCACAGTCACAGGTACAAGATATAAACCCTCTCCTATCTTTGTCGGGCCATAATACAGTTTATTTGGGTGTAGTGAAATTTTGGGGACCACATGGAGCTTAGCAAAATGAGAGAGACTATTCAAAGACCAGACTGGAAAGAGAATACATGCTGAGAAATACATTTAAAAATAAAAGTCCTGGTTCAAAATTAAAACCTGTAGTCCCAGCTACAAGTCTGAGAAATGAAGATTTCTTGAGCCTAGGAATTTAAGTATGGTCTGAGAAGCACATAAAAAACATAAAACAAGGAGCCAAACATAGTTACTCAATACCAATACCAAAGAGTGTGCCCTCCAGTATGCCAATATTAGAGAATTTGCCCTCTAATATAGCAATACTTGAGAATGATGGCCTCTAGTAAAGAATTTTTCTATAATAGAAGAGCATAATCAATTATGCATAACCGAAAATCTCACCAGATTGCCAGTCTGGAGGGGTATGATGAATAAAGGTCTGTGGACAGAGAGATCCATTAGAAGGCATTTAATATGACATAGATGGAAGAGCAGAGATCAGAGGCCAAAGACAAACAGTGGTGGCTGGGAAATTGAGTGGTTACAGTAAATTTCAGCAAACCTGACAAACAGATATGTGGAACTAAAGAAAAGAGAAGTTGGACATGACTTTCTGGTTTGGGCAGGGACAGTCCTCAAAAAAGACAAGCTAATAACCAAAGACCTTTACATGGCATTATTTTTCACACGTTGACTTTGGAGGCCTTGAGGATAGATCCACAAAGAGGCCTGAAAGCTGAGTGTACAAAGTTGATTAGTCTTGCGTTGTGCATTTCTCCTCCTCTAAGGATATGATGCTTAAGGTACCATGTCATATGCTGAGCCACATTTCTAACAACAAGCCTATATACTTATTTCATAGTACTTGTTACAGTATCTACTGAATTCACTGAAGGTCATCCTTTATATCAAAGAAATTACAATGGTTTATATGTAGACATGTGCTGGTTGTAATAGATGTATGCAACACATTAGGCAAGTTTATAGCCACATAGTTGTTTTTACAGAGTTTCTCAGTTCTGAGAGAATTCATTTTTCAAACTACCAGTTCTCACAAGGAACTAAACCTGCAATGCTCAACAGCTCAACCTTCCAGTTGTTTGACTTTCCAAGGGCAGAACCTAATCACACTGGGACAGGACCTGAGCAGGAAGTTGTGGTTTGGTGTCACCTAATGAAGTACTCTTGACTGACTATCAGAAACAACTGTCTTTGTACCTGAACTCTGGTCTACAGGGTGCTTTTGTTTAATGTTTCTGTTTTTTTTTTTTTTTCATCATAGAAAATTAATAAAATGTTTTATTGGATTAATTAGCTAGCTGCTGAACCACCCTTAAGAAAGCAAAGTTGGATTCATGAATATGCACATAATATCACACAAAGCGATAACAGAAGAAAACAGTAATAATAACAAATGACAATACTTCCCACAAAATATTAAGGACAGCACATGGGGCAGCATCTTATCGTGTGTTTTTTCCTTCCTTCCTTCCTTCCTTCCTTCCTTCCTTCCTTCCTTCCTTCCTTCCTTCCTTCTTTCCTCCTTTCTTTCTTTCTTTATTTCTTTCTTCTTTCTTTGTAAATGCCCTTTCCTTTTATAAATTTATATTTATATATTGATATATTTGGTGCCACATGCCCTTAATCCCAGCACTCAGGAGTCAGAAGCAAGTGGATCTCCCAGTCTGAGGCCAGCCTGGTATATAAAGTGACAGAGTGAAGTTCAGATCAGAGTGAGGACAGGACTACACTGGAAAATCCTGTCTCAAGAAAGAGAGAGGGGAGGGAATACAAAAGAAAACAAAGATTAAGTAGCAAAGAAAAAAGAAAAAACTCTTTTCCCTCAAAGAATATATCTTGATTATGCTCTCCCTTCTTCTATACTTCCAGACTCCCAATACCAGAACCACCCCTGCTGTGACTCTGTCTCTCATTAGAAAACAGGCTTCTAAAGTATAATAATAAAGTAAAACAAACAAAAACAAATACACCAGAACAAGATGAAACAAACAAATGAAAGGAAAAGAGCCCAAGAAGAGACATAAGAAATAAAAACAGATGCAGAGAACCACTCTCTCATAAACTTGGGAATTCTATAAAAATACTAAACTAGAAGCTGTAATATATATGGAAATAATTTATAAATTAAAGATAAAATATATACATATGGTATTATTTATAATAAAAAATTTAAATAAGATAGAATTAGAAGAAGGAGGAGGAGGAAGAGGAGGAGGAGAAGGAAGAGGAGAAGGAGAAAAAGAAAAAGAAAAAGAAGAAGAAGAAGAAGAAGAAGAAGAAGAAGAAGAAGAAGAAGAAGAAGGAGAAGGAGAAGGAGAAGGAGAAGGAGAAGGAGAAGGAGAAGGAGAAAGGAGGAGGAGGAAAGAGGAGGAGGAGGAGGAGGAGGAGGAGAGAGGAGGAGGAGGAAGGAGGAGGAAAAGAAAAAGAAAATAATAATAAGAAGAAAAAACCTGAGCATGACATTATAAGGCAAGGATTCTCCAAGATTCTCATTGAGTTCATTTTTCTGTAGGCCAACTACTACTGGGCCACAGCCTACCCTTGAAAGTAGTTTGTTGCCCCGCCAGGGGATGCTCCTCCCAAGATAGTTAGGCTAAAGGCAAACTCACACCTCTTCTACTGCTCCTAAGATTCAATCCTCTTAGTCTTATCACCAGCTCTGTAGCAGGAAAACCACTGTAAACTCCCTTTCCTGTTTGACTATATCCCTAATGGATCCCAAAAATGTTCTTTCCCAAGAAGACCCTTACCACTTTCCCTTGCCCTCCAAATCCAATCCCCCAGACTTATCTCAAGCATTACATCAGAACACCAAGTGTTATCTTTTTTGCTCCTGTTATCTATAGTCCCCTCCTAACTTCCTTCCCCCAACCTATTGTTTTGTCACAGACCCCAACCCCAAGGTTCCGCTGCTAACCCAAGGGCCTTTTCCTCACAGGATAACAGGTAAATTGAAGGTTCACCACCTCTTTCCTATAGCTCCTGAGATCTAAACCCCTAGTATCATCCCTAGTTTTGTAGCAGAAAACCTGCCATGGTTTATCTTTCTTCTTTGACACCATCCCTAACAGATCACAAAGACCTTCTCCCACAAACTTCCTTCCTGAAACTCATCTCAGAATTGACACCTGCAGGCATTCTCTGTGAACACACCAACAAAGCAGTAAAACAGAAAACCCACAGCCATGACACTCCCTAAAAATTCAGAGAAAAAACAGAAACCAAGTTTAAAAAAACAAAACAAACAAACAACAAAAAAATACAAACCCAGAAAGAAGCAGCTATATCTGAAAGCATTCTAAACCCAGATAACTAGGCACCAGCATAAAAACACAGTAACAGTCAAGACAATAATGTCTTCACCAGAGTTCAACTATCCTATCATAGCAGGCCATGAATATGCCCACATTAGAGCTGAAGAATAAGAAGAAGATTATAAAAGCAACTATATGAAGATGATAGATGTCCTGAAAGAGGTAAATAAATTTTTAAAGAAAACCAGGACAACACAATCAAACAGTTGAAGAAAATGAATAAAACTGTTCAAGATTTGAAAATGGTGATAGATGCAATAAAGAAAACACAAAATGAGGAAATTCTAGAAAAGAAAACGGTAGAAATATGAAAAGAAACTATAAAGGTAAACTTCACCATCATCAACAACAAAAAAGCAAAGATAGAAGGGGAATCTCAGGCACTGAATATAGGATGGAAGAAATAGATATATTGATCAAAAAGGTGCTAAATCTAAAAATCCTTGACACAAAACATCTAGAAAATATGGGACAATGTGAAAAATAGCAAATGTTAAAATGACAGGAATGGAGGAGAAAAGAAGAATCCTAGCTCAAAGGACCTAAAAATTTTCAACAAAATCATAGAAAAAAATTTTCCTAACATAAGGAAGAACATGCCTATAAAGTACAAAAAGGATACAGAACCTCAAAAAGATTGGTCCAGAAAATAATGTCCCTTTGCTACATAATTATTAAAATTCTAAAGATACAAAACAAAGAATAAATATTCGAAGTTGCAAGGGGAAAAGATCAAGTAATATATAAAGGCCAATGTATTAGAATGACACCTGATTCTCAATATTGAGTCTGAATACCAGAAGGACCTGGAACAATATGGTTCAGACTCTAAAAGAACACAGATGCCAGTCCAACTAGTACACCCAGAAACATTTTCAATCATCAGAGATGGTGAATATAAGTTATTCCATAACAAAGACATTTTAAACAATGTCCAGCCACAAATTCTGCTCTACAGAAGGACCTAGAATAAACACTCTAACTTAAGGAAATTAACTACACTTATGATAACACAGAAAATGGATAATCTCAAACCAAAAAAAAAAAAAAAGAAAAGAAAAACAAAGGATGGAAAACACACAACAGCAACAGCAATAATACCAGTAAATACAACAATAACAACAAAAAACCAACAAACACAGGAATCAACATTCATTAGTTATTTATATCTCTCAATATCAATGATCTCAATTCCCCAGTAAAAAGACACAGACTAGCAGAATGGATGTGAAAACAGAATCCAGCCTTTTGGTGTTTTTAAGAAACACACCTAAACATCAAGAATAAACATTACACCAGAGTAAAGGATTAGAAAAACATATTGTAAACAAATCAACCTAAGATGCAGGCAGGTTTCCTCATTTTAGGATCTAACAAAATAGATTTCAACCCCAAAACTAATCAAAATCATTGCAGAGGCACACCTCATACTTTTCAAAGGAAAAACCCACCAAGATGATATTTCAATTCTTAGCATTTTTACACAAAACCTCAAAGGACAAAAGTTCATGGAAAAAAAAAACAAATAAAACAGAAACAAACAAACAAACAAAAAAAATCCTATCACTACTGAAGTTTAAATCACATATTGACACTCATATTGGGAGACTTCAGTATTCCATTCTCATCAACATATAGGTCTTCCTGACAAAAATAATAGATGTTATAAACCAAATGATCCTAACCCATATCTACAGAATATTTCACCCAGGCACATAAGAATACACCCTTTTCTCAGCACCTCATAAAACTTTCTCCAAAACTGACCACATATTCAGACACAAAGCTACTTTCAGCATATACAAGAAATTCTAAATAATTCCCTGCATCCTGTGAGAACATCACAAATTAAAACTAGATAATAACAACAGAAACAACAACTTACAAACACATGGAAAAGAACTACTCTCTGCTGAATGAAAAGGGGGTCAGGACGGAAATAAAAAAAAAAAAATAAATTAAAGACTTTCTAGAATTCAATGAAAAAGAGTACACAGCATACCCAAACATATGGGACACAGTGAAAGCAGTGCTAAGAGGAAAGCTCATGGCACCACGTGATTATGTTATTTAAAAAATGGAGAAATTTCATAGTAGCACCTTAAAAGCATACCTGAGGCTCTCTGCTCCTCCCTGTTCTACAGACAGCCGCATCTTCTTGTGCAGTGCCAGCCCCATCCCTTAGACAAGATGGTGAAGGTCGGTGTGAACAGATTTGGCCCATTGGGCGCCTGGTTACCAGGACTGCCTTCTGCTCAGGATCTAGCAAAGTGGAGATTGTCGCCATCAACAACCCCTTCATTAACCTCAACTACATGGTCTACATGTTCCAGTATGACTCTACCCATGGCAAATTCAATGGCACAGTTAAGGCTGAGAATGGGAAGCTTGTCATCAATGAGAAGCCCATCACCATCTTCCAGGAGCAAGATCCCACTAATATCAAACGGGCTGATGCTGGTGCTGAGTATGTTGTGGAATCTACTGGTGTCTTCACCACCATGGAGAAGGCCGGGGCCAAATGGATCATCATCTCTGCTCCTTCGGCCGATGCTCCCATGTTTGTGATAGGTGTGAACCATGAGAAATATGACAACTCCCTCAATTGGATGGCCCCTCTGAAAAGCTGTGGCGTGATGGCCATGGGGCAACCCAGAACATTATCCCTGCATCCACTGGTGCTGCCAAAGCTGTGGGCAAGGTCATCCCAGAGCTGAATGGGAAACTCACTGGCATGGCTTTCCGTGTTCCTACCCCCAATGTATCTGTTGTGGATCTGACATGCCGCCTGGAGAAGCCTGCCAAGTATGATGACATCAAGAAGGTGGTGAAGCAGGCAGCTGAGGGCCCACTAAAGGGCATCCTGGGCTACACTGAGGACCAGGTTGTCTCCTGTGACTTCAACAGCAACTCCTACTCTTCCACTTTTGATGCTGGAGCTGGCATTGCTCTCAATGACAACTTTGTGAAGCTCATTTCCTGAATGACAATGAATATGGCTACAGCAACAGGGTGGTGGACCTCATGGCCTACATGGCCTCTAAGGAGTAAGAAACCCTGGACCACCTACCACCCCCAGCAAGGACACTGAGAGCAAGAGAGAGGCCCTCAGTTGCTGAGGAGTCCCATCCCAACTCGGCCCCCAACACTGAGCATCTCCCTCACGATTTCCATCGCAGACCCCCATAATAATAGGGGCCTAGGGAGCCCTCCCTACTGTCTTGAATACCATCAATAAAGTTCAGCTGCACCCCCCCCCAAAAAAAAACCCTGAAATCTCTAGTACAAAAAAAAAAAAAAAAAAGAGTTGTCATACCGGAGAGGAATACAAATGTAGAACTGAAATCAATAACATAGAAACAGAGCTAACAATACAAATAATCAATGAATCAAAGAGTTGATTCTTGCATAAAATAAAAGAGTGACAAACAACAATTCAAACTAACTAAAGGGAAGAGAAAGAATATTCACAGTAATAAAATCAGAAACAAAACGTGGGACATAATAACAATGCTAAAAATAATTCATAATGACATACTCCAAAAACTCGTAGTCCATAAGTTGGAAAATCTAAAAGAAATGGATAACTTTCTTTATAGGTAATATTTACCAAAGTTAAATCAAGGTTAGATAAGCAATTTAAAGAGACCTATATCCCCTACTAAATTAAAAACAGTCATTAAAAGTCTCCCAACCAAAAAGAGCCCAGGGACAGATGGTTTGAGGCACATACCTAAACATAATAAAGGCAATTTATACCAAGCCTATGACCAACATCAAATTAAATGGAGAGAAACTAAAAGCAATTTCACTGAACTCAGGAACAAGAAAATGTTTTCTACTCTTTCCATTTCTAGTCAATATAATAACTGACGTCTTGGAGCAATAATACAACTGAAGGAGACCAAGGGGATACAAAACAGAAAGGAAGAAATCCAAATATTATTATTTATAGATAATATGATAACATACACAGGTTACCCTAAAATTCCACCTGACATGTCTTATAGTTAATAAACACATTCAGCAAAAGTGGCCAGATACAAAATTAACTTTTAAAGAAACAGTAGCCGTCCTATATACAAATGAGAGATGTACTAAGAAAGAAATCAGGGAATCAACACTTTCACAATAGCCTCAAATAATATAAAATATCTTGGGGTAACTTTAACCAAGCAAGAGAAAGACTTGTCTAATAAAATTTAGAAAGAAAACCTCAAGTCTTTGAAGAAACAAAAATGAATAAGATATCAGATGGTAGAAACATCTAGCATGGCTGTGGATTGGTAAGATTAACACAGTAAAACTGGTGCTCCTGCTACAAGCACTCTATAGACTTCATGCAATCCTCATCAAAATTTCAACACAATTCTTTATAGACCTTAACAGTACAATTCTCAACTTCATATGGAAAAAAACAAAAACACATAAAACAAACAAAAAACAAACAAAGCAGGATAGCTAAAACAATCATATACAACTAAAAACAAAACAAACAACACAAAAAAAAAAAAACCTTGCTAGAGTTCTCACTATTCCCTATTTCAATTTGTACTGCATGGCTAGAATAATAAAGACCAAATGCTATGGCATAAAGACAGAATGTTGATCCGTGGAATCAATTTGAAGACCTACACACAAATCCACACACATATGAACACTTGAATTATTTTTAAAAGCCAGAAAAACACATTGAAAAACAAGAAAACATCTTCAACAAATGGTACTAGTCAAACTGGATATCTGCATGCAGCAGAGTGCAAAGAGAGCTACATTAGTCACCCTACACAAAGCTCAAGTCCAAGTGAATCAAAGACTTCAACGTAAAACTAGGTCCACTCAACCTGATAGAAGAGAAAGTGGAGACTATCTTGAACTCATTAGCACAGGACACCATAGCACACACAGTAAGACAGTCAATTAATGTATGGGAACTCAAGAAACTGAAAATCTTCTTTAAAGCAAAACATCATCAATTAGACAATATGGCAGCCTACAGAATGGGAAAATATTTTTACTAACTCCACATCTAAAAGAAGTCTAATATTGAAAATTCATAACGGACTCAAGAAACTAGTTATGAAAAGACCGAATAATACAATTAAAATAGGGTTACAAATTTAAACATAAAATATTCAATAGAGGAATCTCAATTTAATGAGAAACACTTAAAGGAATGTTCAACATCTTGAGCCATCAGGAAAGTACAAGCAAATCAAGATTACTTGAAGATTTCAACTTAAAACTGTCAGAATGACTACTATCAAAAATACAAATGACAGCTCATTCTGGTGAGGATGTGAAACAAGAGGAATACACTTTCTATTACTGGTGGGAATGCAAACTTGCACAGCCACTATGGAAATCAATTTGGCCATTCCTCAGAAAGTTTGGAATCAATGAACCTCATAATCCAGCTATTCCACTATGGGCATGTGCCCAAAGGACACTCTATCCTATCATAAGGACACTTGTTTAACCATGTCATTGCAGCTTTATTTGCAGAAACTTCAACAACTTAGATGTTTCTCAACTGAAAAATAGATTTTTTAAAAAATATGGTACATTTATACAATGGAGATTTACTCAGTTATTTTTAAAAATGACATCATAAAATTTGCAGACAAATGGATAAAACTAGAAAAAAAATCATTCTGAGTGAAGTAAACCAAACCCAGAAAGATAAATATAGTACATGTTCATTTTATAAATAAATATTAGCTGTTTCAGTAAATGATAACCAAATAACCACCCACTGACTCAGAGAGGATAGGGAAGAAGGAAGTGTCTAAATGGCATGCATGGATCTTCATGAGAGGGACACATAGAATAATTTATTTGGGAGATTGGAGGCAGGGGCAAGTAGGAGTAAGGTGATCATATGTGGAGGAAGATGTGGTAGAAGGAGAAAGTGAATAGAGGAGAATCTGAAATTGGGAAGCATTGGAATGCTAGTGCAATGGAAATTTCCTGGAATATGTGAAGATAATCCTATTGAGGGCTCCTATTAATGGGGAATGTGGAGTTTCAGTTGGCCATCTTTTATAGCAAGGCAAGGCTTCTGTTGGCTGGACTCGGTTGCATTCATTTGATTTTTTTGAGATAAGAGATCTCATGGAAAATAATCCAGGCTATTGTTAAGACAAGGTTGTTCTCCACAAATTGACAGCAGGACCCATTTTAGCAAGGACAACAACCACAACTCATTGAACATAGAGTAGTTGATACATACAAGTAGTCTTTATCTTAAGTTCTAGTCTCTTTGGTGGTGGTAGAAGGTACCCTTCAGATTATCAAAAAAAAAAAAAAAAAAAAAAAAAAAGGTGAACACCATCATAGCCACAAAACTTTGACTTATAATCTGTCCTACCTGCAAAATATGCTAGAATAGCGGGAGCACCACACTTGTGGGAGTGGCCAACCAATGTCTGATTTCTCCAAAAGAAGAAACCCATATTGACACTGCTTGGGTAACCAAGAACCAGAAATAGATAATCTAAAGACCTCTGGTAAATCCAAATACTACTGGTCTAAAAAAAAAATGTATCAATAAATGACACCTTCAATGATATTCTGTAATACTCACAGATCAATGCCTCATCCAGTCATTACTAGAGAGGTTTCTTCTGGCAATAGATGGAAAGAGATACAGAGACCTACAACCAGATGTTATGTGGAAAGAAATTCTAAATGAGAGGTCTCCCTCAAGGCCGTCTCTTCTGGGTTCAAGGAACCTGAGGAAGAGTTGGTTGAAAGATTGTAAGAGCCAGAGGGAATAGAGGATACCACAATGACAAGGCCTGCTCAATCATATGAGCTCGCGGAGATTTAGGCAGCAAACACAGGACTTGAATGGGTCTACACAAGGTCCTCTGCATATATACCATAGCTATTAGGTGGTAGCTAAGCTGGCCTCCCTACTCCACGTCACCAAGCTTGACTCTCCAGCATTGTTCTGGCTAGCTCACCCAATGCCATGGCAGACCAGGAGCTAGGCAGGCTTTCCTGCCCTCAATATTTGGGGTTCAGCTTACTCATGCCCATGCCACCAGGCTTGTCTATAATGTACTGCCCAAGTGAGGTGCAGAGCCCACTCTCCTGAGTGCTGCAGCCAGTGAGTGACAGAGATAGCTCTTCCACCTGCCACAGCCAGCAGAAGGGTGAGGTGTGAGAATAGAATGTCTTCTGGTTCAAAGAATAAGCTGTAGAAGACTGGCTACACTGGTACATTTCTTTATTTACCTTTTTAATTAATTATTTTTATTTACATTCCAAGTGTTGACTCCCTTCTGCTCTCCCCTCATAGAGCTCTTCTCCTCATTCCCCTTTCCTTCACACCAGAGAGGGTAACTCCCACTAGATATCCCCCACCCTGGGGCTTCAAGTCTTTACAGGATTAGGTACATCCTACCCAAGGAGACAATACAAGGCAGTTCTCTGCTACATATGTGTTAGAGGCCTCTGACCAGACCATGTATGATGAGCCTTAATTTTTTAACTATTCCTTTCCCTTTACAGACTCATGAATGCATTTTTTGTTCTTTCAGGCTCATAAAGTCCCTCATACAACTGATATTCCATTCTTTTATCTTGCACAGTTGAGAAATCCTGTTTATATGTTCTTGAACTCATATTTTTAAAGTTCTTTCCCACAACCTTAAGTGCTGTCTTAAAGGTTACAGCATTACCATTTTGCAAAAGAATATTAGACAAATTCTTGCTTCCCAGATGCATGCTGATTTTAATTATTATGAGCCATTAACCTTGGTGGGGAGGGCATTGCCAAATAACCTTGATGTGGAAAACAAGCTGTGGAAAATAAAATATATGTACACTACTATGCAAACAAGCCTTAGCCTACAACAATGGTCAGAACTCATGGAAACACATGCCCCACTGGCTCTACTCCAGGAACAAGAACCTTGTCATAATATCCCACCAGCAACCATGGTGGACCTGGCATGAGAGCTCCCAAGAGTGCTAAACACCTAACATCACAGGTGAGACCATTGCCCCAATAGTTGGCCCAAGTGTGACCTGCCCCCGTAGGAACTAGGAACTACAGAGCAGCTATGGAGATGATTTTCCTGGTTTTCATCTGCACTCCAGAGCTCATCCTGTGCAATAGCTATCCACACCCCAAATGCAAAGGGGGAAAGTCTGTCTCTAACGACTGCTGACACACCAAAGATCACAGACTCATAGGCTCACTGGACAAACAAGCTATAGTCAGAGACAACAAGACTAGCTATCACAGAGATAACCAGATGGCAATAAACAAGCATAAGAACATATGCAACAGTAACCAAGGCAACTTGACATTATCAGAACTAGTTCTCCCACAAATGGCAAGCCCTACATAGCCCAAAACACTTGAAAAGCAAGATTGTGACTTAAATTCACATCTCATAATGATAATAGAGGACTTTTAAAATGACACAAATAACTCCCTTAAAGAAATACAGAAGATGGGACTCAGGATTGGCCAGCAGATGACTGAGCTCCCAGTACAGTTTCACAGACACGTTTTCACCTACACCAGAGATGAAGCTGGGACACAGACCCAGATAGGTCACACCAGGAGTAATCAAACCCCTGGGAGCATGGTGCTCTCTGGACAAAGAGTCCTTTCCAACCCACAGAGAAGGCTGGGTATCTGTCACTGGGATATGGGATCTGCCCACAGAAGGCTGAGTTCCAAGATCAGCTGGACAGGAGCTATTCTACCTAGACCAAAGGTGAGCCTAACACAAAGGCCTGACAGCTGTCCTGAGAAGGAACATGGGGTGTTCTTGGAGCACAGGGAGCATGGTACTCACTGGAAAAGGGTCTTTTTGGGCCTAAAAGAAAGAGCAGGTTCTCCACCATTAAGACTCAGAACCTGTGGGCATGAGGATGAGCTACCAGAACAGCTTTGCAAGAGTTTTTACACCTGAGCCCATGAAGACAGAATGGAACCACTGCCATCACAATTTACTGCTTCCCTACAAAGAGGCAAACACCCAGGAGAAATCCCCCTCCTGAGCCCATGGGCCTTCAAACCCACAGGAGAGTTAAGCACCAGTCAGAAACAAAAAAATTACCTACAATCACTGACATCAAGATGGCAAAAGGAAAGCACAAGAACACAAGGAGTAGAAACCAAGACAACATGGCAACATCAGAACACAGTTCTCCCAACACAGCAAGTAGTGGATTGCCCAACACTCCAGAAAAACAAGATTTAGACTTAAAATCATACTTCATGATGATGATGGGGATCTTTAAGAAGCACATGAATAACCCCCTTAAACAATTACAGGAGAACCAAGAGAAGTCTCTCAAAGAACTACATAAAAACACAAACAAATGAGTGAAGGAATTGAAAATGGAAATAGATACAATAATGAAATCATAAAAAGAGACAACCCTGGAGACAGAAAACTTAAGAAAGAAATCAGGAGTCATAGACACAAGCAACAACAAAAGACTACAAGAGATAGACAATACAACAACGAAAACATAGACAAAACAATTAGAGAAGATGAAAAAAACAGAAAGCTCCTAATCCAAAATGTCCAGGAGACCCAGAACCCAATGAGAAGACAAAACCTAAGGATAATAGGAATACAAGAGGGCAAACAATATCTACAAAAAGGCAGAGTAAATATCTTCAACAAAATTATAGAAGAAAACTTCCCTACCCTTAAGAGCAAGATCACCATGAACATACAGGAAGCCTACAGAACTCCAAATAGATTGGAGCAAAATAGTCAATAAAATTCTGGCAAGCCGAATCCAAGCATACACCAAAACAATCACTCACCATGATCAAGTAGGTTTCAACCCTGAGATACAGAGATGGTTTAATATATGGAAATCCATCAATGTAATCTATCATATAAACAAACTCAAAGAAAAAAAACACATGATCATCTCACTAGTTTCTGGAAAAGCATTTGAAAAAAAAAAATCAACATCCTTTCATGATAAAAGCCTTGGAGAGAGCAGGAGCCCAAGACCCATACCTAAACATAGTAAAAGCAATATACAGCAAACCAGTAGCCAAGATCAAACTAAACAGTGAAAAACTTAAACAATCCCATGAAAATCAGGGACTACACAAGACTGCTTACTCTCCACCTAAATATGGAGTTTAGTACTGGAAGTCCTGGCCAGAGCATTTAGAGAACAAAATGAAGTCAAAGGGATACAAATCAGAAAGGAAGAAGTCAATATCACTATTTGCTAATGACATGATAGAATACTTAAGTGACCCCAAAAAATCCACCAGAGAACTTTTATAGCTGATAAACAACTTCAGCAAAATGACTGAATATAAAATTAAATCAGTAGTCTTCCTTTATTCAAAAGATAAATATTCTGAGAAAGAAATTTTGGAAAAGATACTCTTCACAGTAGTCACAAACAATATGTAATACCTTGGTGTGACCCTAACAAAGCAAGTGAATTTATGACATCTGTATGACAAAAATTTCAAATCTCTGAAGAAGAAAATTGAAGAAGACCTCAGAAAATGGAAAGCTCTCCCATGCTCATGGATTGGAAGGATCAGCATTGTAAAAATGGCAATGTTACCAAAAGCAATCTACAGATTCAATGCAGTCTCAATCAATATTTCAAGTCAATTATTCATATAGTTGGAAAGAGCAATTTGCAAATTCACCTGAAATAAAAAAACCTTAAAATAGCAAAATCTATTCTCAACAACAATAAAATGCCAATGAGAATTACCATCTCTGACCTCAAGCTGTATTACAAAGCAATTGTGTTAAAAACCATATGGTATTGGTACAGAGACAAGCAGGTAGATCAATGGAACACAACTGAGGATCCATAAATGAACACTCAGACATATCATCACTTGATCTTTGACAAAGGAGTTAAAAACATTCAATGGAAAAAGAACAGCCTCTTCAACAAATGGTGTTGGTTCAACTGGCAGTCAGCATGCAGAAGAATAAAAAAAATGATCCTTTCTTATCTCCTTGTACAAAGCTCAAGTACAAGTGGATCAAAGATCTCTACATAAAACCAGGTACACTGGAACTATTAGAAAAGAAAGTGGGGAAAACCTTCAAACACTTAGACACAGAAAAAAATTTCCTGAATAAAACACCAATGGCCTATGCTCTAAAATCAAGAATCCAAAAATGAGACCTCACAAGATTGAAAGATGTCTCTAAAGCTAAGGAAATTGTCAAGAAAACAAAATGGCATCCAACCGACTGAAAGGATCTTTACCAATCCCACATCTGATAGAGAACTAATGTTAAATATATACAAAGAGCTCAGGAAGTTAGACTCCAGAGAATCAAACAATCCTATTAAAATTGGGGAATAGAGCTAAACAAAAAATTCTCAATGAGGAATATCAAATGGCTGAGAAGCAGCTAAAGAAATGGTCAACATTCCTAGTCATCAGGGAAATGCAGATCTATGAGATTCCACATCATAGCAGTCAGAATGGCTAAGATCAAAATCTCAGATGACAACAGATGCTGGCAAGGATGGGGAGTAAAAAAAACATTCCTCCAGTGTTGGTGAGGTTGTTAGCTGGTACAACCACTCTGGAAATCAGTCTGGCGGTTTCTCAGAAAATTGGACATAGGACTACTTGTAGAAGAAGAACACATGTTCCATCGTGTTCACAGCAACTAATTTATAATAGCCAGAAGCTGGCAAGAACCCAGATCCTTCCATAGAGAAATGGATACAGAAATGAAGGTACATTTAAATAATAGAGTACTACTTAGCTATTAGAAACAATGACTTTACAAAATTCCTAGGTAAATGGATGAAACTAGAGAATATCACCCTGAGTAAGATAACCCAGTCCCAAAGAACACACATAATATGCAATCACTTAATTAAATACTTGCTCTAGAAAGATCCAAATACCCAAGAAATGACTCTCAGACCACATGAAGCTCAAAAAGAAGAAAGGCTAATATGTGGAAGCCTCAGTCCTTCTTAGAAGAAAAAAAAAAAAAGAAATGGGGAAAATGTGTATTCATCATATATTCTTATGTAACATATTTTGTGAGCTATAACAATATTTTATAATAAATTAATTGATAAAAAAGAAATATGGGAGAACACAGGTAAACAAGTTGAAGCACTTAATGAGGAAACACACTCCTTAAAGAAATACAGGAAACAAAACAAAACAGGTAAAAGATTTGAACATAATAGCCATCCAAGATCTAAAAATAGGAATAGAAACAATAAAGAAATCACAAAGGGAGCCTACTCTAGATATAGAATACCTAGGAAAGAGATCAGGAGTCTTAGATGGAAGCATCACCAACAGAATACAATACATACAAGGCAGAATTTCAGGTGTTGAAGATATCATAGAAAATATTGATACAACTGTCAAAGAAAATTCAAAATGAAGAAAAAGCTCCTAACCCAAAACTTCTAGGAAATCTAGGACACAATGAAAAGAACAAACACAAGGATAAAAGGCATAGAAGAGAGCAAAGATTTCCAATTTAAAGGGCCAATAAATATCTTCAACAACATTGTGAAAGAAAACTTCCCTAAACTAAAGAGATGAGCATAAGCATACAAGAAGACTACAGATCTTCAAATAGACTGAACCAGAAGAGAAATTCCAATGGTCACATAATAATCAAAGCACCAAATACACAAAACAAAGAAAGAATTTTGAAAGATGAAAGGGGAAATAGGTCAACTAACATATAAAAACAGACCTATCAGAATTATACCAGAAGATCCTAGGCAAATGTTATACTGACCCAACAGGAACAAAAATGCCACCTAAGGCTACTCTATACTCAGCAAAAATCTTAGTTACAATAGATGAAACAAACAAAATATTCCATGATGAAACAAGATTTAAATGATGTGTTTTCTACAAATTCAGCCCTACAATGAATAATAGATGGAAAACTCAACCCAATTTGAGAAATTACACCAAAGAAAAAGCAAGAAATTAAACTTCTTTCAACAAAGGCAAAAGAAGATAACCACAAAGACAAACCTACCTCTAATAATAAAAATAACTAGACTCAATAATCACTGGTCTCAATATCAATAAACTCAATTCCTCAATAGGGAGATATAGACTAACAGACTGCATATATAAACAGAACATAGCATTGTGCTACATACAGGAAATGTACCTCAGTGACAGAGACAGATACTACCTTAAAGTAAAATCCTGGTGAATAAAATTTCCAACCATATACACACAAGAAACAAGCTGTAGTAGCCATTCTAATATCAAATAAAATTGCCTTTCAACCAAAAGTTATAAAAAAAAAGATAAGGAAAGACAATTCAAACATATCAAAAGAAAAATCTGCCAAGATGAACTCTCAATTTTGAATAGCTATGCTCTAATTTAAAGAGTACCCACATTCACAAAAGAAAGTTTATTGAAGCTTAAAGCACACACTGAACCACACACAATAATAGTGGGAGACTTCAACACCCCACTCTCATCAGTGAACAGATCTTGAAAACAGAAACTAAACAAAGGCACAGTGAAACTAACAGAAGTTATGAACCAAATAGATTTAACAAATATCTATAGAACATTTCATCCTTAAACAAATTATATATATATACCTTTTTCCCAGAACCTCATGGTACCATGTCCAAAACTGATCATATAATAGGTCACAAAACAAGACTCAATAAATAAAAGAAGATTGAAATACTCCCATGCATCCTATCAGATCCCCATGGAATAAGGTTTGTCTTCAATAAAAACAAAAATAATAAGAGGTCCAGATACACAAAGAAGATGAACAACTCTTTCTACTCAATGATAACTTAGATAAAGAAGATATAAAAAATGAAATACCTTTTAAAATATCATGAAAATGATGGCACCACATACCTAAACTTATGAGATACAATGAAAACAGTGATAAGAGAAAAACTCATACCTCTGAGTTCCTCCACAAAGAAACTGGAGAGAGCATACACAAGCAGCTTATCGGCACAACTGAAAGCTCTAGAACAAAAAGAAGCAAATATACCCAAGAGTAGTAGATGGTATAAAATAATCAAATTCAGAGTGGAAATCAACCAAGTAGAAATGAAAAATATATATAAAGAATCAACAAAACCAGTAGCTGGTTCTTTGAAAAACCCAACTAGATCAATAAACCCTTAGATTAACCAGAGGGCACAAAGACAATACCCAAATTCACAAAATCAGAAATGAAAAGGGAGAAATAACAACAGAAACAGAAGAAATTCAAAAAAATCATAAGATCTTACTATAAAATCCTGTACTCAACAAAACTTAAAAATTTGAAAGAAATGGATAATTTTGTAGAGAGGGAACAGATACCAATGTTGAATTAGAAAGAGAAAAACTATCAAAAATAGTTCCATAACCCCTAATAAAATAGAAGCAGTCATTAAAAGTCTCACAACCAAAAAACCTCAAGACCAGATGGTTTTAGTGCAGAAATGTATCAGACCTTCAAAAAAGATCTAATACCAATACTCTTCAAACTATTCCACAAAACAGAAACAGAAAAAAACACTACCTAATTTGTTATATGAACCCACAGTTACACTGATACCTAAATCACTCAAAGACCCAACAAAGAAAGAGAACTTCGGACCAATTTCCCTTATAAATATTAATGTAAAAATACACAACAAAGCTTTAAAAAAACCAAATCTAAAAACACATCAAAACAGTCATTCACAATGATCATGTAGGCTTCATCCCAGGATGAAGTGGTTCAACACACAGAAACCTATTCATAACCTACTATATTAAAAAACTCAAAGGAAAAAGCACATGATCATCTCATTAGATGCTGAGAAAGCACTTGACAAAAAAAAATCAACACCCTTTCATGTTAAAAGCCTTGGAAAAGTCAGGAATTCAAGGCCCATACCTAAACATAGTAAAAACAATATACAGCAAACCAGTAGCCAACATCAAAGTAAATGGTGAGAAACCTGAAGCAATCCAACTAAAATTAGAGACTAAACAAGGCTGTCCACTTTATTTCTATCTATTCAATATAGTATTGGAAGTCTTGGCCAGAGCAATTAGACACCAAAAGGAGGTCAAAGGGATATAGATTGGAAAGAAAGAAGTAAAGATATCACAATTTGCAGATGATATGATAGTATACTTAAGTGACCCCAAAAATTCCACCAGAGAACTTTTACAGCTAATAAACAACTTCAGCAAAGTGACTGGATATAAAATTAACCCGAACAAATCAGTAGCCTTCCAAAGAATAAACAGGCTGAGAAAGAATGAGAGAATAGATACCTTTTACAATATTCACAAAGAACATAAAATACCTTATGGTGTCCCTAACCAAGCAAGTGAAGGATCTGTGTGACAAGAACTTCATGATGGTGAAGAATGAAATTGAAGAAGACCTCAGGAGATGGAAAGATCTCCCATGCTCATGGATTTTCAGGATTAACATCATTTTTTTAAAAATGGCCATTTTATCAAAGCAATCTACAGATTCAAAACAATCCCTATCAAAATTCCAACTCAATTCTTCACAGAGATAAAAGGAGCAACTCTCAAATTCATTTGGAATAACAAAAACCCCAGAATAGTAAAAACCGATTCTCAACAATAAAAGAACTTCTGGCAGAATCACCATCCCTGATCTCAAGCTCTACTACAGAAAAATAGTAATAAAAATACTACATGGTTTTGGTACAGAGACAGACAGGTAGATCAATCTTTTAGAACTGAAGACCAAGAAATAAGCCCACATACCTATTGTCACATGATCTTTGACAAAGAAGCTAAACCATTGAGTTGAACAAAAAAGACAGCCTATTCAACAAATGATAGTACCTTAATTGAAGGGCCTCGTGGTTGTCTGGGTCACAGGGCCATGGAGCAGGCTGTGCTTGCTGCGGAGGAGCCTTAAACCTTGTAGTCACCATAGCTGTCACAGCTACCGCTACTGAGGCAGTGTGGAGCTCTTATTGCTACGCTGCCCACCCTAGAGCAAAGCCCTGGGCCTTCCTGCCCATGTTCAGATTGTTAAATAATACAATGTCTAATGACATGAGAGAAGACTGCAGGGATGACATTGGGAGAACGAATTTAAATGTCAGCTACCTCCCTCAAAACATGTTCCAGGAGAAACGATGGAGTCTGTTCAGCAGCATTGAATAAACAAAGCTTATTTGGGATAAAGTTGCAGGTCACAGCTTAGGCTACAGCTTTGTGACATCCTGAGTGTCTGTCCAGACATTGCATGCATGGTGCCCACACATCAGATACTGTTCATGCAACTTCCCGAGTTTCCAAGACCACTGAACATAGCTTGAATGCACAATGACTGCTCTGTTTTTAATGACACAAAAGCACTTGAGCATTGTATTTTTTGCATCCCTTCTTCTGAGCACTATACATTTTCCAATCTTAGTCGGATTTTTTTTTCTTTGAAATTTTGCTTTTGTATAGACACTCAGCAGAAAAGTACTTCTTGCCAGTTATCTATTAACAAAACCCTTTAATTTGTAGTTTTAAGGATGAACCCTCAAAGTTCTCTTCATAACTGCCTTGATGTTTTGGGTTTTGTTTGTTTTTATTTTTGCATTTAAGACCATTAAATTCAATTTTGTTTTGCTGGGAGGGGGAAGGTCAGCATGTAGAATAATTTAAATTGTCCCATTCTTATCTCCTTGTACAAAGCTCCAGTCCCAGTGAATCAAAGATCTCCACATAAAACCGGATACACAGAAACTATTAGAAGAGAAAGAGGTAAAAATCCTTAAACATTGGCATGGGGAAATTTTCCTGAACAGAACACCAACTTCTTATACTCTAAGATCTAAGATCAACAACTGACAAATAGTACTTAAAGAGTCAGGAGGGCCTTTGTATCCAGGAGACCCCTCTCAAAGAAACACAGAGGCACCAATCGATGCAAAAGCAAGAGGTTTATTGTCTGGTGCTTCAGGGTCATCTTACACCCTGAGGAGAGGCAACCCTGAAAGGCTGTTGTTACAAGTAGTTTTTATACTTTTTAAGGATATAGATTACATCAGCAAGGTTATGATTCAAATTCATTGGCTATGCATATTGACCTTTAAACTTGTTGGCTAGTGAGCATATATGTCAGGACCCTAACTGGGACTTTCTAGAGGGTCAGGTGGTAAGAATTATTTACTCAAGGAAGTCCCTTAAGCCGAGGCAGGGTGGGTCCTTCAATCTCTATTAGTCAAGCACAGGTGGAGAGGAGGGGAATCTATGGAATGTAGAGAGTGGGAGTGTCAGGATGGAAATTTTCCTGCCATGTTGGAGGGCAGGACTATTAAGGACAGAGAATTTCTCACTGTGACTTCCTTCAGTACCTCATAAAATTGCAAAGCTTATGTAAGGTATAGGACAATGTCATCAGGACAAAACAGCAACCTACAGATTCAGAAAAGATCTTTACCAATACTACATCCAATAGAGGGCTAATTTCCAAATATACAAAGAACTCAAAAGCTACACACAAGAGAACCAAATAACCCTATTTAAAATGGGGACAAATCTAAACAAAGAAATTTCAGCTGAAGAATATCGAATGTCTGAGAGGCACCTAAAGAAACATTCAAGATCCTTAGTCATTAGGAAAATGAAATCAAAATGACCCTGAGATTCTACTTCACACCAGTCACATAGCTAAGATCAAAAATTCAGATGACAGCAGATGTTGTCAAGAATGTAAAGAAAGAGGAACACTCCTCTATTGCTGGTGGCATTGCATGCTTGTATAACCACTCTAGAAATCAATCTGACAATTCCCCCCAAAATTGAACATAGTACTACCCGAGGACACAGCTATACCACTCCTGGGAATATATCCAAAAGATATTTCAATACATGACAAAGATACTTGCTCCACTATATTCACAGCAACCTTATTTATAATAGCCAGAAACTGGAAACAACCCAGATCTCCCTCAACAGAGGAATTGATTTAGAAAATATGGTACATTTATACAATAGAGTATGACTCAGTTATTGAAAACACTGACTTTATAAAATTTGCAGGAAAATGGATGAAACTAGAAAATATCATGTTGAGTGAGGCAACCTAGTCCCAAAAGAACACACTTGGTATGTACTCACTCATAAGTGACAAAAAGTTTGGAATACCCACAATACAACTCAGAGACCAAATGGAGCTCAAGAAAGAAGAGCAAAGTGTGAATTCTTCAGTACTACTTAGAAGTGTGAACAAAATAATCATGGGAGATAGAAGGTAGGAGAGAATTGGGAGGAATAGATGAGGAGGGGGGGGGGGAATGATGGGCAGAATCAGGTATAGGAAGAGGTGGAGAAGATACTCAGAAAGAGCCAAAAAGTTGAACAGAATTGTGTAGCAATCTGTGGAGAGCTTTTGGGGTCACTTGGCAAAAGTTTGATGTTGGGTCGGGACAAGAAAGTAGAGCTACCCTAGGCAGGAATTTGACATTGGGTTAGGACAGGGAAGAAAGCTCAGAGAGGAATCTGATTTTAGGCTAGAACAAAAAAAATAGGCTTCAGGTAATAACTTGACTTTGGCCTAAAACAGGGAAGTAGGCTCAGATAATCCTGTCATCTTTACAAGCCTCCTTAGAAACAATGATTATGGGACTTTGTTTATGGCCTTGCTTGTTCCCTGACTATTTGTGTTCACTGTCTTGCTTGTTCCCTTAACCTAGAACTGACCTTATTATTACTTGCATGTAATTAAAATGGTATAAAAGGAAACTGGAAGAATTAAACTGCCTTTCAGCCTCAAAACTGGCTGAGGGTCACACTGCAGTTTTGTCTAATTGTCTGTTTCTTTTTTAATCCTCTTGCTGGTGAACCCCCTTGACTAACTGAGCTGGATAGCAATTGGGAATGGGAACTGGGGGTAGCAAGCAGTAAGTCACCGATATCAGGAAAGCAAGAGGCTCCCAGGCTTCATTGGGTATGACATTAGCTGAAATGGCCAACAAAGGGGAGGGAGAACATGTAGAGAGCATATCCAAAGGTTTTAGGCAGGGTCCTAATTGAAAAATAGGGCCACCCATCCATCTCAAAAATATTAACCCAGAATTGTTCCTGTCTAAAGAAAATACATGGACAAAGAGTGGAGCAGAGACTAAAGGAAAGGCCATCCAGAGACTGTGCCTGGGGATCCCATATGCAGACACCAAACTCAGACACTATTGCTGATGCCAAAAAGTGCTTACTGAAAGGAGCCTGATATAGCTGTCTCCTGAAAGGCTCTGCCAAAGCCTTACCAATAGAGATGTGGATGCTTGCAGCCAACCATTAGGCTGATAAAGGAGACCCCAATGGAGGACTTAGGGGAAGAACTGAAGGTGCTAAAGGGGTTTGAAACCCCATAGGAAGAACAACAATATCAACTAACCAGACCCTCCAGAGCTACCAGGGACTAAACCACTAACCAGAGAGTACACATGGAGAGACCCATGGCTCCAACTGCATATGTAACAGAAGATGGTCTCATCAGGCATCAGTGAAGGGGAGGCTCTTGGTCCTGCCCCAGTGTAGGGGAATGCTAGGGCAGTGGGACAGGAATTGGCAGGTAGGTGGGAGAGCACCAACATAGTAGCAGCAAAGGGGGATGAAACAGGTTTGTGGAAGAAAAGCCATGAAGGGAGATAACATTTGAAATGTAAATAAATAAAATAACCAATAAAAATTAAATAAATGAATGAATAAATAAATATAACCTTTTCCCCCCAACTTTTTTTTTCCAAGTGTTTTATTGCAACAAATTCCTAACTAAGACACTATGTCTTTCATCTTTGTTGAATGCAACAAACTTCTTCATCCTGGGCTGGTCCCACTCCCTGTTAGCAGCTTTACTCAGCAGGTAGCCTATGGTTCTGGCATCTCAAACATCTTGGGGTCTCTAAGGCAGCTTCAATGTAACAGTTTCAATGTACGGGATCCACACATGACCTTCTGGGCTCCTCCAAGGGCTGGCTTCACTTCTCCAGCTCTGACCTCTGTAGCACTTCAAGCTCAGGTTGATCCACTACACCTTTGCTGTTGCTCTTGGTGATCATCCCATGGTACTGTCATCTCTAATACACTGGAATCTTCCATTGCAACTAGGCTTCACCAATAGCCTCTCATAGGCTCCATTCATGGTGACAAGCTTCAAATCCTTTGCATGACCCCTTCAATCCTGGTTTGTCAACTACAGCTGAGGCTGAACTTTCACCAGTGGCCTTCCATGGTCTCTCACAGTCCCAAGCCTCAGCTGTTCATGGCACCTTCCTGCCTCCAAAACCAGTACCACCTGGGTGATTCTTACACATTACCAAGTACAGCCATAGCATGAGATACAACCTTGGCTATCTTTGGAACACAGTTTTTTGTCCTCTCAGAAAATACTTCCCAGAAGATTTTACCTCAGTGATGCCAGTCTCTTCTTAATCACCACTAATTTCTTAGCTCCAGTTAACCAGAATCAATTGTCTTCTTCTCTTAAATATAAAGTCAGAGCCACATGGCCGAAGCTGCTAAGTTCTGCTGCTTGCAGGAGCTGGAACATGCCCCCCTTATTCTATTATATTACCACTAGATTCCTCTTTTCTAACTCCTTCACTACCTAAGCTTGGCTGTCCTGGATTTTTCTCTATAGATTGACCTTGAATTTAGAGATCTGTATGCCAGTCTTCTGGGATTAAAGGTGTGTACTACCACACCTGGATTTAAGCTTTTCTTCACCTAGAACTAGCTCTGTTCTAGGATGGCAGAGAATTTAGAGATCTGCCTATTTTTGACTCTGGGGATTAAAGGCTTGTGCTAAATTGCCTGGAGCTAATTTAGCTGGGTGGGGTCTTGCCCAAGGTCCTTACTTCCTTAATTCAATTTAAAATTTTTGAACACAGGATTTAACTCCATTTTACTTCCTGGTGTCCCTTCAATACTCGAACCATATATTTTGTATCTTTCCTTTCTCAACTTGCTCTTTTTCATTAAAATACTCTCCATAAGGGAAAGTTTTAGTAACCACACAACAGAATTTACTGTTGTGTGGTTTTAGTAGGTTCTGTTGTGTGGTTTTGACTTCCTCAAAACCACACAACAGAACCTTCCTGTTGCTGTTTTGAGACTTCCTTTTTCAAAAAAATTAATCTAAATCTATTCATTTTAAACTCAGGCAGACTCTTTGGACAAGGGCAAAAAGCAGCCATGTTCTTCACCAAAATACTACAAAAACTTGGCCACATACTGAAATTCTCCATTGAAATCACTTGATCCAAGTCAGCACGTTTCAAATCATTCTCAGTAACAAAGTCTTCCATATTCTTACTGGATAATCCACTAGACCCTATTTAAAGCCTTCCACGTCTTTCCAAATTCAAAGTCCCAAAATCTATATTCTTTCAAACAAAAAAATGATCAGGCCTATCAAAGCAATACCCCAATCCTGGTACCAACTTCTGTCTTAGTTAGGGTTTTATTGCTGTGAACAGACACCATGACCAATCCAAGTTTTATAAAGGACAACTTTTAATTGAGGCTGGCTTATAGGTTCAGAAGTTCAGTCCAGTACCATCAAGGTGGGAGCATGGCAGCATTCAGGCAGTCACAGTGCAGGAGGAACTGAGAGTTATACATCTTCATTCAAAGGAAGCCAGGAACAAAGTAAGTATCCTCAGGCAGTTAGGAGGATTGTCTTCAAGCCCACCCACAGAGTGACATACTTCCTCCAACAAGGCCACACCTTCTAATAGTGCCACTCCCTCGATCAAGCATATGCAAACCATCACAGTCAAGGAACCATTTGGAAGGTCAGATTTTTTTCCTGTCAAATGAATTTACATTTTCACAAGTTGGAACCTCCAGTATACAATATTCTTGTTCTCAGATCAGGCCACCTTTCCTGTTGTCCTGGTACAAGGCAAAGGTTTCTCTTTAGTAGTATTTTTTTTTAAAATAATTATAGCTACTTTTGCTGCACCTTATCGAACCACAACTTTAAATTTTCTCCCATTTAATTTCTTGACACCTTCATATTTATCATCTTACGGTTTTATCTCATTCTGGGTCTGAATAACTGCAGTGAGCAATAGCCATTCCACAACCTGAATGCTTTTGTATCTTATAATTTTCTCTTCCAAACTAGTAGTATATTACTTTTGAATCCAGCCTCACTCCAGTTCTCTGGACACTGATAGCATGAAGTCAGATTATTTGTCACAATATAATACAAGTTTTCTCTAGACCAGCTCTTGGGAGTGTACTTGCCCTATCTGAGGAAGCTGGGTCTCTGCTGCTCACATTTCTCTCAGTCTGTCTGATCTTCCAAATTATCACCAGAATGGCACATTAAGCTCTGTTTATAGTATTCTCTGGGTTGTTTAGCCCATAGCTGCTCTTCCATATTCCTTCTGCAAACTAGTTCTAAAAATATAAGTACCACATGATCAGGCTCAGCACAGCAAGATTCTGACTTCTCCATGCAATTCCCTGTATCAGTTAATACTCATGGCTGTGGCTACACACCTGCTTAGTTTCAGCTTAAAAGAGTGATGGTTTATTTGAAGTTTCATGGTGATTAGATAGACAATGGCTAGGATGGCAGAGAAAGCATGGAATTAAGAGCATGTGTGTGGTAAAGTTACAGGATATCTCCAGTTAAGAAAAAAGAAAGACAAATGGTGCCCTTCAGATCACCTTTGTTTTGACTCAGTCTGGGACTCCAGCCTGTATGACAGCACTATCCACATCAAGGTTATTTCCACCACAAGCAGCCCAATACTGAGTCATCTTTGCAGACATAACAGAGTTGGGTTTTGTTTGCTTGTTTGTTTGCTTGTTTTGATTTGATTTTTTTCTCTTCTATAAAACAGTACTTACTTATCAAGCCAGAGTATCCTGATATGGTTGGTGAGAAATGAAAATCAGGTTGGGTTGGAGGGATCCCAACAAGACTAAAGCTGTGACAGGTTTATTGCAAGTAATCAGACTTTTTATACCCTTCTCAACAGAAACAGAATATCATGGTAGTTGTTAGGATGCAATGACATTTTCAGGCTCTCCAGGGAACACAAATGCTATGTGTAGCCACAGTGACTCCTGAATCTAGTAAACCTTTCCTGGTCCATTATGCAAAGGTTTCCATGATCATCATGAGCAGAATTCTTCATTGGTCATTACTAAGCTTAACGCAAAGTTTGATTGTAGTGAAAGCTGGAACTCAATAACGCTTCTGCCTGTCTCCTCAACAGCTAGGATGACATGTACATGCCACCATGTAGATGGGATCACATGAGAATGCCACAATTTAACCTCAACTTTCAAACTCCCATTGAACTCTATGCAACTGTCTGTATAGAGGCCCACATGTTATCACTAGAATGAAGAAATGGTCTAAGGGTGACCTATGTGGAGTGTCTATGAGTGAGAAATAACAAAGTAAACACCTTTCACAAAATTTTTATAATGTTATATACTACAGTTAAAATTTCCTATTAATAGGCCATTTAGAATAACCGATACATAAAGAAAATCTTTTCTCATTAGAAAAGAAGAAAACAAAGACTTCTTATACATTGAAGCATTGCCAATTAGGAATTTTGCCTTTTCCTTCCTTTTGTAAATTTATGAGACATGGCCTGCCTTGAACTCATACAGTTAAGAATGGCATCAAAGTCACTAGGTGGCTTCAGATCACTCTAAACTCCTGATCCTCATTTCTACCCCTCTCCAGTGCTGGGATTACACCACCACACCCATCTGGAATAACTCTCCCAAGATCTAGATACATTCCCCACATAGTGGCCCTAACAGAAGCCTTTAAAATGAACATTTCTTGAGTCACTTGAGACATGTTATTCTAACACTACTATACATTTTTAAGTTAAGAACTTTGCTCAAAATTTTTGCAACAGGGTAAATTATTATCACAGAAGTTAAAAGGTATTGTGTTTATGAAAAAACTAATAAGACAAGTCATGAAGCTGCATGGAGCTGTAAAATTACACACAAGTTCTAATAGCAACTATGCAAAAAGAAAGGGAACATGCACACACTTGTATATGTCCAGTTGCCTTGGCAAAACTCACACAGAGAGTTGGCTATTCTCCATGATGGTATCTGGTCTACAGATGAAATTGTTTTTGTTTTGTTTTTGTTTTTCTGTCTTGTTTTAAATTTAATTGTTTTAGATAGCTCCCAAAGTCCCTGCATGACAACAGATAGGATTTCAGCACTGGACAGCTGAGTAGATTAAACATTCCTGTCATTATTTTGTGTAGTCAAGCCAGTAAGAAATCCAGGCACAGCAGTACCCATTCCCATGGGCCTACTTCTTTCCAGTCCAACAGGCATCAGTATTTCAAATACCATTTCAAAACCTTACAAGTACTGATTAATCTTTAATGATCATCACTGTTGCCTAAGTGACTACTGAGCAAGCGGAGGTTTAAAAAAAAATCAATTAGGTTTTCTTAGCACAAGTTCAGTTCAACTTAATACGACAGCATTACCTGAGATATTCTTACGAGCGAGGCAAAGACAGTGCATAATCCAGGATTGTGTGTTATGTATAAACTAATTAGAAGATAAGACAAAATTAGAAATAGTCAGGACTGGATAAATGAGGAGTAAGAATAATGACTAAGAGTCATCACCATAAGAGTGGGTTAGGTAATGAAGAACAGCAAAGACAAAAAATTGCACTCTCTTGAAAAGAATTAGAAAACGTTCTGGAAGGCACAAAGTTTACAACCAGAGCTGGGGAGACAGGCATCTCAGGAGACATGAAATCAAATGCAAAATAGAAGAGGAAAAATCATATGTTGCGCACAGAGAAAAGAGTAAGCTTCACAATCGGGTCCTTTTTAATACATGAGATTGTTAATTGAGGTTCTTATCTCAAGACTTTCAGGTGGCTTTTTTTTAAGATAATAAGGAGACAAAAAGTGGATAAGCAGAAAATAATTCCTAGAAATAAAGCTGCAGTTCATCTCTAAGCAACAAGTGGGGTGAGTCTGTATAGCAAGTGGCCAGAGGTGGGATCAAAATACAGTCTCAGTCGCTTAGGAAAGCTTGGTGAGAGCCAAAACTTCAGTCAAGAAGGTGGTAACAATTGTGGAATAACTTTACTTTTATAACTTCAGGCAGGAAGGAGACAAAGGGTAGTGGGAAAGGGAGGTTTCATGAGCACGCGTATAAAAGACAGGAGCAGAGAAAGATTGACAGCCCCCAGTGTAGCAGCTTCAATCAACCAAGGCAGCATGCTCTGAAAAAAAACTGATGCATTATGACAGCCATGGGAGAAGCGATGATTAAGTTAACGACCCTTAAAAAGTCACCAGGGACCTCCGTTTTTTCTTCTTACTCTCTTAGAGCCAGGCCACAGATAACACTAGGCACACCTGAGGATGCTCTTTGCCCTTTCCCTTAGCAAACATTTTTTCCCATAACAATTTGTGTGTGTCCATAAAGTTCATTGTAAAGAGGCAAAAGAAGCTGGAAACAGCATCTGTAGCAACATGACATCATTGCAACTTTGCCTGCAGTGCATTAACCTTGGGGGGCCGAGGTGGAGGAGAGAGAGGTGCCCTACCTAAACCTGGTTTCTTGCCACTCTGTGTGGACAGCACAGTAGAGCTGGCCCTGGACGTGGGTATGAGCACAGGAAAGTCAGCCCTGCCTCTTGTCTGCTATATGGTGGCATGGCAAAGAGAGAGATACCCTCCTTACCTCCCTTGTCTGTTGACATCTATGACAAGTGGAAGCACTGGCTGGGGAGTCATGAGAATGGGAGAACTGGCTATGTCCCTCACTGGCTGCAATACTCGAGGGAGAAGGTCCTATGCCTCACCTAGGCAGCAGGGTAGAGCTGACTCTAGGAGTGGGGCTTGCTGTTGAATCAGGTCTGAAGGCATGAGAGCAGGAGCCGGTGGGCTGACCAGCTCAGATGCCTCTCAGGCCCAGATCCAGGGCTTTGAATTGGCACACCCCAGCCTTTACACCATTGACAAGCTGCTAGAGAACATAACAGGGACAGTCCTACGGATCCAAAACTATAGGATCTCTGTGACACAAGGCAACAACAGCATATTGGCAAGGAGTCCCAGTATTGATAGAGGAGCAGAAATCAGAGGCCTCACACCAGATCAAAAAGCCGTTGCAGTGAACATTGGGCAGCAAAGAGTGGACAAAAAGCCATACGGTGGGATACGCCATGACACAATACAGCTTCCACAGAGAGATGCTTCTTCTCTGTTGAGGGAGAGGTTCCAAGAGTAGAGGACAGGTACAAGGGTAGAGGAAAATGAATGGGATTGGGGTGCTTGGTGCAAAATTCACACAAAAAAGTCTAAAAAAAGAAAACAAAGGTGAACTACGGTCAAAGTCTACAACGGCAACTGAAACTGAACACTTTCCTAACATAATGTTTGCTCTTTCTGTGTTTCTTTTTTCTTTTTTTTTTTTTCCCCAGAGAAAGATACTTTCCATTTACTGGACTCCTTCCAGTTCTCCGAAGCTGCCTCATTCTGCTGACACCAATGCCCTCCGTCAGCACGTAGCCTGAATCTAAAGGAGATAAATAGGTGTCCTCTGGGGCTTGCAACAGACAGGCCTCTGGGCATTACTGAGTCCCCTCAATTATAAAGTGTCATTCCTGGGTGGTGACAGTGGTACCAAACAATCCTAAGAAAATGAAATCTGGGCAGTTAAATTTCGGGTGACTAATTTGGTTGCCTCTGTTTGCAGGGTTTGACCGGCCACTGCAGGTGAAGGGATTTGATTGAGCACAAATCAACAATCTCCCCAGAGCCAGTGACCTTGCTAAGCAACTTTGCTTCATCTTTTATGCTCAGAGAAGCATGGATATTTTCTATTAACCTCTGAGGCAACAACAGGTTTATCCATTGCTGTCCCTACTTACCGTCTTCCCTCAGATTCTTCAGCAAAATGACCCTCACCTCTCTCATTTGCCACCTTGCTGTGGGTGCTATGAGAATGGAGTCCTGTGTAAAACTGCTCTCTACACTACCTCTCAGGGCTCGTTTCTTGGAATCTTACCTTTGTGTAAGAATCCAAATCCAAATTCTAAAGGACTTGAAATAACCAAGAGTGATTTGCTATCCTCTGTGTCTCATAAATAGGCTAACTAAATAGTTTTGTCAGGCTGAAGTGAATCAGTCCAATCTCATTTATTGTTAGAAAAAAACATATTAAAATACTAAGCTCTGTATTGGTGCTGGGTATATGATAAGCCACAGTGCCTCCAGAAATAGAGAGTGTAGCTTTTAGAAGAGGTTTTGGTGTCACACTGGGGTTCACACATCACCTTGACTTGCCCCTGAGCCTCAGTTTCATGTGTCCAACATGGGAATGGTGCCATGGAAGGAATCTGCACACTACCTGCTCTCAGTGAAACTGTATTGGTGACCTATCTTTCCCTTCCTTCTGGCATAAACAACCTAAAGGGAAAGGGTTTGTTTTTGCTCATAATTCAGAGGGAGTCATTCCATCTTGATAGGGAAGGAAGGCAAGAGAGATCAGGTTGGCAGGGGAGAGTATAAAGTGGAGAAACCTTAAGTGGAACTCAAGCTATAACCTTCAAGGCCAACCACTCCCAAGTTTCCCAACCTCTCAATACAGCCCCATCACTTAGAGACCATGTGTTCACGCAAACTACAAAAGAAATGTTTCAGAGACTGTGCAAACCATGATGATACTCAAATGTTAACTTTGTTGTAAGAGGCAACTCTTTTCTCAAAAAACAGTCTTTGTGGAAAGAAGCAAATTAAAGCAATGCCTATAGAATGGTACACAGAGGGTGATGACCAACTCTCCTTCAATAGTACATGTTCCATCGTTCCTGAAGCTCCCTTAAAGGCACTCCATTCAAATGTGATATAAAAAGCAATGGACTTGGAGTCTTCCTCTGGCTTTGATGACTTTCTGATTTCTATTCCATGTAAATCCCTGAGCCTTGAGGAAAGGGTTTGATGAAAACATCTCAGTTAGAACTGTAGTGCCTTAAAGTCTCTTATTCTCTACAAGCTGTCCAGTGTTGGTCTGTGTGTTACTTCCCATCTATTGCAAGAAGTGTCTGTAATGACCAGAGATCAAGGCCCTGATCGATGGTTATAGTACCATTGTCATTAGGAGTCATGTTGTTAGTATGTTTCCTCACCAAAATAAGAAAACAGCACCTTCTAGACCCAACAGGATTAACACAGTTCCAAACTCACAGGGACTGTGGCAGTAGGCACAAGACCTCCACAGGTTCAAACTACACAAAATCTTAGCACCAAGAAGAGGGAGTGGGCACAAAATCCCACTCTGAACAAAGAAACTGTTTGCAATTGATACCTACTGGAGTGGGGATAGCCATTTTTATACAGTGGAGAATCACTGTTCATAACAACCACACCCCAAGGCAGGCCCCATGATCAAAAGTAATTGGTCAACACAAAACAGCCTTCACATTTTTCTATGTGTGGGTATTTTGTTTTGTTTCATTTCAGTCTTTTTGTCTTATTGATTTTTTTATTTAGTTCATTTGTTTTTATTTTTATTCCCTGAGTTATTTTTTCTTTTTGGTTCTTTTTGGGGCTTTCTTTTTTCTTTTTTTCTTTTTCTTTTTTTTTCTTTCTTTTTTTTTTTTTTTTTTTTTTTTTTGAAGAAAGAGCAACATAAAATTAGGTGGATGGGAGGAAGGGCAAATTTGAAAAAAGATGGAGGAGAGGAAGGAGAATGATCAAAATATGTTCAAATAAATTCTAAATGAAAATGATACAAAGACATTTAAAAAGCAGTACTTAAATAACCTCAGAGACATTTGTGTGTATGTGGATATAAATAATCAGAGCAATCCTTAGACACACTTGCACCATAGCAAAACAAAGATACATAGAGCATCATTGGTTTTCCTGCCTTCCGTGTTATTAGCATCTCTTCCAGCATAATTGGTCAGGACCAGCCCTGGTCAGACTCTGTCTCAGCCAGTTGTGCTTTAGAGAACAATGGTAAACATGTTGTTCTACTGAGCCTGCTGAGAAACAACCCAGCCTGGAGTTGTTGCTATGTTACTGAGAGAACAGCAAGCTCCTGATATTCCCTCAGCAATCAAACAACAGCCGTAGAACACTCTCTTTGGCTTTCTAACCAAACTCCTAACAGGCAACAAGGCCACTTGGGAAATGTCTTACTCTCCTTTTGGCCTGGCAAAAACATGATTATCAAAAGATGGACAGAATTCCTGATGGCAAAAAAAATCCATTCAAATATTGGTGATCATGCTAGACTCAGTTGTGTTAGTCACTGGCTCTGGTGTTCCAACACTAGAGGCCTATATCTCCTGAAGAACAAGTTTACATTGAAGTAGACAAGGATCATGAGAAAGAAATGGTGCTCTATGAGATTGGCAACTGCTGTATACACATAAGACAGGCTGAGTGTTCAGTAAGTCTCCTTGCTTTACACAGGACAGAATTTATGACTATGTGGTGGCAACCACATAGATGATTAGTCCCAAAGCCTCCCTACCATCCTGTATTAGTTACTTTTCTGTGGCTGTGACAATGACCAAGGCGACATAAAGACTAGAAGTATTTCACAATCTTTGGGTCTTGACCCCAAAAAGATTATCAGAAAATGCAGATATTAACATTAAGATTTATAACAGTAGCAAAATTATAATTATGCATTAGCAACAAAACTAATTTTATGGGTGAGATCAGCACAACATAATTAACTATATTAAAGTGTTGCAGTATCAGGAAGCTTGAGAACCACTATTGAAAGAGCTTCTTTTAGTTTAAGTTTCAGAGAGTTAAGTGTCTACTATGGTAGGGCATTGTGGAAGCAACAGGCAAGCATTTCAGCAGGAGCAAAATACCCAGTGATCAATCTTTAAACACAAACATAAACATGAAACAGAGAGTCACCCTGAATTGGGGCGATGCTGTTAATTCTCAAGCCCCTCCCCTAGAGATGATATTCCCTTAGGAATGAGGCAAAATATTGTTCCAATCAGCACCAACAACTGAGGACCAAGCTTTCAAATAACCTGACTGAGCCTTGGAAAGCATTTCTCATTCAAACCATTATACACCCAAACCAAAGACGCCACATTCACCTTTCAAAGGGCTCTTTTGAAAGTAAGAACATCATGGTTTTGCAGCTAAATGGATGGAACTAAAAAATATCATTTTAAGTGAGGTAACCCAGACCATAATGGACATTCATGGTATGTACTCACTGGTTAAAGTGGATAATAGCCAAAAAGTACAGAATACACAGATTGTAAGAAGGAAGGCCCATAAGAGGATGCTTCAATACCACTTAGAAGGGAAAATAAAATTGTTTTTAATCATGGAAGGTTAAGGGAAGGGACCTGGGTGGGAGAGGGGAAGTAGATAGAAAAAAATGGGTTAGGACCAGATGTGAACAAAGAGAGGAGAGAAGCCCAGAAGGGCCAGGATAATGAATGGAAATATGCAGAGGTGGTGGTAAAGGCCGGGGTGGAGGGAATGACCTTGAGAAAGTCACAGAGACCTGGGATGTGAGAACTCCCAGGACTCAATAGGGATGATCTTAGCTGAAATGCCAATGGGAAGATGAAACCTGAAGAGACCACCTCCAGTAGATAGACAGGGCACCCGGTGGAAGGATGGGATAACCAACCAACCTTCAAATTTTTTGACCCAGAACTGTTCCTGTCCAAAAGAAATGCAGAGACAAAAATGAAGCAGAGACTGAAGAAAAGATCATCCAGTGACCAGCCCAACTTGGGATCTATCCCATGGGCAGGCACCAAAATCTGACACTATTACTGATGCCACGTTGTACTTGTAGACAGCATGGTTGTCCTCTGAGAGGCTCTACCAGCAGCTGACTGAAACAGATACAGATACTTACAGCCAAGCATTGGACTGAGATCAGGGACCCCTATGAAAGAGTTCGGGGAAGGATTAAAGGAGCTGAAGGGGAAGGCAGCCCATAGGAAGACAAACAGTATCAACTAACCTGGACCCCTGGGAGCTCCCAGAATCTAAGCCACCAACCAAAGAGCATTCATAGGCTGGTTGGTGCCCCCAGTCCCCACACACACATATGTAGCTGATTGCCTTATCTGGTCTCAGTGTGAGAGGATGTGCCTAACTGTAGAGACCTGATGCCCCAGGGGAGAAAGTTGTCAGAGGTGGAAGCACCCTCTCAGACACAAAGGGGGGAGGGAATGCAGTGAACTCTTGGAGCGGGGACCAGAAGAGGACAGCACTTGGAATGTAAATAATTATATATATATATATATATATATATATATATATATATATATATATATATATATATATATATATATAATTTTAAAAAGGCTTTTTTGGAGTCCTGTCGCATAATTATATGATCATTAAAAAAGCTAGTTCTAGAATAAAAGTGAAAAAGGGTGAGAATTTGACCCTGCTGAATGTCTGATTTCTTAAGGTATTCCAAATGAAAATCAGAATTCGCAGTGTTTGCCTGGGGGTGGGGGGGTCTCTCTTAACTCATATTCACTTTGCCTCTCCTCCATTGCTCTTGATGGATTGTCCTGAATGCATCAGCCCTCTGAATTTATTCCTGATGTGCTTCTAGATCTGGCCCTTGTGATAGCTATGACTTGGTGCTTTTACTTTCTCTCAGAGTACATTTTCCAATGGCTTTTGTTAATCTCCCTTTAATGTTATAAGTTTCTCACTATCTGATTTAAAACCTATCACTTGATTTTATTTAAGTCCAATTGGAAAGACATCCATTCAGCTCTAAGACAGGTGTGGGACACATTTAAGTTGCTTTGTTATAAAAGGTCATCCTTTTAAATGGTTAATTTATGTAAATTTGGGTTATTCCATTCCTCAGAGAGAGAGTTCTCAGACCCCACCCACCTGCAATAATGAAGCTGGGGAGAAGCACCAGAAGCTTTACTTCCTGTGGTGTGAGCAGCTCTGAGGAACTGAGCCCGCTTGGCATTTGAGTGGCACTGGAACTCTGGTAGCCAATGTTATAGTATAGCCCAATAAAACTTCAATTTACATTTTAAAAAGCAAAGAGTTCATACTGGTTTGGGGGACCAGGAACACAAGAACATCTTTTAATACTGATAACAATATTTTTCACAAATCACTTTGATTTTCACTGTTGCTTTCCTTTTGTCTTATCTAACACGTTAGGTCACACACATATCTCCTGGGGTAATAACTCATCCAAAATCCCCAACAAATTTTACATTTTTGCTGTGCACAACAACATATACCTTTCCTCAGTGGACAATGACATTTTCTAGGAGCTGATAGCAAAACTCTAACTCCACAGCCCTATGATACTGTCATCCATAATCCTATGGACATCCGCTAACTGCCTGAAAGGTAAGTATAGCAAAGATGCTATGAAGACAAATAAATAGTTCCTACCACCCGCCCAGGAGTCATCTCTCTATGCCTATTGGAAGATGGGGGTGGGGGGGACATTACCTGCTCTTTTGCCTCTAACTCATAACCTGCCCCAGGCAAAAAAGAGCACACAGGTACTCTTCTAGTTTCTGTCGCCAGCGCCATGGCCTCTTTTAATCACAACTCAAAAGCTGGAGAACTTCTCTTGCCACTGCAGCAGACTAACCCCTTCGGGAACTCTATAAAAGAAACAAGAGAAAAATAACCAAAAGTGGACCTCTCTACACAAATTTACAATAAAATGCAAATTTCTACCTGCAGCCCACTTCCTGACTTTTTAATGTTTAACTACTTGATCCACGAGGTAATGTCTGCCTCTTTCTATGGGAGTCACGAAAGGGAGGTTGGAGTTCAGCATTATTTAGGAACATTCCTCTTCAATGTCCTATATGGGAATCACAGCATCTGGATTCTACCCTCTCTCCTGAAGATGTAGGGAGCCTCGATAGCGAGGAGGCATGAAATTGAACCAGACATTGAACACGAGTGCCTTGAAACCATGTCTCCTGTGCATGAGAGGAGCCTGCACTCATGAACCAAAAGCACCAAGCGTTACTTGCAAAAGAGCTGCATAACCATTCCAGCACTGCTGGGGGAAGCAATCACCATACCCCACCTTTAGCTGAAGACCTCTTGGCAGTTGATGGCAGCTAGTAAAGGAAAAGTCCGTTTTCTCCAAGACTGGATCATGGTTAAGTTGTCTGTGTGCCAGTGACGGCAAGACCTACATTGATGCACATATAGGTAACATGTAAACTCAGTGTGTTAGTAAACAAAAATAAAGAGAAGGAACTAGAAGAGGAAGAGAAGGAGCCACAAAACTGGGATAGAGATCTGGTAGGGGAGTCTCAGAAGAGTTGAAGGAGACAGTGGGGGGTAGGTATGATCAAACAATATACTTACATGAAATTTTTAAAATATAGTTAAAATTTTAAATTATCACATGCAAAGTGGAGAGGGCATCAGAAAGACATACAGGTATACATAAGGAATATGTATCCTGCCTGCCTCTATTATCTCAGCTGTGGTCTCTTGCAAACTAACTTTAAGGACCCCTGTCTCTAATGACGTAATGGCCTTTCTGTAAAGGATGCACTGAAAGAGGCATTTTTTCTAAATGCAGAAGGAGAATTATCCACAGAAGGACAAAGATAGAATTAAACATCTTCAATGATTAAAGAGAAAATAGTTCATCTGTGGAACAGAAAAGCATAAAAAAAAAAGGATCTGGTGTCTTTATGTGTGTTTTTCAAAACATCACAGAACATCCTGGTTTCTTTTTCTGTAAAATATAAAACACCTCTCTAACCTCCAACCTTGGCTAGAGACAAGGAAATCTCCATGCTTGTGTTTCTATAGGGACATGGTACAGGTAACACTTAGGTTCCAGGAACTCTGTAGTTTCTCCTTGATTCTTTTAAACACAAGCTGTCAAACCACACATTTAACACAAAAGTCTCACTATGTCATATGAATATCTTACTGTAGCCCTGAGAGATTTCTCCTGCTCTGTAAGGCTAGAGAAAAAAACCTATACTAACCACTTACAATATGAATTATCATTTTTCTCTTTAAAACACACAGATTCAAACAACCCAGGCCTTCTAATTAGCATTGGAAGAATTTGCATCTAAAATATTCTACTTCCTTTAAAAATGTAGCAACGTATAGCCTGTATGTAGACAAAGAGGCATAAAACAAGTCACATGTTTTAAATGGCACTGTTAACCAAGAAGCAAGCAGCAAAATTTTAGTGAAACCAAGATAGTAAATTATTTATATAAAGACTTCAACAGTCACCATAAATATTACATATACTCTTTAATGTATTAAATATTTATCACTGTCAGTCAACTTCAAAATCTCACTTGTATGAGCATAAACTCTACACAGTACTTGATAAGAGTTCTTTAGAGTACCTTCTGGCTCTAGTTTTATTCCTTTGGCTGTGATAAAACACTCTGATCAAGACACTTAGGGGAGCTAAGTTTATTTGGCTTACAAAGCTAAGTCACAGTCTGACATTGAGGGAAACCAAGGAACAAAATTGAAGTCTGGCCTCTCAACTATTCCACATATCATTACCACTGATCAAAGAATTCACTTCATAGCTAAAGCAGTGTAGCAGGAACCACAGAACATGCTGCTTTCCAGGCAGACGAAAGCTCAGCTGACTTTCTTACACTGTTTAGGATGTCTGACCCAGGGAATGATGCCACCTATAGTGGGCTGGATCATCCTACATCAGTTAATAATCAAGACATTGCCCCAAAGCCATGTCCACAGACCAATCTTATCTAGACAATTGCTCAGGGGAAATTCATTTATCAGATAATTCTAGGTTTTGTCAAATTGATGCTAATAAACAACAACACAGGCCTTCCTTACTTAATGGATGTACTGCTAGTAAGTTGTGAACCACATTTAAATTTCACTTGATCAAACCAACTCTAGGAAATTATTTTCATCATAAATTTTAGTTAGTATACAAAGAAACTGGCTTCATTGGGACTTTTTGTATTTTTTATTAGATACTCTCTGTGTTTGCATTTAAAATGTTATCCCCCTTGCCCACCCTGCTCCCCTCCCCTCGGTCCCCTCTACTTGTCTTTACAAAGGTGCACTAGCTCCCAATCATCCTCTCCACCTCAGTGCCTTGGCTTCACCTACACTGGGAAAATGTGTCCTCCTTCCAAAGGCCTCTTTTCACATTGATGCCAGACACTGCTGTTCTCCACTACATATGCAACTGTAGCCATTGGCCTCTCAGTGCTTGCTAGATGGTTGGTGTTCTGGTTCATGGGAGCTGTAGAGGACTTGGTTGGTTGACAATGTTGTTCTTCCCATGAGGCCGAAATCCTCTTCAGCTCCTTCATCCCCCCCAGCACCTCACTGAGGTCTCATTGGGACATTTTAATATATACAAATTAGGGATGGAAAAGTGACTCCGTGGTTAAAACACTGGTTGCACTTCCAGAGGCCCAAGGTTTGATTTCTGGCACTCACATGGTCATTGCAAACATCTGTAACTGTATAGGGGATTCAATGTCTTCTTCTGGCCTCTGCAGACACCAGGAACAAAGATAGTACAGTGACATTCATGCAGGCAAAACATCCATATACTTTTAAAACTTAATACATATAAATTACATTACAATTATTTTTTTTACTTATTCACTTTAAATCCTGCTCACTGATCCTCCTCCTGGTCACCCCCTCCCACAATCCTTCTGCTATCCCCCCCACTTTCTCCTGTGAGTGGATATTCCCCTGAGAACCCCCCCACACACACACACACACCCTGGCATATTAAATCTCTGTGAGGCTAGGTGCTTCCTCTCCCACTGAGGCCAGACAAGGCAGCCGAGCTAAAAGAACACATCCCATGTACAGGCAACAGCTTTTGGGATAGCCCCTGCTCCAGCTGTTTGGGACTCACATGAAGGCCAAGCTTCACATCTGCTACATATGTGCGGGGAAGCTTAGGTCCACCATAATACATATGTTTCTTTTCCTTTACTCATCCCCTTTTCTTGCTCCTCCATCAGAGCCTTGCTCTTCTTTCCAGGATATGCACGTTCCACTGTCTTCTCTTGTGTTCCCTGTTGTTCCCCACTTTAGACTTCTTCCCACCCTCTCATAGTTCCCTATTTTTCCTGCCCTATGTCGTAGACATGGAATGTAACACAGGCTAGACCTAGGCCTCCCCACACGTATGTAGCAGTTGTGCGTCTTAGTTTTCATGTGAGTCCTAAACAACTGGAGCAGGGGACATACAAAAGCTGGTGCCTGTGTGTGGGATAAGTTCTTCTAGCTGGGTTGCTCTGTTTGGCCTCGGTGGGAGAGAGAGTGCCTAGACTCAGCAGAGACTTAAAGTGCCAGGGTCGGAATGATACCCAAGGGGTCCCCATCTGTTCAGAGTTGACCGGGAGAAGGGATGGGAGAAGAATTGTGGGAGGGGTGCCCGGAGGGAATACAGTAAGCAGGATGTAAAGAGAATAAGTTAAAAAAAATTAAATGTAATGTAATTTATATATTATATATTATGATCATGTATAATATTTATTTAAATCTGCATGAAAATGCATGAAATGACATTTCAGTGAGGCAGTCAACTGATAAAAACTTCCTCTTTACTTTGCTCCTATAGACAGAGGCATTATGTGTCATAAACATGAGGACATCAGGGGAAGACAAAGGGGTCGAGGAAGAATGTGAGCCAAGCAACAGAGAAACTGTATGAGCAGCAGACCTCAGAACGGACAGATCTGATGCCCGTGTGCAGCCAGAGAACAGTAATGGAAGGCTTCCTGAAACCTTACAGACACGGGTCCTGCTTACTCTCCATTCCAGCACCTCCAGGTAACAACTGCCACTGTGATGTCTAGCTCAGTAGAACTAGCCCCCCTCCATCGAATGTTAGTTTTACAAACGTGTCTAAAGTCTTACTCTTACTTATGGATTAAGGGTCATTGATTTGACCTCAATCAAAAGACACTTGATTGAAGGAAAATAAAATATTCACACACACACACACACACACACACACAGAGAGAGAGAGAGAGAGAGAGAGAGAGAGAGAGAGAGTGAGAGTTAGAGAGAGAGTGAGTGAGAGAGAGAGAGAGAGAGAGAGAGAGATGATGATGATGATGATGATGGCCCTATCTTTCTTGTCCTTGCTAACCCCTGAGTTTCCTTACCTACAATCTAAAATAACATTATGAATCAGAGCTATTTTTAAATAACAAATCTGGTTATGATTGTTTGAAATGATGGTCAGACAGTGAAGAAAAGTCAAGCATATTCAAACGATGCTTTTATTAAAAACGGAATAAAGCAGGAAGCATATACAATGGCATAAGTGGTAGTTTGCCTTGGAAGTTGAAATACATCAATATTTATTATAATAAGTAGATTGTATTCTTGACTTTATGCAAGAAGCCACTAGCACAACAAATAAATCATAATAAAAAGTAATTTGTATGTAAAGTATTTTAAGCCAAAGTAAATCCTCCCCAGAAAAAAAAAAAAAGAAAGAAAGAAAGAAAGAAAGAAAGAAAGAAAGAAAGAAAGAAAGGAGCTGTTTATTTCTGTGCCGTTGGATGCTTAGTTTCTTTGGGAAATTTTCAGGTTCATTTAACTACCTATAACACAACAGAGTATTTATGACTGTGGTTTTTCTTGGAATAAAACATTATTTTATCCTTAAAATTTTTAAGAGTATATCTGGTGTACATAAAGCAATTCGTTCTTGGTCAGTGAGCTGGCTTTGTGAGTAAAGGCAACCAAGCCTGATGACCTGAGTCAAGGTGGGGAAAGAGAAATAACTCCCAAAATGCATTCTCTGATATCCATGTGAACCATGATACACACAGACACACAGACACAGAAACACACACACACACACACACACACACTAAATAAATAAATAAATAAATAAATAAATAAATGCAATTCTATAAAATAAAATATTTTTAAAGAAACATCCTTTGACTTCACTAAAACAAAATTACTTAAATGAATAAAGCAGTTGAGAAAGCACAGCAGTGATTCGGGCATCTTGCCTTGCCATAACAATGACAGTAACAATGATTGAAAATATTGGCAAGGAGCCATTTTGCAGGTAAAACAGAAAATGTGTTATAAGTACCAGGTGTTCAGGTAGAGGAAAGCCCGGAAAATAGCAGTTCTGTATACAAAACGTTGCAGAGAAAAATGGAGGTAAGCTTGGAATAATCTTAGATATCACTGTGCACACTACACAGGAGGGGATTCTGGGAAAAGTTAGGCCGGAGACATTTGGGACTTTTGGCAGATAGAATGTCCTAAAATTGCCTAGTAGGGAGAGTAAATAGAAAAGCTTATTGGTGGCTTAGGATCTAAAGGTCAAAAGAAGCAACCAAAATTAACAACAATGAGTAACAACCAGGAAAGAGAAGTCAAGACAGAATATCATGGGATCTTAGTTTGGATTTTATTGCTGTGAAGAGACACCATGACCAAGGCATCTCTTACAAAGGCAGACATTTAATTGGGGCTTTCTATACCTGGATCCAAAGGCAGCTAGAAGGAGATTGTCTTCTGTCAGTGGCTAAGAGGAGGGAGGCTCTCTTCCAAACTGGGTAGATCCTGATCATAGGAGGTCTCAAAGCTCATCTACAAGTGACATGCTTCCTCCAGCTTAGCCACACCTCCTCCAGTAAATCCACACCTCCTAATACTGCCACTTCCTATAGCCAAGCATTCAAACATGGGCCCAACCCTATCCAAGCCACCACACATGAAAACCATGAAACCAGTGCTTGCAAAGAATGGCATGGTCCACAGTGCCAAATGCTGCAGCTAAGTCAGAATCACAGAGTGATGCCTCTACCCTACTGGGCATGCTGCCAAGCATGGTCTTGGTGAACTGGCAGAAGGAAAGCCTTATGGGAGGAAGTGGACTGAAAAAATAGGGTAATTACAAAACAGAGACAGTTACTACAGTGTTCTAAGGGCAAACAATAAAAGTAGATGAAGAGGTAATTCTTTCAAAGGTAGATGCCATGATATCATAAAACCATAAAAAGAATGATGGAATACTGAATTATGGGAACAACTCAGTAATAAAAGAGAATGATGAGGCAGGAACAGAAGGGGTGAAATGAGAGACAGAAGATGGGAAGAGACTGAAGACACAAGCTGAAGGGCTGTCCTAGACAGGGCAGATCATAAGGACATTTGTGGAACTGAGCCCAGCTTAGGGAGCACAGAGGACAGGAATGGGTATGGAAAAGAGAGAGGAAGAAAGCAGTTAAACCTAACCACAGCCTGAAGCATGCTGTCATGAGATTTATATGAAAAAGTAGTGTGTGTGTGTGTGTGTGTGTGTGTGTGCATATGTGTGTGTGTGTGAATACTTTATTTTCCTTCAATGAAGTGTCTTTTCACGGCACACACTTTTCATACCAACACTAAGGAGGCTAAGACAAGAGGACTGCAACCTTGATGTCAGCCTGGGCTACACAGTTAGAAAAACAATCATACACACAAAGACACATACATACACACACATACACATACACACACACACATACACACACACACACATACACACACACACAAATACACACATACACATACAAACACACACACACACAAACACACACACACACACACACACACACACTGTAGATTAACCACGTTGGTTGTCAGCTAGAGTTCACAGCTATGACATTATTACTATAACAGTAACTTTTCCTGTTTTTCTTTTTAAAATCAATATCTCAAAGAGAAAATAATCAAATATAATCAGGGTTTAATTACAAATATCTTTAAGGAGTGAGTAGTTGAAGCTTGTGTCTCTTCTAAATAATGGTTTCCAACACAGAATCATGTAAAGATGCCCATCAAGTTCCCATAAAAGAGCACAAGGAGGAAACCATGGTTCTAGCTGTAGATGTGACAGAGGATAATAGCCTTGTCGAGCATCAGTGGGAGGAGAGGCCCTTAATTCTGTGAACACAGGATGCCCCAGGGTAGGGGAATGTCAGGGTGGGGATACAGGAGTAAGTGGGTTGGGGGGAGCACCCTCATAAAAGCAGGGGAGATAGGATGGGAGTTTCCAAAGGGAAAAACCAGAAAAAAAGGTAACATTTAAAATGTAATTTAAAAAATTATTCAATGACGGCAGCTCGTAGAGGCTGAGCAACTGATGAGTGGGAGACCTGGGCTGCCAGGGAGCAGAGAGATCTCTGCGGAGTGCACACCGAAAGTGCACCCCCTGCCTTGCCTTGCCCTGCCCTGCCTTGCCCGATCCAGCGACTGGGAACAGAAAATTAGAACTTCTGTTTCCACCCGGAGGCGACTTCAGGACGCTGAGCGGAGCCTGGCCCATCTGCTACCCGGAACGGCAGCTCGTAAAGGCTGAACAACTGGTGAGTGGGAGACCTAGGCTGCAGGGGAGCAGAGAGATCTCTGCAGAGTGCACACGGAAAGTGCACCCCCTGCCTTGCCCTGCCCTGCCGTGCCTGATCCAGCTACCAGAAAAAGAATGTTGGAACTTCTGTTCACACCCGACGACTCTGAGGCATAAAACAGGGCTCGGCCCATCTGACACCTGGACCAGTGGAGAACCAGGGACACAGACCAGATACAAGGGAAAGGCAAGAACATATCACTGACAACAAAATGGCAAGAGGAAAGCGAAAGAGTATATCCCAGGGAAACCAAGACAATCTAGCAACACCAGAACCCAGCTCTCCCATAACAGCAAACATCGGAATTCAAAACACTCCAGAAAAGGAAGACACAGACCTAAAATCATACCTCAAGATGCTGATAAAGATACTTAAACAAGAAAGGGACAAAAAGCAAAAAGATTCAGAAGCTTTTAAAGAAGAAACAGAAAAAACACTCAAAGAACATAAAGAACTAGAGAAAAACAGAACCAAAGAAATAAAGGAATGGAAGAGGGAAATTAAAACAGAAATTGACACAATAAAGAAAACGCTAAAAGAGATAACCCTAGAGTCAGAACACCAATAAAAGAAATCAGGAGTCACAGAAGCAAACATTTCCAATAGATTACAAGAGATCAAAGAGAGAATCTCGGGGGCAGAAGACAACATTGCAAACATAGACAAAACAGCCAGAGAAGATGCAAAAAACAAAAAGCACCTAACCCAAAATGTCCAGGAAATCCAAGACACAATGAGAAGACCGAACCTAAGGATAATAGGAATAGAAGAGGGAGAAGAGTATCAACTAAGAGGCACAGTAAATATCTTCAACAAAATCATAGAAGAAAACGTCCCTACCCTCAAGAATGAGATGACCACAAGCATAAAAGAAGCCTTCAGAACTCCAAATAGGTTGGACCAGAAAATAAATACTTCCTGACACATAATAGTAAAAACATCAAGTGCCCAAAGCAAAGAAAGAATAATACTAAAACCAGTAAGGGAAAAAGGTCAGGTAACATATAAAGGCAGACCAATCAGACTCACACCCGATTTCTCAACAGAGACTAAGAAAGCTAGAAGAGCCTGGACAGACATCATGCACTCCTTAAGAGAGCACAAGTGCCAGCCCAAGCTGCTATACCCAGCAAAATTATCAATCACCATCGATGGAGAGACAAAGATATTTCAAGACAAATCAAAATTCACACAATATCTGACCACAAACCCAGCACTACAACGAATTATAGGTGGAAAACCCAATACAATGAGGGAAAATACAGCCTAGTAAAAATAAGAAAACTGCTAAATAAGAAAACAAAAAGAAGAAAAAAACACAGACACAACTCTACTCAAAAAAGCAATAATGGCAGGAAACAGAAACAACTATTCCTTGATATCTATTAACAAAAATGGTCTCAACTCCCCAATAAAGAGACATAGACTATCAGACTGGATACATAAACAAAATCCAGCCTTTTGCTGCATACAGGAAACTCATCTCAGAGACAAAGACAGACACTATCTCAGACTTAAAGGGTGGGACAAAAACTTCCAAGCAAACAGCTCTAAGAAGCAAGCTAGAGTGGCTATTCTAATATCGAATAAAGTAAATTTCCAACCAAAAGTTATCAAAAAAGATAAGGAAGGATACTTTTTACTCATGACCGGAGAAATCTGTCAGGAGGAACTGTCAATCCTTAACATATATGCTCCAAATAAAAAAGCACCCACATTCATAAAAGAAACCTTACTAAAGCTCAAAAAATACATTTCATCCCACACAATAATAGTGGGAGACTATAATACCCCACTCTCACCAATGGACAGATCATGGAAACAGAAACTGAACAAGGACACTGCAAAACTAGCAGAGACTTTGAACCAAATAGAATTAATACATATATACAGAACATATTATCCTAAAGTAAAAGAATACACCTTCTTCTCACCACCCCATGGCACCTTCTCGAAAATTGACCACATAATTGGACACAGAACGAGCCTCCATCGATATAAGAAGATTGAAATACTACCATGCATCCTCTCAGATCACCATGGTCTACTGCTGGTCTTTAACAACAACAAAGCCTACAATAAGCCCACATACACATGGAAACTAAACAATGCTCTGTTAAAGGATAGCAGGGTCAAAGAAGAAATAAAGAAAGAAATTAAGGATTTTCTACAATTCAACGAAAACGAAAACACAACATACCCAAACCTATGGGATGCAATGAAAGCAGTCTTGAGAGGAAAACTCATAGCCCTACGTGCTTCCAAAAAGAAACTGGAAAAAGCTTACATCAGCAACCTGACAGCACAACTAAAAGCCCTAGAACAAAAGGAAGCAAGTATACCCAAAAAGAGTAGCGGGAAAGAAATAATCAAAATTAAGGCAGAAATAGACCGAATAGAAACAAAAAGAACCATTGAAAAAATCAACAAAACAAAGATTTGGTTCTTTGAGAAAATCAACAAGATTGATAAACCCCTAGCCAGACTAACTAGAGGGCAAATAGAGAGTATCCAAATTAACAAAATCAGAAAGGAAAGTGGCGACATAACAACTGAAACTGAGGAAATTTAAGAAATCATCAGATCCTACTACAAAAACTTATACTGAACAAAATTGGAAAATCTGGAGGAAATGGACGAACTTTTATACAGATACAAGTTCCCAAAGTTAAACCCGGACCAAGTAAACCATCTAAATAACCCTATGAAACCTAAAGAAATAGAAGAAGTCATCAAAAGCCTCCCAACCAAAAAAAAGCCCAGGTCCAGACGGGTTCAGTGCAGAATTTTATCAGACATTTATTGGGGATATAACACCAATACTCTCCAAACTATTCCAAAAGATAGAATCAGATGGAATATGACCCAACTCATTTTTTGAGGCTACAATAACCCTCGTACCTAAACCACACAAAGACCCTGCAAGAAAAGAGAACGTCAGACCAATCTCACTTATGAACATTGATGCAAAAATACTCAACAAAATCCTTGCAAACCGAATCCAAGAACACATCAAAACGATCATTCATCATGACCAAGTAGGCTTCATCCCTGGGATGCAGGGATGGTTTAACATAAGGAAATCCATCAACGTAATCCACCATATAAACAAACTAAAAGATCAAAATCACATGGTCATCTCACTAGATGCTGAGAAAGCATTTGACAAAATCCAACACCCTTTCATGTTAAAAGTCCTGGAAAGAACAGGAATCCAAGGTCCATACTTAAAAATAATAAAAGCAATATACAGCAAACCAACAGCCAATATCAAACTTAATGGCGAGAAACTTGAAGCAATCCCACTAAAATCATGGACTAGACAAGGGTGCCCACTCTCCCCCTACCTATTCAACATAGTACTGGAAGTCCAGGCTGGAGCAATTAGACAGCAAAAGGAGATCAAGGGGATACAAATCGGAAAGGAAGAGATAAAAACATCACTCTTTGCCGATGACATAATAGTGTACTTGAGTGACCCCACAAATTCCACCAGAGAACTCCTACAGCTGATAAACAAGTTCAGCAAAGTGGCTGGATACAAAATTAACTCAATCAAATCAGTAGCCTTCTTATACTCAAAGGACAAACATGTGGAGAAAGAAATTAGGGAAAAGGTACCCTTCACAATCGTCACAAAAACTATGAAATACCTTGGTGTGACTCTAACTAAGCAAGTGAAGGACCTGTATGACAAGAACTTCAAATCTCTAAAGAAAGAAATTCAGGAGGATCTCAGAAAATGGAAAAATCTCCCATGCTCATGGATTGGAAAAATCATCATCTTAAAAATGGCCATCCTACCAAAAGCAATCTACAGATTCAAAGCAATCCCCATCAAAATTCCAACCCAGTTCTTCATAGAATTGGAAAGATCAATGTGCAGTTTCATATGGAATAACAAAAGACCTAGAATAGCTAAATCCATCCTCAACAACAAAAAATCATCTGCGGGAATCACTATCTCTGACCTCAAGCTATATTACAAGGCAATTGTGCTGAACACTGCATGGTACTGGTACAGAAATAGGCATGTGGATCAACGGAATAGAATAGAAGATCCAGAAATGAGCCCTCATGTATATGGTCACCTGATTTTTGACAAAGGAGCAGTAAACATTCAATGGAAAAAGGACAGCCTATTCAACAAATGGTGCTGGTCCAACTGGCACTCAGCATGCAAAAGAATGAAAATAGACCCTTTCTTATCTCCTTGTACAAAGCTCAAGTGTAAGTGGATCAAAGATCTCCACATTAAACCAGATACACTGAAACTATTAGATGAGAAAGTAGGGAAAACCTTAGAACACATAGGCACAGGAGAAAATTTCCTGAACAAAACACCAATGGCTCAAGCTCTAAGGTCAAAGATTAACAAATGGGACTTAATGAGATTGCAAAGTTTCTGTAAGGCTAAGGACATAGTCAAGAAAACAAAATGGCAACCAACAGAATGGGAAAAGATCTTTACCAACACCACATCAGATAGAGGCCTAATATCCAAGGTGTACAAGGAACTCAAAAAGCTAGACACCAGAGAATCAAATAACCCTATTAAAAAATGGGGTACAGAGCTAAACAGAACGTTTTCAGTTGAGGAACACCGAATGGCAGAGAAACATCTGAGGAAGTGCTCGACATCCTTAGCCATCAGGGAAATGCAAATCAAAACAACCCTGAGATTCCACCTCACACCAGTCAGATTGGCCAAGATCCAAAACTCAAATGACAGCAGATGCTGGCAAGGCTGCAGAGAAAGAGGAACACTTCTCCACTGTTGGTGGGGTTGCAAGCTAATACAACCACTCTGGAAATCTGTCTGGCGATACCTCAGAAAATTGGATATAGTACTACCTGAAGACCCAGCTATTCCACTTCTGGGCATATACTCCAGAGACACTTTAATACACAACAAAGATATATGCACCACAATGTTCATAACAGCTCTATTTATAATAGCCAGAAGCTGGAAGGAACCCAGATATCCTTCAGAAGTTGAATGGATACAAAAATTGTGGTACATGTACACAATGGAATACTACTCAGCCACCAGAAACAATGACTTAACCAAATTCTTAAGAAAATTGCTGCATCTAGAGAATATCATCCTGAGTGAAATAACCCAGTCACAAAAGAACAGACATAATATGCAGTCACTGATAGTGGGATGCTAACCCCAGAGGCTTGCACTGCCCCAGAAACAACTCACAGACTGTATGAAGTCCAAGAAATAAAGAAAACAAAACAAAACAAAAAAAAATATTTACAAAACAAGAAAACTTTAACTATTTCCATGTTACATTTTGTTTTACATGTACTTTAGCTCATTGTAACTATTAAGTTTTCAAGGCATACTATAAAACCTTGGAAAAAATCAAGTACTGACTAAAAAATATATTCATATAGTTTTATGTAAAAATTATGTTAAAATCTGAAAAAAAGTACTGACAAAAATGTATAATTTTAAGCAAAAAATGTTTAAAATCTGTACATTTATCTTTGTTTTGTAAAATATAGTTGTTTTAAAAAAAATATTCAATAAAAGAAAAAAAAAACACAAAAAAAGGTCCCAGAAGAGTGGAGTATTTATAAGAATATTTATAAGGCCCTCCCACCCTCATCCTGCAGCCTCTATGGAGCAACTGTGATGGCTGGAAACCAACATGGCCTTCAGTGAGAAGGAGTCTTGCAGAGCCTGTAGAATCTTTAGAGCAACAAAAGAAAAAGTAAAATGAGAAAAAGCAAGTCTGCTGGGAGATAGATGCTTTTAAAAAGTGGTCTCAGAAAAACGTAAGGGAAGATGGTGGGGCAGAGTCATGCCCTGGGCAGAGAAAGGCGAAACTCCAGATGAGGCAGTGAAAGGTAAGGTGACCACAGAGGCCGTGGGTGATAAAGAGCATGCCATTACTGAATAGGGTCAGCTCACTGCTCACCTGCCAGACCATAGAATGTGGAGCCTGCAAGGCTGTCACCTGTGCCGCTGGCCCTGCTGGAAGGAGGAGAGAGATCTCAGGGCCCCTGCACTGCCCATAAGCAGCAAACAGGAGGTGCCTGCGAGTGGTGTGGAGTTCCTGTGGATCTCCCCCACCCCTCGCCGCCATGCCTAGCTGCAAGACCACCCTGACTCTAGTCAACAGCAGGGTATCTGCGGCAAGTCTCTGTGATGGTTGAGTATTCAAGATGCTACCATGCTTCGGACTCCAGAAACCTTGAACCAGACCAATGACTCCATGCAATGAGAATTTGCCTGTGGAGCTGGTAGGGGTTTAGGGGCAACATACTCTGTGACACATTGCAAACACACTGCAGTTTGCAATGCCACTTTAACAAAGTAATAGACCACGGGGCGGGGGTGGGGGATGGAGGAGCGAAGAGGCATGTGCTCCTGGGGAGAGGCAGCAGTAGAGACCTAATGGCGATCAGAGGTGTGGGCGAAGGCTGCAGAGGACTGGGGAGTATGTCCTTGCTGACCAGGACCCGTAGGCAGCGTGCAACAGCCGGGGGCTTTTGCAGACTCAGTCCCTGAATATGCCGTCCAGTGGACTGATTGCTCTGGCTCTGAACAGTGGCAGAATATCCAAGATGGAAAGACCTCCAGGCTCCATGCTGCTCCCTCCCCGATCCTCCTCAGTCCATGTTGGTAACTGTGATCCTGGCTACAGCCCGAGGATGTGCTGCTGTGTTCACAGTCGATGCTGCTGCGTCCATGTGCATGTCTGTGATGTGTATTACCACCGCCGGAGGCCATGTTGATGTGCATGGAACATGCTACTATTGGAGGCCCTACATTTCAATGTCCATGGGAGATCTGTATGCCTCGCATACTGGACCGAAAAAGCAATTCTTTCAGACACATAATAGTCAAAACACAAAATGTACAAAAGAAAAAAAAATAATATTAAAATCAGTAAAAAGAAAAAGGTCAGGTAACATATAAAGGCAAACCTATAAGAATTGTACCAGACATCTCAACAGAGACTATGAAAGCTAGAAGTTCCAGAACAGATGTCATACAGACCCTAAGAGAACACAAATGCCAGCCCAGGTTTCTATATACAGAAAAACTCTCAATTACTATTGATGGAGATATTACCAAAATATTCCATGATAAAACCAAATTTACACAATATCTGTCCATAAATCCAGCCATACAAAGGATAATAGATGAAAAACGACAAAACAAGGAGGGAAACCACACCCTAGGAAAAGAAAGAACATAATTTTCTTGCAACAAACCCCCAAAAAGGTAAGTACACAAACATAATTCTATGTCAAAAAACAAAAGTGACAGGAAACAAGAAAAGTTATTCCTTAATATCTCTTAATATCAATAGACTCAATTCCCCAATAAAAAGACATTGAATGTCAGACTTGATATGTAAACAGGACCCAGAATTTTGCTGCATACAGAAAACTCATCTCAATGGCAAAGACTGAAACTACCTCAAAGTAAAAGGTTGAGAAAGAATTTTCCAAAGCAAATGATCCCAAGAAACACTCTGGAGTAGCCATTCTAAATATCAAATAAAATAGATTTTCAACCAAAAGTTATCAAAGAAGATAAGAAAAGACACTTTTTATTCATCAAAGGTAAAAATCTATCAAGATGAACTCTAAATCCTGAACATTTATGCTCCAATTACAAGGGCACCCATATTCATAAAAGAAACTCTACTAAAGTTTAAAGCATATATTGCACCACACACAACAAAGTTGGAGACTTCTCATCAATATGAAAGCACTAAGAGAACAATGACACAGTGAAAATAACAGAAGTTATGAAAGAAATGAATTTGATAGACATCTATAGAACATTTCATCCTAAAACAAAAGAATATGCTTTTATTTCCAGGACCTCCTGGTACCCTCTCCAAAATTTACAACACAATCTATCACAAAACAGGCCTTAACAGATACAATAAGATAGAAAAAATTCCCATCTATTCTATCAGATCACCATGGACTAAGGCTGGTATTCAATAACAACAAAGACAACAAAAAGCCCAAATACACATGGAAGCTGAACAATGCTCTACTCAGTGATAACTTGGTCAAGGAAGAAATAAAGTAAGAAATTAAAGACTTTTAGAATCTAATGAAAATGAAGACACAACATACCCAAAATATGGGATACAATGAAAGAAGTGCTAAGAGGAGATCTCATAACTCTGAGTGCCTCCAGAAAGAAACTGGGGAGAGCAAACACTACCAGCTTGAGAGCACAGTTGAAAGCTCTAGAAAAAAAAAAAGAAGAAGAAGCAAATAGACCCAAGACAAGTAGATGGCAGGAAATAATCAAACGTAGAGCTGAAATCAACCAAGTAGAAACAAAAAGAAATATACAAAGAATTAACAAAACCAGGAGCTGGTTCTTTGAGAAAATCAACAAGATACATAAACCCTTAGCCAGACTGACTAGAGTGATCAGAGACAGCATTCAAATTAACACAATCAGAAATGAAAAGGGACACATAACAACAGAAACTGAAGAAATTCAAGAAGTCTTCATATGCTATTACAAAAGCCTATACTCAAAAAAACTGGAAAATCTAGAGTAAATGGACAGTTTTCTAGACTGATACAAGTACCAAAGTTAAATCAGGATCATATAAACCATCGAAACAGTCCCACAACCCCTAAAAACAGAAGCAGTCACCAATAGTCTCCCAATCAAAATAGGCCCAGGACCAGATGGGTTTAGTGGAGAATTCGGTCAGACCTTCATAGAAGACCTAATACCAATACTCTCCAAACTATTCCACCTAATATAAACAGAAGGAACACTACCCAAATCATTCCTTGAAGCCACTATTACAGTCATACCTAAACCACACAAAGACCTTACAAAGAAAGAAAACTTAAAACCAATTTTCCTTATGAACATCGATGCAAAAATACTCGATAAAAATCTTGCAAACCAAATCCAAGAACACATCAAAATGATCATTCACCATAATCAAGTAGGCTTCATCCCAGGGATGCAGAAATGGTTCAATATACAAAAACTCATCAATGTAATCCACTATATAAACAAACTCAAAGGAAAAAACCCACATGATTATCTCAGTAGATGCTGAAAAAGTATTTGACAAAATTCAACACCTCTTCATGTTAATGATCATGGAAAGATCAGGAATTCAAGGCCCATACCTAAACATAGTAAAAGCAATATACAGCAAACCAGTAGCCAACATTAAAATAAATTATGAAAAACTTGAAGCAATTCCACTAAAATCAGGGACTGTACATGGCTTCCTATTCAATATAGAACTGAAAATTCTAGCCAGGGCAATTATACAACAAAAGGAAGTCAAAGAAATACAAGTCAGAAAGGAAGAAGTCAAAATATCACTATTTGCAGATGATACAATAGTATACTTAAGTGACCCAAAAAATTCCACCAGAGAAATCCTACAGCAGATAAACAACTTAAGCAAAGTGGTTGGATATAAAATTAACTCAAACAAATCACTAGTCTTCCTCTACTCAAAGGATAAACAGACTGAGAAAGAAGAGAATTGACACCTTTCACAATAGTCACAAATGATATAAAATACCTTGGTGTGACCCTAACCAAGCAAATGAAGGATCTGTATGACAAGAACTTCAAGTCTCTGAACAAAAAAATTGAAGATCTCAGTTGGAACGATCTCCCATGATCATGGATTGGCAGGATTAATATAGTAAAATTAGCCATCTTGCCTAAAGTAATCTATAGATTCAGTTCAATCCCCATCAAAATTTCTACTCAATTCTTTATAGAATTAGAAAGAACAATTTTCAAATTCATTTCAAATAACCAAAATCCCAGGATATTAAAAACTTTTCTTTTTTAATTCTCTGTATTTACACTTCAAATGTAAAATTTCCCCCACTTCCATCCTCCCCCTTCCTCATTTATAATATCCAGAAGCTGGAAAGAACCTATACGTCCTTCAATAGAGGAATGGATACAAAAATTGTGGCACCTTTACACAGTGGAGTATGATTTGGCTATTAAAAACAATAATTTCACAAAATTCCTAGGCAAATGGATGGAACTAGAAGCTATCATCCTGAGTGAGGGAACCCAGTCACTAAAGAACACATATGATATATACTCACTGATATGGGGATAAAAATACTAGGCCAAAAAGCTAAAAATACCCATGAAACAATTCACAGACCTTATGAGACTCTAAAAGAAGAAAGGCTAGAATGTGGGTGCCTCAGTCCTTCTTAGAAGGGAGAAACAATTATTCATGGGAGAAAATCCAGGGACAAATATAGAAGTAGGGAATGAAGAAAAGATTGTCCAGAGACTGCCTTACCTGGGTTCCATACCATATACAGCCACCAAACCCAGTCACTATTGCTGATGCCAAGAAGTGTTTACTGACAGGAGCCTGATATGGATGGCTCCTCAGAGACTCTACCAGGGCCATACTGATACTGATGAGGATGGTTGCAGCTAACCATCAGACTGAGCATGTGGACCTTAATGGAGGAGCTAGAGAAAAACCTGAAGGAGCTGTAAGGGTTTGCAACCTCATGAGAAGAACAACAATATTAACCAACCAAACCTTCCAGAGCTCCAAGGGACTAAAACACCAACTAATGAGTGCACATGGAGAGACCCATGGCTCCAGTTGCATATGTAGCAGAGGATAGCATTGTCTGGGATTAATTGGAGGAAAGGCCTTTGGTCCAGTGAAGGCTCATTTTTCCAGTGTAGGTAAATGCCAAGGCTCTGAGGTGGAAGTGGCTGGTTGGGAGGGGGAGCATCTTCATGAAAGCAAAGGGAGAAGGAGGGGGAATGGGAGTGGCAGGGAAGGGGATAACATTTAAAATGTAAGTATAGAGAATACCCAATAAAATAATTTTTTAAAAAAAAGAAAGAAGTATTGAGGGTCTTCTCTGGTAGGACAGCTGTGTTGTGGTGGATACATATTGCCCTGCTTGGCTTCTAGGCCTCTGTTTTTGTGGTAAATATGGGTGTAGGTGCTGGTTTCTGAGTTTGCCTTTGCTAGGTGCAGCTTTCGTTCCTTAGCTTCTGTTTTCTCTCTGGATTTTCAGAGTGTTCTGTGTGTTGCCCGATTTGCTAGCTTACTAAGCTGGTGTGTTCACAAGGAGTGCCTGCTGGAGGATGGGATGCTGGAATGAATGTGGAAAGGACAGTCAGGAGGTGTGGTGTGAGATCCACAGAGGCCTGAATAGAGCAGAAGGCCAGCTCCAGCCTGGTGTTCTGTTGCAGTGCTTAGAGTGAGCCTGAGGGATTTGATCTGCTTGGGGAGCAGAGAAGTCTACAAAGTTTTTTATAAAAATGTATTTTAGATAGTGAAAAATGCATTCATATGACAGTGTTTTATGAAAAAAATATATTTTATGCTGTATTGGGTTTTTTTGAGCTCTTCAGAAATATCATAACTGAGAAGGAAATAAAATGACCTGCACATGTCTACTAACTCACCAAAAATCTGGATGTGTTAGATGTGTCTGGCTCTCCTTGAATATAGATGCATAGTAGTTCATGTTAATAAATCTTAGCACCCTACAACTAAATTCAGCTAGATGAAGTTAGTCCACCAGGCCATACTCACTGGAATAACGAAAAATCTATGCATTTTCTAATTTATGACCTCATACATGGTATTTACAAGAAAGGAACGAAATTGGGCTGTAGTATGTAAAAGGATCCATTCTCAGCCACATCAAGGCTAACATATATTTGTGTCATTTAGTTCAAGACAAAGAAAGCTAAAAGCAGCAATAAAAAGCTGATCTGGGTTTATGACAAATGGAGGCATTCTAGTTACTTAAAATAAGCTCTTTTCCCTCCTGACAGTGGCTTTGTCTGGGGAGATGCTCTAATTATGCACCATGAAGAGGCTCTTCCTGAGAACTAGGGAACCCTCTTTTGCTCAGCAATTAATCATCCTCAGAAGTAGCTGGAGACTTTGCTCTCACACATTGCTCCATATGTATGAATCTGAAGGTGAAAAACTAATTGAAGCCTTTTTAAAGCCGTTTAATAGTCAAACCGCCTCTTCTTGTCCCTCCTCCTCTCTGGGTTAGACAGAAAATGTTTAAAGAGTGAGCTGATCTGTGCAAGTTGTGAAGAAACTCCAGAAGTGCCCTGGGACTTCTTAGAGAGAGAAAAGCACAGGTCCCTGGTATCCTATTCTAGGTAAATAGGACGATTCCAAAGAAACCATTCCATCAGGTCTAGCTTGGTGAACTGAGTTTGTTACTGTTAGTTAAAGACATGTGGATGAAGGTTAATTTACAGGAACATGGATGACTAGGGACAGATGCATGGCCAAAATCCTAATCCCAGCATGGATATTGAGTCACTCATGATAGGCTCATTCCTGAGCATCTCCCGGAAGGATTAAGAGTCTCTTCTTCATTATTGTTAGTACTTACATAGTCCGTACTCCTGGGAAGGGGCTTGTGAATCTCCTAAGTTTAAGAAACTTCCTGAAACTTGTAGGTTTTATCTACTCCCTGTGCTTTGATGGAATGTTTCAATACAGAGGAAATAGTTATACAACAAGAAACAAGCCAAGTGCTTGGCTCAAGTCCAGTTTACTCATTTGGAAACCAACATTATAGCAGTGCCAATCTCTTATTCCTAAAGTGAAAGTACTAGCCAAGAAACTGCCATTAGTTTGAACTGATCCCTATAAATCATGAGGTGACATGATTAAAGGAGAGATAATAAAACACCAAATGGTACCTTCAGCCGGGTCTGGATCAGGTAAATGATGCCAAAGAGGCATTGGTATTGCAGCAACAGAAAGGAAGAAATGGATGCTGGTGCCAATTTTAGCCTTTATTCATTCTTCTAAGCAGAAAGTTCTGAACTGAAAAGGTGCGTAAAGTAAAAACAACGCAAATACTACTCTATCACGAGTGTCTACATAGTGACTTACTGTAAGGAAAGCTGTCTCAATAGCAATGACATATTCCTGAAAAGAAACTAGTTTCCCCCATTAGATTTGATTGCTGTTGAAGTCTCTTAAGGTGTGATTAGTAGCTGTTTGCTTTCAACAGCACTTTCTTATGGAGCCATTCACAGCGCATTTCCCTGACACACAGAAATCATATGCCTTGTTTAGTATGTCCAGCTTCAGATAAGTCTTGTTAAGGCCATATTCTCACAGCGTATAACCAGAAGCCTGACCCTAATAACTCTTCATGTCGTTATTTACACAGAACCATCAGGGAATACTGGCTCCCAAAAACATGATGTGGCAGACAGGGAAAGGATCATGGGAAATGACTGAGTCCATTGTTTTATAAAGCAACACTATGTACTGCTGGTGTACACATATGCCATTGCAGTTTCCTAGACTTACAAGTTTCGTAGTCTTACAAGCTATGCCTCAACTCACCTGGAGCCCTCCAGCAGCAGTATTGCCAGAATGCTTAGTGTCTAGATGTTTAGAAATATGATGGGACATGTTGGCTAGATATTTGCTTCCAAAAAATTCTATTCATTATCCTTCATTACAAGCAAATTGGAACCCAGATGTCCTTAGACAGAGGAATGGATACAGAAAATGTGGTACATTTACACAGTGGAGTACTACTCAGCTATTAAAAACAAGGATGTCATAAAATTCTTAGGCAAATGGATGGAATTAGAAAATATCATCCTGAGTGAGGTGACCCAGTCACAACAGAACACACATGGCATTCACTCACTGATATCTGGATATTAGCCCAAAATCTTGGAATACCCAAGATACAATTTGCAGACCATGTGAACCTCTAGAAGAAGGAAGATCAAAGTGTGGATGCTTCAGTCCTTCTTAGAAGGGAGAACAAAATACTCACAGGAGGAAATAAAAAGTTAAAGTGTGGAGCAGAGACTGAAGTAAAGGCCATGCAGAGACTGCCTTACCTGAGGATCCATGCCATATACAGCCACCAAACCCAGACAATATTGTGGATGCCAAGAAATGCATGTTGGCAGGAGCCTGGTATGGATATCTCCTGAGAGTCTATACCAGAGTCATACTGATGCAAATTAAGATGCTTGCAGCTAACCATCAGACTGAGCATGGTGACCCTGATAGAGGAGCTAGAGAAAGGACTGAAGGAGCTAAAGGGGTTTGCAATCCCATAGGAAAAACAAGAATATCAACCAACCAGACCCCCCCCCAGAGCTCTCAGGGACTAAACCACCAACCAAAGAATACACATGGAGGGACCCATGGCTTCAGAGGGGTGGCATTATCTGGCATCAACCGGAGGAGAAGTCCTTGTGAAATCTAGTTTCCCCAGTATAGGGAAATGCCAAGGTGCTGAAGTGGAGTCGGTGGGTGGGAGGAGGAACATTCTCACAGAAGCATGGGGAGGGAGGAAGAGAGAGGGGGAAACCTGGAAAGGGGATAACACTTGAAATGTAAATACATATCCAATAAAAAGAAGATAAAAAAAAAAAACCAAATTTCCTTCTGGTCTACAGTAGGGTCTTTCACTTTGGTTCAGTTAGGTGAACAGTCCAATGCTTTTCTTGTGGCTCTTTGTGTTTATCACGCTGTCTCTAGTTGTCTAGATTAATTTAGGAACAATAAAACACTCATGAACGCTTTCTGAGACACTTTGGATTTATTCAGTCAGTAGTGCTGGACTGGGTTCAGCAAACCAGCAGCAGATGCTCCCTTGGTTTCTCTGGTGCCTTTAACCTAAACTCAGCAGAAAGAAGATTTTGTCTTATTTGTCTTGTTTCTGAAAGGATTTGCTGGTTGGAATTTGAGCTAAAAATCAATCCTAACACTGAACATAAACAAAGGAATTGTAAACCTTCTTGAGGAATACTATGACATCTATCCCAGGTATATGTGTGTGTGTGTGTGTGTGTGTGTGTGTGTGTGTGTGTGTGTGTGTGTGTGTTATTTATAAGTGAATAAGTGCTAATTGCCTTCCTCCTTAATTTAAGCACTACCAGAACATTTTTCTTCCTGGTAGCTAACAAACTAGAAACAAACTATTTTAAATTCTCTAGAAATACCGTGACTACCTGCACACCAAGAAAATGTGGGACTGTAAAAGTTAAAAATCTACCTCAGACAAATTATCCAAATGCCTATTTCAAAACCCGGAGAAGAGGTTAAACAGGCTGCTTTCTTCAGAAAGCCCCCTTCACTTTTCTCACAGTTAAACCATCCCTTGTTCCTGTCTTAGTTGTGTTCCAACACTTGGAACAGTTATTTCTTCAGAGAAACAAAGGCAAAATTTCGCGAATTTGCTACAGGGACACTGGGCACTTACAGACATGAACAACAACTTTGTTTTCCCCTCCTGCGGGCCGTTTTGTTATGCTTCTTTGAGATTGAATCACACAACGAAGTCCTGCAATCCTCCTCCACCTCACAGCTATAATTTCAGCCTCTTTGTTATCTGTAGACATTATCTTTAAGCACATCAAATTTAGTGGGAATTTCCTCTTGCTCTCTCGGAGCATATGCAGTTTTTCTTCCTGATAGCACCTCAGTATAAAGTTGTGGAAAGTTTGAACTGTCTCACCAAGTTTCAGAAACAGGTTGCATTTCTATTTCTTTTGGATCAGTTCCTTGTGGGAGCTTACACGTCACCTGAGCATCAAGGTTGTTACTGTGCTTGTGGTTGTTAGGATGCCCCGGAGGCTTATTTATAACATGAGTCTTTCAAAGGAGGAAGTGTGTGTGTAGGGGGGGGGGGTGATTCCAGTAGATTTCGGGAATTCCAGGTGTCAAGTTTTAAGCACCATAATCACTCTCTTTCGAGTGGCTCCACATTTCAAAGATGTGGATTACCTAACGTTCCATATGCTATCACCTCTAGCACAGTCCTCCAGGAAGGAGGCGATGAATCAAGAAACTTGAGTTGCCCAGTGCATCAGCAAAGCAAAGCCCGGGCTGTTTACTTGAAGCCAGTTTTACCACCACACTACTCTACTGTAAATGACTCCCCAGTATTCCTTGGTCATTTTCCTCCTACCCTAAAACATTAGCCACATCCATTAACTTTTAAATCACGGGGAACTCTGTCTGTGTAATGAGCAGTCTCAGACTAGGGTGCTTACGAATAACCTGTGATCCACACTGAAAACGCAAGTCCTTTTTTCTTGTCTCTTTTAAGAAACTGATGAAGATCCAGCTATTCCACTTCTGGGCATATACCCCAGAGACACTCCAATATACAGCAAAGAAACATGTACCACAATGTTCATAGCAGCTCTATTTATAATAGCCAGAAGCTGGAAAAAAACCCAGATGTCCTTCAGTAGATGAATGGATACAAAAATTGTGGTACATTTACACAATGTAGTGCTACTCAGCTATCAGAAACAATGACGAAATTCTTAAGAAAATGGATGCATCTAGAGAATATCATCCTGAGTGAGATAACCCAGTCACAAAAGAACAGACATACTACGCAGTCACTGATAATGAGATACTAACCCCAGAAAGGTCTGAACACCCCAAAACAACTCACAGACTGTAAAGTTCAAGAAAAAAGAAAAGAAAAGAAAAGAAAAGAAGAGAAAAGAAAAGAAAAGAAAGGAAAGGAAAAGAAAAGAAAGGAAAAGAAAAAACCATTATGCTCAATCCTTACACACCAAGAAAACTTTGACTAATTCCGGGTTACGTCCTGTTTTACATGTACTTTATGCTCATTGTAACTAGTATGACTTTAATGCACACTATCAAACCTTTGAAAAAAAATAAAAGCCAAGCACTGACAAAAATGTATTCGTATACTTTAATGCAAAAATGCTTAAAATTTGTTCATTTATCTTTGTTTTTTAAAATAAAGTTGTTCAAAATAAATAAATAAATAAAAGAGCCTCAGAATAAATTTAAAAAAAAAGAAACTGATGAAGCATTTCATAGTGGTGTGTATAGACGCGTTTCAACAAAGGCATCATGTGATTGTAACACTTGGAGTCTGAAGATTGTAAGTTTTGGGAAAACTCACTTAGTTTTAATTTTCATCCCACTAGACTTCACCTGAGCTTGTCTCACACTAACATGGCTTCTGGTTGACAATAAAGTATGATAAGCTATAGACTTATGGGTTTAGATTTGTTCTAATTTTGGGGTCTTGAGGGATCTTTTTACCTGATAGATCACATACAGCACTTACTAAAACTTTAAAGACATAACAACATGAATCCACTATATTTACCACGATAACTTTTGTGCTTTGCTGTGGAGATCTACACTTCAGGATGTTTCTTTCTTTCTACCATTTCCCTTATCTCATGTCTTGTCCAATCTGTGTTTGGATTCACTTAGTACTTGCAGACATTTCGTGAAGTGTTCGATACCAGTCATCACTTATAAATGCTGTGAGGCTCTGTGAGGAGTTATAAGAATGACAAACTTAGTAGCCACTGCTTATGAAGACCATTTTAATCTGGCAGAAATAACATAAACACATACACTTAACTTATCTCAAGAAAGACGACAAAATGCCTACCCCTACAGGAGCTATCAACAATGATCATGGGTAGAAAAAAGAAGCATTTGCAAGGATAGGAACTGTGTTACTGTTCAGCTTCATTACAGTTTTAGCTGTCTTCCCTTGAGTTTTCAGTAAATTTGGATGAAATAACCAATAACATGACACAGAACATACAGAAACCTCTATTTTATTTTTCTCTAAAACCTTAACCTAATTCCTCAGGTTATATCTCTTACAGCTACAAAATATCTGATCACATGATTTATGACTGTGGCAGGTTTACTGAGGGTTTTAGGCACTATATCTTCTGCTATTTTCCAAACCTGCTTTCCTCTGGTGCCCTCCTTGATACCTACCCATCTCTGGGAAGGATAATGCTTTTCATCCTCCGAAAGACACTTACTACTGAGGCAGGCCCAGCCTGCCCGATACTCTCTGGATACAAATTTCTTCATTCCGATCATACCAATAAAGCCATCTGCATTCCCCAGGAAATGCCAAGATGCTAAAGTATCCAAAGCATTTGGGTATAAATTCAAAGATCATTACTCAAAAAGTAGTGTTCCTATAACCACAACGCTGATGAAACAAGATGCAGCACCAGCTGATCGATCAATTACAGTTTGCATCAAGCCTACTTCTCTCCTAATGTATGGTCTCTCAACGAGAAAAATGAATGGCACGTTTTCCTATAAAAGTCACGTAGTTACTCACAGATAGGACCTTTGCAATATTCAGAATAGATTTTTCACTTATTTTATGTATTTAAACTTCAAAATTCCTTTAATTACACATACAGGAAATATGTGTGAAGTGCTGGACTTCAAACACTTGACAAAGCAAACAAAAGAAAAGGCATCACAGAAAGGCAGTCTGGATGAAAGTCTAAAAGCTCACCAAGCTCTGGCCATTGAACATAGTAGGTCTAGAACCTCCTTCACCTCCTAGAAACTAAGCATGCTGGTGCTATAAAGGCTCTATAAATTAAAAGAGTCTTTCAATGAGGAAAATATTTCTATTTACCTTATAATTTTTAAGTCACACACAAATCCAAGGTTTATATTTAGCTTATTTTTGCCTTGAAACAATTAAATGTATAATATTTTTTCAGGAAGATAATGCAGTTCTTAACACACGGAAAGGCAAACCCTTGATGGAGAGAGTGTTGCTCACTGTAACCAATGATGGTACACCATACACACAGTAAGAACACAGGCGGCATTACTGATAAATTCTCAACGCCCATCAACAGGGATAACATAGAACCTACACGTGCATGTCAGATGCCCTTTGCCTCACTCCGTTTCTTTGTTTGTATGTTTTTATTTATGTCTTATTCATGTGCATGTGTGTACATTTGTTTACTTGTGGAAGACATGAGTCAGCTTCAGTTATCTCCAGTGGATTCTGTCAGAGCAGAATCTTAGAGATTCAGCTGGCTTGGCTGTCCATGAACTTCAGGGATCTACCTATTTTACCGTTCTCCCTTCTTCTCCAGTGTGGCACTATTGTGCCTGTTTTTTTCAATGGATTGTGGGCATCCAAACTCAGGTCCTTCTATTTTCAAGGTAAGTCAAAGGCACCTTCTCTCTATATACCCTACCCCCCCCCCACCAAGAAAACCTTACTCTTCTGATTATGGATTTGTTCTAATAACACATCCAAAACATTAAATAATATCATCACTCTTCTCAATTTGGTCATTAGTTAGAAAGTCAGATTTTCCTTTGTTCAATTTTTTTAGACTAAAATATCATGAGAAGACATGATGGCTGATGGCTGCCAATCAAATTTATGAAATTCCAACAGGCAAAATACAGGTGGGTGTGCAGGAGCCATGCGGCCAATCAAGGCAACAGCAGATGTGATAGGACTTTGATGAACAATAGTCTGGGAGGGTTTGAGGGGGGCAAGAAAGTTAACTGTGTAAGAGAAAAGACCATTCTATGTGGCATGGGCAAAGTGGAACAGGAAACAGAGTTTCTTAAAAGAACAAGCAAGAGGAGGCAGCATATATGAGACAAGAAAAATAGAGCAGCCTAAACACCAGAGCTTTCATTTAATTCAAATTACAATATCAGTCATTATAAACAAAAAGGCAATAATTTCACGGAACCTCACATTCAAAGGCTCTCCCAGACCCTGAAAAGTTAGAGAACCCTCCCAAACGAAGTAGCTATTCAGACTCTAACACATCTTGGGGTCATGAAATCCATTCCTTACTAAGAACATTCCTGTTTTATAAAGCTCATAATTATTAGAATCTTAATTTTGGTAGTAGCCATCACTTATGTACCACATGGGGATATGTGGTGGCTGACACTAAAAACATAAGATGCCTGTCAGTCCTGAGACTGTTTAAAACAGCCATAAAACATCACAAGCATTTTCTTATGCAACCATATTCAACCTTCTGACAGTGTGAAAAGACATTGTCAACTACAAAGTAGACCCTCAAGAACTCAGTAATCAAAGTAACAACAACAAAAAAGAAATGGATTAAGAAGGCATTTTAAAGTCCTGTTTATTATTTTATATATGTGTGTGTGTATATGCGCACCAAGTGAGTTTCTGGTACATAGAGCGGTCAGAAGAAGGCACTGGATCTACCGGAACTGGAGAGGCAGGCAGTTCTGAAACACCATGTGATTGTATGCAGGAAACTCCTGGTCCAAGTGCTTTCAACTAGGCTATTTCTCCAGCACCCCAAAAACTCATAATGTTCTAAATTAATTGTGTGTCTGTGTTTGTGTGTGTGTGCATGTGTGTGTATGCGTGTATGTGTGCTTGCATGCATGCATGTTTGTGCTGAGCTTCAGTTATAACTATACTGGGGTACATACAGACAGGCTTTTACTATTTCCTTCTTTTTATCTTGACTGTATCAAAACCTAAATGCCTATCTATATATACATTTTTATTTCTTCTACTTGCTTTCTATGTGTTTCTTAACATGATAATATGATAATATCTGGATTGGTCATTCTTTTTTGTATTTTAGTTTTATTTGATAATGTCCCAGTTTAATTCACAATTTTTTCTGACATACATGCATCCATATAAATTTGAGGTCCCTTTTCTGAAACTGCACTAAAATTACTTATGCTTGCCTGTCACTGTGTAAAATGCTGATGAGCAAGCACTCACAAACACACCACTATTTAAGCACACTACTTTTCTTTAAAGCAAAGTGGCTCAAATAAGAACAAAGTTCCAGAAACTACATAAGGCCCTGCATCACCTAAGGCATTGCTGGCACACCACCTCGAAGTCAGAGTCGTTGCCATAACAGGGATCTTCAATGAGGAGCTGTTTCTGTGGATCATGGCTCCCAAATAGCTTAGTTCTAGCTTTGCAGTTTTTAACTTGATGGCTTTCTCTATTCAAATTTCTCAGATTGCTTTCCTCCATAAACAGTATATAATTGAATGTCAGGGGGTTTCCCCACTTCATAGGTGGAGGTCGCCGCACTGTCTGTCCTCCAATTATCTGAAACCTTTAAACCAGTGACTAATTTTCTGAACACTGCTTCTGCAATGGGTGACCGACAAATGTTATCGAGACACACAAACAGCACTGACTTGGACCCAGCCTCTGCCATGTTTCAGTGCTGACCGTGATGCCCTGAAACCACATAGGCTGGATTGGTCATTCTTTTCTCAGCAACTTTTTATCTCCATAATTCATGCTCTATTGTAAATAACAACATGAAATGCCAATTCTCCAACCAACAGAAAAAGCAAGTCTTTACATTTTCTTTTACATTTGTCACACAGTCACTTGAACCTGTCACCTTCACCAGCCTGTCTTTGAGCTTTTCTTGCTCTCTAGAAACTTTATATAAAAATATTAATATATAAAAATAGATCTGGGAATAATGGATTATAAAAGATATATTCAGAAGACAGCATACCTAAAAGACTGAAGCAAGAATATTGCTACATGTTTAAGGCCAGCTAAGACAACACAGTAAGACCTATTCTCAAAACAAAAACAAATAATAAATAAATATTAAGTAATAAATAAATAAATACAGGGGGAGGTTTTACTTAGCTTTATCCTCCAACCCCTTAAATCTGGTATTTCCTGGGAATATGTGTATTACAGATTTCTTGCCTTTTTTCCTAAACCATCTTGCCTGTTTTTTATGATTTTACTATCCAGCCTACCAGTGAGCAAATCACAGTTTGTTATTACGCAGAGAGCACATTCCTGGTTCCTTTAGCTTTCCTCTTGTGCATCTTCATCCCGCTCTCCTCCTGGGAGGTACTGAAGACAGGTTGTACTCACCTAACCTTCCCCCACTAGAATTCAGAATGCTCACCAGTCCCATGAACCCAGGCCTGAAATCTGGAGCCATCAGTTGGTTCGTGCTTTGCTCCTCCCACCCGCCTCCCATCAACCACAAATCTAGCAGATCCATCTGCTCTCCCCACCTGGACCTGTTCTGCACACACACCCTCCTCCATCCATACTTTATCTCTTCGTCCAAACTCCTCAGTGGTCTTCAAAGTTTTGCCAGCAATCTTTTGTATAACCTTCCAAATGTATACACTGAAGGACAATTAGAGACCACATTTTTCAAAAGCTTAAACTGTAGCACTTTTTAAAAAGCAGATTGCCTTTCGTTGTAAATTCAGCAGACTGCCCTTCAGACTCTGCCACCTGCTTTGTTTCTTTCCTTCTGTCCTGTCAATCTGTTTTGTATTGAGTGCACTAGGTTAGGGGACCCTCACCCATCCTTGGGTCTCTGCCATGCTCTGTGCTACAATAGGGGCTATTGTACACAATCCAATGCTATCTTCTCTGGTCTAAGGATCTCTGTCTGAATGTGGAGTCTTGTCCTCTGTCAAGGAGCATTAGTGGAAGATCAGAGAAGCTGTTCCTTCACCACAAATTCTACCTCAGACCTCATGCTTCTCTACTGGCTTCCTCCTTTCCTTCTCTGTCAACTCTCTCCAATATAAATAGATAGCCCAAGCCAACCTGGAATTCACAGAAATCCTCCTGTCTCGGCTTAATGCTGGAGTGAGTGATGCGGGTCACCATGTCTGACCTGATTGTTGAGTTTGACATTCTCAGCTAAGGGGCTAATTTACAGCTTCCAAGTCTTTTTTCCATGGTTATTTTAATTACACTAATTTGCTGGATACAAAGAAGTAATTCAATAAATCTGTGAGTGGGAAATGATCAAATCAAAGCCGTTATTTAAAACCCCAAGTGTTTTAAAGATATTTGGTTAACATAACTTTGTTTATTCATGGGACACAGTGAGATATGTCAATATTTGTATACTAGATTTGCACATTAATGGATTTCCCTCTGTGAAGTCACATGTTCTATTACAATTTCTTTATCTTCAACTCATTCATCTCCTCTTACATGAATGCAACCTCATCATTTTAATACATATCAAAAATATTATATTTGGTATCTAGCATATTAAATATCCTATATTATACATTACTTTTATTTTCTTTATAATTTATGACAATTAATATTTTGTTTAATATAATGTATAATAAATATATTTAAATATAAAATATATTTTAAAATAAACATATATTAACAAGACCGAAAGGGTCCAGGTTAATTTACTCTGTTGGCCTTCCTGTGGAGTTTCTATCCTCTTCAGGTTTCTTGATCCTTCCTACAACTCTACCACAAGACACCTGAGTTCTGTCTAATGTTTGGCTGTGGGGCTCTGGATCTGTCTCAGTTAGCTACTGGGTGGCACCTCTCAGAGGACAGCTATGCAGGGCTCCTTTCTGCAAGCATAGCAGAGTATCATTAATAATGTCAGAAATTGGCTCTTGCCCATGGGATGGGTCTCAAGTTGGGCCATTCACTGGTTGGACATTTCCTCAGTATCTGCTCCATCCCTACACTTCTTATAGGCAGGACAAATATTAGGCAGAAGGTTTTGTGGGTGAGGTGGTGTACTTATTCCTCCACAGGAGTCTTGTCTGGCTACAGGAGGTGATTGCTGCAGGTTTCATGTCTTCACTGCTAGGATTCCTAGCTAGAATAACCTCCATAGACTCCCCAGGATCCTCTCTGATCCCAGGTCTCTGGCATGTCCCCCACACAGCAGCCAATTTCTGTTCACACTCTCAGCCATCTTTCTGCACACCTGATCCTCACCCTCTAACCGATTCCCCTCTCCCACCCAGTTCCTTCCCCCTATCTGCCTCAGATGACTGTTTTAATTCCCCTACTGAGTGAGATTCAAGTGTCCTTCCATGGGCACTCCTTCTTACTTAGTTTCTTTGTGTCTGTGGATTGTACCATGGGTATTCTGTAAGTTATGGCTAATACCCACTTATAACTGAGTATATACCATGCATGTAGTTTTGGGTCTGGGTTACTTCACTAGTTCCACGCATTTGCCTAAAATTTTCATAATGTTCTTGTTCTTAATATCTGAGTAGCATTCCATTGTGTAAATAAACTACATTTTCTTTACATATTCTTTAATTCAGGAACATCTGGCTCATTTCCAGTTTCTGGCTATTACCAGCTCACATGGACACAGAGGAGCATATGTTCTCGTGGTATGGTAGAACATCTTTTGGATATATGTCTAGGAGTGGTATAATTGTGTCTTAAGGTAAAACTATTCCCAGTCTTCTGAAGAACCATTTCCAGCACGGCTGTGCCAGTTTGCAATCTCACCAGCAATGAAAGAGTACACCTTCCCCTTTCTCCACATAATTTTCAGAATGTGCTATTACTCGAGATTTTTAACTTAGCCATTCTAATGGGTGTAATGTGGATTCCCAGAGTCATTTTGATTTGCATTTTCCTGATGACTAAGGACTTTAAATTTTTCTTTAAGTGTTTCTTGACCATTAGAGATTCCTCTATCGAGAATTCCCAGGTTAGCTGTATACTCCATTTTTATTGGGTTATTTGGTTTTTTTTTGTTTTTTTTTTTTTTTTTGGAGTCTTGAGTTCTTTGTAAACTTTGAATATATCTGTTGGATGTAGGGCAGTAAAGATCTTCCCCCAACCTTTACTCTGCTCTTTTGTCCTTTTGGTGGTGTCATTTACCTCCCAGAAACTTCTCGGTTTCATGAGACTCCACGTATTAATTGTTGATCTTGGTACCTGGACTATTGGTGTTCTGTTCAGGAAGTTGTCTCCTGTACCAATGAGTTCGGGACTATTTCCCACTTTCTCTTTTATTATATTGCATTATTCAGCTTTATGTAGATGTCTTTGACAAATTTGGACTTGAGTTTTGTGCAGCGTGATGAATATGGATCTATTTGCATCCTTCTACATGCAGAAATCCCATTAGACCAGCATCATTTGTTGAAGTTTCTTTTTTTCCATTGTACAATTTTGGTTTCCTTGTCAAATAGCAAGTATGCATAGGTTTATGGTCTTATTTCTGTGTCTTCAATTTGATTCCGTTGATCAATCTGTCTGTTTCTGTATCAACACCAAGCACTTTTTATTCCCATTGCTCTGTAATACAGCATGAAATCAGGGATGGTGATGAGAAGTTCTTTTCTTGAACAGAATTGTTTTAGCTCTCTTGTGTCTTTTGTTTTCCATATAAAGTTGAGAATTGTTCTTTCAAGAACTCGAAAGAATTATGTTGGGATTTTGACGGGAATTGCATTGACTCTGTAGATTGCTTTTGGTAAAATGGAGATTTTTACAATGTTAATCCTGCCTATCAATGAGCATGGGAGATCTTTCTGTCCTCTTATATCTCTTTCAATTTCTTTCTTCAGAGACTTGAAGTTCTTGTCATACATGGATTTCACTTGCCTGGCTAGAGGTACACCATAATATTGTATATATATTTTGGTTGTTGTGAAGAATGTTGTTTCTCTGATTTCTTTCTTAGCCCATTTATCATTTGTATAACAGAAGGCTACTGATTTTTTTAGTTAACTTTGTATCTAGTGACTTTTCTGAAGAAAACATTCTTCATTTTTAGTTTTATAAAAAGAAGCAAACCCTCTGTGGTTGGTCTCTTATCATTCTGGCTATTTTTTTTCTCTGTTTCATTTTAAACTCTTTCTTTTATCTGTCTCTAAACTCAAAAACTTGTTAAAATGTTTGTACAACTCAGCTTTTCATTGCTGTAAGTCATGGCTGAGATTAAGTCAATTTATTAAAATGCAAGGTTTTGTATGGGCTCACGCCATAGGTACTTCATCCCATTGTCTTTGCTATAGGGTATGGTAACACTGCATATCACAGAAGGCGTATATGGCACAGGAAACTGCTCACACTGGGGCACCCAGTAATCAAACAGCAAACGAGGAAGAACCAGGACCCCAGTGTTCCCTTCTAGGTCAGCCAATTATAATTAGAACTTCCAACGAGATACTTAACCTAATGGTTCCATAGCAGCCCCCAAGCACAGCAGTGTGATACGGCACCCTGTCATCTCTCAGACACTTTTCTTTCCTTAGAAAACCATGCCTATAGTTATGCCAGGAAACTATACAATGAACACATCACATGGGAAGAATGAAATGTAGGATTCCCGAAGGATATTGTTCAACTATAGAGAGGAAAGGAACCAAAGCTACAGTATCAATGAACTCTGACAGCACTCCAGCAAGACACAGCCGTATCATTAAATGACACGAAAGGCAGTCTGTATGATCCGATGTATATAAAATGCTCAGAACATACAAGTTTTCTGGGAACAGCAAATTCTGGGGCTTTGGAGTAGAAAGTAAGAGCAAGTATTATAGAAAGGATTTCTTTGCAAATATATTCTAAAACTAATGATGACGTCCATAGGAATGTATTGAATTTGTGTATTTTAAATGACTTAATTGTATGTTTCCTGAACTATGATTAATTGTAGCAGCAACAACAAAAAGGCAATTTACAATGTACAGTCAAATTTTATCTTCAATTTAATCTGTCTCCTAACAGATCTCTGTCATGCATAGCACTGGAAATTCTCCCCACTCCCTCCCTCCTTCTCTCTCTTTCTCTCTCTCTCCCCCCCTCTCTCTCTCACACACACACACATACACACACATACACACACACACAGACACACACACACACACACACACACACACACACACACACACACACACACTTTCCGCATGACACCTTCTCTAACCAAATCTGATCTAGTACAGTGTCTCTCAGTAGATACTAACACATTTTTCACTGGCTTAAATCTAATGATCGTATTTAAAATCACCTGTTTCTCTTTTGTTAGCAAACCCAAGTGAACTGGTGTTTGTTTTTTTCCAGAAATCTCAGATGAAAACAGTAAGACTGAGATTCTATTGTCTTAGTGTAAGAGCTTTCTGCCTCACTGTCCACAACACATTGCCTAACTCAGTTCAAAGCTTTGCTTCGAACTATAATGTGGGAATACAGCATGCCTCTTCTGTCCTCTCTGTCTTAGCTTAGAAATACATGAAAGATTTAAATACCATAGCCTTTGCAGGGCCAATTAGCACCTTCAGGACTAGAGACTTCTGCTTGTCTCTCCTTGAGTAATCACATTGTATTTCTATATCTCTGGTTAAATCTTGCACCATGCAGAAACTGATCTTGCCTTTCTTTCTCCCTGACTTGATTAATTATATGTTCTTATGACCTTTCTCCATTCTCATTCCTATCTTATTATAATATGTGTGTGTGCGTGTGTGTGTGTGTGTGTGTGTGTGTGTGTGTGTGTGCAGGTGCACACATGTCATGGCACATGAGTAGAAGTAACAGTGATAATCCTTGCCTTTTACCTTCTATGAAATAAATTCCATGGTTACTCACTGTTATGTATGCCATGGTACCTGTACAGTGCAAGGTGTTCTCCCATCTCAGCCCTCCATCTTGCTGAGGAGTACTGGGATTCCAGTCCCATGTAGCTCTAAATGGCTTATGGTGATCTGCATTCAGGCCTTCTCTTCCCATGAGCAGTATTGTACTTACTGAGTCATCCTCCCAGCCCCATCCATGGCTCCTTTCAGTGAGGATTATATTTGCTGCCTGTTAGCTCTCTCTTGTATAGCACATTTCTTCCTTTTGGTACTATGAGTTATTATTTTTATCATTTTTTATTATCCTAAAAGCTCAGCAGGGTACTTGAAGTAGAATTGTATATTGTTAATACACATCTTAAATTGAGAGCTTCTTAGAGAAAGTTCTTGTTTTACTTATGGAAATTTTAGTGCTACCTTTTGAACCCCACCCCAGGAAGAGTCTAACAGACTAAGGGTAGAGGGGTTGGAACTCCCCAGGAACAGACTGTTATAGTGAGGGTTTCAAGGTTGAATAGCTTAGACTTGTGTTTGGCTAAATAGAACACACAGTAGAAACTCATATAGATGCAGAAAGGTAATTTGGAAAGTGCAACTATGACTGGAAGAGATCAGGAGGTATCAGGTAGGGAGAAGAAAAAGATGAATTAGGTAAAAGTAAGAAATTAAGTGCAAGAACATGTAATAAAAAGATTTTATGAAGCTTTGCCCTGTGGTGTCCAAAATAAATATGTTTCCTGCTCCCTCATTAAACTTTCAGTAACATTCAATTAACTTCCTAATGAGCAGTAGAACTGTAACTGGACTAGGCTGAAAGAGAATGAATCAAGTTGCCGAGTTCCTCTTCCAGGTGGATGTTGGATGAGATCAACACAGTTGTGACTGTGACTCAAACACAGCCAAGAAAAAGACTCATAGTAACCATCGCTCACTTGGTTCTTCTGCAGATGCTAGACAATGACTTACATATCTTTTTGGTTTTCCAACTCTCTTATATAAATAGATAGATAGATAGATAGATAGATAGATAGATAGATAGATAGATAATAGATAGATAGATAGATAGATAGATGATAGATAGATAGATAGATACATATATACATACATAAATACATACATACATACATACATACATACATATATACATACATAAATACATACATACATACATACATACATACATACATACCACAACTGAAGAATTTCAAACAGAGCAGCTTGACTCCCTAAGTAATGAATGGTTTCACTCCCAATACTGAGAGGACATGTCCAAAAACTAAAGGCTGTTTAACTTACATTCTTTCTCATTGTTTGTTTCCATCTCTACAGCGTGAATAATTAAAATTATAAGTTTGTAAGGTTGGTATGGTGATCCTATGTATTCAAATGCTAAATTCTTGACCTCAATATCTCATGGCTCCTCCCAGGAAATCATCCTGTACACCAAGTGACACTATGTAACCTTGTTCCTCAAGTTAATTTGTCAAAAAGCCTGTGATTGCGCATGGGATAGAGGTAGGCTGTTTTTGAGCTAACCTGGCTGATAGTCACATGTAGGGACAAGAGGGAGAAAGGAGGCAGAGTTGAGAGGGCCATCATGAGAGAAGATGGACCATGAGCACATGGCCAGGAGAAACAACAAATAACAAAGACATATGGCTGGGGTGTAAGTTAGAATAGCTCCAGAACCTGTCCAATATACTCTTATAGCTTATAAATAAAATACCAGGATTGTGTGTCTTTTACACAGCATGCTAGAATGCATAATTCATCTTGCAAGATAGAACCTCAGGGGAGCAGTGCAACAGGACAAATGGACCAGTGTGTTTTACTAAAATCCTTATGCAAGTTAGACTCAAACTTAATGAATTCATTAACTCATAAATGCACTAACTCTAGTGACAGTGATCGGAAGGTAGAATTACAATACTGTTTTGTAGCACTCACGGTGCCTTTTTAAACAGGAAGTCCTAGAGAATCCTTCTTTTCAACATAACAATGCAATTTCCATTGCTCTTGGTTGCCTGACAGTACTTGAAAATACAACCTTATAGCTGAAGATACAACAGTGTTACTAAAGACAGCAAACACTTTTACACCCAGGATTTGAAAAAGAGAAACTAAAATTTACCTGAAAACCCCTTCCCTGATGACTAGATGTCATAATGCTTGAAGGTGCTTGTACTGGCTGGCTTTATGTGTCAACGTGACAGAAGCTGGAATTATCACAGAGAAAGGAGCCTCCCTTGAGGAAATGCCTCCATGACATCCAGCTGTAAGGCATTTTCTAATAAGTGATCAAGGGTAGGAGGGCCCATTTTGGGTGGTCCCACCCATGGGCTGGTACTCTTGGGTTAATAGTCCTACCTAGCTAGAATGCCTACAAACCTTAACAACCTACAAACCTAGCAATATATCCCAGAAGATTCAATAGTGAGACTTACATCTTGATAATCAACAGCTGTCTGATTGGACTTAAAGCCAATTCAAAGAAAGAAATTCATGGTTGGAAGGGGAATGGAGCTCAGAGGAAACCCTACCATTGTTACTTTCCTGAACCAGTATAATTTTTAACTGCATTCTTAATACTTATGGCTACACATAAATCAGCAAAGAAGCTTCTTTTTGGAGCAGACCATTATAGAAATAAACAATTACCCAAAATGCAAAGAGCATCACACTGTGAGGTATCCAGCCCCAACTGACACATTTCTAATGCAGACCCAACACCTAAGGCTCAAAGAATATCAAGGAAGAGTGGGTAGAAAGATTGTTATAACCCAGAGTAGTTTTCATCCACTGTGACATAGGGAATACTCTACATATGACAGGAAAGCTGTACTCATGAAAGTTCAACAATCTGGTTCCCGAATAAGTCCCAAATAATGACAGCACCAGTTGATGTACCAACTCAGCCATGTTTCCTTTGAAACACTCAGGGCCCTATCCTTAGATGAAGAAGAGGTCTGGGCAATTAATGGCTTAGTTCCCTGAGAGAGTACACAATCCCAAGTGGTCAGCCCTAAGTGCTTACACCTGAGCAACATAAAATGGACTCAGCAGGTTTAATATGTGTGAGTGAGTGAGTGTGTGTGTGTGTGTGTGTGTGTGTGTGTGTGTGACTTTGTGTGTGTAATAATAATGATTATGAAATATAATCATGAACATGAATGTTAGAGGTAGAAAATGGCATGGTAAAAAATAGGCAGAAGAAAAGGAGTAAAAATTATGTAAACATAGTATGTGTGTATGACATTAAATATGAGTTAATCTCTATATCTTACCAAAACAACTAAGTGCAGTGGCAGGAGACAGAAGGTATCAGCCTCACTCTGAGCAGCTGAGAACAAGTGCGGGTCACGAGGCAGGTCTAACTTTGGCATCACACCTTACAGATGTCACAGGTCACACACAAGCTGGCCATGACTGGACAATCTTCAAATCAAAGAACAATTGTGGTCAGGTACAGAGGGATCCAAATACTACCAAGCCATGAAATAATGTTCTGAGCATAGCTGAAGGACCCAAAGCTACAACGTCACTATTATGTTTTACCGTGTTACAGTTTTACATATTTTACACTAAAGATGGTGCATTTTATAGTCAGCAGTGGCGGGACACACATATCATCCCAGAATTTGGGAGTAGAGGCAAGAAGATAAAGAGTTCAAGCTCATCCAAATCCACTGGGAGAACCTGAGGCCAGCCTGAGCCAAAGAAGACTCTGTTTCAAAAGCAAAAACTAATAGTGGAATTCTGTTTCAAAATAAAAAAGCAAAAAGCTCCAAAGCATTTTTTTCACAGAGAAAGCTGTCTTATTTTTAGCTATATTTTTTTTACTGATTTTATTGGATATATTTTATTTCCATTTCAAGTATTGTCCTCTTTCCCAGATTCCCCTACTTCATCCCCCTCCACCTGCTTCTATGAGGGTGTTCACTCACCCACCTACCCCCTCCTGCCTCTCCGCTCAGACATTTCCCTACACTGGGGCATCCAGCCTTGATAGGACCAGGGCTTCTCCTCCTCCCACTGATGATGCCCAACAAGGACAGCCTCTGCTACAGTGTAGCTGGAGTCATGGGACCATACATGTGTGCTCTTGTTTTCTGTCTGGTTGGTTGGTATTCTTGTTCTTATGGAGTTGCAAACCCCTTCAACTTCTTCAATTCTTTTCCTAACTCCTCCATCAATGACACCATTCACAGTTCAATATTTGGCTGTGAGCATCCGCCTCTGTATTTGTCAGGCTCTGGCAGAGTCTCTCCAGAGAGAGCTATATCAGGCTCCTGTCAGCATGCACTTCTTGGCATCAGCAATATTGACTGAGTTTGGTGACTGTATATGGTATGGATCCCCAGGTGGGGCAGTCTCTGGATGGCCCTTTCTTCAGTCTCTGCTGTAAACATAGTCTCAATATTTTCTCCTGAGAATATTTTTGTTCCCCTTTCTAAGAAGGACTAAAGCATCCACACTTGGGTTTAGCCTTCCTTCATCTTGAGCTTTATGTAGTCTGTGAATTGTATCTTGGATATTCTGAGCTTTTGGACTAATATCCACTTATCAGTGAGTGCATACCATTAGTGGGTTTTTTGTGATTGGGTTACTTCATTCAGGATATTTTCTAGATCTATGCACTTGCTTAAAAATTTCATGAAGTCATTGTTTTTAATAGCTGAGTAGTACTCCATTGTGTAAATGTAGCACATTTTCTGTATCCATTCCTTTGTTGAAGGACATCTGGATTCTTTCCAGCTTCTGGCTATTATAAATAAGGCTTCTATGAACATAGTGGAGCATGTGCCCCTGTTGTATGTTAGAGTATTTTTTGTGTATATGCCCAGGAGTGGTATAGTACTATGTCCAATTTTCTGAGAAACTGCCAGCCTAATTTCCAGAGCAATTTTACCAGCATGCAATCACACCAACAATGGAGGAGTGTTCCTCTTTCTCTCTATCCTTGCCAGCATCTGCTGAGTTTTTGATCTTAGCCATTCTGACTGGTGTGATGTGGAATTTCGGGGCAGTGGTTGACTTGCATTTATCTGGTGACTAAGGATGTTGAACATTTCTTTAGGTGCTTCTCAGCCATTTGATATCTCTCAGTTGAGAATTCTTTATTTAGCTCTGTAGCCCATTTTTTAAATGGGTTATTTGATTCTCTGGAGTCTAACTTTTTGAGTTCTTTGTATATATTGGATATAAGCCCTCTATCTGATATAGAATTGGCAAAGATCTTTTCCCATTCTGTTGGTTGCCATTTTGTCTTAATGACAGTGTCCTTTGCCTTGTGGAATCTTTGCAATTTTATAAGGTCTCATTTGTCAATTCTTGATCTTAGAACATTAACCATTGTTGTTCTGTCCAGGAAATTGTTCCCCAGTGCCCATGTGTTCAAGGCTGTTCCCCACTTTCTCTTCTATTAGTTTCAGTGCACAAGGTTTTATGTGAAGGTCCGTGATCCACTTGGACTTGTACAAAAAGATAATATTGAATCTATTTGCATGCTTTTACCTGCTGACCCCCACTTGGACCAGCACTATTTGTTGAAAATGCTATCATTTTTCCACTGGATGGTATTAGGTCCTTTGTCAAAGATCAAGTGATCATAGGTGTGTGGGTTCATATCTAGGTATTCAATTCTATTCCACTGATCTTTCTTCCTGTCTCTATACCAATATCATGCAGTTCTTATGATTGTTGCTCTGTAACACAGCCTGAGGTCAGAGATGGTAATTTCCCCAGAAGTTCTTTTATTCTTGAGAATAGTTTTCGATATCCTGGTTTTATATTATTCCAAATGAATTTGCAAATTGCTTTTTCTAACTCTATAATGAATTGAGTTGAAATTTTGATTGGGATTGCATTGAATCTGTAGATTGCTTTTGGCAAGATAGCCATTTTTTACGATGTTGATCTTTCCAATCCATGAGAAGGGGAGATCTTTCCATCTTCTAAGATCTTCAATTTCTTCCTTCAGAGACTTGAAATTCTTGTCATGCTGATCTTTCACTTGCTTGGTTAGAGTCAAACCAAAGTATTTTATATGTGGGACTATTGTGAAGAGTGTCATTTCCCTAATTTCTTTCTCAGCCAGTTTTTTCATTGAGTAGAGGAAAGGAAGCTGTATTTAAATCTTAAAAGCAAGTTAAAGGTTGAGGATGTAGTTTGCTTGGGAGTGCTCATACCTTGTATGAAGACCTCTTGACTCAATATCAAGCACTACAAGAAATGAGTGTGCTAGCACATACCTGTAATCCCAATCCGGAGAATCTGGACCAGAGGATCAGAAGTTCAAGGTCAAGCTCACCTACATAAGGTAAAGTGTTTCTGGACAGCCTGTGCTATGTGAGACACCTCACTACCACCTACCCCCAAAAAAACTGAAAGTTAAAACTAAAACAACAACAACAAAAAAACTGAATTAAACCAGAATTTCTGGTGTAGGTAACAAAATGGTGCTTTTTCTTACAGAAACATAGTATCAATTATTCGGATTACCACAGAATGGAAACAAGAAAAAATGATTCTCAAACTATTATCATTTGATTAACATGCAGCTGTACAATGAAAACAAAAGAAAACAAACTATAAAGCTTTTATTATAGCATACCAAAGAAAAATAATTAAAAGCCCCACTTTTTCACACCATTATCTCTAAATACATAGCAGTGAGTTCGCTTATTGGGCTTTGGTTTTTAAAATAAGTTTCTTAAGACAGGAAGAAAGGAAATGAGCTGGTTCATGAAATTTTTTAAGTGTATTCTTAACCACAGAACCTATCTGCTCAAAAAAAAACATTTTGTATCAGAAAGACAACGTCTGCACAGAGTCACATGACCTAAGGGAGAGGATGCTTACCAGAAAAACATAGCAAATGGCTCAAGAGTGTTTGACAAAACAGCAACCACGTACTTAAAATCTCCAAGTGTTTGCATTCTTAATGTGAGAAAAAGATTTCCTATCATCCAAAAAGAAATGTGTCTACTCCATTCCAAACAGCTAAGTTACATTCCTGCTTTCACACCCAATTAATTGTGCCTCTGCAGAGACAAACCATGCATTTCACCTTTCCTCTAGCGCTATTGTGTCTTCCGGGTTGGTAAAGATTCCCACCAGGACGGATCGCAGAGCTTTCAACTCCATTCAAATAAAAATGGCATGAAAATGTATAGTTCTTGACACAGCAAATGTTCTCTGGTTATCACCCATCCAAAGAGACCCGAACCAGAACTGTTTAAAGGAACAGCCGTTACTCTGGGATGAAGCTGAGTGGCAGTTGATATAAATAGCTCTGTAATCTACATATCCTTCCTGCACAGTTCAAAAAATAAAGAAATGAACAAGGAAGGAATCCATGTTGTTTGGTTGGCTTTTGTGACACACTAAAGGCTTGTGGCCAGCTAGAGTTAGATCTGCTATCTGAAACAGGACTTTCTATTCCAAATCCATTAGTAGGAAAATCCTCAGTCAAATAATTGAAACCACAGTTCAGACTTTTGATTAAGAACAAAGCCATCAGGTGAGTCCATCTCCGCATCACAGATTCCTGCATCACGTCCCATTAGGGGGAGTGTTCCAAAAGAGCCAGGCAACTAACTCTATGCAAATAAAGGCAGTGCTTAGTGGGATAAAGTAAAAGAGAGATAACAGGCTGAGTAGATAAAAATAAAGGCTTATTGGAAAATAAGGGAGAAAAAGATAAAATGTAATGGAGTAAGATAATGAAAGACAGCAATATATTAAACAGGAAACAAAACTAGATACATTATTACTCTTCTCGTTCTGCAAGAGTGGCACAAAATAATGTTCTCTTGGTGATGTTTGTTCTATCCGCATTTTAATATGTCACATACATACTATGAGAAAGCATAACACATTCCCACATGCACACATAACAAACCCGGTATATAAAGCACTCTATAAAGTAAGGGGCTTGCAGGAGACCTCAATCTGGGTATCAGAAACCAAGTGACAAATAGCACATTCACCAGCATGCTCAGTCTCACCCCCCACACACAATAAAGGGGAACATTTTCATTTCTCTATTTTAATGGATACATAGACGTGTTTGCACATAATTATTGGATATCATGTGTATGTTAGAGAATGTCTGCAATGTATAAAAATCAGGAGACTGTCATATTACATTTCACCATCTCTCTGTGTATGTGTGTGTGTGTGTGTGTGTGTGTGTGTGTGTGTGTGTGTGTGAGTGTGTGTTTATTAGGCTTCTTTCATGCTTGTCACTTGTTTTCTTTTTCAACAATGTATCTCACCAAACTTAGAGCTCACCAACTCAGCCAAACCAGCTGACCACAAACCCCCAGAAATATTCCTCTCTGTCTCCAAGCACTGAGATTACGGGCATGCACTGCTATGCCCAGGTTTTGTTTTTTTCTTTTTTTATATGTGTGCTGTAGATTTGAATTTGTGTCCTTGCACTTGAAAAGCAAATCACCTTTCCAGCCTGCCACGCACAGATCCCTCTAGGTGCAGCTGCCAGCACTGCTTGGCTCCAGAGTGTCAGCACACACCTATAAGCTCAGTGGAGGCAGGAGGATCATAAATTCAGGTTTGGGTTGGTGATGGTGGTGGTTTTTAATGTATATAACATTGAAAATCCCATGTGCTCCTCAGAAGAACTTGTTCTTGCTGATCATACTTATATTGCTATACTGTAGAATATCAGAACTCATATCTCCCGTCCAATTTCATTCTTTTACCCATTTACCATCGTCTCCTCAGACCCCACACCCACACACAGCTTTTCTGAGTTCTCCGAAGTGCTGCCCCAGTCTGCTCTTCTGTGACAACCCCGTTAAGTTTCAGAATGTAAGAGCCCAAGCTGCTCATCTTTCTCTACATGACTTAACTTCACTCAGCATGATGTCCTCCAGTGTCACCATGTTGCCACAAACCGCAGAATTTCTTTCTTGCATATGGCTCAGGAATATTCCTCTGTGTGTACACGCCACACTCTGATTGTAGCCCTTCCCTGTTGATGGACTTCTTGGTTGATTCTGCCTTTTGGCTGTTGTAAAGAGTGCAGTAACTGTGGGAAAGCAGAGATCTTTCTTCATATGCTGATTTCCTTTTCTCTGACTGCAAGCCTGATATTGCAATTAGGGGATCAATTTATAGCTTGGGGAGGAGACGCCATGGTATTTTCCATAATGGCTGTACTAATTTCCATTCCTACCAGCAATACATAAGAGTTTCTCTATACCCAGTATTTGTTAAAAGTTTGTTTTGGTTTGGAGTATTTATTTATTTATTTATTTCAGCTTTTTAATAATATTCACTCTAACTGAGATAAGTTGGTATTTCATTATAATTTGACATTTCCCTGATAATTAGGAGTGTTGAGTTTTTTTCATACACTTATTGGTCATTTTCATGTCCTTTTTTTTTTTTTTTTTTTTAGAAATGTCTGTTTAGATGAGTTGTTCATTTTAATTGGATTGTTTGCTTGTTTCTGACATTATTTTAGTTTTTTATATATAATTGGCATTAAGGCCCTGTCAAATTACATTTTCTCCAAAATAGGATTTCTTTTTAAATCAGAATTTTTAAAAGACCCACATGGTGAAGGAAGATGTATAAAGTGTGTTTGGGTAAGGTATTGCCTGTATTATAAATCCTATAATCCACAATGAAATGTTTATGCATAGAGAATGGAGTTCTGTGTTTTACATGTATATATGTGTGTGCACACATATATGTGATAAGGATAGATAGATAGATAATAGAAAGATATATAGGCAGATAATAGATGATAGAAAATAAAGAGATATAGATATATAGAAAGAGTTTTAGAAAAATAATAGAAAAATGTCTATATAAATGAGAGATTCAAAAAGATGATTGATAGATATTATTGATTGATTGATTGATAATACATTCATAGATGATTGACCGATATAGAAAGATAGAAGTTTAGTGAAAAGATATGTAATAATATAATATGCAATATATAATATATAAGATACATAAAATAGATGATAAATACTTAGATAGATATATTTAGTTAGATTAAAATGTGATAGATTTTAGATATATAGATAATTAATAGATTTTAGATATATAGATAATTGATAGATTTAGGTAGATAGATATTAGATAAATAATTAACAAAAATATTTACATGAGATGATAGACAAACAGACAGAAAGATAGATATGCTAAAGCATGTTAATGGTAAATATTCAAAACAGATTATTTCCAAACAGGCAATCCTTCTCATGACCACTGGATATGTTGTCCTTCTGTCGGTTGGGAAGCAACTACTGCATTCTTATTCTTGAAAACAGTGATTCTCAAGCTTTCTAATGCTGTAATCCATTAATACAATTCCTCATGTTGTGGTGGATCTTCCAACCATAAGGTTATATTTGTTGCTACTTGATTACTAATTTTGCTACTGTTATGAATTGAATTGTAACATAAATATCTAATATGTAGAATATCTGCTGTAAATGCCTGTAAAAAGGTCATTTGACTCTCAAGGATATAAGTTACAGGTTGAAGAGCACTGTTTTTAAAGGAAGGATATATCTTCAGGGTAACTATAACTAGCTTCCTCCTGAGTCCACTACCATGTTTTCAATTTCCTTTCATTTAATGTGCCTTAGCTAGAATTGATTGTCAATTTGTAAAAGCCTTGGTTGAGGAATTGCCTACATCAGATTGGCCTATGGAAATGTTTGTGTGGGGTTGCCTTGACTTTTAAATAGTGTTAGTTGCTCAAGCCTGCTGTTGGTGGCACAATGCCTAGGGAGATAATCCTGGGTTGTATATGAAAGCCAGTTAATCGTGATCCTGTAGGAAGCTAGAGAGGAAGCCATCAAACAGTGTTCCCTGCCCAGTCTCTGCTCCAAGTTTGTGCCTTGAGTTCCTGTGCTGACTTACTTCATGATGGATTGTAATCCTAAAGCATAAAACAAATAAATATTCTTCCCTTAATTTGCTTTTGGTCTGTAATGTTTTCTTTTTTAATCTTTTTTAAAGATTTATTTATTAATTATATATAAGTACACTGCAGTTGTCTTCATACACACCAGAAGAGGGTATCAGATCTTATTACAGATGGTTGTGAGCTACCATCTGGTTGCCAGGATTTGAACCCAGAACCTCTGGAAGTACAGTTAGTGCTCTTAATCACTGAGCCATCTCGCCAGCCCTAGTCAGTGAGTTTATCATAGCAACAAACAGGAAACTAGAGCAATGTATAACAGAAACTAACAAGGTACAGTAGATGCACAAATTATGAGTTTAGCACTGCCCTTTCTGCAAAATCAATGGCAGTGGGATGAGCTAGTTTAAAAATAACACTGGGTCAACTGGGTGGTGGCAGTCTGCACCTTTAACCCCAGCACTGGCTAGACAGAGGCAGGTGGAGCTCTGAGTTCGAGGGCAGTCTAATCTACAGAATGAGTTCCAGGACAGCCAGGGATTTTTACAGAAACCCTGTCTCGAAAACAACATAACAACAATAATAATATGTTTCACAAAAGTCAGGAAAACTGGTCTTTTGACCTTTTTTCCCCAAACTATTTTCTTCACATTTGGAGAGCAGAACAAATGCTGATTATGAATGGAAATGCCTCTCATATTACACAAGGGCCTAAGCTCCTCCCATAGCCTCTATCAGTCAATCATCTCCATAGCAAAAGAGCAAGATCTTCTATTAACCTTCCCCTAAATTCTCCTTCAGATGACATTTCAACTCAGAGCAAAATATGAAAGAGATTTCTTTCAGGAAAGACTTTGGGTCATCTCCTGTAGGCAATCATAGCCTGGCCCAGCATGTGAAGTTGGCCAGTATAGGTTTCTAATCCAAACATAGTCAATTACTGTGTTAAATTCTCTGTTGCAGTCTTCAAAGACAAAACCAGTCACTCTAACTGAAGAATTCTAACTCACTTAAGGGATTTTCATCTTGAAATCTTAACTTTCCTTCTCTGTATACAATATATGAACATTCTCAGCATGAACACTGGAAAAGCTCACCCTAGAAACTTCTATGTCAGTTCATAAATGTCCCTAATCCCTTGAGGTTCCAACTCTTTCAGAAAGCTTTAAAAACATGTAAATGAAGCTGCTCTTTCCAGTGACTTCTACAGTGCTGAACCTAGGAATCAGTGAAATGAGGTGGGCCATCCAGTAGTTCTGCTTTGCAGGATTCTTACAGAAAGTTTCTTATACCCAAAAACCATACATTAATAATCCATAAATAATCATCTTTAATTCCACCCATTCTAGAAAAAAAAAATTGGAAGAGCATAGCTCTAGCCCATGCTTTGGTTGCTTTTCTGTTGCTGTGATGAAAAGCGCCATGCCCTAATATAACTTACAGAAGAAATAGCTTGTTTGGCTTCCGGCTCCAAAGAAATAAGAGCATCGTGGAAGGCATGACAGCAAGGACCAGGCAAAACAAGAGGAACAGGAAGCTGAGAACTGACATCCCCAACCACAAGCACAAAGCAGTGGACTTACAAGTGGCAAGAGGTACACGTATTTGATGTCAAAGTTTGTCCCACGTGACTTCCTCCAGCATGACTCCAAGACCTGAACCTCCCCCAGACAGCACCACCCACAGGACACAAGAGCTCTTTGGAGTGCCAGCACTGCAATCAGCTACTCCGAATCAACAAAGGCCTGAGGCTTTGAAAGAAAGACTTGACTCAATTATTTGTGTTACCAGAAATACTGCTTTACTCTCTCTGGCTCTCTGAAATCCAGCTCTTAAGATATACACTTACAAAGGCAATATGCAGATTCCCTAGATGCTTGGTGGAAGCTGCACCCTCTGGGGTGAGTCTGTAGCCTCTGGCCAAAAGAACAATTTATGGTTAAGTTTACAAAGTGTAACTGAATGGTGGGTGGGGGAGGAGGGATATTGTTAATTACATTTAAGCTTTCTGTGATCGGTGTTCATCTAAAAATTGTTAAAGTAACTTTCAATCCAGTAAAGAAGGAAAACAGAACAAGACAATGCTTAAATGTAACTTAATCCAAGAGATGAATAAGAAAAGGGGAAAATGTTAGACAGAGGTAGTGGTGACTGCAGACTGAATAAAGAGTAAACTTACAAATGCACCATGAATGACTTCCATTCACACTCCATTGTGAGAGATTTAGTAAGCTTTAGTAGTTCAGCCTGAAACACCTCACTGTCTACACAACAGCCAAAAAGTAACTAGCAACCAGTGCCCAGATGCACTGTACTGCACAGGCCAAGTCAGCTCAGGGGCCACCAGCAGGAAGCACTGTCCCTTCCAAACACATTGCTGCAGCAACAGAGCTGAAGAGACTGAGCAGGCTTTTCAAGACTCCATTCAGGCTGGTTGTACCAGAAGAGAAAGACCCAGTAGCAGCTTGAGCAGTGGAAATTAGGCAAAGTATAGGGCTGGACCCTGAAACTGAAGCTGTTGGCAGGTGCCCAGGAGAATGAACTACCCCCAATGTTTGCCCAGGCTGTGCACAATTTGCCAAGAAAAAAAGGCACAAAAAGGTAAACACAGGCAGATGAGATCTTGCATGCCTTTCTGAGATTAAATAAAAAGCAACTACATGTGAAAAGAACATTCCAAAAAAAACTGAAGATGGAGCTATAACTGAGGGGGAAGTGAAACAGATTGGAACCCTGCCCATGGTGAACTTGCTCACCAAAACTCCTCTCAACAAGAGCACACCAACACAGTCCTTTTGAGACACTGGGATTAGCAACCCTCTCTCAGCTTCCAGAACCAGAACATACAATGAAGAGGGAGAGCCTGCATTTCCTTCATCCCACAATAAGGAATCTTCTACTCTGTTATTTTTATCTTTGGTTTTGTTTTTTGTTTTTTAAATTGAACAACGTTATTTTTAAAAAACAGAGATAAATTTCTTTTGTGTTTCCTCTTTAAAAGCTTCTATTTCTTTATGCTTTTCCTCCCATTCTTGTTTAAAGATCTCCATCATCATGGTTTCAGGTCTGAGTCTTCTTTTTCTGGAGTGTTTGGCATTTCGCTGTTTTCTGTGATGGGAGAGCTGGGTTCTGATGTTACCAGGTTGTCTTGGTTTCCATTGGGTTAGTTCTTTCGCTTTCCTCTTGCCATCTTGTTGTCTGTGATTATATGTGGTCTTGTTGTCAGTGATTGGTTCCTGTCTCTCCTGTGTACCTGGTCTGTGTCCCTGAATCTCCACTGTTTAAGGTGGCAAATGGCTTGAACGTTTGGTTGGCACGCAGGGGCTTTCCAGTGCCCTATGTCTCGGCTTTCCCGAGTCTCTATGGCCGAGTTCCTACTCCCCTGGACCAACTGGCGGGCCTCACCTACTGTGTGCTAGGCCTAGCCCTCTCTGTGCCCTGGCTACACACAGTGCAATCTCACCAGGCCTGTGTCCCTGAATCTCCACTGTTCTTGGTAGCATGGTCTGAGCGTTTGGTCCGAATGCAAGGGCCCTCCTGGTGGAAACAAAGTTTCTACAGCAGAGTTCTGCTTCCCTTAACCAATGGGGGGGGGGGGTGCTTTCCACGCACTCAGCCCAGACTTCTCTGCACCCCAGTCACTCACAGCACAGTCTCACCAGGCCTGTGTCCCTGGATCTCCTATTCTTTTGTTTTAAGATAACATATTCTGTAGATGTCTGTTAAGTCCGATTGGTTCATAACCTCTGCTAGTTTCACTGTGTCTCTGTTCAGTTTCTGCTTCCATGATCTGTCCATTGATGAGAGTGGGGTGACAAAGTCTCCCACTATTATCGTGTGTGGTGCAGCATATGCTTTGGGCTTTAGTAGGGTTTCTTTTATGAATGTGGGTGCACTTGTATTTGGAGCATAGTTGTTCAGGATTGTGAGTTTGTCTTGATAAATTTTTCCTTCCTTATTTTTTGATAACCTTTGATTGAAATTCTATTTTATTTAGTATTAGAATGGCTAGTTCAGCTTGTTTCTTGGGACCATTTTCTTGAAAGGTTTTTTTGTCATTCTTTTATTCTGAGGTATTATCTGTCTTTATTTTTGAGATGAGTTTCCTGTATGCAGCTAAATGTTGGATTCTGTTTATGTACCAGTCTGATAGTTTATGTCTCTTTTGGGAAATTGAGTCCATTGATGATAACAGATATTAAGAAATAGTGATTGTTGTTTCCTGTTATTTGTGTTAGAGATAGAATTATGTTTGTGTGTCTTACTTCTTTTGTTTTTCTTGCATGATTATTTCCATGCTTTTCCTGGTGTAGTTTTTCTCTGTTTGTTGGATTTTCCATCTCTTATCTTTTTAGGGCTTGATATGTAGTCAGATAATATGTAAATTTTGTATTGTCTTAGAGTTTTTGAGTTTTGCTGGCTATAGTAACTTGGGCTGGCATTTGCATTTTCTTAGTTTGTATGATGTCTGTTCCGGATCTTCTGGCTTTCATAGTCTCTGTAGAGAAGTCTGGTATAATTCTGGTTGGTCTGCCTTTATATAATGCATCTCCTTTTTCTGTTACTGCTTTTAGTATTGTTTCTTTGTTTTGAGCATTTGGTGTTTTGACTATTATGTGTTGGTATGAATAGCTTTTCTTCTCCAATTTATTTGAAGTTCTGTAGGCTTCTTGTATGTTCATGGTCATCTCACTCTTAAGGGTTGCGAAGTTTTCTTCTATGATTTTGTTGAAGATATTTGCTCTGTCTTTTAGTTGATATTCTTTGCCCTCTTCTACAACTATTATCCTTAGGTTTGGACTTCTCATTGTGTTCTGGATCTCCTGGACATTTTGGGTTAGGGTCTTTTGGGGTTTTGCATCTTCGCTTACTGTTTTATATATGTTTTCAATGTTGTCTTCTGCCCCTGAGATTCTCTCTTCCATCTCTTGTAGTCTGTTGCTGATACTTGTATCTATGACTCCTGATTTCTTAAGTTTTCTATCTTCAGGGTTGTCTCTTTTTGTGAGTTCTTTATTGTTTCTATTTCTATTTTCAATTCCTTCACCTGTTTGGTGTGTTTTCCTTTAGTTCTTTGACTGTATACTCCTTGTTCTGTACTTTTCAAGGGAGTTATTAATGTACTTCTTGAAGATCTTCATCATCATCATGAAGTATGGTTTCAAGTCTAAATCTTGTTTTTCTAGAGGGTTTGGCAATCCACTACTTGCTGTGGTGACAGATCTGGGTTCTGATGTTGCCAGGTTGTCTAGGTTTTCATTGCTTGTGTTCTTGTGCTTTTCTCTTGCCATCTTGTTGTCAGTGATTGTAAGTGATCTTTTTGTTTCCTATTGGTGCTTGTCTCTCCTGTGGGTCTGAAGGCTTGTGGACTCCAGAGGGACATTTCTTCTCGGTGTCCAGCTCTTGTGGGCAGGTACTAAGTTCTGATGGCAGTGACTCAGTTCTGTCTTTGTGGGCTCAGGTGTGAGAGCTCTTGTGAGGCTGTTCTGGGAGTTCAGCCCTCTGCCCACAGGTCCTGAGTCCTAATGGCAGAGTCCTTTCTTTAGTCCAAAAGGACCCTTTTTCAGAAAGCGCCATGCTCTCTGCTCTGAGAACTTCCAGTGTCACTTCCCCAGGCCTGTGCTTCAGAATGACCCTTGGTCCAGTAGAAGGTGTCTGGGTAGCTGTTCTGGGAGCTCAGCCTTCTGCCTAACTTCTGGTTTCTGATTTCTTTTGGCCATTATATCAGCGAGAGATGCACCAGTGATGGCTCACTGGACTTTGACTGCATGTAGGGTTTTTTCCTTTTAAAAATTTCCCAACTGCCCTTTTTGTAGAGGGCAGTCTAGTTTAACTGCTGAGGATTCCTTTTGGAAAGCAATGTGACTTATATTTTGCATTAAGAAATTGGAAAACCTTCCAGTTGGTCCTGGAAAAGTGCTAGGGTTAGAGTATGAAGCTCCTGAAGTACACAGCTCAACCTTCATGGTGATAACTGCAGCCCTGCCATGAAAATATGTCAATATATTATATATACAGTGTTTACATTTAGGGGGCAGCTGCTGCATGAGGTTGGAATTTGACATTTTTTTTTTAATTTCTGTGATAGTCTCACAAGCAATCTTAAGCTCATTCAACTGGGAGTCAAAATATTATTCTGATAGAGAACTGTGAAATTATTCCATTCTGTCCCTTGCATTCTTTACTTCTTATAAATGATATGACCTGTTGATGTTGTTGTAAACATCTTAGTTTAGTGGATTTCAGTTACTTTAAATAAAAGTGCATGCAAATCTATTAATAGGTCTTGGTAATGTCACCAGTGTGATGACTCAGAAAACTATCACGTATATTCTGATAAAAAAACACACCAAACTGACCCAAAGTTGAGTAAACTCAAGTAGCTGAAAAACAAAAATAAAGTAAAAAAATTATTATTTTTGTCAGTTATATGATATTAACTAAAAAAAATGTAAACCAATCATGGACAAGATAAAAATGGAGTAAAAAATAACCCAAAGAGGTGTGTGTGTGTGTGTGTGTGTGTGTGTGAGTGTGTGTGTGTGTGTGTGTTTGTGTGTGTGTGTGTGTGTGTGTGTTTGTGTGAGCATGCATGAATGTGCACAGGTGAGAGAGAGAGAGAGAGAGAGAGAGAGAGAGAGAGAGAGAAAGAGAAAGAGAAAGAGAAGGAGGGAGGGAGGACTAGGGGAAGGATGTCTCAGGAGGCAGCAGGACATTTACCAGTCAGAGATCATTTCTGCAATGTCTAGGTGATCCTCATTAAATGTTCTTTATTTTTGTATCTTCCTGGACTATTATGAAATGCCTAAAAGGATAGGATAATGTATTCAGGACACAAGTTAGGAAGGCCTTAGAGAAAGGTAGTATGACATTTTCCCTTACAGCTGAGAGTCATGGTGAATTAGACTCTAAAATATCTCTGAGAAATTATTACAGAAAAAGGAGATAATACCTAAATTTTAAATAGGATATATTGCCATCTAACACAAACTTGCATATTTTATTCTTCCCCATAAAACAATAAATTATATTCATTTGTCAGTAATGTCCTATCAGTGAGCTAAAATTTAATTAAAAATGAGGGAATTAACTAAATTTATTTTATTAGGAGAATAGTAACTAGAAATATAACCTTTCCAAATTAAACAGGAAGAAATTTTCAGTGTCATCACTGAATCCATGTTAGAGACATGTGACTTTTGGTTACTTACAGTTGTCACTTCATTTTAACCTTTCTTATTAATAAGTTGAAATATTTTCTGATAATTACTTTCAAACTTTGCTTGAAAACACAACTACATGCATCGGTTTCTAGGCACAATTCTACTTTAGAACTGTGACTGCCTGAATGAGCTGCTATTGTTTTCCTCTAGGATGGTATTATATAATGACTCCATAGCCCAAAATGGGCTGATGGAGCCGAGGACAATATCAAGAAGAGATCATTTAGTAAATCATGAGACTGGGTATCCAGCAACATGTGTAACCTCTGGTGATTGAGTTAATCTATTTAGTTTGTGTGTGTGTGTGTGTGTGTGTGTGTGTGTGTGTGTGTGTGTGTGTGTGTAAGTGCAGGAAAATATGTTTGCTTGCATGCATAAGAACAGTGCGTGAATGTGTGTTAGCATACGTGGAAGCCAGAAGTTGATGTTGTTTCTAGGATCTGTCCATTTTGTTACTTGATACAGAGTCTAGTATGTTTACCTCCATCTTATTTTATGACAAAGTTCCTCACTGAGGATGAGGACCTCACACTAATTTTCTGGGGTCAGGAAGCTACATGAATTTTGCTGGCTCTACCTTGTTGACATTAAGATTATATTTATATGCTTCCATGACCAGATTTTTATGGGGAGTTCTGGGGACTGAACTCAGAGCTTCATGCTTGCATAGCAAGTGCCTTTACAACTTAGCCACCTCACATCTGTTAATGTTCTCCCTATCTTTTAAATTCTAAGAGGGCAGACAGAGAAAGAGGGAGTGAAAATATTTCATTAATACACATAGCCTGCTTAAATTTGGCAATGCATACTGTAAACTACACATGTAGTTACATGGCGGTAGAGACAGGAGGATCAGAACCTCAAGCTTTATCTTGGTGACCTGGTAAGCTCTAAGCTAGCCTAGGACTCATGAGAACTTGTCTTTAAAATAAACAATCAAAAAAATCAAACAAACAAATGGAATTCCCCCATTGGTCATGCTGTTTGGGGGAAATTATAAAACTTAGTATGTGGAACCTTGCTAGAGGAAGTATGTCATTGGCAGTTGAGTGTTTATCAACTTGACCCAGTTTCAATTCACTCTGATATCTCGCTCTCCCTCCCTCCCTCTCTCTCTCTTTCTCCCTCTCTGTCTCTCTCTTTCTCTGTCTCTTTGTCTCTGTCTCTGTCTGCCTGTCTCTCTCTCTCTCTCTCTCTCTCTCTCTCTCTCTCTCTCTCTCTCTCTCTCTCTCTCTCTCTCTCTCTCTGTGTGTGTGTGTGTGTGTGTGTGTGTGTTTGTGGTGATGTTATCATCTAGCTTCCTGCTGTGGCTGCCTGCTGCCATACCTTCCCCACAGTTATGGACTCTGTCTAGAACTCTAAGCTGAAACAATCTTTCTTAAGTTGATTTTACTCCTGGTATTTCACTGTAGAAACAAAGGTACTTCCTACATAGTTTTTAATGTCATCCATTTTATTCTTCAGAGTCATTTTAATGGAAACATTTGGTTTCACTGTAACTATCACTATTTTACACATTTGTGATTGGACAGGTATCAACTCATTTTTATTGAAAATATGCAAATAGGAGAAGTAATTTGCTTAGCAGGCCAGAAAGGTTTCTTCATATAAGAAGAAAACTTTCCTATCTTTACTCTAAAGTCTCTCATGTTAAAAGATTTTGTGAATCTATAATATAGGTCTCTCTCTTAAAACAGACAGACCAATGGACAAAATAAAACAAAACAACCCCCTTCAAAATTCCAACAATTCTCCCCAAATTATATATGCACTTCTGTAAGAATTGTCTATAATTCCGAAAACTTAGTTATCATTAATTGTCTTAGTTTAATGCTTGTCTTAAAATGGATAATTGGGCTAGGTATAAAATAGTGATGGTCATTTAATTACTTTTAAAGCTGGATGTTTATTATTATATGTTCATAGGGTTGCTAATGAGGAATATGGTATTATTAGGTTTGCATTAGAGGAGTTAGAGTTTCTCCCATACAATTTTTAATGTTGTTTCTTTAAAAACTATACTTTTTGTTAAACTTTTCACAAAACTAATTATCTGATTAAAACTTCATTGGCTGTAGAGAGGCTGGCCCACAAACTAATTAAAATTTTTCTTGGGCTCTCTTTAGCACACTTAATATTCAATTCTTCTCTCCTCAATGTCTGACATAAAATCTTTGAGACTATCAAGTAAACTCTCTAGAGTGCATTAATTTAACAAAGCATTGACATTCATCCCCCCATCTATTTCTTGAAACTTTTATAACTGATGACTTTAAAAAAAAAAAAAAAAAACTGGTTTCTAAAATCTTCTTGTTCCCTGGAATTTCAGCTCTTTAATATCTTGGTTTTGATTTGTAGGCTTGTAAAATTGCTTTTTAAATTTTATTAGATATTCTCTATATTTACATTTTAAATGTTATACCTTTTAACACTCTCAATCCCCTCTCTCCTCTCCTTCTACTTGATTCCATGAAGGTGCTCCCTCTCCCAATCACCCTCTCCACCTCAGTGCCTTGTCTGATTGATGATGTTGTTCTTCCCATGAGGTTGCAAACATTTCAACTCTTTCAGTCCTTTCTCTAGCTCTTTCATTGAGGGTCTCTGTGCTCAGTCTGATGTTTAGCTGCAAGCATCCTCATCTGTATATATGTGACTCTAGCAGAGACTCTGAGGAGACATTTATATCTGGTTCCTGCCAGTAAACACTTCTTGGCATCAGCAATATTGCTTAGGTTTGGTGGCTGCATAGGGGATGGTTCTCCAGGAGAGGCAGTCTCTATAGATCTTGTCTTCACTCCCTGCTTCTCTACTTGACCTTGTATTCCCTCTCATTTTGTTCTCCTTTCTAAGAAGTACTGAAGCATCCATATTCTGGTATTCCTTCTTTTTGAGCATTATAAGATCTGTGGATGGTTTCTTGGGTATTCCGAGCTTTATATTTGGAAGGTGGGCTAGTATCCCTTTATAAGTGAGTACAGACTATAAGTACTCTTTTTTTACAGGGTCAGATCATTCAAGATGATAACTTCAAGTTCCTTCCATTTGTCCAGGTATTTCAGGAACTCGCTGTTTTTAACATCTGAGTAGTGCTACATTGTGTATGTACACCACAATTTCTGTATCCATTCCTCTGTTGAAGGACATCTGGGATCTTTCCAGCTTCTGGCAATTATAAATAAGGCTGCTATAAACATGGTTGAGCATGTATCCTTGTTAGATGTTGGAGCTTCTTTTGGGTATATGCAAAGGACTGGTATAGCTGGGTCCTCAAGTGATACTATGTCCAATTTTCTGAGAAACTGCCAGACTGATTTCCAGCGTGGTTGTACCAGTTTACAACCCCACCAACAATGGAATAGTATTCCTTTTTCTCCACACCCACACCAGTATTTGCTGTCATCTGAGTTTTTGATCTGACTGGTGTGAGGTGAAATCTTAGGGTTGTTTTTATTTGCATTTCCAGAATGACTAGGGATGTTGAGCATTTCCTTAGGTGCTTCTCAACCATTTGATATTCTTCAGTTGAGAAGTCTCTGTGTAGCTCTGTACCCCATTTTTAATAGAATTATTTTATTCTCTAGAGGATAACTTCTTGAGTAGGTGGTATATATTGGATACTAGCCCTCTATCAGATGTAGGATTGGTATAGATCTGTTCCCAATCTGTTGCCGTTTTGTCCTTTTGAAAGATTTGTCCTGAGCTTTACAGAATATTTGCAATTTCATGAGATCCAATTTGTCGATTCTTGATCTTAGAGCATAGGTCACTGTTGATCTATTCAGGAAAATTTCCCTTGTACCTATGTGTTCTAAGCTCTTTCCCACTTTCTCTTCTATTAGTTTCAGTTCATGTTCATGGTTTTATGTGGAGGTCTTTGATTCACTTGGACTTGAGCTTTATACAAGGAGATAAAAAGGGGATGATTTGCATTCTTCTGAATGCTGACTGCCAGTTGAACCATTTGTTGAAGAGGCTGTCCATTTTCCACTAAATGTTTTTAGTTCCTTTATCAAAGATCAAGTGAACATATGTGTGTGGGTTCATTTCTGGGTCTTCAGTTTTATTTCATTGGTCTACCTGCCTGTCTCTGTACCAATACCAGGCAGTTTTTACCACAATTGATCTGTAATACAGCTTGAGGTCAGGCATGATGATTTTCCTGGAAGTTTTTATATTGTTGAGAATGGTTTTTGCTCTCCTGAGTTTTTTATAATTCTAAATGAATTTGCAAATTGCTCTTTCTAACTCTATGGAAAAAAATGAGTTGGAATTTTGATGGGATTGCATTGAATCTGTAGATTGCTTTTGGTAAAATGGACATTTTTACAATGTTGATCCTTCCAATCCATGAAAATGTGAGATCTTTCCATCCTCTGAGATCTTATTCAATTTTTTTTCTTCAGAGATTTGAAGTTCTGGTTATACAGATCTTTCACTTGCTTTGTTAGGGTCACACCAAGGTATTTCATATTGTTTGTGAATATTGTGAATGGTATCTTTCCTCTAATTTCTATCTTGGCATGCTTATTCTTTGAGTAGAGGAAGTCTACTGATTTGAGTTAATTTTATACCCAGTCATTTTGCTGAAGTTGTTTATCAGTTTTAAAAGTTATCTGGTGGAATTTTTGGGGTCAGTTAAGTATACTATCATGTCATCAGCAAATAGTGATGTTTTGACTTCTTTTCCAATTTGTATTTCTTTGACTTCCTATTGTTGTCTAATTGCTCTGGCCAGGACTTCCAGTACTATATTGAGTAGGTAGGGGGAGAGTGGGCTTGTCTAATCCCTGATTTCAGTGGGATTGCCTCAAGTTTCTCACTTTTTAGTTTGATGTTAGCTACTGGTTTGCTATATATTGTTTTTACTATGTTTAGGTATGGGCCTTGGATCCCTGCTCTTTCTTAGACTTTTAACCTGAAGGCATGTTGAATTTTGTCAAATGGTTTCTCAGTATCTAGAGTAATAATCATTTTTTTCTTTGAGTTTGTTTATGTAGTGGATTACACTGATGGATTTTGGTATATTGATACATCGTTGCATCTCTGGGATGAAGCCTACTTGATCATGGTAAATGATCGCTTTGATGTGTTCTTGGTTTTGGTTTGCAAGAAATTTTTGAGCATTTTTGCATCAATGTTCATGAAAGAAATTGGTCTGAGGTATTCTTTTTTTGTAGCTTTAGTGTGGTTTAGAAATGAGTGTAATTGTGGCTTCAAAGAATGAATTGTGTAGTATTCCCTCTGTTTCTATTTTGTGGAATATTTTGGAGAGTACTGGTATTGGTTGTTCTATGGAGGTCTGATAGAATTCTGAACTAAACCCATCAGGTCATTGGCTTTTTTGCTTGGGTGGCTTTTGATGACTGCTTCTACTTAGTTAGGGGTTATGGGACTGTTTAGATGGTTTATATGATCCTAATTTAAGCTTGGTACCTGGTATCTGTCTAGAAAATTATCCATTTCCTCTATATTTTCTAGTTTTGTTGAGTATAGACTTTTGTAGTAGGATCTGATGATTTCTGCAGTTTTCTCAGTTTCTCTTGTTATGTCTCCCCTTTTGTTTCTTATTTTGTCAATTTGGATAATCTCTCAGTGCCCTATAGCTATTCTCACTAAGAGTTTAATCTATCTTGTTGATTTTCTCAAAGAAGCAGCTCCTGGTTTTGTTGATTCTTTGTATGGTTCTTTTTGTTTCTACTTGGTTGATTTCTGCTCTCAGTTATTTCCTATCATCTGTTTCTCTTGGATGTAACTGTTTCTTTTTGTTCTAGAGCTATGCTGTCGAGCTGCTAATGTATTCTCTCTGGTTTCTTTTTGGAAGCACTCAGAGCTATGAGGTTTCTTCTTAGTACTGCTTTCATTTTATTTAATAAGTTTGCTTATATTGTGCATTCATTTTTTTTAATTCTAAAAAGTCTTTGATTTATTTTTTAATTTCTTTTTTGACCAGGCTATCATTGAGTAGCACATTGTTCAGCTTCCATGTGTATGTGGGCTTTGTGTTGTTGTTTAGTTATCGAAGACCTGCCTTAGTCCATGGTGACCTGATAACATGCATGGGCTTATTTCCATGTTCTTGTATCTGTTGAGGCCTGATTTGTTACCGAGTATATGGTCAATTTTATAGAAGGTGCCATGAGGTGCTGAGAAGAAGGTATATACACTTTTTGGATTAAATATTGTATAGATGTCTGTTAAATTCGTTGGTTCATATCTTTTGTTAGTTTCACTGTATATCTATTCAATTTGTGCTTCCATGATCTGTCCATTGGTGAGAGTGGAGTGTTGAAGTCTCCCACTATTATTTTATGTGGTTCAATATATCCTTCAAGCTTTAGTAGAGTTTCTCTTATGAATGTGGGTATCCTTGTACTAGGAACATAGAAGTTTAGGATTCAGAGTTTGTCTTGATAGATTTTTCCTTTGATGAGTAATAAGTGTTTTTCCTTACTTCTTTTGATGCATTTTGGTTGACATTCTCTTGTATTTGATGTTAGGATGGCTACTCCAGCTTATTTGTTGGGACCATTTTCCTGCACAATTTTTTTCCAAACTTTAACTCTGAGGTACTGCCTATCTTTGTTGTTGAGATGAGTTTCCTTTAAGCAGCAAAATGCTGGAGTCTGTTTTTGTATCCAGTCTGATATTCTACTGTTTTTGAAATTGAGCAATTGATTCCATTGATATTAAGAGATATTAAGGAATCATAATTGTTTCTTTCCTGTTATTTTCATTTTTAGAAGTTCAATTGTGTTTGTGTGCCTTTCATCTTATTATTCTTTGTATGGCTAGACTGTGAATAAATATTGTGTAAATTTGGTCTTGGAATACCTTGTTTTCTCCATCTATGGTATTTGAGAGTTTTGCTGCATATATTATCCTGTGCTAGCATTTGTGTTCTTTTATGGTCTGTATGACATCAGTCCAGCATCTTCTAGTCTTCACAGTGTCTGTCAAAAAACTCATGTAATTCTGATTTTTGTTTTGTTTTGAACATTTGTTGTTTTAACTATTTTGTGTAGGAAAGAATTTCTTTTTGGTCCAATCTATTTGGAATACTGTAGGCTTCTTATATGTTCATGGTCATCTCTTTCTTTAGGTTAGGGAAGTTTTCTTCTATAAAATGTTGAAAATATTTACTGTTTCTTTTAGTTGGGAGTCTTTGCTCTTCTATACCTGTTATTCTTAGGTTTGGTCTTCTCATTGTGTCCTGATTTCCTGGATGTTTGGGGCTGGTAGCTTTTTAAATTTTTCATATTCTCTGACTGTTGTGTCAATGATTTCTATGGTATCTTCTGCTCCTGCAATTTTTTCTTCCATCTCTTGTATTGTGTTGGTGATGCTTGTGTGTATGTCTCCTGATGTCTTTCCTATGTTTTCCAGCCTCAGTGGTGTCTCCTTTTGTGATTTTTTTATAGTTTCTTTTTCTATTTTCAATTCCTACACCTGTTTTTTGTGCTTTCCTTTAGCTTTTTAAGTGATTTTTGTGTTCTTTTTTTTTTTTGTGTGTGTGTGTTTCCTCTTTAAGATCTTCAACTTGTTGGCATGTTTTCCCCTGGTTTTCCTGTACGTCTTTAAGTGTGTTACTTATGAGCTTTCCGGGGATCTCCATCATCATCATGAAGTATGATTTTAAGTCTAAATTTGGTTTTCTGGTGAGTTGGCACCTCTACTATTTGCTGTGGTGGGAGAACTGGGTTCTGGTGTTGCCAGGTTGTCTTGGTTTCCATTTCTTAGATTCTCATGCTTGCTTCTTGGCCTATTGTTATTGAAGATGCTAGGTGATCTTGTAGTCTCTTACTGGAGCTTGTCGCTCCTGTGGGTCTGTGGGCCTATAGTCTGCAGACAGAGTTTGCTCCTGGATGTTCAGCTCTCTGGGTACATTGTGAGTTCCAATTGCAGTGCCCAGTCCTGATGCAACTGGGCCTGCTCTAACCTTGGGCTGGAAGTGTCTGTTTCAAGGAAGCAACACCACCTGCACCATGAGACTTCTGAGTGGCCTCTTAGAAATACATTTTATAAATTAAAAAAACAAAACCAACAAAACACTCAGGCCATTTGCCACCAGGAACAGCAGATATCCAGGGACAGGCATGGTGAGACTGCACTACGAGTAGCCAGAGCGAAGAAAGGTCTGGGCTGAGCGCACGGAAAGCGCACCCCCCCACTGGTTCAGGGGAGCATGAACTCTGCCTTAGGGACTCAGTTTCCACACAGAGGGCCTGTGCCTGCGGACCAAATGTTCAGGCCATCTGCCACAGGGAACAGCGGAGATACAGGGACACTGGCATGGTACAGGGGAGAGACAGGAACCAATCCCTCACAACAAGACCACGTATAATCACAAACAACAAGATGGCAAGAGGAAAGTGAAAGAACTTACCCAATAAAAACCAAGACAACCTGGCAACACCAGAAACCAGCTCCCCCTTCACAGCAAACAGCAGACTGCCAAACACTCCAAAAAAGAAGACTCAGATCAAAAATCATACCTCAAGATGATGATAGAGATGCTTAAACAAGAACAGGAGGAAAAGCATAAAGAAATAGAAGCTTTAAAAGAGGAAAGAAGAAAAACACTCAAAGAAATTAAAGAACTAGAGCAAAACAAAACCAAAGAGATGAAGGAATTGAAGACAGAATTTAAAATGGAAATGGAAACAATAAAGAAAACACTAAAAGAGACAACCCTAAAGGTAGAAAACCTAAAAAAGAAATCAGGAGTCACAGATGCAAGCATCTCCAACAGACTACAAGAGATGGAAGAGAGAATCTCAAGGCCTGAAGATAATATGGAAAACAGACAAAACAGTCAGAGAAGATGCAAAAATAAAAAGCTCCTAACCCAAAATGTCCAGGAGATCCAGGACAGAATGAGGAGAACAAACCTAAGGACAATAGGAATAGAAAAGGGCAAAAATATTAACTAAGAAGCACAGTAAATATCTTCAAAAAAATTGTAGAAGAAAACTTCCCTACCCTTAAGAATGAGATGACCATGAGCATAAAAGAAGCCTACAGAACTCCAAATAGATTGGACCAGAAAAGAAATTCCTCCCAACACATAATAGTTAAAACACCAAATGCCTGAAGCAAAAAAGAATATTAAAAGCAGTACGGGAAAAAGGTCATGTAACAAATAAAGGTATACCAATCAGAATGACACCTGATTTCTCAACAGAGACTATGAAAGCTAGAAGATCATGGACAGACATCATGCAGACCCTAAGAGAACACAAGTGTCAGCCCTAGCTGCTATACCCAGCAAAACTCTCAGTCACCATAGATGGAAAGACCGAGATATTCCAGGACAAAACTAAATTTACACAATATCTGACCACACACTAAGCACTACAACAAATTATAGGTAGAGGTAGAAAACTCAATACAAAAAGGAAAACTACATCCTAGTAAAAAGAAGAAAATACCTAAACAAGAAAACCAAAAGAAAAAAGACACACAGACACAATTCTACCTCTAAAAGCAAAAATAGCAGGAAACAGCAACAACTATTCCTTAATATCTGTTAATATAAATGGACTCAATTCCCTGATAAAAAGACAGTGCTTAATAAGATACATAAACAGAATTCAGCATTTTGCTGCATATAGGAAACTCATCTGAGAGACAAAGACAGACATGATATCAGAGTAAAAGCTTGGGAAAAAAAACGTTCCACGAAAATGGCCCCAAGAAACAAGCTGGAGTAGCCACTCTAATATTGAATAAAAAAGACTTTCAACCAAAAGTCATCATAAAAGATAAGGAAGGACACTTTTTACTCACTACAGTAAAAATTTGTCAGGAGAAACTCACAATCCTTAACATATATGCTCCAAATACAAGAGCAACCATATTCATAAAAGATACTGTACTAAAGTTCAAAAAATACATTGCACCCCACACAATTACAGTGGGAGACCTCAACACCCCACTCTCATCAATGGACAGATCATAGAAACAGAAACTGAACAAGGACACAGTGAAACTAGTAGGGGTTATGAACCAATTGGAATTAATAGACATTTACAGAACATTTCATCTTAAAACAAAAAAAAAAAAAAAATACACCTTTTTCTCAAAATCTCAGGGCACCTTCTCCAAAACTGACCATATAATCTGTCACAAACAAGCCTCAATAGATATAAGAAGATTGAAATACTCCCATGCATCCTATCAGTTCACCATGGACTAAGGCTTGTCTGTAGTAACAATAAAGACAACAAAAAGCCTATATACACATGGAAATGAAACAATGCTCTATTAAACAATAACATGGTCAAAGAAAAAATAGAGAAAGAAATTAAGGATTTTCTAGAATTTAATGAAAATGAAAACACAACATACCCAAACCTATGAGATGCAATGAAAGCAGCACTGAGATGAAAACTCATAGCTCTGAGTGCTTCCAAAAAGAAACTAGAGAGAGCATACACTAGCAACTTGACAGCACAGTTGAAAGCTCTAGAACAAAAGAAAGCAGATACACCCAAGAGGAGTAGAAGGCAAGAAATAATCAAACTCAAAGTAGAAATCAACCAAATAAAAGCAAAAAGAACGTTTCAAAGAATCAGCAAAACCAAGAGCTGGTTCTTTGAGAAAATTAACAAGAGTGATAAACCCTTAGCCAGACTAACTAGAGGGCAAAGAGAGAGTATAAAAATTAACAAAATCAGAAAGGAAAGTGGAGACATAACAACTGAAACTGAGGAAATTTAAGGAATCATCAGATCCTACTACAAAAGCCTATACTCAACAAAGCTAGAAAATCTTGAGGAAATGTATGAATTCCTAGACAGATACCAGATAACAAAGTTAAACCAGAACCAGGTAAAGCATCTAATGAATCCCGCAACACCTAAATAAATAGAAGCAGTCATCAAAAGCCTCCCAACCAAAAAAAAAAAAAAAAAAAAAAAAAGCCCAGATCCAGATGGGTTCAGTGCAGAATTCTATCAGACATTTATTGACTACCTAATACCAATACTCTCAAAACTATTCCACAAAATAGAGTCAGAGGGAAAACTACCTAACTCATTTTTTCAGGCCACAATAACCCTTGTTCCTAAACTTTACAAAAAACCTACAAGAAAGGAGAACTTCAGACCAATCTCACTTATGAATATAGATGCAAAAATACTCAACAGAATCATTGCAAACCGGATCCAAGAACATATCACAATGATCATTCAGCATGATCAAGTAGGCTTCATTCCTGGGAAGCAAGAATGGTTCAATAAACAGAAATCTATCAACATAATTCACCATATAAACAAACTCAAAGAAAAAAAACCACATGATCATCTCACTAGATGCTGAGAAAATATTTGACAAAATTCACCACCCCTTCATGTTAAAAGATTTAGAAAGATCAGGAATCCTAGGCCCATACCTAAACATAGTAAAAGCAATATACAGCAAACAAGTAGCCAACATTGAACTAAAAAGTAAGAAACTTGAAGCAATCTCACTGAAATCAGGGACCTAGACAAGGCTGCCCACTTTCCCCTTACCTACTCAATATAGAAGTAGAAGTCCTGGCCAGAGCAATTAGACAACAAAAGGAAGTCAAAGGGATACAAATCAGAAAGGAAGAAGTAAATATCACTATTTGCTGAAGACATGATAGTATACTTAACTGACCCCAAAAATTCCACCAGAGAACTTTTACAGTTGATAAACAACTTAAGCAAAATGACTAGATATAAAATTAACTCAAATCAGTAGCCTTCCTCTACTCAAAAGATAAACATGCTGAGAAATAAATTAGAGAAAAGATGCTCTTCACAATAATCACAAACAATATGAAATACCATGGAGTGACCCTAACAAAGCAAGTGAAAGTTCTGCATGACAAGAACTTCAAATCTCTAAAGAAGGAAATTGAAGGTTTAGAAGATGGAAAAATATCCCATTTTCATGTACTGAAAAGATCAACATTGTAAAAATGGCCATCTTACAAAAAGAAACCTATAGATTCAATGCAACCCCCATCAAAATTCTAACTCAATTTTTCATATAGTTGGAAAGAACAATTTGCAAATTCATCAGGAATTACACAAAATCTAGAATAGCAAAATCTATCCTCAACAACAAGAAAACTGAAGGAATCACCATCCCTGAGCTCAAGCTATAATACAAAGAAATTATGTTAAAAGCTGCATGGTATTGGTATAGAGATAGACAGGTAATGAAGCAAAATAAAGATACAGAATGAACTCTCATATATAATTTCACTTGACCTTTGACAAAGGAGCTGAAAATATTAAATGGAAAAAGGACAACCTCTTTAACAAAAGGTGTTGGTTCAACGCGGCATTCAGAAAAATGCGAATCAGTCCTTTCTCTTCTTTTGGTACAAACCAAGTGGATCAAAGAACTTCATATTAAACCAGGTTCACTGAAACTATTAGAAGAAAAAGTAAGAAAAAATTTAGGAGACATAGGCCCAGGAGAAAAATTCCTGAACAGAACACCAATGGCTTATGCTCTAAGATCAAGAATCAATAACTGAGACCTCATGAATCTGCAGTTTCTTTAAGGCTAAGGACAATGTCCAGAAAACAAAATTGCAGCCAATAAACTGGGAAATGATCTTTACCAATCCCACATCTGATAGAGGGCCAATATCCAATACAAACATAAAACTCAAGAAGTTAGACCCCAGAGAATCAAACAATCTTATTTAAAAAATGGGGTACTGAGCTAAACAAAGAATTTTCAACTGAGAAACACCAAAGGCCAAGAAGCACCTAAAGAAATGCTCAAAGTCCCTAGTCATATGGGAAACAAATCAAAACAAGCCAGAAAATCCCCCTCACACCAATCAGAATGGCTAAGATCAAAAACTCAGATGACAGCAGTGCTATCGAGGTTGTGGAGAAAGAGGAACACTTCTCCACTGTTGGTAGTGTTGTAAACTGGTACAACCACTCTGGAAATCAGTCTGGCAGTTCTTCAGAGAATTGGACATAGAAGACCCAGCTATTTCACTCCTGGGCATACCTCAAAGATGCTCTAACATATAATAAGGACATATGGTCCACCATGTTCATAGCAGCCTTATTTATAATAACCAGAAGCTGGAAAGAACCCAGATATCCTTCATCAGTGGAATGGATACAGAAAGTGTGGTACATTTACACAATGGAGTACTACTCAGCTCTTAGAAACAATGACTTTATGAAATTCCTAAGCAAGTGGATGGAAATAGAGAATATCATCTTGATTGAGGTAACCCAGTCACAAAAGAACACACATGTATGTACTCACTTATATCTGGGTACTATCCCTAGAAAGTCTGAATATCCAAGAAACAACTCACAGACCTCATGAAGCTTAAAAAGAAGGAAGACAAAAATTCGAAGCCTCAGTCCTTTTTAGAAAAAAGAAAGAAAGAGCAAAAAAAAGAAGGAAGAAAACAAAGAAATAAAATTATTTATTCTTTATATATTATTATGTAATAAATTTTGTGAGCTATAATATTTTATAAAATAAATAAATTTATTTAAAAAAAAACAGAAGTTAGGAGAGCTCATGAGAGCAAGCTATAAGGGCTGCCAAGGAAGCATAAAAGGCTAAGCAGGCTTCAAAGAAGACAGCAATGGCTACAAAGACAGTACCTAAACAAACAAAAATAAAGGTTTTGAAGATCTCTTTCATCAGAGTTGGTGGAAAATGCTAACTTGGAAGATCAGAGTTAAAATAGGGATTTGTCTGACTTTTAAAAGAAAAAAAAGTAAAACCGTACGTGCCATGACTCAATGAGTAGCCATAGGTTAGGGTTTTTTGCTTTTTGAAATTGACTATGTTTTTAAGATTTTTCTATACTATTTTAGCCACTTCTACTTGACCAAGACATTCTGGACATTGCCATATATTCAATCCACTCCAACAAAGTATCCCTAACTTATGATTTAGTCTTTTACTACATCATATAATTTTAACATTAGCCATTGTCCTACTTGGCAATGTTAACTGTGAGCATGAGACTGCCTAGGTTTACCAGTGGATGGGGCTTCAGTTGAGAAATGAGAGTGCTAACTAAGCCTGGGTCTGCATTAGAGCCATCAAGCAGTGTTCTAACACAGCTTCTGCTTCAAGTATCTGCTTTAATTCCTTTCCTGAATTCCCTCGGTGAATGACTGTGAACTGGATGAAGAAAACATTTCTTTCCCCCATGTTTTATTCCTGGTATTCATCACAGCAACAGTAAGGGAAACAGCCCCCACCTACTAGGCACATCATTTTCAATGGCATTCTCTCACCACTGTCCTTTGCCATGCAGAAGCTCTGTGATTTGATGCAATGCTGTACATCTGGTTTTCTTTCTCTGCTTGTCCGCTAGGTTCAAATGTTCTTTGTAGTGTATAGATTTCTCTCTATGTTTTCTTCTAATGGTTTTATTTTTTAGGTCCTACATAATACATTTTGAGCAGATTTGGATGTGTGATGAGAGGTAAGGCTTTGATTCCTTAGATATTCATAGTGTTCTTGCATCTTGACATCAAATTATATATAAAAAATCAACTCAAGAACAAAAAATGAGATGACCCAATTTGGACAATGAAGAAGAGAGAGAGAGAGAGAGAGAGAGAGAGATGAACATTTAATGCTCTTACAGAGGAGCCATACTCAGTTCTCAGCAGGCACATGACAGTTCACAGCCATCTGTTACTGCAGTTCAGAAAATCCGGTGCCTTCTTCTGAATTCAATAGGTCACAGTAATACATATGGTACAAGTATAACATGCAAATAATACATTTTATCACTTTTTGCAATGAGAACATCTATAGATTTTAAATTTCTATTTATACAATATAGATTAAATAACTGGTACATATACATATTATAGCATATGGCAATAAAAAAAACCAATAAGCCAGCATTATGTGTATTCATCAAAAAAATATCAAGTTGTCATTTTTTAAAGCTGCTAAGTATTGTTATGTAGTGCTTATACATATATATATATGTGTGTATATAAAAGAACTATATAGACATAAACATTAGTCAAATAGATGACTGTAGAGACAGATGATAAATAGATGATAGATAGATAGATGATAGATTGATGATAAATAGATATACCATACATACATACATACATACATACATACATACATATATGACTAGATATTAAAAGCTGTAACAAGTGAAGCTATTCATGATTACCTCTGGAGCTTGCCAATGAGGGACCTGTAAGGCTTAGAAAATTTTCACTCACCCCTTCATTGCTTTTATACCATTTTAATATGTTACTTTTACTAGCAACCTGTAACTAATTTAAAATATTAGAAGAACAAGTTTCAATATCACATGACATGACAATGTGCATGTTCTTGCATTTTTGGGGACAGTACTTAGGGTTAATTTTCTGTGGTTAAAAAAAAAAGTGACAATACCTTCCTAAATTAAAATGTGATACAACAATTCCTTCTGTAAAGCATCCTTCTATACTTATTCTGGTTCACCCACAAGATAGACATTGCAATGACAGAAGTATTAAATAATAAACCATAAAATTCACAGAAAATAGACACAACTAGAAAATTTTCATTCTGAGTGAGGTAACTAAGACCCAAAAATCAAATATGGTATTTTTCTCTTATGTGTGCATGTTACCACTTAATCCTGAGACAGCCATGCTACATTCTATACTTGCTACATGCTATAATCACAGACATTAGGTTTAAAGTAAAGGACCTGAGGGAAGGGAAAGATTTACGAAGAAGGAGAAATAAAACATACATTACAGGGAGTTTGGAAAGTAGAATGAGAGGATTAGATGGAGAAGAGGAAGGAGGAGTAAAAGAGAATATGGGGAAGACAGAAATAAGGGCCATTTGAGAGGTCATAGGGAATTCTAACATAGTAGAAGTTTGTTAAAATATATACATGAATAAAAGAAATATAAAGAAAATCACTAAGTAGTAGGGAACACAAGGCCTCAACAAGATATTTTGAGCCAATAAATGAATCCTATGATGCCAGTAATGGGTTACATCTGAGTTGATGGTAAAAGGAGCCCCAATTTCACCCCCAACAACTCATGTGATTGCCAAGGCTATTGTTTGTTCACAACAAACTAAGATCCTATTGCCAAAGATAATACTGACATATGTCATTGAACATGGAGAAGTCAAACAGGTACCTAACTAGAGTCCTTACCGGTAGTAACTGTGGTAATAAAAATTACCTGTATACCACCATAAAATTATTGTAAATGACAACCCACCAATAAACTCTTCAGTGTACAATGATGATTTGCCTGCATGGCACACTGATGTAATAATGAGATGAAAGTTGTATGAGTGACCAACCACAATCTGATTAGATCTAAAGCCTTATCCATGAGCTACAACTTATACCAGACTTACTTAGGTGACCAAAACCATGAGACTAGATAAGCCGTGAACCCAGGGAAAAACCAAGCACTATTGTTCTAGTAAAAGAAAAGAGAAATACAATCATTGCTGATGATATTCTGCTATAACTATTGATCAGTGTTCTACTCAGCTACCATCAGTGAAGCTAATTAGATGAAAACTAATACAAAATTTCAGAACTAGACAATCTGTGGAAAGCGAGGGACCTTGGAACTCTCAGTCATAAATAGGGTATTTTCTCAGCACCTCCTTGGGACTCAGAGAACTGTACAGAAAAGGGGGTGAAAAGGTTTTAAGAGTTAGTGGGGATGAAGGACAGCAAAGAAAACAGTACATTCCAAACACAAAGGGGCAACACATATATGAAGTCACAGAGATTGTGGCAACCTGTACAGGTCCTATATAGGTTCAAGTCAGACAAGAATACAGCACTGAGAGGGACAGTAGAGACAGGCAATTATCCCTAATCTAGAATCTGTCTCCAATTTGTTAACTACTTGCAAAGGAAAAATTAGTTTTCTCCAGTCTAAGGGCAGGTCACATGCCCAACAATAAATGGCCAACACAAAACAAATTTAATGTTAATTTTGGAGAGTTTTTGTTATTGTTATTGTTTCATAATGCTTTGTTTGAGCAATTTGCACACACACACAGACACAGACACACACATACACACACACACACACACACACACACACACACACACGTTTATGTCTTTCCCATGCTTATGCTTTTTTTCTGTTTATTTTACTCTAACTCATTTGTTTTTATTTGCCTAGTTTTGTTTTTAAGAGAAAGAAGGCATGGAGTTGGATGGGTGGGGAGGTATAGAGGATCTGGGAAGAGATTAGAGAGAATAGCCATGATCAGAATATGTTGTGTGTGTAATGGTTTGAATAACTATGGCCCCCATAGGCTCATGTATTTGAATGCTTGCTCATTAGAGTGTGGTGCTACTTGACAGGTAATATGGACTTGTTGAAGTAGATGTGGCCTTCTTGGATGAAATGTGTCACTAGGGGTGGGCTTTGTAGTTTCAAATGCTAAAGCCAGGCCCAGTCTTCGTCTCTGTCTCTCTGTCTCTTTCTCTATCTCTTTCTGTCTCTGTCTGCCTCTTTTTTCATCTAGCTCTGCCCCTCCCTCCCTCCCTCCCTCCCTCCCTCCCTCCCTCCCTCCCTCCCTCTCTCTCTCTCTCTCTCTCTCTCTCTCTCTCTCTCTCTCTCTCTGTCTCTCTCTCTCTCTGACACCCACTGATTAGCTGCCTCTCCAGCAACATGCATGTATGACTGCATGACTCCATGTTTCCTATAATGATGATAAGGGACTAAAACTGAATGTAAGCAAGCCTCAATTGAATGATTTATTTTTATTATAAGAGCTCCCATGGTCATGGAGTCTCTTCACAGCAATAGAACACTGACTAAGACAGTATAAAAAATGTGATTTTCAGTGGAAAAGAAATATTGTATTGACAAGGGAGGAAGAAATCGAAATCAGCACAAGCATCTGTCAGCAGTACAACAAAAGTGAACAATTAGGTCTTTGTCAAAGTTTATCTGTGCAACTAAAGTTTAACATACACCTAAGTATGCAAAGTATGCTAAAAGAAATAGGGTTTGTGTGTTAAAAATAAATAACCTATAGACAAATATATACTTTCAAATGCAGAGGATAATTTTTGGAATAGTTGAAAGAGCTGGCAATTAGTTTTTCTCCTAAAGATAGCCTAGGAAGAGATGTGAAGACTTAAATTTACTATATATCCTATTATGTCTTTTTAATTATGTGTTTTTTTAATAATGTTAATCAAAAAGTTCAAGCCAGGCATGGTGACACACATCTGTATTTCCAGTACTTGGAGACTAGAGATAGTAAGGTCATTTCAAGGGCACCCTCGGCTACATAATGAATCCAATATTTATTTTCTAAAAATTGTTGCTAAGAAACTGTTGATAGCAGCCACAGATTTTCAGTTTTAAGAACCACTTGAACCTCATTGTTGCAATGGGCAAGAGGGAAGTGGGTGAAAAGAGAGACCTTTGAATAGGCTACTGTTTACATTTTTCTTAGAACTCCATGCTCTTCCAGGCCATTAGAGGTATTCAGGTTGAAGGCTGTACAGAGGATTGTCTGGAGGGCTGGATGTGCAGTGTAAGAGAGAAAAGCCAAGGATGATTACAAAGTGCATGTAGTCTTTGAGCAAAGACCCTTTGAACCACAGTTCCAATGATTACTCAGTAAGAACACTTTTGCCTGTCTTGTTTAACACTGCAGTCTGGTCTCTAAACTCCACTCCCTGACATCCGTGTCCCTCACTCTAATTTTTTTCTCACATGACACTTCTGATCTCCACACTATATGACATTACATATTATTTATATATTTTCTCAGCCTATACCCTAGACTTCCCTTATTCTGGGGCAGCTGTGTGGATGACATTCTAGAGCATAGACACATGTGGAATGCTACAGTGCATCCCACTAGCATGTTTAAGTGATATGTATTAATAGTTCTTGTAACAGTCAGAAGAGAACACTATGAGTGTACTTTTGAGCTGTTCCTTTGTGACTACATGAAATGTATACTGAATACCTTCAACATATGGAGGCCTTTGAAATTTCATGTCTTAAAAACAAACCTTCATAGAAAAGTCTCAGTGGCCAGCTCCAAGAGACAGCAGCGCGTGCAGAAACTGAGCTGAGAAGACATAACGCAGAGGAGAAGATGCTCAGACGCAAGAGTTCTGCAATCACAGGTTCAAAGAATTACTGACTTCAACAAAGTGTTCTTACCTTTGCACCCCAGAGCTGCCAAACAGACGGTTCGGTTGATAGAAGAATGTATTTGTGTGGAGGGTTTGGGGGGAGAAGGGTGTGTGCATATGTGTATTTGGGATTGATATTGGATATGGAACCATTTTCATGCTCACCAAGTGAGTACTCCAGCACTGAGCTATACTCACAGAAACGTGCAAAACACATTTTGTAAGTACATGAGTCCAGATGCACCTGTCTCTGGGTCCACGTTACTTATTTAGGCCAAAGCAATACCCTGCTAGTATTTCCCAATTATCTGAGCATTAATAGCTATTTAATGCAAGAAATGAAAATATGTAAACACTGAATTTTTAAAAATAAGATTTTTATAATAAATATTATAAAATTTTTAGAAAATGTTCTTTAAAATCAAAACTAACGAAATTATATTTTAGGTAATAGAGAGGATATCTTGTTCTCAATGATGGTGAAGCTCTTGTGAGCTTTCTTTTCTCTCTCTGTTTTCATTTCTTGATGTCTGCTTTATTTGGTGGGTGGGTGGGTTGGTCTGGTTGATTGCTTAGTTGGTTGGTTGGTTGATTGGTTGGTTGGTTGGTTGGTTGGTTGGTTGGTTGGTTGGTTGGTCAAATAGTTATAATGAAGGTTTTGTGTTTCACTGGACAGGGTCTCATGGTATAGCCCAACCTGTATCTGCAAGTCTCCTACCTCAGTCACCTGAGGCCTGAAATTACAAGCATGTGCCATGCATAACATTGTCTTTGTATGATCTTTTCTATTTAAAAAAAAAAAGAACATGTGCATTCAGCCCTTCAATAATCCAAACTCACATTGCCAATAGAGTGAAAGGTTAGAACTCTTGTTCTGAGAAATTCCATGAAAAGATCTATTGGGATTTTGGTAAACAAAATTTCTGTTTTCATAGGCTTGTATGAGAAAATATGCATGACTGTCATCACATTTTTTTTGCCCCAACTCAATAACAAACTATAAAACTAATGGCTCTTATGGGACCCTGAAGGCCCCAGTGGAGAAATGCATCTGTCACACGGAAATGCTCACAGCTTAGAGCGTTCCCCTTCCCTTACTGAAACTTATGGTGGAAAGAGAAGTAGCTTTGAAAGAGTTTAAACATTAGGAGATTGGGCTGGAGGACCTGAGAAAAGACACTAGTATACACCCAACCTACTTCTATGATAAAGAACAACTCTCAAAGTCCACTTATCTATCAGATAGTAGTTTTAAAGTAACTGAACTGCCCAATATTACAAAGAATCAATAAATGTTTCATGCACATAACACCATTTTCTAATGGCAACAACTGAGAACATCAGAAGACATTCACAGTTAACACTGTAGTTATTTCCCAACTCTATTTCATGTGGCAAAAGCCATAGCATCAGGATGAAGTAACCAATATCTTCAGGAGTTTTAGCATACCCCCTAAAACTACATATTACCAAATAAAGGCAGTATCAGCAACATAATTTGGACAAAAAACTATTTAAGATGAGTGCAAAATTTTCTTATAGCAAAAAAAAAAATATTATAATCAATGAACTTCATAGGGTGGGTAAGATGATTTAGCCATTGATGCCAATCTCAATGATCTGAAGATCCCACATGATGGATGGAAAGAAACACCTCTGTCTCTAAGTTGTCCTTTAACTTAAACATGTGTTCTTGCACCCTGCCCAGCCCACTCATTCTTGTAATGCACTTGAAGATGGAGAGATGACTCTTTGGTTAACATTACTAGCTGCTTGTGGAGAACGGGTGTGGCAGCAGTCCAAAGATGGTGCTTGAGACTCTGGCCTAGTCTTGTGACTAGCACCTGACTTCCTCCTGCCCCCCCTTCAGATTAGCCACTCACCAATGACTCGAGATCAGGCCAGATGATTCGGACCTATGAACTGCAGCCACGCAACATGGACTGAGGAGGTAGAGTTGAGAGAGGATAAAAAGGACTGCGCTTGTGGGCGGGGAAGGGAAAGAGAAACAGAAAGGTTTTTACTGGCATGCTGTAAGGTTCCTGAATAAAGCGCTCTAAGAAGAACGCTGTGTCGTCTCTCCTTTTCTGCTGGTCGGAGACGGTAGCAACAGCTGCTCTTGAAGAGGGCCCAGATTCAGTCCCCAGAACCCACATGGTGGCTTACAACTGTTTGGAACTCGTCTTGCGGATCAGACTTCTGTTTTCTGCAGGACCTGTATATACTTCTTATATAGACATTCATGGAGGCAAACATTGGTTCTCCTGAGTTTTATATTTACCTCTCTTCTCTTCTTTTATTAGAGATACCATGGCAGTGGAGAGGATAAGACTCCATTCAGTTGTTCTGTGTCCCTCTCCCCTCCTCTTACACCACACACACACACACACACACACACACACACACACAGAGCCATTCTTCAGACACTTTACTCACTCACAGGTGTGACTGCCTTCCTGTTTTTCTTACTTCTGAGACCACTACTCAACACAGGTAGTCTATAATTTTATGACATATTTGAGTGACCTGAATGTGTGTGTGTTTCTGTGTGTATGAATATGTGTATGTGTGTGCATATATGTGTGCCTACATGAATGTGCATGAGTATGTGTTTGAGAGAGAAATAGAAACAGAGACATACAGAGAGAGAGAGAGAGAGAGAGAGAGTTTGCAAAGTCATTCTTTCCAATGACCTTTTCTTATTATTTCCTAATTGGAAAAGGAAAATTGTTCTTTCATAAATTTTGGACTGATATTATTAAGTACAAAACCGTTTTGAGCTGAGAAAGCAAGATAGAGCCAGTTTTCTGATGTTTGGCTCTAAAGTTACAGGATCAATGGATTTTTGACAAGCCGCCATTTCTATGTGATCCCTCAGAAGTTTATATTAACTCTAACCTTTAGATTGGATCTATTGATGCCTATTTCTTGTTCTGTCTGCTGGGATGCAATTCGACAGTCCCTGTAACTTCTCAGTTGGGGATAAAAAGCATAACAAGGAAATGATAGCAATAAAACAAGTACATACATAGTATGAAATAAGAGAAGTCTCTAAAAGGCACCATAAGATATATGGACAAATCCTTTGGCCAAAACAGAATTAAATGATGAGTAGGAAACAGGAGCCAAGAGATGTGAGTGGAAGGAGGAACAGCATACAGTGAGAAATATGTCAACAAAGACCAAGACCATAAAGGGGTAAACTTAGCTTTATCAAGTTATATGTATTTGATGTAAGATGACAGAGTTGCATGAGGGATTATGGGAGTTGTAAAGTAAAGGTAGCACTTAATTGTCTTCATCTCCATTGTCTACAAACACAGACATCTCATTCAAGATCCACATTATTGACACCTATCACCATGGAGGCTGCCACCTATTCCCTCAGCGATGACTCAGTGACTGAAGAGAAAATATAAAGATTTAGGAAATTACAAAGGAACTTGAATTAACACCTCTCTCATTTCTGAAAGTGCTGTTAGAAGTCATAGATTGATATTTTGTGTTCATATAAAACTCATCACTTTGAAAACAATGACAAGCACTGCTCTCTGATGGGAAATCAACTCAATTAATGGCCACCTTTTCCCGACAGAGAAAGCCATTATGGAAATTCTACTTTCCACTTTAGCATGGACAGAGAAGTACTTTCTCCACACAGAACTCTATGCTTTGCTTATAATCTTACAATAGTTACATTAGCACTCTCTGGACAAATGTGCTATTCATTTGAGCACATAAAAGAAATATGTATTGAACTGTGGTCATATTGACTACACTGTGTGTTCTTTATATACAAACTTCAGGGACGATGTTTTCCATAGAGATTGTCTGTGAAGCCACAGCTGTTACTCTTGGTTGGCCAAGCACATAATATTTTAATGTTTCTAATACTACATACTTCAGACTCTCCATGTTAGATAAATGAAAACATGCCTCTTTTTTTCAAGGAATGGTTATTTTTCCTTCTTATCTCAGGGAAAAATCAGGCCATAAAAGGGGGGAAGGTATTGACAGCATATTACCAGTCTGAAGAGACCTTTGCACTGCTGTGAAAAACATAAATTAATTGGTAAGCAATAACAGGCATTGGGAATATGACTTCCCATGACTTAAAAATCCAAAACATACATGCTGCTTTCCTTCAGTTGATATATTAAAATGCAAAATGAGGTTTTAGAAAACTCTTCCAATTTATATTTTAAACACATGTAATTTTGTGTGCATATATATAATTTTTTAAACTATTCCAATTTACATTTTAATTCTCAATATTTAGGAAAAATGTATATATACATATTTGTATATATGTATATGTTTACATATATGTGTATATATACATGTCTATGTCTATATAAACATATGTATATATGTTTGTGTGTGTATATGTATACATATATATGTATACATAGAAACATATAGACATGTATATGCATGTGTGTTTTATATATATGACTGTTTACATATATTTGAATGTATATGTATATATATATACCTGGCTTGTGGTTTTTTTATGCTTTTTCTAATAAAATAAAATATAATAAGACAAAAACTAAAACTAATTCATCAAAATAGGACAAAACAAACAAACAGAGGGGGAAAAGTCCAAGAGAATAAACAAGAAACAGAGACCTGCTTGTTCACACATTCAAGAGTATCACTACATATACTCTTGGACCTATATGGTTAAAAGAGAAGAAAAAATACCTCATATAAATTATTAGAAAAATACATTATATATATATATATATTAGAAAATATATTATACATTAGTACAAAGAAAAAAGGAAGTAGAGAGAGAGAAGGAAAGAAAGAGAGAAAGAAAGAAAACCCAGATGACATTGTAAGATAAGAAATTTCCAAAGATGCCTTTGAATTTGTGTTTTGTTGTCCATCTATTGATGGGAACACAGCTTACACCTAAGAGTATATTGTTTGCCTTGGAGTGAGACTCACTTGAAGAAAACTCAAATTTTATTTATAAGTGATAAGCGATTGAAGATCCAGTGCAATGCCATGCAGGTCCTGTATATGCTGTTTCTGTGAGTTCCTTCCTATGTGCCTCATTTTGTTGTTTAAGAGGGCCCCCTTTATAATGCCCTCCGTCCTCTCTAGATCTTAGACTCTTTCTGCCTCCTGTTCTTTGGGTTCACTAAGCACTTTGGGGACTGAATGTTCCAAGACCTCACTCTCAGCATAATGGCTGGCTGTAGGTTTCTGTATTTGTTTTCATGAGCTTCAGGAAGTGTCCTCTCTGAAAATGGCTGAGCAAGACACTGATCTATGAGCATAACAGATTGGCACTAAGAGTCATGGTATTGCTGTGTTTTGTTTTTGTTGTAGAACAATGGTATTAAGTTTTACCCTAAGTCCCTTGGCTATCTAATCTCAGGTTTTTGGTCATCCAAGAACCGTTGCCTTCGGGCTCCTTTGTGTTGAATGGTCCCATGTCAAATCAGATATTAGCTTTTCCCACAATCCTGGTGCCACCATTGCCTTAGAATATCTTCAGGCAGGACACTATTGTAGATCAAAGTGTTTGTGTTTGAGCTAGTGTTTAGATATCTCCTTTAATAGCATTCAGTGTACCTCTCTATACCAAATCTACTAACTTGTAAGGGTGAAAGCTCTGTGTAAGCGGTACCTCAACTTCTCCATGTTCAATTAGTTGTGCAGGTGTTATCTTCATCAATGGGGCCTTACTATCTGTTTATGGAAGTCAACCTATGTTCTTGGCAATAGCATAGGTTGCTTGGTTAGTCCCATGGGACCCCTTCTATCAATCTATTTTCATCCATCTACATGCAAACACTTAGTTTGACTGGAGCCATTTGTTGAAGATGCAGACTTTTTTTATAGTGTGCATTTTGGGTTCTTTATTAGAAATCGAGTATCCATACATGTGTGCATTTATTTCTGGGTTTCCATTAATCAGTGTGTCAGTTGTGTGCCAATGTCATGCTGTTTTGATTGCTACAGTTTTGTACTACAACTTAAAATCAGATATGATGATACCTCCAGAAGTTTTTTTTACTGTTCAAGATTGTTTGATATTCTCAAGGGCAGATTCTCAGATAAAGCTGAATATTGTACTTTCGAGTTCAATGAAGAATTGTACTGAACTGTTGATGAGTGTTGCATAGGATTGTAAATGGCTTTTGGTAGGATGGCTATTTTTACTGTTAATCCATGACCATGGGAGCTCTTTCCTTGTTCTGATACCTTGTTCAGTTTTTTTTTTTTTTTCAGTATCTTTTTTTAAATTGAACAACTTTATTTTTTTAAGAAAGTGGTAAATGTACAGATTTTAAAAGCATTTTTGCATAAAACTATATAAATATATTTTGTCAGTACTTGATTAATGTGAAAGGTTTGATAGTATACATTGTAATCTTACTAGTTACAATGAGCATAAAGTACATATAAAACAAAAATTATCATAGAAATTGTCAAAGTTTTCTTGCTGTATGAAGATTAAATGTAATGATTTTTTAATACCAAGGATTTCCACGAGGATGCATTCTTAGCTCTTGCATTATTAATGATTTAAAGTATAGATGTACCACACTCTGACAGGGTGCTATACACTTTTTTTTTCTATTAAGGACTGAGGCTTCCACATTTTGGCCTTCCTTCTTTTTTGAGCTTCTGTGAGTTGGTTCCTGGATATGCAGCAATTCCTAGGGCTAGGATCAAATTATCAGTGACTACATATTATGTCTGTTCTTTTGTGACTGGGTTACCTCAGTCAGGATAATAGTCTCTAGTTCCATCCATTTGCCTAGAAATTTATAAAATCATTGTTTCTAATAGCTGAGTCATACTCCATTGTGTAAATATACCATAATTTCTGTATCCATTCATCAATTAAAGGACATCTGGGTTATTTCCAGCTCCTGAAAATTATACATAAGGCTGTTATGAACATGGTGGAGCATATGTCCTTATTATATGTTGGAGCTTCTTTGGGGTATATGCCCAGAAGTGGAATAACTGAGTCTTCAGGTACTATTTCCAATATTCTGAGGAACCACCAGACTGATTTCCAGAGTGGTTGTGCCAGCTTACAAAGTCAAAGGGTGTTCCTATTTCCTCACATTCTCACCAGAATTTGCTGTCATCTGAGTTCATTGTCTTAACCATTCTTGCTAGTATGAGGTGGAATCTAAGGGTTGTTTTGATTTGCATCCCTGATGACTAGGGATGTTGATCATTTCCTTAGGTGCTTCTCAGCCATTCAATATTCCTCAGTTGAGAATTATTTGTTTAGCTCTGTATCCCATTTTAAATAGGAGTGTTTCATTTTCTGAAGTATTGCTTCTTGAGTTCTTCGTATATATTGGATATTAGACCTCTATCAGATGTGGAATTGGTAATGATTCTTTCACAATCATTTGGCTGCCATTTTGTTTTCTTGACAGTATCTTTACCCTTACAGATACTTTGCAATCTCATTTGAAGTCACATTTATCGATTCTTTTTTTAATGAACTCAGCAAGTTATATTTATATATTTATTCATGCATATTTATGTATATGTAACAATATTGGAGAATATAAAGGTGATCAATTTGAGGAGTGGGAAGAAATATGGGAGTGGTTAGAAGAGAAGAGGAAGTAAGATAACTTTATTTTCACTTAAATTTTTTTCTCTCTTTTTTAAATTAGATACTCTGTATTTACATTTGAGATGTTATCCCTTTGCCCCACACTGCTCCCATTTCCCTTTCCCTCCATTTGCCTTCACAAAGGTGCATGCCCTCCTGATCACCCTCTCCACCCCACTGCCTTGTCATTTCCCTACATTGGGAAAACATGCCCTCTCTGGAACAAAAGTCTCTTCTCACATTGACACTAGACACTGCTATCTTCAGGTACATTCGCAACTGGATCAATTGGTTTCTCAAAGCATACACAAAGATTGCTGATTTACTCCATGGGAGTTTTGGAGTGTTTAGTTGGTTGATAATGCTGTTATCTTCCCATGAAGTTGCAATCCCTTTCAGCTCCTTAGGTCCTTCCTTTTGGACCCTCATTAGGATCCCCAAGTTCAGACTGATGGTTAGCTGCAAGCATGCTCAGCTGTATATCTATATGACACTAGCATAATCCCTGAGGAGCTAACTCTATCTGGTTCCTGCCAGAAAGTACTTTTTTGGGGATAAGCTATAGTGCTTGGATTTGGTGACTGCATATGTGGTGAATCTCCAGGTGAGGCAGCTTCTGAGTGATCTTTTCTTCAAACCCTGTTCCTCTATTTGACCTTGCATTTCCTGCCATGAGTATTTTGTTCTCTTTTCTAAGAAGAACTGAGGCATCTTCATTTTGGCCTTCCTTCTTTTTGAGCTTCATTATGTTTGTGAATTGTTTCTTGGTTATTGCATATTCAGAGCTTTCTGCAGCTAGCATCTGCTTATCAGTGAGTGCATACCATGTGTGTTCTTTTGTGACTGGGTTACCTCACTCAGGATGATAGTTTCTAGTTCCATCCATGCATAGGAATTTCATAAAGTCATTGTTTCTAATAGCTGAGTAGTACTCCATTGTGTAAAGTACCACACTTTATGTATCCACTTATCTGTTGATGGAAACCCAGGTTCTTTCCAGCTTTGTGAATAAGGCTGCTATAAACATGGTGGGGCATGTGTCCTTGTTATATGTTGGAGCATATTTGGTATATATGCACAGGAGTGGAGTGACTGGGTTTTCAGGTAGTATTATGTTCAGTTTTCTGAGGAACCACCAGACTGATTTCCAGAGTGGTTGTATTAGCTTACAACCCCACTAACTGTGGAGGAGTGTTCCTCTTTTTCCTCATCCTAGCCAGCACCTGCTGTCAGCTGAGTATTTTATGTTAGCCATTCAAACTGGTGTGAGGTAGAACTTCAGGGTTGTTTGATTTGCATTTCTGTGATAATTAGGGATGTTAAACATTTCTTTAGGTGCTTCTCAGCTATTTGATGTTCCTCAGCTGAGAACTCTTTGTTTAGCTCTGTAATGAATTATTTAATAGGATTATTTGATCTCTATAGTCTAGCTTTCTCACTATATATTTCTTTGTATATATTGGATACTAGCCCTCTATCAGATGTAAGATTAGTAAAGATCCTTTCCCAATTTCTAGGCTGCCATTTTGTCTTTTTAACTGTGTCCTTAGCCTTACAGAAGCTTTGCAATTTCATGAGGTCCCATTTGTTGATTCTTGATCTTAGAACATAAGCCATTGGTGTTCTGTTCAGGAATTTTCCCCCTGTGCCTATGGGTTCTAAGTTCTTCCCCACTTGTTCTTCTAATAGTTTCAGTTTACTTGGTTTAATGTAGAGATATTTGATCCACCTGAACTTGAGATTTGTACAGGAGATAGGAAAGGATCTTCTGCATGCTAACTGCCAATTGAACTAACACCATTTGTTGAAGAGGCTGTCCTTTTTCCATTAGTGTTTTTAGCTACTTTGTTAAAGATCAAGTGACCATAAGTGTGTGGATTCATTTCTGGTTCCTCAATTCTGTTCCATTGATCTACCTGCCTATCTCTGTAGCAATACCATGCAGTTTTTAATCACAGTTGTTTTGTAATATAGCTTAAGATCAGGGATGGCGATTCCCCCAGAAATTATTTGACTCTTTAGAATCGATTTTGCTATTCTAGGGTTTTTGTTATCCCAGATGAATTTGCAAATTCTTCTACCCAACATTATGAAAAATTGAGTTGGAATTTTGATGGGGATTGCATTGAATCTGTCGATTACTTTTGGCAAGATGGCCATTTTTACAACATTGATCCTGCCAATCCATGAGCATAAGAGATTTTTCCATCTTCTGAGATCTTATTCAGTTTCCTTCTTCAGAGATTTGAAGTTCTTGTCATACAGATCTTTCACTTGCTAAGTTAGGGTCATACCAAGGTACTTCATATTGTTTGTGACTATTGTGTAGGGTATTTTTCCCTATTTTTTTCTCACAATATTTATCCTTTGAGTAGAGAAAGGCTACTGATTTGTCTAAGTTAATTTTATATCCAGCCAGTTTTTAGGTTTTCCATCTCCAGGGTTGTCTCCTTTTGTGTTTTCTTTATTTTTTCTATTTCCATTTTCATTTCTTTCATCTCTTTGGTTGTGTTTTCCTGTAGTTCTTTGACTGTTTTTAGTGTTTCCTCTTTAAGGGCTTCTATTTGTTTCTGTATGTTCTCCTGTAATTGTTTAAAAGAGTTATTCATGCTCTTCTCCAATATCTCCTTCATCATCATGAAGTATGATTTCAAGTCTGAGTCTTGTTTTTCTGGAGTGTTTGGCAATCTACTGCTTGCTGGGTTCCAATGTTGCCAGGTTATCATGGTTTTCATTGCTTAAGTTTTTTTGTTTTCCTCTTGCCATCTTGTTATTTGTGGTTATATGTGGTCTTGTCTCTCCTGTGGATCTGAGGGCCTGTGGGCTCAGGAAGAAAATTTCTTCTGAGTGCTCAGCTTTTTGTGGGTGAGCAGTGAGTTCTGGTGGCAGGTACTCAGTTATCTTTGTGGGCTCAGGTGGGGAAGCTCTTGTGAGGCTTCTTTGGGAGCTTGGCCCCTTCTCCCACTGGTGCTAAATAGTAGTGGTGGGGATCTGGCTCTTTCTCCAGGACAAAATAGACCCTTTTCCGGCAAGTACAGCACTATCTGCTCACTGAGAACTCATGGTCTGCCCTTCCTGGGCCTTTGTGTCAGGTTCACCTCTGATCCAGGTATAAAAGCATCTGTAGAGCTGATATTCCGGAACCGCCTTCCCCAGGCAGATCATGATTCTCTCTGACACAGTCCCGGGCACTACCTCCAAGCACTCTCTGTAGCCTGGGTAACACTGCACAACCTCACTAGGTCTGCACAGGTTACCTGCGGGTCTAGATCGAAGAGCTCGGGGCATCAGGTCTGCCAGCGCAGCCTTTCCAGCTCTGTTTGTTGTTGTTGTTGTTTGTTTGTTTGTTTGTTTGTTTAAAATGTCTCAATCATTATTGTGAGGTATAATTTCAAGTCTGAATCTTCTTTTTCTCTAGTGTTTGGCAATCCAGTGTTTGCTGTGGTGGGAGAGCTGGGTTCTGATGTTGCCAGGTTGCCTTGGTTTCCATTGCTTAAGTTCTTTCGTTTTCCTCTTGCCATCTTGTTTTCTGTAATTATACGTGGTCTTGTTGTCAGTGACTGTCACCTGTGGATGAGGGCCGGAGTGTTCAACTTTTCGTGGGCATGCAATGAGTTCTGGTAGCGGTGACTCAGCTCTGTCTTTGTGGGCTCAGGTGAGGGAGCTCTTATGAGGCTGTTCTTGGAGTTCAGCCCTCTGCGCACAGGTCCTGAGTCCTACTGGCAGAGACCTGGCTCTTTCTCTAGGCCAAAAAGGACCCGTTTCCAGAGAGAACAGCATTCTCTGGGCTCTGGGACCTCCTGGTGTGACCTCCCTGGGCTTATGCGTGAGGCTCACCTCTTTTCCAGGTGTAAAAGTGCCTGTGCAGGTGACCAGCGAGCACTGCCTTTCCGGGACAGATCTTGAATCCTGATGACAGAGACTCAGTCCTCACTGTGGGCTGGAAAGGACTCTTTACCAAAGAGCACAGCACTTTCTGTGCTCGGAGAACTCCTGGTGTGACCTCAAGGGGCTTGTGCCCCAGTCTCTACATTGGTAAAGTTGGGAAAGAGCCTATTCGAAAACCACCAGTCCTGGGCAGATCCCAAATCCCCACACAGGAGAAGTTTAAAGTTGACAAACTTCTGGTGGCAGCAAGACTGTGTCAGCACAACTTCTGGGATGAGAGCTGCTTTGCCTCTTCAGTATCTTAAAAGTTTTATTAAACAAACATTTCGCTTGCTTGGTTACCATTGCTCCACGATATCTGAGGCTATTGTGAAAGGTGCTGTTTCCCTACTTTCTTTCTCATTATATCTGTCATTTTTATATAGGAGGGCTACTGATTTGTGAGAGTTAATTTTTTATCCAGCTACTTTGCTGAAAGTGTTTATTAGTCGAAGAAGTTCCCTGGTGGAAACTTTTTCAGGTCACATATGTATACTATCATATCATCTTCAAATAAAGAAACTTTTATTTCTTTCATTGGAATTTCTATTCCTTTGATCTTTTTTGGTTGTCTTATTGCTCTAGCTAAAATGTCAAGTACTATATTGGATAGGTACGGGGGAAGTGAACAACTTTGTCTTCTTCCTGATTTTAGTAGAATTGCTTTGAGTTTCTCTCCATTTAAGTTCATTCAAATTGATGTTAGCAATGCAATTTTGTAAACTGCCTTTATTATATTGAGGTATGTCCTTTCTAACCTCAATCTTTTCAGAACTTTTATTATAAAGGGGTGTTGGATTTTGCCAAAGGCCCTTTTTTGCATCTAAAGAAGATGTCATGTTTTTGTCTTTCAAGTATTTAGATGCTGGGTGACATTTATTGACTTATATACATTGAAATATCACTGAATCTCTAAGATGAAGTCTAATAATACAGTAGATAATCTTTTTGACATCCTTGAATTCCATTTAGAAATTTTTCTTGAGAATTTTCACATTTATGTTCATGAGAAATATTGATTTATTATTTTTTCTTTGTTGAGCCTTTAATAGGTTTTGAGTTTCCAAGCAACTGTGGCCTCTTTAAAGGAATTGGGCAATATTTTTTTCTCCTTCTATTTTGTTAAATAATTTGAAGGGGATGGGCATTAACTATTCTTTGAGTCTGGTATAATTTTAAACTCTCAAGCCCTGGGCTATTTTTAGATGGGAGAATTTTAATGACTGCTTCTGTTTCAATAGAAGTTATAAGTTTGTTTAAATTGCTTAGCTGATTTTGGTTTAACTTTTGTACACTGTATGTATTGAGAAATATATGCAGTTGCTTTATATTCTTGCAATTTTTTGTAGTAAAGGTTTTTTTTGTAAGTATGTTCTTTGATCCTATGAATAGTCTCTGTGTATGCTGATATGTCCCCCTTTTGGTTTCTAATATTATTAACATCTATATTTCTTGTATTGGTTTGAACTGACCCCCAAAGATCCATGTGTTTGAATATGCATAGCCTAGAGTTAGCACTATTAGGAGGAATGGCCTTATTGGAAAAGATGTGGTCTCGTTGGAGAAAGTATGCATGTAACTGTGGAGGTGGGCTTTGAGACCCACCTTCTAGCAGTCTGAAGACAGTCTTCTCCTGGTTGCCTTCAGAATAAGATGTACAACTCTCAGCTCCTCCATACCATACCTGTCTGTACAACACCATGTTTCCCACCATGATGATAATGGACTAAACCTTTGAACCTATAAGCCAACCCCAATTAAATATTTTTCTTTCTAAGAGTTGTCTTGGTCATGGTGTCTCTTTAGAGCAATGTAAACCCTAACTATGACAGAGGTTGGTACCAGTTGTAAGGTATTGCTCTTATAGGCCTGACCATGCTTTTGTTTGGAGGAATGTAGATTTGGGAATTTTTGATTGGGAGAGCATTAGAATTCTTTAAGTGAGACTTAATGGGGAATCCTAGTAGGAATATGAAAGAAAGTGGTAGTGAGAGTGATTTGAACTATGGGGTCCTGGTTCTAGATGTTTCAGAGAAGAAGAATTTTAGTATGTGCCTTAAAGACTTTTCTTGGGAAATTTGGTGAACAATATGGTTGCCTTTTGCACTTATCCAAAGAGTCTACTTGAGGCAAAGGTGGAGAGTCATCAGATTAATTGCATTGACAAAGGAAACCTCAAATCAACCAAGTTTAGACTCTGTCCTGTGATTCACTCTTATGTGGAGTGCTTTCATCAAACATAGCAAGCTTTAAAAGAAAAAAAAAGCATAGAATGTCTGGCTTAAGTAATAAAGGGACATGAGGAAAGAAAATGGAGCTGAAACTTTTGTTCAAGGATATTAAATGGATGACCTCAGTGCAACATCCCACCTAACATAACACCTAACATATTATAGCTTGCCCACATTTGCATTGGTTGACTTGATTACTGTTTTTCTTTGGACTTTGGACATAAGGAGATATAATTATGTTTCAAATTGACAGGAGATAAATTATGATGGCTATTCTCAATTTTCTGTTGTAATAAATATTTAAAATTCAAATCCAGGGTTTCTATTCCACCTTTGGTTGTTGAGTTCCCAAGTGAAAGACACACACACACCCTTTATATTTTTAGTATGCCTTAAGCAGTACAATAGCTGGGCAGCTGCTTACCCTCTATGCTGTTACAATTTACTTTCCTATCAATAACCCCAAGTTATTTATTACTGTTTACTATGTTGATTAAGATCTACAATGAAAAGCTTAGGCCCAGGCATGGTTATACATTCCTTCAGTCCCAGCAGCCAAGAGACAAAGCCATGCAGATCTCTGACTTCAAGGTCAATATACAGAGCAAGTTCCAGAACAGTCAAGCTTAGGCCGTGAAAGAGTTAGAAAACAGACAGTTTGTGATGATGTAATAAAACAAGGGGGTCATGTTCCAGCCCCAGGAAGCAGCAGAACTTGGCAGCTTCAGTCATTTGGATCTGGCTTTAGAGTCAAGGATAGAGGGAACTACTGGGACAATTGATTCTGGTTATCTGGAGCTAAGAAATTAGCAGTTGTTGAGAAGAGACCAGTATCACTGAGGTGAAATTTTCTGTGAAAAGTTTTTTGAGATCACAAAGATGCTGTATTTCAGAGATAACAAAGCTTGTACCTTATGTTGCAGGTAAATTTGGTAATATGTGAGGATCTCCCAGGTAGTACTGGTTTTGAAAGCATAAAGGGGTCATGGAGAGCAGCTGAGGCTTGGTACTGTGAGAGCTATTGGTCAAGGCGCAGCTTCAGTTGTAGTTGATGGTCAAAAACTAAGGAGGTCATGAAAAGAAGTTGAGTCTTCTCACTATGAAAGAAACCTAGGAGAGGCTGTTGAGGAAGCCTAGTTACAGTGGAAGACACAAGTGCACTGGAAATGCCAGAACCATGGGATGATTTCCAAGAACAGCAGCAGCAGTGTAGTGGAATCAAGAAGAGCCTATAGAGGGTAGAACTAGAAAGGTGACCCAAGACCTTTAGAGAATCTCAGAAGATCCTATGTGGATCCCAGACATGAAAATAAAAAGCTGTGAAGGTGAAGTTGCATGGACACTCCAAGATGTTAGAGATGCCAGAGCAATGGGATACCTGCAAAGAAAAGCTGCCAACAGAACTAGCCCAAGAGAAATGAAGTTGTTGCAGTCAACAAAGCTAAAGAAACTGGAGATCTGAAGAGTGTGTTGGCATCATACATTGAGGTGCAGGGTTTGAAGTTTATCCAGCTGGTTTCCTGACTTGCTTTTTTCCAATATTTCCTCACTATGGTATTTCAGAATTGCAATGTATATTCTGTGATATTTGATGTATGTGATTTGCTTTTTTTATTTTGATTTTATAGGGGATAACAGTTAGGAGATTACATGAACTCAGAGGAAACTTTGGACAGACTTTTAGCACTGTTGAGACTGTCATAGACTGTGGAGACTTTGAAGTAGGTTAAATGTATTTTGCAGTATGCTATTACTATTTATGATTCTCATAGATTCGTGTGTTTGAACAAACCAGAGAGTGAAATGTAGTGGTTTGAATATGCTGGGGCCAGAAAGTAGCACTGTTAGGTGGTATAGCCTTGTTAGAGTAGAAATGGCCTTGTTGGAGGATGTGTGTCACTGTGTGGGTAGGCTTTGAGACCCTCCTCCAAGTTGCCTAGAAACTATCTTCTAGTTGCCTTCAAAACAAGATATAGAACTCTCAGCTCCTCCAAAGCCATGCCTACTTTAACACTGCCATGTTTCCCACCTTGATGATAATAGACTGAATCTTTGAACCCATAAGCGAGCCCTAATTAAATGGTGTCCTTTACAGGAGTTGCCTTGGTCATAGAGTCTCTTCACAGTAATAGAAACCCTAACTAAGACATTCTTTCTCTACCTTTTAGTTAATTTGAATAAGGGTTTTCCAACCTTATTTATTTTTCAAAGAACCAATTTTGTTTCATTGATTTCTTTGTATTCTTTGTTTCTATTTTATTAATTTCAGCCTCAAATTTGTATTTTTGCCATCTATCTTTTGGGGTTATTTATTTCTTCTTTTAGTTCAAGAGTTTTTCATGTGTGCTATTAAGTACTAGTATGAGATCTTTCCAGTGTGTGTGAGTGTGTGTGTGTGTGTGTTCCCCTATTTTGATTCTCTAATTTGGGTTTGTTTATCTCTTGCATTTTCTTAGGTGTCATTAACCTCTATAAGTTAAAGTTTTCTTCTTAGCACCTTCTGTAGGACTAAATTTGTAGATAGATATTACTTAAATTTATTTTATCATGGAATGTCTTATTTTCACCATATATAGTGATTGAAAGTTTTGCTAAATATAGTTGTCGGGGCTGGCCATTTGTGGCTTTTTAGAACCTCCAATTAAAAATCCAATGAGTCTAATGTGTCTGCCTATGTATGTTCCTTGATCTTTTTTCTCTTTTTTCCATGTAAAATTTTCTTCTACAGTTGTGTTGAAAGTATTTTCTGTGGCTTTGACCTAGACTTCTTCTCCTTCCTTTATTCCCATAATTCTCAGATTTGGTCTTTTCATAAGGTCCCAAATTTCTTGGATGTCTTATATTATGCCACAAGTTTTTAGTATAACATTTACATTAAGCAAGGCATTCATTTCTGCTATTGTATCTTCTATCACGTTGTACCTGAGATTCTCCCTTCCATTTTGTGTTCAGTTAGTGAGTTTTTTCTCTGAGATTTCTGTTCAGGCTTCTCAGTTTTTTATTTCCATATTTTTTTCAGTTTGGATTTTATTATTGACTCTATTTCCATTCTCAGGACTTGAACTGTTTTATTTCCTTTCACTGTTTGTGTTTTCAAAGATATCTTTAAGGCATTTATTCATTTTCTCTGTAAGGACCTATATCAGATTCATTATATCTATTTTAAAGTCTGGTAGAAATATTGCTGATGTTATGTTAGAGTACTCGGGGCCTGTTGTGGTAAGATGGCTCAGCTCTAGCAGAGTCTAGGTATCTAGCTCTTTGTTGTCTGCTGTAATCTTATCTTTGTTGGGGGATGCACTTTGGTCCTTGTTTTCTGCTGCCCTCTTTGGTTTTTAGGAGAGTATGGTAAATGTGTGTTGCCTTCTTAAAAAATCTCCTCAGATCCTGATATGTGTGCAGCTACTGTGGGTTCCAGGTAAAATGTGTTTCTATGGATTTGGAACAGACATTTAGGAATTGGGATGTGTTAAGAGAAGGGCAAGCAGAAGGGGTCCACAGAAGGGAGATACTAAGGTTGCTTTACCAGAATCTGCTTATTCCTGTAGGAATTTGGAAATAGAGTGAGGAGAGGCCACAATAGGTAGTCCTCTACAGAGCTTGGGATGCAACGGGGGAATTGCATATGGAGGACAGGAGGGAGAGTGAAGCTCTTTAGCTCCACTATCTGTTTCCCTGGCATAGTTGCTTCTCTGGCATACTCAACTATCTAGCTCTTAGTGAATGACTGCTGGGGTTTAGGGGCTGAGTTAACAAGTATGAAGGGAGTTTGGAGAAGATCTGCATGATCCACTGGAGAAGGGGGCAGATAAAAGGGGGGAACATCAGGTTGTCTTCTACAGAGATAGAGGTGAGACTGGGGGATTTGAATTTAGGGTGGATGAGAGAGAGATTAAGATCTGCTTCCCTATCTATAGTGGCCTGCAGGCTCCCAGGGAATGGCTGCTGGAGTTGGGGTAGGAGAAAGTGATGAGTGGGGAGGATAGGGTTGGAAGGGAAGATCTGTGCAGCCAGATGGAGATAAGGGCAGGGGTTACAGAGAATTTTGAAGTCCTGTTATGGGTGCTGAGAATAAACTTGTGCCACCTGTAAGAGCAGTATATATATATATATATATATATATATATATATATATATATATATATATATATATATATTCATAAGCTCTAAGTATATATATATATATATATGTATATATATTCATAAGCTCTAAGCTAGTTCCGCAGATGTTTTTTGTAAAGCTGTGTTTATCTGTACAATCAGCAATATATCTACAATATACCCAGGCACTCTGCTTCAGGCCTGACTATAAAACAGCTGCTGCTTACTTCTAAGGAGGCCAGCCACCTGAAACCCCACGTCACCTGTGTAATCCTTAGATACTGACAAGTTCCTCATCTTGTCCCACAGTCTGTGTCTGTGTAGCCCTCTGGCTTAACATGCTGCTCACTAATCTGTGCCTTTCTTAGACATTGATGGATACTTCACACGCTGACCACCATTGTGTGACCCTTCGACATGCATGGGCTCTTTACACGCTGCCATTGATCCTGTGTAACCCTCAAATAGACACTCCACGTTCAACCCACTATTCTATATTACACTAAACTATCCCCATCCGAAAGCCTTAACCCTCACAGAACATCTGACCACGTGAGTCTGAGTGAGTACCGCTGCACAAATAGTTTCAGGTTGTTAAGTGGAGAGCAGCATGATTAAGTAGTAAAGAATATTCTCTATCATACACAATGCCATCTTATGAGTGGATCTTCCTTTCTCAAGCTGGGTACCAGTCTCTAACCGGAGAACATATAAAGTAAGTTGTCCTCATAGTGTCTGCAAATGTTCATCTGCTACTGGGTACATATTAGGCCCTGGATCTTTCTCAGGAAGGAGTGGAAGAGGATCCAACTTCAGATTTGTACCTTGATGCTTCTAAACTGAGTGCCAGTGCTTGCTCCTCTTCTGGCATCTCTATGCAATGCCACAAACATTGTTTCACCTCAAACTAAGTATTTAATCACTTAACTTAAAGGAAAATAAATCTTACCACACAAAGGGGAGATTAAATGAGAAAATACTGCCGATTCTTGGTAGCAATTAATACAACCTGTCACCCTGAGGGCAGGCATGAAGCAGACACAGTGACAATGAATGCACAAACCCTTTCAGATAATGCTGAGTATCATTGGTCAATCATGTTCAACATAAAAGTGAAAATCCTGATTATGTCAAGAGCCCACCTCACCTCAATCACATTATCTGTCAAAATAAATAAAAGTGGCTATGGAGATGGCCCGGCAGACATAGTAATTGCTGAGCTAATGTGTGAACCAGTACTTGGATCTCTAGACCCATATGTAAGCCAGCCAGGCAGGGGATTGTTGAGGCAAATATTAAAAACTTGGAAACCTATGGAAAACTATGCTAGTGCTCGCATCCAGTGTGTTCTCCACTGCCCAGTAGAAACATGATTCCACATTCAGTAACTTATCAAACAGGCTTATACGTTAAATTCTCAATCCACAAACCCTCTACAGAATAAGCTTACAACCAGTGGACAATGATATAAACTGCTCATCTATGTGAGATAAATTAGACCCATAGAAACCTTTAGAAATAATCACAAGGCCTTTATCAAGCTAGAGATATGCTGAGAGAAACATACATGCTGGCTTCCATATTCCATTCATCTCCTCCTACCACCTCCTCTTCCACTTTCTTAAACCTTCCCCCAACTACCTCTTTACTGTCCAATCATGAATCACCTTAATATAAACCTACAGAGGTAATAGAGGAAGCTATTCTTCAACTTCAGTCTACCCACACACGTGTAATTTTGCATACATATACATGTAGCACACACAAATGAAACAAATACCAAATACGAGAAAGGGTACGAGGGAAATGAGCTCTTAATAGTGTTGGAGGAAATCAGTATGGTTCTTCCTCAAAAAAATTAACAATAGACTGGCCACCTGATCTAGCTATTCCACTTATGAGCATTTACACAAAGGAAATGAAGTCAGCATACTGAAGAGAGACATGCACACCCATTAACTACACCATGGTTCACAGAAGCCGAGGTACAGAATCCACTTAAGTGTCCATCCACAGCTGAATTGGGGTGGAGGAGGAGTGACAGCATTCAGTTACAAATGCATTTTGTTCCACTGTAAAAAATGAAATTTGAAGGAAAATGGTTGGAAGCAGGGGACATCATATTTCTCTGCTAAACACTGACAAATACCTTGTGTATTCTCACATGTGTGAAACTAAAAGAAAAGAAGAGGAGTAAGAGGAGGAGGAGGAAAAAGAGGAGGAGGGACTGTTAGGAAAGGGGGGGACCCAAAGAGATAGGGAAAGAAAGAGGGTGAAAGAGTAGCAGAAGGGTCGACACAACCAAACACAATATATGTGTGTATAAAAATATCCCAGTGAAACCCACCAATTTGTGGAACTAATAGGCTGTATGTATAGTTGTAAAAGAAAACAGAATAAAGGCTGTAGCAATAAAATTTTATGTTATCATGTGGTAGTTTGAAAAATAATGGCCTCCATAGACCTATGGGTTTGAATTCCTGTCCTATGGAGTGGGACACTATTAAGAGGTGTGATCTTGTTGAAGTAGGTGTGGCCTTGTTGGAGGATGTATGTTACTGTGGGGGTGGGCTTTGTGGTTTCATATATGCACAAGCAGTCTCCTCCTGCCTATGGATCAAGATGCAGAACTTTCAGCTCTTCTGGCACCAAGTCTGCCCAGAAGAGGCCATGCTTACTGCTATGATGATATTGAACTGAACCTCTGAAACTGTAAGCCAGCCCCAATGAAGTGTTTTCCTTTATAAGAGTTTCCGTGGTCATGATGTCTCTTCACAGATATGAAGCACTAAATAAGACAAATAGCTTTCATTCTGTATAGTGTAAACAACACAAAAGTACACAATTCGATGACAACCTCCACCTGCCTTGTTCCCCCATTCCAGTCATCAGCTACAAAACACATTTTTAAAACATGGCTTTGGAGTCTCATAAACTTCACCTGTATTCAAAGGCAATTGTCCATTTTTAATTTTGTATATAGTTTTAGAAAATATGGGGAAAATTAAACCTTCCAAAGGCTTTAAAGAAATAAAAAACATTTCCAGCTTCAGGCAAATTATGCCTTAAGCAGAAGTGAGGGAGATGCTAATTTTCACTCCTTATCATATTACACATGGAAGATAAAGGGTAAAGGGTCAAGCCAATCCCACTTGGTGATGTTGAGCATAAGTTTCTATGTCCAGGATTATTTATGATTTCAGCTAATCTCAGAAGCTAAGCAGGGTCAGGCCTGGTTAGTTTATGGATAGGAGATATTGCAGGAATTGAAGATTGTCCATAAAAATGAAGATAGTAATAAAAGAAAAGGCAACAAATTAAAAAACTAACCTGAACCCTTGGGCCTCTCAGAGATGGAACCACCAACAAAACAGTATACACAGGCAAAATGGAATCTCTGCACATATGTAGTTTTCATGTGGGTCCTGAACAACTGGAGCAGGGCTATCTCTAAAGCTGCTGCCTATCTGTGCCATTCCCCACCTGGGCTGCTTTGTCTGGACTCAGTGGGAGAGGATGTGCCTGAAGAGACTTGATGTGCCAGGGTGGGGGAATACCTAGGCCAGGAGACTCTGCCCTCTCAGGGAAGAGGGGAAGGGGAGAGTATTAGGGGGAGGGATTCTGTGAGGGGAAATGAGGGGGCAGCGATCTGGATATAAAAAGAATAAGTAAATAAATTATTGAGAAAAAAGTTCACCCTGTACACTGTGAAAGACTTTATAGGTCAAAAGGAAGCAGCTTGGTTCTTCTTAGCTAGACTCCAGCTTTAAATCAAAATATGACTGGATGCATTGCTACAGGTGAAAAAGTCAATTTGATACTCAGGATGGGTTCTGCTTTTTATATAGGCTCTCACTCTTCAGCCCAAGCTGGCCTTAAACCCAAAGTAATCCTCTTATCTTAGTCTGCCACTGAGATTATAGGTGTAAGCCATCACACTCAGGTGTAACTTTTTTATCTTGTTTTTTTATGGACTCTAGACACATTGTAAATCTTAGTTGTATTGTAATGTCTATATAAACAACATAGCAGTGTTTCTTGCTTCCACTGAAGTGTAGTTGTCAGCAGGGTGTTCATGGTGCTTCTTCAACTGCACTTACATATCACATGCAGACAAAATAGAGGAGTAAAATTTGATTTTTATTCTTGTTTTCCCATGCTAACAGTTTCTTAAAATGTGGGCATCTATGAAAGTATCTATTCAAATAATTTTTCTCTGTTCTGAGACATGGTTCAAACGTTGTATGCAGTTCCCAATAGCCTTGAACTCATGGTCCTCCTACTTCAGTCTGTCAAGTGCTGGAATTATAGGCATGTACTACCATGTCCAGCTTAATGAAACATATTCAGTAACACACTACTCTATGAACACAAATATGTGTTAGTTGTAATTATATTATAGGAATAAATATAATTACAGAATGATTATAGATAGATGAACATTAGATAAATACTTCCTTTAAAACTGGTAATTTTTAATAGATATAAACCATTTCAAGTATTTATTTTAGAGATAGATTTATCACATATATATACACGTGTGTGTGTGTGTGCGTGTGTGTGTGTGTGTGTGTGTGTGTGTGTGAAAACCTGAGTTATCTGCCCTGTGAGAATACAGGTGCCCACAGAAGCCAAAATGAAGAGTCAAAGCCCTGAACCTGGAGTTACAGGCAGTCCTGAGCCTCCACATAGGTGTGGAAAATCAAATGTGAGTCCTCTATGAGAAAAAGGAAACATTCTTAATGTTTAACCATATCTCCAGCCTCCCAAAATAATTTTAATTTAAATTGATGAGCTTCCAATTAAATTCTCTGAAAGCACTTGGAAATATCATACTTATGTATAGGTAAATACTTACAAAACACTACAGGAAAAGGGAGACCTGTCTCAGTTTTAGACTATCATATTTTGGAAAATTAAGTGCTACAATTTGAATGTATCCCCTTCAAAACTCACATTGAAAGTTAATTGCTAGTGGATCAGGGTTAAGTGGTGAATGAGGAAGTAATATGCCCATGAGGGTCCTGCCCATTACAAAAGACTAGCCTGATCCCTCACATTCCCTCTTAACATCTCTTGACCCTTGCATCCAGTACTTTCCATTTAAGGCAGACAAATGGTCTTTCCCTGATGCTGTCCTTTTAATACTAGCTGGTGCTTTCCAGATTCCAAAGCTGTGACCAACACTGTGAATGTTTCTGCCTTATACATCACCCAAGCTGAAGTATTCTGTTACGACAGGGAAAGAAAAAAATAGACTGAAAAAATAATGAAACAAGGTCCGTGCCTCTGCTGGTGTCAAAAATATATTTGACTGGCCAAATGCAATTGCACTCTTCATAAAAGAAAGCTTTTATTGCTAACAAAAAAATACTTACTTTACACTTGTCTCATTTTACATTGCTATGATTCCTAGAATTACAATCATATCTTTGAAATCTGTAGGATGTGTGAATAGAATGTGTTGTGAACAATATCTAAAACAATCTCGATCTTAAATCACGAGATCTCCAGGTAATAGCTTGGGCTTGGGTCTGTTAATATAGGCAATCAGTGACTCCTCACACCTAAGCCAGGTCTTTTTCTTTGAATCTAATTTGTTCTATTTATCTGAAATACTCTGTGAGCAAATCTAAACTAAGGCATAGGGGAACGAAGTATTCTGAGAACTCAATTGAAATGTCCCATGATTTGACATAATTTGAGGTGTAGAACAATACCATACTATAAAAATACAAACAAGACCAATGAAAGTAGGCTGTGGGGGTGGAGAATAAAAGCCTTTTAAGTTGACCTCTGCAAGGAAATGAAAACTATTTCAGGCCAGAGGCAGAGAGACGCCTCAAGAAGAGAGAAGAAAATGTGAGGAAAATCCAATTCTCTTTGCTAGAATGGACCCACTTGGAATGAAATCATATTGGCTTTGCCAAAATACTCTTATCTCAGGGGCTCCATTGCATTCACTATAGCCATATTAATTTTCTCAAAAAAAAACCCATATTAAAAGTGAAAAAATTGCTACAGAGGCAACCCATGCTTATTACAGTTTCTTCACCCTCCAAAGATAACTAAAACCTAGCGAAGTCAAGACACTGCTCTTCTTTGGAACCTTCTGTGGTCAGTTGAATTAACAGAATATGACAGGCAGTTTAAAAGGGAGAACAGAGTAGAGGAAAGCTAATAACCCCAGAAAGCCAGCATCACTGTCCCAGATCCAGAAGAAAATGAAGTGAACCTATGTTCTCCACATTTTAACCCAGTATGTTCCTGGCCCCACACCTGGTTTCCTCGCACAACTTTGCTTCTCATAGCAATGTCGCTGTCCTCCCGGTTTCCACCTGTCACAGTTCCATTTCTGAAACACAGGCACTGGAAATTAGCTGGAGGGGGAAGGGAAATGAGTCTTACTCAAGAAGCATTTAAGTGACAAATAAAAAATATTATATATATATATATATACATATACTATACATATACACATACACACACACACACACACACACACACACACACACACACACACATATATATATATATATATATATATATATATATATATATATATATATATATATATATATATATAACCACCAGACATTCCAGCAGTGACAGGTAATGGCACCAGGAAGAGCAGTGTGAGAACATGTGCTTAGTAGTTGGTGCAAGTCACACTATTCCAAGCTGTGGGACAGTGAACCCATCTAGTCTAGCCCTGAACTTCAGCCTCAGAAAAAAAAAAAAAGAGGTTATAGAGGCGATTGATGGCTTTTTAAAAAATGAATTGTTTAAAACCTGACTTTATTTAAAATGGAGCAAAAAATGTTGTGTTTTAAACCCCTAAAGCATATTTTAAAACTCACGTATTTCTCCCTTAGTTTTTCTTGGCCTTATCCCTAATGTGTGTGTTTACTTGGATGGTAAATAAGTGTCTACCTTGAAGCTTTGAAGCTTTCGAGTCCGTCTATAACACAGCAGATCCAAGTATCTTCCACGCTCCCCAGGAAATGTGAAAACAGCAGACAATGGGCTGGAGAGAGTAGGCTGAGAAGTCATCTATCACATGCTTTGCTCAGCCCAGAGCAGGATAGAAAACTGTTGTGCTGCCTCTGACAAACTTGTTCATTTTGATAGCAGAGCCCCAATTTGCCTCAGTTCTGTATTCTGCTCCCAAACCATAGTGCTTTCCGTGGATTCAACCCTACTTTAACCTTTTTTAATTGTTTAAGGAATAACACACTAACCTAGGTCCATGGAGACTAACAGAGATTAAATCACCAACCAGAGATCATGCATAGAATAGAAAAGGGCCCCCTAAGCATATGCAACAGAAAGCATCATATTTTCTATGTGGGTACCCTAAAAATTGGAGTAGGGGTTGTCTCTGTTGCCTGAATTAGGTCACTTTCTCCTAATTGTAAGACCTCAATAGGAGATGATAGCCTAGTTCTACCGTAACTTGATATGCCAAGGCAGGTTGGCATCCATAGGAACCCTCCCCTTTTCTGAGGAGAAAGGGAGGGAGGGTGTTTGAGAAGAGGGAGAAGAGGGTAGAGGGAATGGGGGGAGGGACTGGAACAAGAGGAGTAGACAGGTTCACAGTGAAATAGTCTGCTTTTTCTACTGCTAGATTCTAAACCAAATAAAGTTATTTGAAATCAAAAACAAAAAATAAATAACACATATCAAACCCCCAGCAAAATCTGTGGCTTTTTGGCTCTGTTTGTTGTTGTTGTAGTTGTTGTTGTCATTTTGGTTTTTTTTCTGCAGAAAAGGAATTGTATTCATGTCTTAAGGTGCCAAGAGAAAGGGAAATAATTAAGATGGCATAATACTGATAGGTACCTGATGTTAAGGATTATTAAAGGGTTAACCCTATACTAAAATAGAAATGATATAATTGGAACTGTGAGAGAGTGAAGAGGAGGAGAAAAGAGAGAGTGATGGGGTGAAACAGAAAAAGTAAAAAGAAGGGTAAGTGGAGGAAGAGAGTATGAGGAAGCTTGTCCAGGCCAGTAAAGAGGTAACTGTACTGTGTCAATGTAATAGCCCAAGTTTCCTGAGTGTTCCACTGAAATATAGTCATAAATTTAAACATTTCATCTGAGCAAAGCACTGAAACTCAAGAAGACTGGATATGAAGTTGGGACAATAAGAAAAAAATAGATTCCTAAAGGAGAATGTGGAAGCTTCCATGAAGAACATGTGGAGAAGAGTTCTCCTTTCCCAGAGAGAACACAGGGATCCTACCAAAAGACCATCAAAGGGACAGAATAAATGTCCAGCTGTGCATAGCAGCCCGACCAAAGACCACGAGGCCTCAGTGACTCCTCTCTGCCTTTCTCCCTTTCTTCCTGCTCCAACTTCACACCATGTGCTTTGGAAAGCAGCCACCTTGGCCACTGAACCTTTATTTCATTCTCTAGTCCTGAGTGAGACAAGTCTGCACTAGGCATCTGCTCCCCAGCTGCTTCCTTCTTTGTCTCCCAGACGAAAGGATGGAAGTGGGAATGTGTCTTCCCATCACTACAAGCTTCCTGACTTCCTTTCTCCCATCATAATTCTTGCTTTTCTTGAGTCTCTTCCTACTATGCAATCCTCTTTCCACACATCTTTGTTGTCATTCACTGAAGCCAAAGTTGCTCCTTGTACTGATTGATTTTTTAATACAAACTAGAATCAGCTGGGAAGAGGGAACTCAATTGAGGGATTGCCTCCATCATAATCACCTGTGGGGATATTTATAGAATGTTTTGATTAATACAGGAGGGCCTATTTCACTCCAGGCGGTAGCCAGGGTCAGGTGATCCTGGGTTATATAAGTAAGTAAGCTGAGCAATGATGGAAGCAGTAATCACCCATGGTCTCTGCTTCAGTTTCTGACTCTAGAATCCTGCCTTGAGTTTCTGCTCTCCTTCACCTGACGGTAGACTATCAACTGTGTGCTGAAAACCGTTTCCTTTTCCACATTGATTTTGTACAAAGTTCTATCACACCAATATAAAAGCTAGCTGAAATATTTCTATATACAACTCAATTATAAGAGGTTCAACTTCATGTCCATCCATTGTGCTAGACCACAAAATTATTTGAGTGGGTGTGCAGGGCAATTGGCAGGCGGTAAAGGATACCCTGGTTCTCAGTTGAGATAAATGAAGCCCCGGGAACTTAAGGTGAGATGACAGAAGCTTCCTAGCTTCCCAAGAAACCAGGCTCCTTCATGAAGCCCACACCACAGCCCCCGATAAGTTGGCATAAGTCATGCCCCAAAGTCCCTTCTCCACAGGGGAGGATGTAACATAGACCCCAGCCAGATCTGCCAAAATCCAAGTTGCTCCTCGGAAGGTGAGGATGTGACCACACTCAGGACAGAAGCAGGACCATGCCCAAATATGTAGACAAGGTTTTCCCAAGCACTCAGTCCAAGCCAATAGGAAGCACCTGTTGCCAGGCTCTCAACCATCCCAAAAACTGTATATAGGGGATTGTTCAAAAGTAAAGGTGTGACAGATTGCTGGGAACCCAGAAGAGCTGCAGGAACACTCTCTCACTCCTGAGCCCACAGGTGAGTCCTCACTCCCTCTACACTGACTATCTGGGAAGAGAAAACCCAGAACTCTCAGAGCACAGGTAGCATGGTGCTTCCTAGGAACAGAATGTACTGGACTAAACCCAAAGCCGGCCCACTGCCATTGGAACTCACAGCCTACCCAGAGAGCCAAACACAGGAGCAATCTCCCTCCAGAGATCACAGCTCACAGACCCACTGGAGAGACAAACACTAGTCAGAGACAACAAGGTCACCTAGCAGCACCAATAAAAAGGTGGCAAGAGGCAAGAACAAAAACTTAAGAAACAGAAGCCATGACAACCTAGCAACATCAGAACTTACTTCTCCCACCACAGCAAATAATGGATATCCCAGACTAACAGAAAATCAAGATTTAGATTTAAAATCACACTTCATGATGATGATGGAGATCCTTAAATAGCACATAAATAACACACTCAAAGAAGTATATGAAGGCCAGGGGAATGCACACAAACAAGTTGAAGCCATGAAAGAGAAAACACAAAAAGCTAAAAACAAAGAAAAACCACTTAAAGAGCTACAGGAAAGCACAACTAGACAGGTGAAGAAATTGAAAACAGAAAAAAATAAAAAAGAACTCACAAAAGAAGGCAACCCTGAAGATGGAAAATTAAGGAAAGACATTGTGAGCAATAGACAAAAGAATAAACAACAGAATACAAGAGATGAAAGAAAGAATCTCAGGAGCAGAAGATACCATAGAAAACATTGACACAACATGCATAGAAAATGCAAACATCAAAGCTTCTAACCCAAAACATCAAGGAAATCTAGGAGACAATGAGAAGATAAAACCTAAGAATACTAGGTGGAGAAGAGAGCAAAGACTCTATCAACTTAAAAGTCCAGTAAATGTCTTCAACAAAATTAGTGAAGAAAACTTCCCTAACCTAAAGAAAGAGATGACCATGAACATACAAGAAGTCCACAGAACCCCAAAATGAATGAACAAGAAAAGAAATTATTCCCAAAACATAACAGTCAAAACACTAAATTTTCAAAACAAAGAAAAATACTAAAAGCAGAAGCACAAATAGCCCCCCAGGTCACTATATCCAGCAAAACTCCCAATTACCATAGATGAAGAAACCAAGATATTCCAGGAGAAAGCCAAATTTACACAATATCTGTTGACAAATCCAGCCATAAAAGACAATAATAGATGAAAAACTCTATCACAAAGAAGAAAACTACAAGCAAGGAAAAGCAAAAAATTAATTTTCTCTCAACAAACCCCAAAAAAGAAAAGCATGGAAACATAATTCTAGCTCTAACAACAAAAATGACAGGAAAAAAGAATCATTATTACTTAATTTCTTTTAACATCAATGGACCCAACTCCCAAAAAAAATACATAGATTACCAGACTAGATATGTAAACAGGATCCAGCATTTTGCTGCTTATGGAAAACTCATCTCAACAACAAAGACAGGAATTACCTCAGAGTAAAAAAGTTTCCAAGTAAATAGACCCAAAAAACAAGCTGGAGTAGCTATCACTATAATTTGTCTGGTACCAGTGACCCCAAATGGGCAATGTTCTGGTCTCATAGAGTTTACATTCTAGTAAGGATAAAGTGCGAGTTACTTGTTGTATCATATGAGGCAGACTCACATGGTGTTCTGCTGAGGCAAGATCTGTGGGAAGATGTGATATTTCGAGGGAGTTTAAATAGAACTCAATGGACAGTGTGGGGGCCCTTGCAATGCTTCTGGAATCTCAAGTCTTCACTGATCTTTAGCTTGTTGAGAGAGGCCTACCAGGGGAGTTCTTGCTGACATGTGCAAATTAGGTGGAGGCCTGGCTGTTTCTGCTGGATCGTACCAATGCTGCCAATTCATGTTTGATATCCTGAGACTATGGAACTAGTCTGCTAATAGTCTGACAAATGGAGACTGGTATTACTCCAAAGAAATGCTTCTAAACAGATCCATATTTCCTTTCCTATTTACCATCTTATCTCCCCTACCTCTGAATGGTGAGCTAAAAGAGGAGTGAAAGCATTTGAGAAACCTTATCAAAAGTAGATTCTAAAAAATCTAAGCCTACAGAAGGACAGACAGGGGGATACATAAGTAAACAATTATGGCCTCTAAGTTAATAATGCTATGAAGAAAAATTAACTAGGAGAAGTTAATTTTTGGAAAAAAAAAACAATTTTAAATATGTTGAGAATAACAAATTTCTAGGTTAAGTAAAGAATGTGTCACGTGGAGATTTTGGAAAACATTCCAGAAACAGACAAAATTCTTTGTTTACTCTTTCATTCTCTTGATCTCCGTGTTACCTAAATTACAAGTTTTCTAAAGATTTTACAGACTGTCTCTCCAGTATTGTCTGATTTCCAAAGCTACAGTCCTTCCTCAACCTCACAACTCTCCCTGTATAATTTTCCTGTTGTAGTAAATTACACACACAGAAATTGATTCTCTTACAGTTCTAGGAACCATAAGTCTCTAATTGAGATGGTGGCTGACCTTTTCTCCCTCTGCAGCTCAGAGAAGAAATCAATTCCTTGAATTTCTCATTTCAGCCACCCAGATACTCCTGGCTTTTTAGTAGTGTAATTCTATCTTCACCTTCCTCTCTGCTTCTTGTTTCTTCTCTTCTGGCTTTTCACCAGTCACTGGGTAGAGAATGCCTATCTTATCAAGCATTTAGACATTGTGAACTTACTGATAACTGCAAAGATAGTTTTTTAGGGCTGAAGATATGGCTCAGCAGTTAAGAGCACTGACTTTTCTTCCAGAGGTCCTAAGTTCAATTCCCAGCAATTACATGGTGGTTCACAACCATCTGTAATGAGCATTCGATACTCTCTTCTAGTGTGTTTGAAGACAGACAATGTACTCACATATATAAATTAAATAAATAATATATAAATCTTTTCTTAAGAGATCATTTTAGGATACACTCAGGGTCTCTAGAGCTCAAAGCTAGAGCAGATCCTTGGTCTGCTTAATGCTCTGCTGTAAAAAGGCCCTTTGTTGTTGAAAAGTAAGTGGTATAGCCATGGAGAGACTCATGACCAATGGCCTTTGTAGTCAGTTCTGAAGGACACATCTTGAACACTTTTCAGATGGCTTGCAGGACCCTGAAAGCCATTCCCCAGTGCCCTGGAGCCATGTTCTTCACCAAACTCTGCAGAACCTGACTCACATTTTTTTCAAATGCTTAAACCATTTCTAATCTAATACTTCTGTCTTCATGTGTTGAAATTTCTTGAACAGACAACTCTCTGAGGCCTTTTACCCCTCCAAATTATCTTCTCATCATTTTTATAATTTTTCATCTATACAACTGAATACTTGGGGGCTGGATAAATAGCTCAGAGCTATCTGCTTCAGGGCAAGCAGCTCTTCCAGAGGTTTTGAGTTCAATTCCCAGTAGCCACATATAAGCTCATGGTCATTTAAAATGAAGTCTAGTGTAAAGACATACATGCAGGCAGAACACTATACATAATAAATAAATGTTTTAAAAACTGAAATTTTCAGATCCTATATATAAGTGGAAAATACAGTGTTTTCCTATCTGCACCTGACTTATTTTCATTCAAATAATATTTTCGACATTTTTTGCAAATAACATGAGTTGCTTCCCTTTTGAGATTAAATAATGTGCCCCCATTTCTTTAGGCTATTTTCATATCTTAGCCTATTGTGAATTATTCTGGGTTGAACATGAGAGTACAGGCATCTCTTTAGCATCCTGATTTTATTTATTTTGTATATTCCTCACGATTGGATTGCTGAATCATAAGTTAGTTCCTATTTTAATTTTAAAAAGCTCCCATATTATTTCTGAAAATACAGTGCATATTTAACATGTATCCACACTTGATAAACCTGGCATGGGGTAGGATTCATATCCTTCTGTGCCTATATTGGTTTTTAATGGCTGTAACAATTTTTATCTCCAATTTTTATCTGCCTGCCTCTGTCTCCTGACTGCTATATTGAAAACTTTTTATCTATATCTGTTTTTGATTTTATATCTTTGGAAAATGTCTGTTATGGGGTTTTTGTTGTTTTAAGGAGACACCATGGCCAAGACAATTCTTATAAATGACAATATTTAATTGGGGCCAGTGTATACTTTTAGACATTGCGTTCATTATCATCATGGCAGGAATCATGGTAGTGTGTAGGTAGACATGATGCTGGAAGAGCCAAGAGTTCTACATCTTGATCTGAAAGAAACAAGAAAGAGACTGGCATCCTCAAGTAGCTAGGAGAATGCACTCTCAAATCCCACTCTGACCATGACACTCTTCCTCCAACAAAGTCATTCCTCCTCATAGTGCCACTCCCTGGCCCAAACATATTGGAACCATCACAGTGTTGACTCAGATATTTTTATCTAATACATGGTTTGCTATTCACTCCCTGCCTTTTTGTTTTTCTAGTTGTTTCCTCTACTCTGGGGGAGGGGGCTTCAATATAATGTACTGCTACATGTATATGTTTGCTTCTGTGACTGTGCTTATGTTGTCATACCTGTAAAAGTCACTAATAATTTTTTATCTAATGTCAATAATGTAATATGTTGCAACATTCCTTGTTTGCTCAAAATGTCTTAAACCCTTGGCAGGCATTTCCTCAAAACATTCAGTGTCCCACCAGTCACTCCTCTTTGTTCAGTAAAGAAGAGATCTTTATTCCCACAATATCTTTCTATGTCACATTAAAACTAAATGGGCCAAAGAACTACCCACCACTCTCCCTCTGCAAGTAATGACGACTACTGAGAGATACAGCCCCTTCTCCTACCACATGGTAGTGCCTGAATAAACATTAATTTACTAGTCAAGTCTCCCATTAGTCTGCCAAGTTACTTCTCACTTGAGAATAAAGAAATTTTAGGGTTGCCTAACAGAGAACTGTGTTACAAACCATACAACTGGTGCATCTGTGTGGATCTCCTCATAAAATATGTGATTAGGAAAGAAAATAATAAATATTGATCCCCTGTTGTTGTGCACTGGTAGTCTCAGGATTCAGAGGAACTGGGGCGCAGGGACTCCAGTGGTATTGAGTTCTGCAGGTGTAAATGAGTCAGGAAACTGAGGTGGAAGACAGCTCACTTATTAAAATAGAGGTGCTAGATTACATAGCTTGAATAAGAGGAGAGGAGTAGGTGCTAGTGACGTCAGAGGGCTTCCAAGTGTATCAGCTAGATTAGCAGACTGCCAGTCACATGATTTCTGAAAAGTGCTCTGTAAGAAAAATAGAAGTCTAACTGACTTTGTAGTGTAGTCTTTGTCTCTGTGGACTTAAATCAACCCAAACCTGATATGATAGGAAGTGGCCCCACTCTTGCCATGCTCTCTGAGAGCTGTCCAAAGTATAGGAAGTGTTCTACAGTCCTTGGTCTAGCCTGGGAATTCCCACTCAGTCAACCACTGTGTAAAGAAAATTCTCCATTCTTAATTTATTCCTAAGAAGAGTCATGTGACTTAAAATTTTCATCCCACAGTCAAAGCAAGTATATCCTCAATGACACACTGATATCAGTCTGTGCAATAATGTCACTCAATCTCCAAGTCAACAGTACTTCTGCTTCTAAGCTAGAAATTTCTTCTACAGGAAATTGAGGATGATCTCAGAAAATGGAAAGATCTCCCATGCTCATAGATTGGAAGGATCTACATTTTTAAAATGGCCATCCTACCAAAAGCAATCTACAGATTCAATGCAATCCCCATCAAAATTCCAACCCAGTTCTTCATGGAATTGGAAAGACCAATGTACAATATCATATGAAATAACAAAAGACCTAGAATAGCTAAATCCATCCTCAACAACAAGAAAACATCTGCGGGAATCACTATCCCTGACCTCAAGCTATATTACAAGGCAATTGTGCTGAAAACTGCATGGTATTGGTACAGAAATAGGCACGTGGATCAACGGAATAGAATAGAAGATCCAGAAATGAGCCCTCATGTATATGGTCACCTGATTTTTGAATAAGGAGCCGTAAACATTCAATGGAAAAAGGACAACCTATTCAACAAATGGTGCTGGTCCAACTGGCACTCAGCATGCAAAAGAATGAAAATAGACCCTTTCCTTTCTTCTTGTACAAAGCTCAAGTGTAAGTGGATCAAAGATCTCCACATTAAACCAGATACACTGAAACTATTAGATGAGAAAGTAGGGAAAACCTTAGAACACATAGGCACAGGAGAAAATTTTCTGAACAAAACACCAATGGCTCAAGTTCTAAGGTCAAAGATTAACAAATGGGACTTAATGAGATTGCAAAGTTTCTGTAAGGCTAAGGACATTGTCAAGAAAACAAAACGGCAATCAACAGAATGGGAAAAGATCTTTACCAACTCCACATCAGATAGAGGCCTAATATCCAAGGTATACAAAGAACTCAAAAAGCTAGACACTAGAGAATCAAATAACCCTATTAAAAAATGGGGTACAGAGCTAAACAAAACGTTCTCAGTTGAGGAATATCGAATGACTGAGAAACATCTGAGGAAGTGCTCGACATCCTTAGCCATCAGGGAAATGCAAATCAAAACAACCCTGAGATTCCACCTCACACCAGTAAGATTGGCCAAGATCCAAAACTCAGATGACAACAGATGCTGGCGAGGTTGCAGAGAAAGAGGAACACTTCTCCATTGTTGGTGGGGTTGCAAACTAATACAACCACTCTGGAAATCAGTCTGGCGATACCTCAGAAAATTAGACATAGTACTACCTGAAGACCCAGCTATTCTACTTCTGGGCATATACCCCAGAGACACTTTAATACACAACAAAGATATATGCACCACAATGTTCATAACAGCTCTATTTATAATAGCCAGAAGCTGGAAGGAACCCAAATGTCCTTCAGTAGATGAATGGATACAAAAATTGTGGTACATTTACACAATGGAATACTACTCAGCCACCAGAAACAATGACTTAACCAAATTCTTAAGAAAATGGCTGCATCTAGAGAATATCATTCTGAGTGAGATAACCCAGTCACAAAAGAACAGACATAATATGCAGTCACTGATATTGGGATGCTAACCCCAGAGGCTCGCACTGCCCCAGAAACAACTCACAGACTGTATGAAGTCCAAGAAAAAAAGAAAACAAAACAAAACAAAAATAGTCAAGCTCAATCCTTACCCACCAAGAACACATTGACAAATTCCGGGTTGTACCCTGTATTACATGTACTGTCTGCTCATTGTAAAAAAAAATCTTTACACACCAAGAAAACTGACTATTTCCAGGTTGCATCTTGTTTTACATGTACTTTATGCTCATTGTTACTTGTGGGATCTTTATCACACTATCAAACCTTTAAAAAAACAAAAAACAAAAAAAAACAAGTACTGACAAAAATGTATTGTATAATTTTATGCAAAAAATGCCTAAAATCTGTACATTGATCTTTGTTTTGTAAAATAAAGTTGTTAAAAAAAGAAATTTTTTCTATGACACTAATAACCTCACAGACAGGTGAGGGTCTGTGACAGTCCATCACTACATGAAGGTCTGTGATCAACTAATAGCTGCTGGTATATGGAGTTCCTCAGGAGTGTAGCCATTGAAAAATTTACCATGTTTGTGGTGATTTGAATACACTTGGCCCATGGGAACTAGCAATATTAGGAGGTGTGGCCTTGGTGGAATAAGTACATCACTGTGGCAGTAGGTGCTGAAACTCTGCCTGGTGTGGAAGAGTCAGTCTCTCCTAGCTGCAGTCAGATCAAGATGACAAACGCTCAGGTCCTTCTCCAGTACTAAGTATGGACACTGCCATGTTTCCTGTCATAATGATAATGGACTGAACCTCTAAACTAAAAGCCAGCCCCAGTTAAAGGTTTTCCTTTATAAGAGTTGCGTTGGTTATGGTATCTCTTCATAGCAACAGAAACTCTAACTGTGACAATGTTCATGCAAGCAACCATATGTAAATTCAATAGTTCTCAAAAGAAACTAAGTAAGTTACCTAGGGAGAGTGAAGCCAACATTTACTCGGTACCTGAATAAATTGTCAGAGAATAATTTTTTAATGTTTATAGTCATTGGTCATAACAATCTCTTCAATTATACTATTCACTTGTCCAAAAAATATGATCATGATCTTGAAGAACTTTTTACTAAGAGACATGCACTCTATGACTTGCTATGCTTCCTATGATTTTATCATTATAAAAAACTCACTACAAGACATTGCTGAGAACTCTAATTCAGCTTCCTACTGATACTGAACTATGGACTAACCTCTTTCACCTACAGCATAGAAAAAAACTTGGAATTCCCAGCATTTGAGGCTGCTGGCACAGGGTCAAAGTAGGTCTCACAGAATCATGGCACCTTGCTGAAATCATCTTCATTTTCCATCCACAGACTGTCCATCATCCTCAAACACTGACAACAAAATTGAGAGTATTGGCTTCAAAGTCAGGCGTCCCACTGCTGTGTCTATGGGCAAGCTGCCCAAACACTATCTTTCCACTTTAGAGAGGAACTGTTCCCAAACAATTATTGGAGACACATGCAAGCATTTGTGGTACTGTATAGACATAGAGAGTTTGTAAATATTCAACATTACTCTTTAAACTTGGTTCTCTAAGATTTATTAAGTAATAACGGATAATAATATGTATTAGCAGAAATAACATTAGTGTTTAATAAAATAGTAAAAATAATTTGGGATTTGTATTTCTTGTTTTAGTTTTTTTAATTGAACAACGATTAAAAAAACAAAGATAAACTTACAGATTCTAAAGGCATTTTTGCATAACAGTATATGAATACATTCTTGTCAGTACTTGATTTTTTTAAAGGTTTGAAAGAATGCTTTAAAATGTTACTAGTTACAATTAGCTTTAAGTACATGTAAAACAAAATGCAACCTGGAATTAGTCAAAGGTTACTTGGTGTATAAAGATTAAGCATAAAATTTATTTTTTTTTTTTTGGCTTTGTTTTTCTTGAACTTCATGTTCTATCTGGGGTGTTCAGAGCTTTCTGAGGTTAGCATCCAATTATCAGTGACTGTATATTATGTCTGTTCTTTTGTGACTGGGTTATCTCACTCAGGATGATATTCTCTAGATGCATCTATTTTATTAAGAATTTTATAAAGTCATGTTTTCTCATAGCTGAGTAGTACTCCATTGTGTAAATATACCACAATTTTTGTATCCATCCATTTACTGAAGGATATCTGGGTCCTTTCCAGCTTCTGGCTATTATAAACAGAGTTTCTATGACATTGTGGTGCATGTGCCTTTGGTGTATGTTGGAGCTTCTCTGGGGTATATGCCCAGAAGTGGAATAACTGGGTCTTCAGGTAGTACTATGTCCAATTTTCTGAGGAACCACCAGACTGATTTCCAGAATGATTGTATTAGTTTACAACCTCACCAACAGTGGAAAACTGTTCCTCTTTCTCCGCATCCATGCCAGCATCTGCTGTCATCTGAATTTTTTATCTTAGCCATTCTGACTGGTGTGAGGTGAAATCTCAGGGTTGTTTTGATTTGCATTTCCCTGACGACTCAGGATGTTGAGCACTTCCTTACATGCTTCTCACCCATTTGATATTTCTCAACTGAGAACTTTTTATTTAGCTCTGTACCCCATTTTTAAATAAAATTGTTTGATTCTCTGGTGTCTAATTTCTTCAGTTCTTGGTATACCTTAGATATTAGGTGTCTACCAGATGTGGGGTTGGTAAAGATCTTTTTACAATCTTCAATTTTGTTTTCATGCCAGTGTCCTTAGCCATACAGAAACTGTGCAATCTCATTAAGTCCCATTTGTCGATATTTGACCTTAGAGCTTGAGCCATTAGTGTTCTGCTCAGGAAATTTTCTCCTGTGTTCTAAGGTTTTTGCTATTTTTCCCTTCTAATAGTTTCAGTGTACCTGGTTTAATGTGGAGATCATTGATCCACTTGCACTTGTGTTTTGTACAAGGAGATAAGAAATGGTCTGTTTTCATTCTTCCGCATACTGAGTGCCAGTTGGACCAGCACCATTTGTTGAATAGGCTGTCCTTTTTCAATTGAATGTTTACAGCTCCTTTGTCAAAAATCAAGTGACCATATATGTGAGGGCTCATTTCTGGATCTTCTATTCTATTCCATTGAACCACGTACCTATCTCTATACCAGTACCATACAGTTTTTAACACAATTGCCTTATAATATAGGTTGACGTCAGGGATGGTGATTCCTGAAGATGTTTTTTTGTTGTTGAGTATGGATTTCACTATTCTAGGTCTTTTGTTATTCGAGATGAAATTGTATATTGCGCTTTCCAACTCTGTTAAAAATTGGGTTGGAATTTTGTTGAAGATTTCATTGAATCTGTAGATTGCTTTTGGTAAGATGACTTTTTTTTACAATGTTGATCCTTCCAATCCATTAGCATGGGAGATCTTTCCATTTTCTGAGATCTTTCTCAATTGCCTTCTTTACAGATTTGAAGTTCTTGTCATAAAGGTCCTTCACTTGCTTAGTTAGTCACACCAAGGTATTTCGTGTTGTTTGTGACTATTGTGAAAAATACCTTTTCCCAAATTTCTTTCTCCATTTGCTTATCCTTTGAGTACAGGAAGTCTACTGATTTGTTTGAGTTAATTTTATATTCAGCCACTTTTCTGAACTTGTTTATCAGCTGTAGAAGTTCTCTGGTGAAATTTTTGGGGTCACTTACATACACTATCATGTCAACTGCAAACAGTGTTGTTTTTACTTCTTCCTTTCCAATTTGAATCCCTTTGATTTCCTTTTGCTGTCTAATTGCTCCAGTCAGGACTTCCAGTACTATGTTGAATAGGTAGGGCGAGAGTGGGCAGCCTTGTCGAGTCCCTGATTTTACTGGGATTGCTTCAAGTTTTCCACCATTAAGTTTGATGTTGGCTATTGGTTTGCTGTATATTGCTTTTATTATGTTTAGGTATGTGCCTTAGATTCCTGTTATATCCAAGACTTTTAACATGAAGGGGTGTTGAATTTTGTCAAATGCTTTCTCAGCATCTAGTGAGATGACCATGTGGTTGTGTTCTTTGAGTTTGTTTATATGTTGGATTACATTAATCGATTTTTGTATATTAAACCATCCCTGAATCCCATGGATGAAGCCTACTTGATGATGGTGAATGATCATTTCGATATGTTCTTAGATTCGGTTTGCAAGAATTTTGTCGAGTATTTTCATATCAGTGTTCATAAATGAGATTGGTCTGAAGTTCTCTTTCCTTGTAGAGACTTTGTGTGGATTAAGAACTAGGGTTATTATAGCCACAAAAAATGAATAAGGTAGTGTTCCATCTGACTCTATTTTGTGGAATAGTTTGGAGAGTATTGGTATTATTTTGTCAATAAATGTCTGATAGAATTCTGCACTGAACCTATTGGGACCTGAGCTTTGTTTTTGGTTGGGAGGCTTTTGATGGCTGCTTCTATGCATTTAGGTGTTATGGGGTTATTTAGATGGTTTACCTCATCCTGGTTTAACTTTAGTACCTTGTATCTGTCTAAGAATTCATCCATTTCCTCCAGATTTTACAGCTTTGTTGAGTATAGACTTATGTAGTAGTCTTTGATGGTTTCTTGAATTTCCTCAGTTTCAGTTGTTATTTCTCCACTTTCCTTTCTGATTTTGTTAATTTGCATACTCTCTTTGCCCTCTAGTTAGTCTGGCTAAGTGTTTATCAATCTCATTAATTTTCTCAAATAACAAGTTCTTGGTTTTGCTGATTCTTTGAATGGTTCTTTTTGTTTCTATTTGGTCTATTTCTGCTCTGAGTTTGATTATTTCTTGCCATCTACTCCTCTTGGCTGTATCTGCTTCCTTTTGTTCTAGAGCTTTCAACTGTGCCGTCATGTTGCTAGGGTATGCTCTCTTCAGTTTCTTTTTAGAAGCACTAATTGCTATGAGTTTCCCTATCAGTGATGCTTTTATTGCCTCCCATAGGTTTGGGTATGTTGTGTTTTCATTTTCATTAAATTCTAGAGAATCCTTTATTTCTTCTTTGACCATTGTATTTTTTAGTAGAGAATTGTTTAGTTTCCATGTATATATGGGCTTTTTATTGTCTTTCTTGTTATTAAAGACCAGCCTTAGAACATGGTGATCTAACAGGAAGCATGGGAATATTTCAATCTTCTTATATCTATTGAGGCTTGTTCTGTGAACAATTATATGGTCAGTTTTGGAGAAGATGCCATGAGGTGCTGAGAAGGTGTATTCTTTTGTTTCAGGATTAAATGTTCTGTAGATGTCTATTAATTCCAATTGATTCATACCCTGTGCAAGTTTCTCTGCATCCATGTTTAGTTTCTGTTTTCATAATCTGTTCATTGATGAGAGTGTGGTGTTGATATCTCCCACTATTATTGTGTGGGGTGGAATGTATTTTTTGAGCTTTAGTAGGGTTTCTTTTATGAATATGGGTGCTCTTGTGTTTGGAGCATATATGTTAAAGATTGAGAGTTCCTCCTGACAAATTTTCCCTTTAATGAGTAAAAAGTGCCCTTCCTTATCTTTTTTGATAACTTTTGGTTGAAAATCTACTTTGTTCCATATTAGAACGACCACTCAAGCTTCCTTCCTAGGGACATTTGCTTGGAACATTTTTTCCTAAACTTTTACTCTGATATAGTGTCTGTCTTTGTCTCTCAGATGAGTTTCCTGTATGCAGCAAAATACTGAATTCTGTTTATGTATCCAGTCTGATAGCCTATGTCTTTTTATTGGGGAATTGAGTATATTTATGTTAACAGATATTAAGGTATAGTGGTTGCTGTTTCCTGTTATTTTTGCTTTTAGAGGTAGAATTATGCCTGTTCGTCTTTCTTCTTTTGGTTTTCTTGCTTAGGTATTTTCTTGTTTTTACTAGGATGTAAATTCCCTCCTTGTATTAGGTTTTCCATCTATAATTCACTGTAGTGCTGGGTTTGTGGTCAGATATTGTATAAATTTAGTTTTGTCCTTGAATATCTTGGTCTCTCGATCTATGGTGATTGAGAGTTTTGCTGAGTATAGCAGCTTGGGTTGACACTTGTGTTCTCTTAGGGTCTGCATGATGTCTGTCCAGGCTCTTCTAGCTTTCATAATCTCTGTTGAGAAGTCGGGAGTGATTCTGATTGGTCTGCCTTTAGATGGTACATGACCTTTTTCCCTTAATACTTTTAGTATGCTTTCTTTGCTTTGGGGACTTGGTGTTTTGACTATTATGCGTCAGGAGGAATTTCTTTTCTGGTTCACTCTATTTGGAGTTCTGTAGGCTTCTTTTATGCTCATAGTCATCTCATTCTTAAGGGTAGAGAAGTTTTCTTCTATGATTTTGTTGAAGATATTTACTGTGCCTCTTAGTTGATATTCTTCGCCCTCTTCTATTCCTATTGTTTTTAGGTTTGGTCTTCTCATTGTGTCCTAGATCTCCTGGACATTTTGGGTTAGGAGCTTTTTGGCTTTTGCATCTTCTCTGACTGTTTTTTCTATGTTTTCAATGTTGTCTTCAGCCCCCGAGATTCTCTCTTCCATCTCTTGTAGTCTATTAGAGATGCTTGCATTTGTGACTACTGATTTCTTTTGTAGGTTTTCTCCCTCCAAGATTGTCTCTTTTAGTGTTTCCTTTATTGTTTACATTTCCATTTTAAATTTCTTCTTCAATTCCTTCATCTCTTTGGTTCTGTTTTCCTCTAGTTCTTTGATTTCCTTGAGTGTTTTCCTTGTTTCCTCTTTAAAAGTTTCTATTTCTTTATGCTTTTCTTCCCATTCTTGTTTAAGGATATCTATCATCATCTTCAGGTATGATTTCGGGTCTGATTCTTCTTTTTCTGGAGTCTTTGTCATTCTGCTGTTTGCTGTGATCTGGGTTCTAGTGTTGCCACATTGTTTTTGTTTCCATTGGGTAAGTTCTTTTGCTTTCCTCTTCGAATCTTGTTGTCTGTGATTATATGTGGCCTTGTTGTGAGTGATTGGTTCCCATCTCTTCAATGTACCTTACCTGTGTCCCTGGATCTCTGCTGATCCCAATGGCAGATGGCCTAAGTGTTTGGTCTGCATGCACGGGCCCTCCGGGTAGAAACCGTGTCTCTGTCCCTCTGAACCAATCGGGGCAGGGTGCTTTATCCATGAGCTTGGCCCAGACATCTCTGTGCCCACCGTCTACTCACAGTGCAGTCTCACCAGGCCTGAGTCCCTGGATCTTCGCTGTTCCCGAGACTCAGATGGCCTGGGTGTTTGGTCTACATGTACGGGCCCTTTGGGTGGAAACCGAGTTCTTATGGCAGAGTTCCTGTTTCCCTGAACCAATGGGGGAAGACGCTTTCTGCATGCTCAGCCCTGACTTCTCTGTGCCCCGGCTACTTGCAGCACACTCTCACCAGACCTGTGTCCCAGGATCTCTGCTGTTACTGGTGGCCGGGATTTGTTTTTCATTGTTTTTATTGTTGTTTTGTTTTTTAACCAAAGTCTTACTTCAGAGTTCAAGGTAGCATCAAACCCCTTGTGTATCATAAGCTAGACTCAAACTCATGATCATCCTGCCATCACCTCACGTATTCAAATTCAGAAATGTACCACCATGCCTGGTCAAGACTGGAGTAATTAGTGGCACATGCCTTTAATCTAACACTTGGGAGGCAGGGACAGGCCCATTTCTTTAGTTTGAGACTAGCATGGTCTACATAGCAAGTTCTTGGACATCCAGGTCTACATAGAAAGAATTTATTACAGAGAAAGGAGAGAGAGAGAGAGAGAGAGAGAGAGAGAGAGAGAGAGAGAGAGAGAGAGAGAGAGAGACTGTTCATTAAACTAGTATTGACTTATGAGTTCATATCACACTTATAATCTGCTTATGCACTAATGTCTCTTCATTATGGTCTATCTCTGAATTTGGATCATTACGTAGTTTGAAATTTTTTCTTAGTATAATATGTTAAAACAACTGCCACTTTTATCATTCAGAGAATTTCATCATAATAATTGAAAGTGTTAATTTATGTTCTTGTGCTTTAAATTGTAAGTCCTTTATATACAATGCATCATTGTGCATTGTTTTCAATATTCCTCCGTTCTTACTCACATCTGTGTCCTAAGTAGACCATAAGAAACTTTGTTCTTAGTAAATGAAAGAGAACCAAGAGCATGTGCAAATCAAAACAACCTCAGACTCAATGATCGTATACTGGGATGGAGAGGTGGCTAGGCAGTTAAAGCCGTGCTCTTGCAGAGGATCCAGCTGGATTCCCAGTACCCACATGGTCACTCACAACCATCTCTAACTCAAGTTCCAGGGTCTCTGATATTCTCTTCTGGCCTTCATAAGCACCAGGCCCATGTGAGGTATGTATCCATTCACGCAGGCAAAACACTCATGCACATAAAATAAGACAAGTGCACTAAAAATGATATCATGCTGACTTGTAGTTCAGTTTTAGCTGAAGTTTGCATAGGAATTGCCCCCAAGGGCTCATTTAATAAAATTTTGGTCACTATCTTTTCACATTATTGGAAGGTGATAAGACTATTGGGAGACTGGTTGAGCCTTAGAAGAAAGCTGAACTGTGTGGGAATTCCCTAGAAAGGATTGTCTACACGTAGGCCACCACCAAGTGGGAAGTGTTGCCTCTCAAGTGTTTTTCACCATGACATTTTATGTAGCTATAAGCCCCAAAAGAGTGGCTCCAAATGACCATAAACTGAAACCTCTAAGACCAATAGGAAAAATAAACATTTCCTTCTTTTAAGTTGCCAACCTTGAATAGTTTGACAAAGCAACAAGAAGCTGGGACAGCTACTGTATCATGTATGTGGTGACTCCTAAACAGGACTGTATTGTGTAGAAAACAAACTCTACATGCTTTGTGCTGGGCTGTAGCTTCTTAGAGCCTGAATATAGAAGATTCTATGTGTGAATTATAGAGGATATTGTAGCTACTCTTGGGAGATGGACATATTTTTTAATCATATTCCAGTGCATATAAAAATAACTTCCTTTATGACTGAGTTTGGAGTAAAAAGTTGCTTGAATTAACCATCATTATAGACTTTTTAATATGCATGCATATGAGCTAGTTCTCTGATAATGATGGTGCTAGAAATTTAACTGATACCTCATAAAGGAAATGTAATAAATCACAAGAATTTTCTAGCACAGGAATTTCATAAAACCTTGGAAATGACTCAGGGCCAAAGTTAAGGTCACAAGAAAGAAAAGAGTCAGTTCCAGGAGCTGACTGTGAAACAGGTGGGCAAGCTTCAGAGACTGCTCACCCATGCCCACGCTAACAAATCTATGAGCACTGACTGGAAGGAACCCTGCCAGGGCTGGGAATGGATTTAAGACACTGGTGATGTTTGTTTTAAGGGTGACTGATATCCAAAGTGTCTCACTAGCAAAATGTATTCCTGTTCTGGCATTCAAAAATCTGTCACAAGCTCCATGAAAATATGCCAGATGGTGGACACCATGGAGAATTTAAGGCTGCTAAACACATCTCTGCTCCTTACTGAAAAGAGTTCAAATTTTGTCAAAAGAGTGGAAATACCTGCCAAAGATCAAATCTTTTACATAGGAATAAGAAGCAACTATTTGTGTTCTTTTATTTTATTTTATTTTCACTGAAAATGAAATATGAACATATATTTATTAGGATGCTCAACAATGAACATGTTCCACTTTCTTCACTCGAGGGAGAATACAGCTGACCCATGTTGTGGGAGGAACAGGATAAAGGCTCCCAACACAGGTGTCAAACTGCTCCACGAGAAATCCCCATTCACCGAGGAGAGGGTGTTAACATTGTCTCTGCTGTAAGTTCCAGCCAAATCGCCATGACTTCCCCAGAATCTCTTTGAGCTGTTACTGCCTCGGATACAGAAGAATATGTTACATCTAACAGAAACACACAGAACATTAATAAATGGCACCCAGACATAGGCCTAACATCAAATTTCTTCAAATGATAGTGGGGGGTGGAGGACTACTGCTACCCAAAGTTTCTCAATGGTGATAACATTTATGGAGACCTTACATCAAAGGCACAAGAAACCAATGTCACTGTCATCCTACCCTGCTCAGTGGAAGAAGTCTGCAGATGAAAGTACAGACTGTCCCCAGCTTAAGTTTATCCTGGTTCTTTCCACTGTTAATGGTGACATTCTACCTTTCACCTGCCTTAGCTATCATTTCTTTTTTTTTTTAAGGCTAAAAAAAAATGGTATAAGAGGACAAGGAGATGGTAAAAAAAAAAAAAAAAAAAAAAAAAAAAAAAAAAAAAAAAAAAAAAAAACCTGTTAAGACAAAAATTAAATAAAAATACAAAAACCAGTGTAATACAATATAATAGAAACTGGCTGAAATAGTACATGCCAACAGACAATGTGATACACAAACAGAGTAGGAGTAGGCAGTTAAGGGTAGAGGTCACAGCCTACACCAGGAGCCTTTTAATAGACTGCTGAATGGACCGGATCTGCTGCTTCAGTTGAGAGCCTTCTTTGATGGTAACAGAACAGGCGATGACCGGTCTGGAGACTCCACAAGCCCGTCTTAAAGCCTGCTTGGAGCGCACAAATACATAGGGCACATTCTTGTCTTCACACAGCAGAGGGAGGTGCAGGATGATCTCCAAGGGCTCAGCGTCTGCTGCCATCACAATGAATTCAGAGATGCCTCTGTTGAGGGTTTTGGTGGCTTCATTGGCTCCTTTCCGAAGCTGCTTGTAGTTGCACGACTGTTGAACAAGGTCCAGCAGCTTCTTGGTGAGGTGGGCATTTGCGAGGGGACAGGCCTTTGGATTCACATCAGTCTCTGTCATGGCTGCGGTGCGCCGGCCTCGCCGAGACTCGATTACAGCCCACCTCAGACAGACTGAACTGTGTTCTTTTATTTTTTTAAAAAAATGCAGTTATGTTTAATAAAGACAGCCATATACAACCACGCACCATCCTAAACATGTGCCACATTGTCTAATAGACAGTCTTTGTAGATGATGAGGACACAGCTAGATGATTTCCTCAGCTCAGAAAAGTTATTTGTGTTTATATTTCTTTAGATGTGCATGCAAGGAGCCAAAATTCAGTCCACAGAGCACATATTGGGTGACCTGCAGTTGCTTGCAACTCCAACTCCAGGGGATTCTATGACTTGGCTTTAAAAGAAGATAAATTACCCAGCATCCTGGAGTTATTGAGTATTAATGGGTCCTGAGGAGAGCTGAGTGGGACTATGTTGGGAAGAATAGTGGATTGGAAAGGAAATAAAAAGGATAACAGGGAGCAAAAAGAAATGACTGCAAGTACAGTGTGTTGTATATGTTTGAAGCTATAAAACATAATAATAATAATAATAATAATAATAATAATGCTGAATATAACCTGAAGGAAGAACAGAATACTATCAGGCTGACATGATAGCACAGTGATTAAAAGTGCTTGCCATCTGCCTTAGGGTTTAATTGATGTGAAGCGACAACATGATCAAGGCAAGTCTTATAAAAGAAAACATTTAATTGGGCTGGCTTACAGTTTCAGAGGTTCAGTCTGTTATCATCATGGTAGGAAACATGGCAGCATCCAGGCAGACATGTTTCTGGAAGAACCAAGAGTTCTATATCTCGATTCACACAAAGCAGAAGGGGACTGTATCACTGGGAGTAACTTGAGCTCATATATGAGAACTCAAAGCCCAGTTACACACTTTCTCCACCAAGGCCACACCTACTTCAACAAGACCATACCACATAATAGTGTCACTCCCTATAAGCAAAGCATTCAATCACGTGAGTCTATGGGGGGACAAACTATCCAGACCTGCACATTATTAAACCTCATCATCTGAGTTCCGTCCCTTGAAATCACGTGGAAGAAATAGGAAACAGCCACCTGCAAGAGTTGTCTGAGCTTGATACATGTGCATGGCGTGAGCATACACATGTATGCACATATGTGCGCACACACATATACACACAATAAATAGATATTTCTAAATAACCTGTTATTGTCTATGCTAACATTTGCTTATCAGAATAAGACAGTGTCAGCCAACAAGAAATGACAGTACAGGAGAAGCCATTGTTCTCTACAGTACAATTTAAGTGAGTCAGAGCCATTGAAACCTGTTAGCAGCACCTGGCATTTTTATTTGTTCTCCTGGCTCAAGAGTGATTGGAATTGTCACTGAAGAGGCTTCAATTTAATTCAACAAATACATGTTGGTCTCAACATAAAGCACCGTAGTGAAAATACGGATTGGGAGCAGAGGCCTGTTTGCTAAGGAGTTTGTGATGGAGGAGGAGGTGGGATAGTTGGCATGTCTTCAGAGTACAAGGTAGACAAAGGAAAGTGAGAATACCCAGGTAACCAGATGCCCTGAGTGACATAACTTGGTGTCTCATTGTCATCACCTGGAAAATGGGGACACCATGATCATGCCACAGGTTTGAAGTGAGCATTAAATGGGCCAATGCATGCAGATTCTTAAAACAATGACATAGAAAACTCCACCACAGAAGTTACAACTGTTGGAGAAGGGCAGCGTGAGGGCCAGAGTGCTACACAAAACAACATACTACACGTACTGTAAAGGGTCAGAAAAGGTTTGGGAGAAGAAAATGCTGCTTGAAATGGGTTCATAAAACCAGGCACCATTTTGAAAACTGTACAGTGGACTGTGTGGAACAAGAAAGAGAGTAGATAAAGGAAACTAAACCACATCACCACATTTCAGATAAGATTTATCAGAAATTCAGTTCCAAGGATGGAATTATCATCAGGACGTTCAAAAAAACACATACTAACATGTCAAAAGAAATCCAGAACAACTTGGCAACCATAACTCAATCATTTAACTGCACATCTGAGGACAGGATGTGTTTTGGGAAAGAGGAAAGTCATTTGAACTATCCCTAAGAGGTGAGGAGTCAGAAATGTCTCCTGATAACTCAAAACAGAAACAAGCAGACCCTGCTGTGGTTGAAGATATTTACTTAGATAGATAGACAGACAGACAGACAGACAGACAGACAGACAGGCAGGCAGGCAGGCAGGCAGGCAGATAGATAGATAGATAGATAGATAGATAGATAGATAGATAGATAGATTGATAGATAGATAGATGATAGATAGATAGATAGATAGATAGATAGATAGACAGATATATAGATGATAGAGATTAAAATACTGTAATAATTTTTCCATATTGCATGATTCATCATTTATAAAGGCAAACACCCCATTGCTGGCTTATATTTTCATACAGTTTTAGAGAATCTTTTTATAAAATTAAAGTAAAAACACATTTACCATTTGCCCCACTACCACCAAAGTATCATTTCCTGCTTGGATATCATGACAACTGGGATTCTTAGTAGACAATCACTGCTGCCATGACCGCAGTCTGAAGTGAAGGTCTGCAGAGTCTTTTGGGTTCTCATCTAATGCTGTGACCCCAGGATTACCATAGGTACAGCCCCTTCCCAACCAATTTTCCATAAATGAAGAGTTGGGTATGAAGGGAACAAATGTTCTGAGCCTCGGGAGGCTGATGTGGGAATGCTAGCCTAGAGGCAACCTGGGTTGCACAGTGAGGACTCTGTCTCAAGAAAAAAAGAAATGGCTGCAATAAATTGCACTGAATTACTAGATGAAGTGTGTGGCTTTGTGTTACCATGAAAGCAAAGCTAAAGTTATTATTGCTTCCCGATCTGGGAGAGGGGAGTGGTAACAGCGGCAGCAGAATGCCTGTGCTAGTCAAATGAGACGAAATGAGATAAAAATGAAATAAATAAAACAGCATGCAAATACTGAGCCCTGTTATTTGGACCTGTTGTTTTGATTGTTTGCACCTACCTATGCAGCTGTGAACATATGTCACATATAAAATTGCCACTGGAAAGAACCACAAGCTAAGTGATTACCCACTAAAAGGAAAGAAGATTGGCAGTAGCTGCTGCCGAAATCCAGGGATATTTATTTTTTACTTCAGACTTGGGCGCGTTCTTGCAGCTGTGTGTTTTATATTACAGCCTGTCTGGGTTTTGTAGAGAAGAGAGTAAACACTTTGGCAAAGAGCTGTGTGTGGCTAACATGTTTCTTTTGAAATATATACATTCATTTTGTTTTATGTGTGTGGGTGTTTTGTCTACATGAATGTATGTGCATGTTTCTGTATGTGTGGTGCCCACAAAGGCCAGATTTTGTCTACATGAATGTATGTGCATGTTTCTGTATGTGTGGTGCCCACAAAGGCCAGAAGAGGCACTGGTTGGGAAACTAGAGTTCCAAATGTAAACTTTGTTGGAACTGGGAATCTAACCTAGTTCCTCTGTAAGAGCATAGTTCATATGTGTGACAGTAAGTAAAATTTAAATAGGTTATTAAAATTACTATATTGTTACTATTATTTAAAGTAAATTTATCTCAACAATTGTGGTTTTTGTTTATTATAAAGCAGTCTCTTAACACAACCTTCAGTTTTATATCATTTATATTTAAGCTTTGGGCATCATTTTATCCCTTGAACTAATATTTCATTCCATCTTATAAAAGTAAGTACAAATTATTTTCATAGAAAATGAAAAGGGTAAGAGTATGAGATCTCTTAAAATAACTCTAATTTGGAAAGGATACTGGATGACAGTGACATTTAATCATGAGGTGGCTCTATCTGTCTTTACCTAAAGTACCTCTAATTTGGAAAGGAGACATGAGGCTGGTGATATTTAATCATGAGATGGCTCTGTCTGTCTTTATCTAAAGATAAAATTATATGACTAAAACTCCTGCCACCAGAATTAGAATAATCAATACCTGAGTCTCCCATTCCTTATGTCTTTACAAACATAAAGTTAGGTCTATATTTAGCACAGCATTTACTACCATTTTCATCTAAGAACCAAGGAATTCTATCTAAGTAACCTATACCATCTGATGGCATATTATTTCTTCCTTCACATTCTCTCAATATTAGTAATTAAGTTTTTAATTAAGCATTTTACTGTGAAATCATTAAAAATAACATCACTTATAAGAAATAATACAAAGAAACACCATGCGACATTTACTTGGTCTTTCCTAGTGGGAACAGCTTGCAAAATCACACAATGTCACAAGCAGGACACCGATGTAGATACCCAACACACCCATCACCACAAGGCCCTCACATTGACTTGTTATGGCCATACCCACCTCCCTTCTCCTTCTATCTCCTTAGTCCTGTCAGTTATCAATTTATTTCCATGCCTATAATGTTTTTATTTTAAGAATATCACATAGTGAATCACACAAAGTATGACTTTGATAATCAGCTCTTTTATGATGCATCATTTCCTAGACATCCATCTAACCTGCTATGTGTGTCAATATCCTGTTCCTACTCATCGCTAAGTAGTGTTCCATAACATGGAGAAATTACAGCTGCGTACATTGTCACCTATTTAAAGACATTGTGATAGTTTCTATATGCTTGGCCCAGGAAGTAGCAATATTAGGAAGTGTAGCGTTGTTGGAGTAAGTGTGTCATTGTAGGTGTGGGCATAAGACCCTCATTCTAGCTGCCTGGAAGTCAGCCTTCTACTAGCAGCTTTCAGATGAAAATGTAGGACTCTTAACTCTGCCTGCATCATACATGCCTAGATGTTGCCCTCTTTCACCTTGATGATAAAGGACTGAACCTCTGAACCTGTTAGCCAGCCCCAATTAAATGTTACCCTTTATAAGACTTGCTTCGGTCATGGTATCTGTTTATAACACTAAAACCCTAAGACAGATATCATACTTAAACCTGTTGCTGTAAATATAAATGAATATCTAGAAAACTGCTATGCTTAATTTTTAATTATACATAGTTTAAAGTATGTGTCCAAGCATGTACATGATATGGCACCACACATCATATCAAAGGACAATGTTTTGGAGCTGCTTTATTTCCCTCTACTATGTGGGAAGCAGGGAACCAACTGAGATGGTCAGGCTTGACAATAAGGGTTTTAACCCACTGAGCCTCTCACTGGTCCCTGTAGGCTTATAGTTTTTAAAACCTCTATTAACAAAGGGTTCTTAAATGCTTCAAACTCCCTTCTACCATAGCCCACCTACCAGAGGTACAGAGAAAAAAGGTTACTAAGAAACAGAGGTTGTGGACATGTTCAGAAGTTTTTCTTTGGGACAATTCCAATCTTTCTTGTCAGGATATCAGCAGTCCAGTCCAAAATACCAAACATGAACCAGAAACAGTGGCCCAATCCAGAAGAAACCAGCAGGTTCTACTTAATTGGCATGAGTCTGTAGAAATGACAAGAAGCAGCCAGACTACCACAAGGCAAATGTCTCACATAAAATTACAACAAGCAGAGGTTAGCATAGACCAGCAAAGCATTGCAAGGTGAACCAATGCAGGAGAGTCCTCACACTGCCTGTGAGGCTCTATTTATATTCTTTTGACACATCACATGCCCTCTCAAGCATACACTTAAGCAAAATATCACACACCATTTTCACAAAGACAGTATCCTCCATAAAAACACCATGTTTGCTCCAGCAAAACATCCTTTATAAGACAGCTTCCAGAAAATATCACATGACATAACCAAATCTCCAAAGAAACCAGGAATTTCTACTTTGGGTCCCTTCTCTTAGTTTTTAAATGTGTTTAATTAACATATGTTACTTATATTTATAATGGGTTTATTATAACATTTTCACATATGTGCATTTGATCCTATTCGCTCTTCCCTCTATTTCTCTTTTATCTCCCCATTCTACCTCTGATCATCTCCTCTTCCTCTTTCCAACCAGTCCCAACATTGATCAGGGCTCTGTAGAAGAATATAACCCATAGAAGTAGTGTATATTAAAGGGTATTTAATAGGTTGTCTCATCTGGTATGTGCTGGGTAGTCCAACAGTGACCATCTGCATGCTGAAGCTAAGGACCCTATAGCTGATCAGTTTATGAGGCCAGATGCCTCTGCAGTGGCCATTTGCATGCTGGAGAGGCTGAGAGTTGCTCAATCCCGTAGTTTCTCAGCCAATAAGGCTGGAGCCTCGGCAGTTTCATTCTGGAACTGAGGGCCTGAAGTGTTCCTGCAGAATCACTGCTGTTAGCCAAAGAAGCTGCATTCTGATATCCACAAAGGAAGAAAGCTCAGTGGCAGCAGCAATAGCAGCAGCAGAGTAGATGAACTTACCAGTCAAACACCAAGTCAAGACAGAGAAAAGCAAAACCTCATCACTTGGGTCTTCTTACATCTAAGTAGAGGTAGAAGGATTGGCCCATATTTACAGTGAGTCTCCAATAAACCTAATCAAGAAAAACCCTTAAAGGCAAACCGAAAGGCTTACCTAATTTAGATAACCCTTCTTATATGTACTCAGAGACTTGTCTCTTAATAGATTCAGATCCAGTTGTATTGACAACCAAATTAACCATCACACCCTTTCTACTTCAGTGTGTGTATGTGTGTGTGCTCACACACATGCGCATCTATGTACCTGTTTTTATATGAGTGTGGGCCTTTGTGTATGTGCTTGTGTGTATTTGTGTGTATGTGTATGGAATGGGGGTACAAACAAGGTTTATGGTAGCTTAACACAAGCTGGAGTCATCAGTGATGAAGAAGCCTCATTAGATCTTGCTGTAAGCAAGACTGTAGAGCATTTTCTTAATTATTGATGTCACTGATGGAGGAGACCCAGCTCACTGTGAAAGATGTCACCCCTGGGCTGGTAGTTCTGGGTTTTTATGAAAGCAAGCTGAGCAAGCTATAGTGAGCAAGCCAAAATCCAGCACTACTCAATGGCCTCTGCATTAGCTCCTGCCTCTAGGTTTCTGCCCTGTTTGGGTTTCTGTCCTGACTTCCTTAGATAACAAACAAGGATGTAGAAGTGTAAGCCAAATAAACCCATTCCTTCCCACAGTTCTTTAAACGTGATGTTCCATCACAAAATTGGCAACCCTAAAACATCATGTGTGTATATTTGTGTGTGTGCTTGCATGTGTATGTGCAGATGTGTATGCATACATATGTGTGTGCATTGTGTATACCTATGTGGGGTGAATATGTGTGTGTGTGTGTGTGTGTGTGTGTGTGTGTGTGGTTGTTGTTGTTGCTGATGATGATGTCATTGTTATTATTGTTGTTTTGTTGTTGCTGCTGCTGCTGTTTTGAATTTTGAGACAGGATCTCCTGTAGTCCAAGTTGGCCTTGAACTTGCTATTTGTAGTGGCTATTTCTGGTTGTCAGCTTTACTATATCTGGAATGAACCACAGTCCAGAATTGGGAGGCTCACCTTTGATCCTGATCTTGAGGTATAAAGGCTATGAATCTTAGGACACTAAAGCAAAGAGATCACTAACCTCAAGGTCATCTGGGACAAAGCAAGTCCCAGATCCAGGTGTGGTGTACACACTTTAAATCTTGGACACACCTTCTGTTGGAGACCTACGTAAGGACATTGGAAGAAGAAAGAGCTGGCTCTCTTTGCCTACTTGCATTGTGGGACTGAGCATCTGCTAGATCCTTTAACTTCACAGCTGTTGTTGACTATTGCTGAAGAGTTGGACTACAGACTGAAAGTCACCAACAAATTCCTTGCTATATAGAGACTACCCATAAGTTCTGTGACTCTAGAGAACCCTAATACACTGTGTAACCAATAACAACCTTAAATTCTTAAGCCTCCTGTGTCTACCTCCCTAATGTTAGAATACCAGATGTGTGCACTGAGTCCAGAAGATGCCATTATAAGATGTTTAAATGAGAAGAGATGATGTGCCCATTTTCTGTGTTGTACTTTGGCTTAGACTCAGACAACTATTGAGAAACCATAGCCACAGATGCCAATGGAGAGGGCTTCATCTATTCTAAAAGGCAGATGTCCATCTAGTGTCTTCTTCCAAACACACTCATCAGTGAGCTCTTCCATGTTTTTGTCAGAAGCAAGGCCAACACAAACCAAGTATGAGTCCTCAAGCCAGCAGGCCAACAGGGAACTCTCTGAACCATGTGTGCACTCTGAGATTGCCAAAGACCTTCTAAGAGTTGTGCCTCACAAGAATCCTTCTACATTACACTTCCAATGTTGTTGTCCTGATGCTGAGATAGAAGTCTGAGGATACCAGACTGTCCTGAGCTCAGTGCAAAATGGCAGAATCCCTTTGTCAGTGGGGTTTTCTCTTCTCTGGGGGAACTTGGGCCCATCTGCATTGACTACCTGAGGAATGTCACCATAGTTCTACCCCTGGGATTACTGGAATGCTTCCCCCAATCTAATGAGACATCTCAATAGCCTTAGCCTTCAGCCAATGACTTTTGCCCACCCTGTATAGTCTCACCCTCTATCCTAAAACTATATAACCCTTGGTTCATCCTGAATAAAGTGTATGTGTGTAAACCTACCCAAATTAAAGATATATGCACAAGCTAAGATCATCTCAGAAAGAAGGCCACTCACTCCCAGATGGACCAAGATCCTGCCCCTCCAGAGCCTGCTTCATTTTCTTGCCCTATGTGTAGCAGCATCTGGACACCCTGAGAAGAAGAAAGCAGAAGACATGGAACCACATGCATGTGTCCTTGCAAAGAAGATGTGGATGCTATTCATTATCCACAAATGACAGCAGCATAATAGAAATCATCTGCGCTTGCCTTTGAAAGCAAACAGCAAAAGAAATAGTTGTTTCTTTTGTTTAAAAGGATTTCCCAAACACCCCTATCCAGAAACTATTTATCAAGAGGCCAGCAAAATGGCAAACACCCTGCAGTGTAAATGTAGAGTACAAAACACTAAGGTAGCATCGTTCTCAAAACTATGAATGATATTAGAATTCCTAGTGAGGAGCTCCGATGAAGAAGGTGAGTCAGAATTATATTGCTGGTAAGTAATTAAACGCCAGCAGACATGTAGTATGATGTCTGGGAGAGTTCTTCTTTAAAACATAGCCCTTTAGTTGGTGTCTCTCTATGTTGTGTTTATAAAAATATAGAAAGAGAAGGAATATGTTTGCTGGGTGTGCAGTCAGGTATGGGAGAAGGTGATGCCTCTATGAGCCCATGTTGAGGCACCCCTTCCCCCTGGGGGACCAGCCAAATGATGGTATGGTATAGAATATTTATTTATTCAGGGTATGGGGAAGAGAGTTAAAAAGGGTAGTGGAGACAGAGAAAGTCAGAAAAATAGAGAGAGACAGAGAGGGGAGAGAGAGAGAGAGAGAGAGAGAGAGAGAGAGAGAGAGAGAGAGAGAGAGTAGGGAAGTAGAGGCTGGCTATGAGCATGTGAAGAAATAAGGGGGGAAGGAAATGGGGGAAGAGGGGAAAGAGATGAGAGGACAGAGTGAGGCCAGGAAGGCAAGAGAGCAAGAGAGAGCTGAGGGGGGCAAGCAGCCCCTTTTATAGTGAGCCAGGCACACCTGGCTGTTTCCAGGTAACTGTGGGGTGGAGCCTAAACTAAATGCTAACACTCTAGAAATAGCTAGGGTGGAAAACCATATATGATCTTTTACATATATTCCCATCAGGTTCATACTACTTGTTATGCCAAGTAGTAGAAAACAGAAAAATACCCCCTCTGAGTTATTTACTGGATAGACAGGTTGCAATGAATTAGAGCCTAAATCATAATGACCAGGGCCATCAGTGAATAATACCACTGCCCATACATGAACAGCATATAGAAGTGCAGAGACAGCTTCTACAGAAAATGGAAGGTTAGTACGTTCTTAATATGTTGTAAAAAAGGCTAAGGCCATGACTGTATTGTTAGTCATTTGAGATGGTTTTTATAGTTTTGTGGGACAGTGGTCACAGCAGTTTGAAGAGTCACTGACACTTACCCTGGGTCACATTATCTAAGTTCTTCACATTTTTACACAGCGCAGTTCTCACTGTAATGCTTTCAGGTTGCCATCAATTCCTCAACTTTGTAGAGCTGCTTAGGATAGTTGAGTTGCTTCTTCAATGTTGCTGTCAATGTCATTACAAATCTCATGTCTTGAAACAAAATTGTTGCATTGTCTCAGGGGCTGACATTCAGATGTTCAAAACACAATGGTATTGCTGTGCCATGTCTCTGCCAAGGCCATTGACAGTCTCCTGCCTCTTCCGTCTTCTTGTGCTCCCAGCTGTGCATTGGCTTCTGAACGTATCACTCCCTACTCTGCCTTCATCTCAGCATCACCTCCTCCTCTGAATGGCATTCTTAACTCCTTTGCCTTTTCCTCCATCAATGACACTTGTTATCAGATTAAGGGCCCACTTGAATGCCAGGGTAATGTCTCCTCACATTCTGTAACTTAATTATTCCCGTCATGTCTCTGGAAAAAAAAAATACTGGAGTTCTGAAAATATATACATAGGTTCTGAAGGTTTAGAAATGTACGTATCCTTTGAAGCATCACAGTTAACTGAGCACAGTTCACCAATATCTGCACAGGTACCAAGGGTCACATTTCAGCTCTCTTACCTCAGAGTACATGCCCCTTAGAATGCCACTATTTTTGACTACTCTCTGACAAGCTCCTTAGTAATCCAGTGAAAATATTCATTACTTGGAAAACGTAATAAGTACCTAACATGTCATATCTGTAAGGCATTATTAACCTTTGTTAAAACACATGAAGTTGAAAACCATTCAATCCATATGCTGTGCACCGTTTGCAAAGTGACTTACTTTATTCAGAAATTACCAAAATAAGCTGCCACCTCATCCTCTGGCTCCAGTCTTTTTAAATTACATTGATCCACTACTGTGGGACAGTTGGTTTTAAATACTAATGGACAACTCTGACAACTTAAAAATTTCCTCATCCTAATCCAAAGAAAGTGGCTTGTCTTTGAAGATTTGGTGAGTGTAGTCAGTCAGAAAACTACAGTTGTCTGGTCCTCAAACTGTAAGTGAGTCTGCATAGGTGGCTTATGTTGAGGACTGGGGTGCAGACCCACCCCCACAGAGATAGCATCAATTACCTGTAAATTCTCTCCTCAAAATTTATTTTCTCATCTTTTATCTTTTTTTTAAGATGCTATCCCACAAGTGATGGAGAGAAAGCATCCGTTGGAGAACAAATGGAAAGAGAATAGAAGTTTTTTACTTCATTTGTCTAACAGAGAAACTCATTCTCTACACAACTGTCTAGAGATAGACAATCATCTACCCCATATTTTCCCAGTCTATAACAAAACAACTATTCAGAGGCATGATAAGCACCCCCAAAACTACAGCAGAATGGAGCACCCCTAAAGCAAATTAGAAGACAACCACATTTCAAAGAAGTAGCATGTGTGTAGACTCCAAGGCAGAGTCCTTTGGCATATGTACCCTGTTATTGCTTTGGGAATAGACACCTACTTGCATACTGCACAGATTTGTTGCAAGATTCAAACAAACAATTAAAAAATAGTCACAGCACCTGTAAAATTAGTCACAGAGTGTGAAAAATTACCCCTTGCATTTCAGATGTAGAATATAATTTCTGGACGCAGATAGAAAATACCTGGACCAACCATGAAAATATGTGTGTTTCTTAATATTATATGTTAATGAGCAACATGTTATTTATAACTACTTTTACTTTTGCATCAGAGTCTCATGTGGCCCAGGCTGGCTTCAAAGTTGCTACATAACCAAGGATGACTTTGAACTTCTTGTCTTCTGTCTCCACTTCCCCAGAAAGGAAGAGTCAAAAAAATAAGCAAGGAGACTGAGATACTGCCTAGTTAGACTAAGTACAGCTCTAACACAGCTAGAGACTTTCTTAAAAGTGGAATTGTGAGGAAATTCTGCTAATTAAAGTTGAAGTCTACTATTGACAGAATAGCCTTGGTGTGTAATGGAGAACCCCATTCATTAGCAAGGTTTCTCCTCCCCTGACCTTGCCCAGGGAGTTCTAAGTCCCTACACTCACCTCTAGCTGAGGAATATCATGTAGCCTCAATTAGCTTATAGGACTAATATCCTTTCTCCCGACAAAGGTTCAGCTAGCACCTAAGATTCTGAAATGTTCCCTATGCTAATAAAGCATTCCAGGTACTTTAAGCCCCAGCCAATGGCATTTGTTCATCGTGAATGTCCCTACCCTGAGTCCCTAAAAACTTCATAAGCCTTCTAAACTTGATCTGCCTACTGACTGTGGGTCTTACTGTGGTCAATTCACTGTACATATTTACAGGGTTTCCAAACCTCCAGTTTGATGTGTCTGCTCCCACTGTCCTCATGGATTGAGTTGACAGATGATCCGTGAGAGTGAGGACACCAACATGTAATTATTTTTATTGTAATAGCATATGAGCCAGCCCATTGCACAATAAATTACATCTAACTTAGTATTTAGGACAATTTTGGACTGTATTTTAATAACCCAAATTCAGAGACTTCTTTTAATACCAAATTTTGGGAGCTCTTATCTTTCTTACAAAACTAAACCACTCGCTGAGCCCTTGTTACTATGTTTTGACAGGTGAACTGGACCCTTTTCCTTCCTAGACAGTAGATGAGGCTACCTGTAGCAGATGGTACATCTTTTAATTGCATTGTCCAATTGTGTGTGGTGACACTATCTTATCTTTCACTGTCCATTTGTTAATATAATAATAACACTATATAAAAAATAAAAGCATCTAATCAGTAACAGTGTTAGGCAATTTGCATGGCTAACACTGTGTGCCACAGGACTCTGAGAGACTGGAGAAGCAGAGACAGTATATAATTAAATACCTGTGTGCTATTGAAAGTTATTTCGGAAGCACCAGTGAACAGAAGTTTCATAGGGAGCAGAGGAACTTGAACTTAGCAGTGACATGTCACTGAATATGTATGACGAAGTGGGCAGCCTTCCAGAAGAAGGAGAGGTGCTGCATCAGGAATTTATGTCTTTGCGCCCGGGTTGGCTTGGCCTACTGCTGGCACTTAATGAGCACAGATGAATGAGACATATAGACAAGACTAATATATGAAGAGATTTCAATCTCAAAGACATCTAAGGATGCTCAATGTGTGTGAACACGGGCAGTATGCCACAAAATGTACCTTCCCTGAGATCTACAGTCTCCTCTCCTCTTCTTTTCCCATCTTTTTCTCTTCTTCCAGGCCTCTGGTCCAGACTAGCCTTGAACTCATTCCACCAACCTCAGGCTCTCAAATACTGGTTTTCAAGTGTGCATTGCCAGAGCCAGATGGAATTCTAACTCATAAGATTCTTCATGAACTTTTGAACTATTTTAATCTAGGATGAACTGAATATAATGAGGTGAGGTGTGGAGTTTGGGGAGAAGCCTGGGTGGCTCTTCCCCTTGCACAGCAGACATCTCAAGGTCAACTACTTCTTAACTGATGGCAATGTCTTATCCTTGAATCCAAATCATTGGATCATTCAGAGACGGCCTCACCTGGGGATCCACCCCATATGCAGCCAAATAAAACCACATACTATTGCAGATGCCAAGTAGTGCTTACTGGCAGGAACCTGATATGGATGCCTCCTCAGAGGCTTTGCCAGAAATATACTGATACAGAGGAGGATGCTTGCAGCTAACCATCAGACTGAACATGAGGACCCCAATGAAGGAAGTAAAGAAAGGACTGAAGGAGCTGAAAGGTTCTGCAACCCCATGGGAAGAACAAAATGATCAACTAACCAAACTCACTACAACTCCCAGAGACTAAACACCAACCATGAGTTTGCATGGAGAGACCCATGGCTCCAGGTGCATATGCAGCAGAGGACGGCATTCTCTGGCATCAATGGGATGAGAGGCCTTTGGTCCAACAAAGGTTTTTTTTGTTTTTTTGTTTTTTTTTTTTTTCAGTATAGGGGAATGCCAAGATGCTGAGCTGGGAGAGAGTTGGGAGATGGAGCACCTTCATGGAGGCAAAGGGATGGAGAGAGGGGATGGGATTGGGGGAAAGGAGATAACATCTGAAATGTCAATACAGTGAATATCCAATAATAAAAAAAAATCTTTATCTGTAAGTACCAGGACTGGAAAGGTGGCTCACTGCTTCAGAGTGCTGGCTGCTCTTCCTGAAAACACATGTTCAATTCCCTACACACACATGATAGCTTACAATCATCTCCACAATTCTAGTCTTGTGAATCTGATGCCCTCTTCTGGCCTCCTTTGGCACTGCATACCCCTAATATATATATATATATATATATATATATATATATATATATATATATATATATATATATATATATATATATATATTATATGCAGATAAACACTACTACTGATAAAATAAAAATAAATAACTTTTTGAATTAAGTGACATTGCACACGAAAAGAAGGTTAACATCTACTCTTCTGACATCTTCAAATAAGTTCATAAAACAAAGACATCTACTTCCTTAGTTCACCAATTTCTCTCTCTCTCTCTCTCTCTCTCTCTCTCTCTCTCTCTCTCTCTCTCTCTCTCTGTGTGTGTGTGTGTGTGTGTGTGTGTGTGTGTGTGTGTGTGTGTGTGTGTGTGTGTGTGTGATGCACATGTGGAGGTCAAAGGACAATCTGTAGGAGCTCGTTTTCTCCATCATCATGAGGTTTCTGGGAATCAAACTCAGGTCATCATATCTGGCAGCAAGTGCCAGTCTCACTACTGCACTTTAAAATTAAAAAACGTAGAGGTAAAAATGGTACTCTGTGGCATTCTCAGCCTTGCTCAGCTGCCATTAGAGACGCTTCTTCCTACAACAGACAGGAACAAATAACGAGACACAGAGAGTGAAATGTTAGAACACTCAGCCCTAAATGGGGTGTGTCCATCAAACCCTCCCCTCAAAGCTCAGAAAACCCCTCAGAAGAGGAGACAGGAAGCATAAAAGCCAGAGGGGGTGGGGAAACCTGGAGAACAAGGTCCTCTAAATCAGCATGACCAAAGCTCATATGAACTCACGGAGACTGAAGCATCGTCTCTACAACCTCATGGGTCTACTCCAGGTCCTCTGGGTATACATTATGGCTTCCAGTTTAATGTTTATGTGGGATTCCTGAGTATGCTTTTTCTTGAGTTCTTTTCCTCCTGTTTGTCTCTTTCAACTCTAATGCGATAGTTTTTTGTTTTTAAGCATTTTTTGGCCATTTGAGATTTCTCTCCTGAGAATTCTGTTTAGATATGTACTTCATTTTTTAATTGCATTATTTGGTTTGGTTGTGTCTGGTTTCTTGAGTTCTTTATTTATTTTGGGTATTAGCCTTCTGTCAGATGCAGAGTTGGTGAAAATCTTTTTCCATTTTGTAGACTGCCATTTTGTCTTATTTATGGTATCCTTTGCCTTACAGAAGCTTTTAAGTTACATGAGGTCTCATTTTCTAACTGGTGATCTTAGTGCCCCCTAAGATTGGTATTCTTTTCAGGTAGTTGTCTCCTGGTACCAATGAATTCAAAGCTGTTCCCCACTTTCTATTCTGCCAGGTTCAGTGTGTGAGATTTTACGTTGAGATCTTTGATCCAATTGAAGTTGAGTTTTGTGCAGGGTAATAGATATGGATCTATTTACACTCTTCTACATGCAGACACCCAGACAGACCAGTACCATTAGTTGAAGATGATTTCTTTTTCCCATGTAGCTTTCAAGCTTCTTTATCAAAAATCAAGTGGCCATTGATGTGTGGATTTCTATGTGGATCGTTGATTTAAATCCATTGATCAATGTGTCTTTTCTTTAATGCCAATACTTTGAGATTTTTATTACTATACATCTGTAGCGCAGCTTGTAATCAAGGATGCTAAAGCCTCCAGAAGTTTTCATTGTACAAAAGGGGACTTTGTATTCTCTTCCAGTTTATTTGGTGTTCCATGTGCTTCTTAAACATGTATAGGCATTCCTTCTTTAGGTTAGGAAAATTTTCTCCTGTGATCTTGTTGAAAACAATGCCAGGGCCTCAGAGCTGGGATTCTTTTCTTTCTTCTATTCCTAATATTTTTAGGCTTGGTCTTTTCATCGTGTCCCAGATTTCCTAAATCTTTTGTGTTAAGAATTTGTTAGACTTAACATTTTCTTTTCCTCTATTGTGACTTCTATGCCTGAGATTCTCTCTTCCATCTCCTGTATTATGTTGGTGATACTGCATCTGTAGTTCTTGTTCACTTTCCGAAATTTCCATCTCCAGGATTCCCTCGGTTTGCGTTCTTTATTACTTCCATTTCCGTTTTCAGGTCCTAAACAGTTTTGTTTCCCTTGTTTACTTCAACTGCTTGTATGGTGTGTGTGTGTGTGTGTGTGTGTGTGTGTGTGTGTGTGTGTGTGTGTCCCTTAACTTTCTTGGATGCCTCTAAGGGATTTATTCATTTCCTCAAATTTTTGTCTTTACTCAATTTTTTAAGGAACTTGTTCATTTAATTAAGGAAATAAAAACTTAATAAAGTCTCATGGTCTTTTTCTTGAACTTCATCTGTTTAAGAGAGTTTCCTGTAGTAGAATATCTGGGATCTAGTAGGCTTTTCAAAACCTACTCAATTTATGGTTCTTAAACGCTTCAACCTCCCTTCTAACCAGATGCAAATAGATCCTTTCTTAACTCCTTGTACAAAGCTCAAGTCCAAGTGGATCAAAGATCTCCACATAAAACCAGGTACACTGAAACTAATAGAACAGAAAGTGGGGAAGAGCTTAGAACACATAGGAATAAGGGAAATTTTCCTAAATCAATGACTTATGCTGTAAGAGCAAGAATCGACAAATGGGATCTCATGAAATTGCAATGTTTTAAGGCCAAGGACACTCTTAAGAGGACAAAATGGCAGCCAACAGACTAGGAAATGATCTTTACCAATCGTACATCTGATAGAGGACTAATATTCAATATATATATATATAAAACTCAAGAAGTTAGACTCCAGAGAATCAAATAATTCTATTTAAACATGGGGTACAGAGCTAAACAAAGAATTCTCAACTGAAGAATATCAAATGGCTGAGAAGCACATAAAGGAATGCTCCACATCCCTAGTCATCAGGAAAATGCAAATCAAAACAACCCTGAGATTCCACCTCACACCAGTCAGGATGGCTAAGATCAAAAACTCAGGTGATAGCAGATGCTGGTAAGGATTTGAAGAAAGAGGAACACTTCTCCACTGTTGGTGGTGTTGTAAGCTGGTACAGCCACTCTGGAAATCAGTCTAGTGGTTTCTCAGAAAATTGGGAACAGTACTGCCTGAAGACTCAGCTATTCCACTCCTGGACATATACCCAAAAGATGCTCCAACATATACTAAGGACACATGCTCAACCATGTTCACAGCAGCCTTATTTATAATAGCCAGAAGCTGGAAAGAATCCAAATGTACTACAACAGAGGAGTGGATACAGAAATTGTACATATACACAATGGAGTGCTACTAAGCTATTAAAAACAAGGAGTTTATGAAATTTCTTGGCAAATAGGGGGAACTTGAAGCTATCATCCTGAGTGAGGTAACACAGTCACAAAAGAACACACATGGTATATACTCACTGATAATTGGGTACTAGCTCTAAAAAGCTCTGAATACCCAAGAAACAATTCACAGATCTTATGAAGCTCAAAAAGAAAAAAGGCCAGAAGGTGGATGCCTCAGTTCTTCTTAGAAGGAAGAACAAAACACCCATGGAAGAAAATGGGACAAATAGAGGAGCAGGGATTGAAGAAAAGATCATTCAGAGACTGCCTCACATAGGGATCTACCCCATATGCAGCCACCAAACCCAAGCACTACTGCTGATGCCAAGTACTTACTGGCAGGAGCCAGATATAGATGCCTCCTTAGAGGCTCTGCCAGAGTCATACAGATACAGTTGAGGATGCTTACAGCTAACCATGGGACTGAACACTGAGACCCTAGTGAAAGAGCTAGAGAAAGGACTAAAGAAATTTAAAGGGTGTGTAGCCTCATGGGAAGAACATTATCAATCAACCAAACCTTCCAGAACTCACAGGGACTAAAACACCAACCAATGAGTACACATAGAGAGACCCTTGGCTCCAATTGCATATGTAGAAGAGGATAGCGTTGTCTGGCACCAATGGGAGAAGAGGCCTTTGGTCCAGTAAAGGAGCATTTTTTTAGTGTAGGGGAATGTCAAGGCATTGAGGTGGAGCATGTCGTTGGGAGAGGGAGTACCTTCATAAAAGTAAGTTGAGGCAGAGGGGAGATGGAAGTGGGAGGAAAGGAGATAACATTTTACATGTACATACAAATAATATCCAATAAAAATTAATTTAAAAAGGCAGTGAGGACCAGCAAAGACTAGCAAAGCTTTGCATAGTGTAGCAATGCAAAAGCTGTTTATGGGGTTTCATATATATTCTTTCTAAACATCACTCACAAGATGGCTTCCAAAAATCATCATGTGCCATAACTGATTTCCTAAAGAAACCAGAAATTTTGATTTAGATGCTGACATAGAACTACAGTTCTAGCTGTAGTTGATCATGTTCTTATGTTAGTGCCTGCATATCTAGATCTTGGGTGATTGTAGTTCTAGGTAATGATTTCTTAATTTGTCTTTGTTAGGTAGTTGTTTTGCTCCTTGGTTTCTGCTTCCTCTCAGGTGTTCTGGCCTGTGTGACCTATAGTCCAGTAGTGGGTCACTAACCTGAGGTAGAGTGGAGTTCTGGTGGCAACAGCAGTGGCCCATGGTTTAGTAAGGAATCTCCTAAGTTACAGACTGGACTTCTGATGACTAGAGTGGCCTTTGTTAGAACACGGTATCTCCACCCAAGTTAGGGCCTGGGATTTGGTGATCAGGACGGGAGGAGGAAATTGGGTATACTGTCAGAGAGGTGACCACAGAACGAGTGGAAGAGATCTAGGGATGGGCAGCCTTTCTGGAGTCTGATGGTAGGCATGACATCTGGTCCAGGGGCAAGTCTCCACATGAGTTCATCTCCTGTTCTTCTGGCTGGTCTGGCCTGTGTTTGGACAGGAAATGTCCACCAAGTTGAAAGTTGGAACATGGCAGCGGGGGTGGTGACTAAAGAGAGATAGGGTGATGTCCAATTAGGTCTGAGGAAGTGGGAGAACTCCAGTGGACAGCCAGCCTAAGTATTCTTCAGGCTGCCATGGCCTACACTTGAAAATGGGATATCAGACCAAGCTGTGGGTGAGACACTGGGGGAGTGGGGAGGAGGTAGAGGAGTGGCAAAGTGGGGGTGGATTGGGTTTTTGAGAACTCAACCAAGGGAATGGGAAAGTTGTGCAAATAGGCAGCCTACCTGTTCTGCTTGGCATGGCCTATTCTTGAGAACGAGATGTTAAGTTGGGAGGATATAGCAGTAAATACTAAACAAAATGTGAATAGTTCCAATCACCACGCCATGCTACCCAGTACTACTCTCTGTCCCCAGTGGTTTCTCCACTCCCATGGCTTGCCCCATTTTGGAGCTGGCTACTCTCTGGCCCCAGCAGAGCTGCCATCTTGTGACTTTCTGCTGTAAACTCTGCTCACATTCCCAGCATCTGCCCTCTGTGGTTATTGTAACCACAACAAAATCAAAACTCTAGAAGCTTGTAATTTATCAATCAGACTTATATCAGTAAATTCTCACTCCACAAAACATCCACACAATAAACTCAGAGCCAATTGATACTGATATAAACTGCCCACCGAGATAAGACAAATTGTCCTGTAATTATCCATCCCTTATAAGATATTCATAGCTACATTGGGGGGTGGGTCATCCTTCTCCTCCTCCATCTTATCTTTTTCTCCCTTCTCCTATCTCTCCAGCCTCTCAAAAACTCTTTGCCCACCTTATAAGTACCCAATCACAGGCCTTGCCTTATCTGTGTCTGCCCTCACTTGCATATAGACATCAACCACATAGGGGCATGGCAACAGAGTAGATTTTCTAATTTGTTAAGACTCCTGTCCATCCACCCCACCTACCTCCCAGTCCCCACCCCACTCTAAGGAGGTTCTGTCTTTAGCAAACAAGCTCAGGAACCCTTGGGAGGCTGGATCATAAAATCAGAGACAGGGATGGGAAAATAGCTCTGTTGGTAAAGTGCTTGTTGTACAAGCCTAAGGACTTGAGCTCACTTCCCAGAATTGATGTTAAAAAGCCAAGTGTGGTGTGTGCGTTTGTATCCTACCTCTGGTGGAAAGCTCTGTGGTTTGCTTGCCAGCAAAATCAGCAAGCTCCAGACTGGAGAAACCCTGTCTCAAAAGCAATGCATATGACAACATACACATATTCACATAAACACCACAAAAATGAAAATGAAAAAAAAACTGAGAATGTGAAAAAGAAAAAAGTATGCACAGAAGAAAGAAAAAAGTAAGATTTATTTTTAATCAGTATTGAAAAAGAAAGGCAAAAGGGGGCTACACTGAAGGATACAGATTGAGAGTGTGTCTGTATGTGTGTGGGGGGGTGGCTGGGGGTGCTGTGTGTGTATCTGTGTGTGTCTGTGTGTGTGTGTGCCTATTTGTGTGTGTCTGTGTCTGTGGGGAGGTGCTGTGTGTGTGTGTGTGTGTGTGTGTGTGTGTGTGTGTGTGTGTGTGTATTTAGTCTTTTTGCCTGTTAGAATTGGAAGATGGAAGAATGGACTCCCTTAGGTGAAAGGTTCCAATACAGACTGCTGTGAAAAAGAGCCAAGGAGAAGAAATGCAGCCTGAGCAGGATTCCCAGGCTTCAAAGCTGCCTGAGATCTGTTGTCTTCCATGCCCTGGATTTTTTGATTTCTCTAGGTCATTTGGATATAACTCAGAGGGAGATATACATACATTCACATAATTTACTAAACTCAAACTATCTCATTTGGGATTTCTCAAACTTTCATTCATCCATTCTCCTAAGCAGTTATTTAAGAATTTAGGGGTTTGGTTTTTTTTTTTTTTTCTTTTTTTCTTTTTGCCATGCCATATACCTAAGATACTCAAACCCTTGAGTCTCAATGTGAGAATTTAAAATCTACAGGTTACATTAGTTTTGGGCACAAAAAGTAACATCGAATTACAAATTTTCTTCGGTTTGAATTTGCTGTGCTCCAGAGGGTCCATTTCTTTGAGAGTACAAAACTCAGAAGGCCAAGCATGGACAGCGGGAGGTGTGACCTTGAGTGCAGGCTCTGCTTTCACAATGACTATGTTACATAGTCAGGTATTCCAAAGGCAGAGAGCCTTGACACCTGAACCACACTTATAAACCTACTGCCTGCTCTGCTTTTCTTGAACTCATAAGAGAAAAATTGAGTGTGTGTGGGGGGGTGGTTGTCAAGAGAAAAGAAATAAATATATGAGTTCATTAGAAAGCACAGGCTGGGTCAGAGCCTATGAGTTCCTGCCAACTGGTGGTGTCTTTTCAGCAAGAATTGCACTCCTACAAACAGAATCCAAACTACCTGAGGTACCAGATGGAGAAACTAAAAAGCCTATTGCTAAGAGTGTAGAAATCTGAAAGAGGAAATCAAGCAAAGCAGAGCCATGGGCTAATATAGTTACCACCCATCTTCCATTTCAGACCCAACTCTAAGTCCTGGGTTCTTTCAACTTTCTCAATTTTTTTTTTTAACTTTCTGAGATTTTGTTCTTCCAAAAAGTATTAGAAGCTGTGGGAAGCCTGCTGAGCGGTCTTCCACTCACTGTCTGTCTTCCACTTTCCACTGACTGTCTTCCCTGTATTCAAGTGACCAAACCCCCAACTCCAAAAAGCCCTGCTTCATTGCATATTTTTTCACTGTATTTTCTTGAATCAGTGGCTTGGAGCTCCTTTTCTTCTAGACTGCTCTCAAGTGTCCCACACCCACACCCATGACATTGACTATTATAATCCAAACAGCTCCTTACCATCTTTGGTTGGGACAGTTCTAGTAGATCTACTTTGTTTCTGAGATTTTCTTATTTACTAGCTCTAAAGTTATGGAGTGGGAGGGGTAGGGATACCAGAGAGAATGCTCAGCAATTAAGAGCACATGCTAGTGCAGAGGACCTGAGACCCCAATATCATCACCTGTAACTCCTGCTCCAGGGAATTCAGCATCCCCTTTTGAAACCCATGGGCACTGTACTCATGAACAGTAGCCCACTTGTAGACTCACAGACATACACATAATTTTAAAAGTTAAAGATACGCCTTGAATGCCAGCACTTGAGGGTGATCTCTCAGGGATATCTCTGTGGTTTAAAGGCTAGCCTGATCTACATAGCCAATGCCAGAACAAATGCAACAAATATAGACCATCACATCCAGCATTTATTTCTTTAATATATTTTCATTCGTTTGTGTGAGTTTGGGGGCATGAGCATGCCTCAAGGCACATGGCAATGTCAGGAGTTGGTTATGTCTGTCTACCATGTCCATCCCAGAGCTGGCAGTCATCGGGTTGGTGGCAAGTGCTTTACCCTGATGAACCGTCTCACAGTTCCCAGACATGTACATGAGAGCTGGGTATCAAAGTCAAATCCTCATGATTACAAGGCAAGCATTGTCACAGACGGATCTAGATTAACAGCTCCTATAAAGTGTCTTCTATAAAATGTATTGATTGAATTGATTTTCTGTTAACGAGCTATTAAATCAATTTAACTCAATGCATAATAATTAACCATTAATGTTTGCAAATATCAGAAAACATGTATAAACAGAAATTTAAATGTTCAAAAGTCATTTGCTCTTTGTAACAGGGTCTCACTGTGTACCCTGGGCTAGGCTAAAACTCGAGGTATAGTACAAACTGACCTTGATCGCCCTGCCTCAGCCTCCTGAGGGATAGAACTACAGTTAGGAGCCACCGTCCCATGATCTTTCTAACATTTGCATGGGAATGGAGAAAGGGAGAGCAAATTTTTTGTACAGAAGAACTGAGCTAGACAAGAGAATTTCCCTTCCAGTTATCAAGATAAATGAGATCATACCTGATATGAATATGCAGGACCATGCCTCTATGATCATACACAGTGTAGCCCTGGTGCGGAGACAAAGGAATGGAGGAGAATGAAGAGGTCACATGGACCCACACATGTCCACACTTGCTTTTCCCTTTTTTTCTTCTTTTTGTAAACTTGATTCTATAACTGAGATGTCACTTCAGACTAGCAAAGAGCCTACTTTTACTCTTTCTATTCAGCTAACAGTTCTGGAATAAGTTGTGTCCATATGGAAAATAATGAAGCTGAACCTTCAGTTCATAACATTAAAGAATCAACATCTGATGTGTTACGCATATATATTCAAAAATAGATCTGGAAAGATGTAAGGAACTGACACAGGCTTCAGGATAAGGAGAATCTTCTCATAAAAAAATGGGCCATAAAATAAAATTAAACATATTCTATTAAACTAAAATTAGTAATTTACAGTTTACCAAAAGGCGTATATTAAGAAATCTGAAAATCAAAACACAAACCCAAGAGTGAAAAGAAATTTACAACCATAGCCAAATATTTATATTCAAAACATATTTTAAAATATTTCTACAAATCAACAAGAAAGGACACACAAAACTAAAATAAAAAGACAGCAGACTTGATGGACACTAAATAAAAAGGACTCCAGTCTGAATATGATCCCAAGTGTGAATAATTCCAATATTGGTCAGGCTGAGGCAAAGGGTCACTGTGAGCTCAAGGCCAGCCTGGGCTACACTGCAAGAACCTGCATCAAAAATAAAATAAAATAAGAGTGCTCAGTAGGCCTAAAGGCTGTAAGTTATTTGATCTCACAAATTATGGAAAATATAAGCTGAAGCATGAGGAGATATGTCACATACCCAGCAGGTTGCTAAGATTTAAAAGGCTGATAATAGCAGGTGGCAGCAGGGACACCATGCATTGCAGGCACACAAATTTGTGGCACCAGCAGGTTGTTCAGGCAATGAAGAAAATAGTCTGTCCCCTTCTACTTAGCTAAGCACTGCTATTACCTCAGGAATATAAAAGGACACTCACTGGACAGACCTGTGTCCCCTCAGCACCCATGTGGATTTTGTTCAGATTCAGTCCCTTGGCATCCTTTCTTAACCCCTCCCTCCCTCTGGACGATTCCTTCTTCCCAATATACCCCGCTCTTTTCTGGGCACACAGACAGACTAAAGTCATCTGAGAGAAAGGAACCTCAACTGAGGAAATGCCTACATAAGACTAAGCTGTAGGCAAGCCTGTAGGGCATTTTCTTAATGATTTATGGGGGAGGATCCAGCTTATTGAGGATAGTGCCACTACCCCTGGGCAGGGGGCCTGGGTTGTATAAGAAAGCAGGCTGAGCAAGCCATGAGGAATAAGCTGCTAAGACACACATGTCCATGCCTTCCGCATCAACCCCAGCCTCTAAGTTCCTGCATTGCTTGCATTCCTGTCCTGGCTGCCTTCAGTAATGGACAGTGCTGTGGAAGTGTAAACCAAATAAAACATTTCCTCCCCATGTTTCTCTGATCATGGTGTTTCGTCCCAACAATTGTATTCCTAGGATGTCCTCCAACAGTCATGTCTTTACTTTATGATCCACTGACTTTAGGGTTGTTTGCATGCACATGAGTGGAGGAGTCATTTACTGCAATATGAACAACACACCGATGGCTTCAACACAGCTGAAGAAAAACTACTCTTCTTTTCCCAGTAACCATTAACTCATGATCTCCTCCCGAATCCATAGTAGAATTTTGACCTTGAACAGGTAACTACAACCAGTGTGCATCTATTTATTCATGCAAAACCAGAAGACAACATTCCATGGCACACCTTTCCTACCTCCATCTCTTAAACATTCTTTCCATCTTCTCTTCAACATTGGCTTAGGGTTTTGCTGCTGTGAACAGATACCATGACCAAAGCAAGACAATATTTAATCAGGACTGGTTTATGAGTTCAGAGGTTTAGTCCATTATCATCAAAGCAGGAACATGGCAGCATCCAGGCAGGAATGGTGCAGGAGGAGCTGAGAGTTCTACACCTTCATCTGAAAGCTGCTAACAGAATACTGGCTTCCAGAAAGCTAGGATGAGGGTATGAAAGCCCACACCCACAGCAACACACCTACTCCAACAGGGCTACACTTTCTAATAGTGCCACTCCCTAGGCAGAGCATATACAAACCATGCAAACCTGGAACCCATTTTGTTGCTATCTGTTCTTTGACAATTTCAAATCCGTATTAGTACATTCTACTCACACTCATCCTTCCACCCTCTCTTATCTTCCAATCAGTCCTACTGACTCCCTCAGCCCCACCCCCAATGCCAAGTCTTCACTTTCTTGTCTTTCTGGTCTGGTTGACTTTCTGCTTTGTGACAAACTGGATCTAGCCTGAGTCACTCCTATGGACTTGTGTATGGAGCTACCCAGTGGAGTATGAATTATTCACTAAGGACAAGGATTACCTCTCCCCCAGAAGCCCTCTCCTATTCTTAGCACAAGACCCTGTGAGCCCTTCTTTTATCTTAACTGAACATTTAGTGCTCAGTCCCTCCCCTATTATTTTTTAATTGAATAAAGTTTTACTTTTCTAAATGAACAGCTGGTTGAACCTGTTCATGCCTTGGCCACTGGAGCATCTCCATCTTTTGCATTTATAGCAAAAATTACTTGGAGATTGGTGATTTGAAACCAGATTGGTAAGTCCTTGCTGAGTAGCTCCTGATGGGCGACCCTGGCCAAGGACCAGTCTTCCATCTCCCAGATCACACAGCTGGATTCTATAATAAGCATATATTTGGGACTTCCTTACTGATTTTGTCACATGTAGCTTTGTCAAACAGGACTAGATTGTTATGCTTGCACTGAACTCTGCCTTTGGACTACTTCTCTTTGGCTTTTCCCCAGACTTATTTACTTTCTCTTTTTTGAAAGACTTTCCAGCATCTTTCTTCTTGCTGTCATTCTTGGCCAGCATGTGGAAGCTCTGGGAGTAGCAATTACCACTAAGATGTCAGGGAGCAAGGGGAGCTCCTCCCCTATCTTTAAATGAACATTAACCCTTCAATCTTGCTTAGACCCCATGCAGACCACCACCACTGTTGTGAGTTCATGAATATCTAAACTGTGTCATACACATAAGTCATAACCAGAGACCCAACTTCTGTTATTATCACCTTTCACCAAATTTCTGAGATGTTCCCCAAACTTTTTAGGGTAATATAGATGGCACCTTAACAGTAACTTGTCTTCAGAACTTGTTAACCGCTGTGTGCTGGAAAGAGAAAGTCCTTTGACCAAAGCTGGGGATCACACTATGCTTAAGAGGTAGACTGGCTGCATGTTTTAGTAAAACAAAAGTAATCCCTCACCTTTAGAGCCTATGACATCCCAGACATGGGCCTCTGACCAAACTTCACAGAACTGGGCATGAAGCCCCTTTGGAACACATTGAACCTGACCGAGACCTGATTGGGCAGAGTATGTTTTCATTGGAAAGCTTGCCGCCCCTTGGAAACATTCTCATTTAAGCACCCTGCACTGTTTGTATTGTCACAAATCCAATCTCTTCTCAAAGTCTTAAATGCAGCTCTGAAAATGTTTCCACTATGTATTTTTGATTAATTAATTTATATATTTACTTTCCATCCCTATCACCACCTCTCCCTCCTCTCTTCCCAGTTTCACCTTCACAAAACCCTCTGCTCATCATCCTTCTTCTCAGAGAAGGGGAAATCCCCCTTGGGTACCATCTGGGACATCAAGTCTCTCCCACTGAGACCAGACAAGGCACTGCAGCTAGGTGAAGGGGATCCAGTGGCAGGCAACAGAATCAGGACCAGGTCCCACTCCAGGTGTTAGGGGACCCACATGAAGACAAAGATTCACATCAGGCATATATGTGTAAGAGTGGGCTGCATGTTTCATTTCTGCAGCCAAGATCTTGCTACTCACTCATGTATGCCAGGCACGTACTGACCAAAAAGGAAATATGATGCTGAGCACAGCTTTTGAAAGAGAAGGCTCAGATCATGCAAGATTATCGTATTTAATATCCCCCTTTGGAGTGGGTGTGTTGTGATGTAATCCTTTTTAATTAGACTTTACATCAATTATCTTTTGCTCCAAACTTCCTGCTATAAACCTTAGTGAAACAACTATTTTGCTGGCCGCTGCACCACATAACATTCTATGCGCAACAAAAGGATCACAAGTTTGAAGACAGTCAGTGGCACATAGTGAAGCCCAGTCAGAAAAAGAAGAGAGAGCGAGGAGGAAGAAGAAAGGGGGAGGAGAAAGAAGGGGAACCGTTTATCTTGCTCCACTTCTGTGAGGCTGGGCTCACTGGTGACAGCTGACTAACCCTAAACAGTTTCAAGGCAAGTGGTCCACCTGCATTCATCATTGTAAATCTCCAGGCTCACACGGCACTAAAATGCTCCCATAAATACAGCAGACTGAATAATCAAGGCATGTTCAATTCTCTCTGCTAGTGATCAAAGCAAGTCATGGGATGGGACCTAAAATCTGGAAGGCAGAGAATGGCCAGAGAGTGTAAGTGTTGGATGATGACTCTTTGGCTGTCTTTACAACCCAATGCATTTCTACCAAGCCTTTACAGAAGTCACATAGTCAGTATACCATACTGAGAACACAGTTCACTACGCTCTGCTTAACACTGTGTTTTTTCTATCAGAACAAATGAACACAAAGATTGGTGAAGCTCCTGGAGGTGGAGTAGAGAGTGTCTCTCTACCAGGAGAGACACTTATCATCTCGAAGAATAAATCCTATCACAGAACAATTTTTGCAATCTGAAATTTTTAGTGAATATAGTCAGAGTGGTGAATTCTATTGGGGAAAAGGCCAGTGTGCTTTGTTTTGTGCAATGCTAATCATTTGGAGGATTTGATTCCTCTACAGAGTCAATGGTGAGTACTATGCCTGTTTTGTCTTCCTACAGCTTTTCCTCTTCCTGCCCTGACATCCATCATGACCATCTATCCTACTTTGCTTTTCTGTTACTGTGAGAAAGCACTCTGACAAAAAGGCAGCTATTCAGAGGAAAAGGCTTACGCTTTCATGTCACAGCTCATCCACTGAGATAAATCAGGGCAAGAACTCAAGCAGAAGATACAGAGAATTGCTACTTTCTCTCTTATTCTCTGACTCATGTTCAGTTAGCTTCTTCCTCAGTCCAAGCCTATCTACCTACACATGGTACTGCTCACAGCAGGCTGGGCCTCTCTTACCAACCATCAAAGAAGACACTCTCACAAACATGGCCAAGGCAAGTCTTATGGAGGAGGCAACCTTTCAATTAAAGCTTCCCTTGTCCCACGTGACTCTAGATTCTGACAAGTTGACAACAACAACAACAACAAAAAAAAAAAAAAAAAAAAAAAAAAAACAGGACATCTCAATATAACTTTCTAGATGCCAGGCAAAAATCCTGATCACACACACATTCACACACACATAAAGGCATGAACACACACAATTAAAATAGTAAACCACCCTTTCCGGGTCAGAGAGAGCACCCGGTGACCACCATCAGGACTCAGGACCTGCCCACAGACGGCTGAGCTCCCAGAACAAACTCACAAGCACTTTTCCACCTGATCCCACAGTGAGTCTGCAACACGCTTCCACCAGCTATCTGGGGAGGGAATGCCAGGAGCTCACAGGGCACAGGTAGCTTGGTGTTCTCTGGGAATGGGTCCTTTCTAGCCCAGAAAGAGAACCAGGTTACCGCCATCAGGACTCAGGATCTACCTGCAGATGGCTGAGCACCAAGAACAGCCTCACAAGTGCTCTTCCACTCGAGCCCACAGAGACAGAACCAAGTCACTGCCATCAGAACTCACTGTCTGCCCACAAAGCGCCGAACAACCAGGAGCAATCTCCTTCCTGAACCCACAGGTCCTCAGACCAATAGGAGAGACAAGCTCCAGTCAGAGAAAACGAGATCACCTAGAATCACAGATAACAAAATGGCAAGAGAAAAGCCCAAGAACCTAAGCAATGGAAGCCAAGACAATCTGGTAACATCAGAACCCAACTCTTTTACCATAACAAGTAGTGGATATCCCAACACACTAGGAAAACAAGATTTAGACTTAAAAACCATACTTCAGGATGACAATGGAGATATTCAAGAAGTGCATGAATAACTTCCTTAAACAATTACAAGAGAACCAGGAAAATGCATACAAACAAGTAGAAGCCCTTAAAGAGAGAACACAAAAATCACTCAAAGAACTATAAGAAAACACAACCAAACAAGTAAAGGAATTGAAAATGAAAATAGAAATAATAAAGAAATCACAAAAGGAGACCACGCTGGAGATAAAAGACCTAAGAGAAATCAGGAGTCATAGATGCACGCATCATAAACAGATTAAAAGAAATGGAAAAGAAAATCTCAGGGACAGAAGACAACATAAAAAAAAAAACATTGACACAACAGTCAGAGAAAATGCAAAAATCAAAAACCTCCTGACCCAAAACATCCAGGATATCAAGGACAAAATGAAAAGACCAAACCTTAAGATAATAGGTGTAGAAGAGACTGAAGATTACCAACTAGAAGGCACAGTAAATATCTTCAACAAAATCATAGAACAAAACTTTCTTAGCCTTAAGAATGAGATGACCATGAACGTAGCAGAAACCTAAAGAACTACAAATAGATTGGACCAGAAACTACTCCAGACACACAATAGTCAAAACACAAAATGTTCAAAACAATGAAAGAATACTAAAAGCAATAAGAGAAAAAGGACAAGTAACATGTAAAGGCAGATCAATCAGAATTATACAAGACTTCTCAACAGAAACTATGAAAGTGAGATGATCCTGGACAGAAGTCATACAGAACCTACAAGAACACAAATACAAATGCAGGTTACATATCCAGAAAATCTCTCAATTACCACAGATGGACAGACCAAGATATTCTAGGACAAAACCAAATTTACATAATATCTGTCCACAAATCGAAAACTACAAAGAATAATAAATGAAAAAATTCAACACAAGGATGAAAACTACACCTGAGGAAAAGCAAGGAAATAATCATGCAAGACAACCTAAAAAAAAAAAAAAAAAGGAAAAAAAAAGGAAAGAAACCACACAAACATAATTCTACCTCTAACAACAAGAATAACAGGAAAAAACAATCACTATTCCTTGATAATTCTTAACATCAATGGACTCAATTCTACAATAAAAAGACATAGACTATGAGACTGGATATGTAAACAGGATCCAGAATTTTGCTGCATATAGGAAACTCATCCCAGAGACAAAGACAGACACTACATCAGAGTAAAAGGCTGGGGAAAAAACCTTCCAAGCAAATGTCCCCAAGAAACAAACTGAAGAAACCATCTAATATTGAATATAATAGTTTTTTTTACTTTCATGCTTTTATTTTTTTAATTAAACAAATTTACTTTTTTAAAAATCAGAGATAAATGTACAGATTTTAAAAGAATTTTTACATAAGACTGTATGTATATGGCATAATTCAACACCCCTTCAAGTTAAGGAATCCAAGACCCATACCTAAACATAGTAAAAGCAATATACAGCAAACCAGTAGCCAATATCAAACTAAACAGTGAGAAACTTGAAGCAATCCCACTAAAATCATGAAATAGACAAGGCTGCCCACTCTCCCCCTACCTATTCTATGTAGTACTAGAAGTCCTGACCAGAGAAATTAGACAGCAAAAAGAAATCAAAGGGATACAAATCAGAATGAAAGAGGTCAAAATATCACTATTTGCAGATGACATGATAGTATACTTACATGATTCCAAGAATTCTACCAAAGAACTTTTACAGCTGATAAAGAACTTCAACAAAGTGGCTGGATATAAAATTAACTCAAACAAATCAGTATCCTTCCTCTACTCAAAGGACAAACATGCTGAGAAAGAAATTAGGGAATAGTTATCTTTCACAGGAGTCACAAACAATATGAAATACCTTGGTGTGACCCTTACTAAGCAAGTAAAAGATCTGTATGACAAGAACTTCAAATCTCTGAAGAAGGAAACTGAAGAAGATCTCAGAAGATGGAAAGATTTTCAATGGCCATGTATCGGAAGAATCAACATTGCAAAAATGGCCATCTTACCAAAAGCTATCTACATTATTATTATTGTTGCATTAAAGTTAATGCAATCTCCATCAAAATTCCAACTCAATTCTTCACAGAGTTGGAAAGAGCAATTTGCAAATATATCTGGGATAACAGAAAACCTACAATAGTGAAATCTATTCTCAACAACAAGAAAATTTCTTCTGGAATCACAATTCCTGATCTCAAGCTATATTACAAAGCAATTGTTTTAAAAACCACATGGTATTGGTTCAGAGATAGGCAAGTAGATCAATGGAACAGAATAGAAGATTCAGAAATGAACCCTCCACATATGATCACTTGATCTTTGACAGAGAAGCTGAAAACCTTCAATGGAAAAAGGACAGCCTCTTCAACAAATGGTGTTGGTTCAACTGGCAGTCAGCTTGCAGAAGAATGAAAATTGATTCTTTCTTTTCTTCTTGTACCAAGCTCAAGTGCAAGTGTATCAAAGATCTCCACATAAAACCAGCTACACTGAAACTATTAGAAGAGAAAGTGAGGAAAAGCTTAGAATACATAGGCACAGGGGAAATTTTCCTGAACAGAACACCATTGGCTTATGCTCTAAGATCAAGAATCAATAAATGGGACTTCTTGCAATTGCAAAGTTTCTATAAGGTTAAGGACACTGTCAAGAAAACAAAGCAGCAGTCAACAGACTGGGAAAAAGATCTTTTCCAATTCCACATCTGATAGAGGGATAATATCCAATATATACAAAGAACTCAAGAAGTTAGACTCCAGAGAATCAAAGGATCCTATAAAAATTGGGATACAGAGCTAAACAAAGTATTCTTAACTGAGGAATACTGAATGGCTGAGAAGCACCTAAGGAAATGCTCAACATCAGGGAAATGTCATCAGGGAAATGCAAATCAAAACAATCCTGAGATTCCACCTCACACTAGTCAGAATGGCTAACATCAAAAACTCAGATGACAGCAGATGCTGGGGAGGATGTGGAGAAAGAGAAACATTCCTCCACTGTTTGTGGGGTTATATGCTGGTACAACCACTCTGGAAATCAGTCTGGTGGTTCCTCAGAAAATTGAACATAATACCCAGCCATTTCACTCCTGGGCCTATAACCCAAAGATGCAACAACATATAACAAGGACACAATCTCCACCGTGTTCATAGCAGCCTTCTTTATAATAGTCAGAAGCTGGAAAGAAGCCAGATGTTCTTCAACAGAGAAATGGATACAGAAACTGTGGTACATTTACACAATGGAGTACTACTTAGTTATTAGAAACAATAACTATGACTTTATGAAATTCCTAGGCAAATGGATGGAACTAGAGACTATCATCCTGAGTGAGGTGACCCAGTCACAAAAGAACACACATGGTATGCAGTGACTTATAATCAGATACTAGCCCCAGAAAGCTCTGAATGCCCAAGAAATGGTTTACAAACCATATGAAGGTCAAAAAGAAGAAAGGCCAAAATGCCTCAGTGCTTTTTAGAAGGGAGAACAGAACACTCATGGAAGGAAATACAAGGTCAAATAGAGGTACAGAGATTAAAGAAAAGATCTTCCAGAGGCTGCCTCACCTGGGATCCACCACATATGCAGCCACCAAACCCAAGCACTATTGCTGATGCCAAGAAGTACTTCCTGGCAGGAACCAGATAGGGATGCCACCTCAGGGGCTCTGCCAGTGTCATACAGATACAGTTGAGCATGCTTGCATCTAACTGTTGGTCTGTACACAGGGAGCCCAATGAAGGTGCTAAAGAAAGGACTGAAAGTGCTAAAAGGGTTTGCAACCTCATGAGAAGACCAACATTCTCCACCAACCAAACCCTCCACCACTCCCATGGACTAAAACACCAACCACTGAGCACACACGAAGAGACCTATATCTCCAGTTGCATATGAAGCTAAAGGCAGCAGTGTCTGGCATAAATGTGAGAAGAGGCCTTTGGTCCAGTAAGGGCACGTTTTCCCAGTGTAGGAAAATGCCAAAGCACTGGAGTAGAGTGGGTGATTATCATCGAGTGCAGCATCATGAAGACAATTTGAGGGGGAGAAAGGATGGGAACAGGGTGAGGGAAGGGGATAACATTTCAAATGTAAATACAAAGAGTACCTAATGAAAATATAATAAAAACAAAAACAGTAAACTATACCTTCTAATAATTCCATTCTCTGGGCCAAGCATACACAAACCATCACAGATGGAAACAAGAGGAATCTAGCTGGGAGACAGTTTAGGGAGAGGGAACTGGGATAGCAAACTGGGATGAGGGCATCTCTGGTATGAGCTAAAAACCTAGCACAAGAGAAAAATCCCAGGAATCTATGAGGTGACCCTAGCTAAGTCTCCTAGCAACAAGGGATAAGGAACTTGAGGCATCTGCCTCCTGTAACCTCACAAGACTTCCAATGGAGAGATGGGGATACAAAAAAACAAAAAGAGAAAACCAAAAACCAACTTATGATAAAGAAATAGAAAGAAAGAAAACGAAAGGAAAGGTATAAAGTTATGTCTGGAGATGCTTGCTTTATTACAAATGCTTGTGCTGCAAAGAGTGTTTGGTCACAGCAGGATCAAAGGGATCCTCATTTACTGCATTCAGCTTGCCATCATTTTGATGTGGTTCCAGCCACTAGTCTGGAAAGACCAAGAGAATAAACAGTAAAGAAAGTCACAGAGCCAGGCTCACGTGGTGTGCTGGCTTGAGTATACTCCAGATTCAACGTTCACATCTGTAAAGTGTAAATCAGAACCTCCATCATGAAAATAACAGGAAGGTTTAAACAGAATCGGTATCTGAATAGGATTCAGCATACAGACGTTAGCCTGGCTGCCTGTGGTGTTCTTAAATAATTGCCCTTGCTGTGATTAGTAATGTCATCATAAGACAAATCATTTGAAGAGGGATTGGTTCACAGACTGAAATAGCAGGGGGAACTTGAAGACCAACCTCTAATGAGTTCTACTCTAGTCTTTTTGTTTGTTTTCTAAACTTCATCAAATCTAATTTACAACAAGCCAGCACTGTTTCCTGGTGTCCTCTGATGCTTTAATTAGTTTGCCCAGGCCTTTCTTCCATTCCCTGTGGCTCTCCTCCCCCACTCACAGGGCAGATGTTATTGGCCTTCCTTCACACCGCATCAGGAAGCTGCATAGCCTTTCCTCACAGCCACCATCTCTCCACATTGTTTTAAAAACACCAAAGGGATGAAAAAACTGAGCTGATAAAAATGCATCCTAGTGCTTTGTTCTAAACAGTCCTGTTTCTGAATGAAGATGAGAGAGTTCTGTACTAATATCTTTGTTGAAAATATCATGTCCTATAGATCTAAGAAACAGAAGGCAAGGCTTCAACAAGGGGCAAGTTCTAGTTCTCTTTTGGGTCCCTATTGTCTTTTAAACAGTATCATGCACACACTAAAAGGAAGATCTCTCCCTGAAACAATAAATGGTCCCTCAAGAACTCAAAGACCCCTGAGGAAATAGCTATTAAGTTGTTTTCACTCATTGTGTTAGCAATAAAGGTCTCAGATACAAGGAGATCTCTAGAGTCAGGTGACAACTACATAGTAAAAGGCCCCAGGGTATACTTTCTAATAATATCTTGGCTATTAACACAAAGGATTATTTTTAAAGATAAATACCAACAGTTCTGAAACTTCCTAAAATATTCCGAATAAAAACTTCCAAAGACTATAGACAATTTTGAATTTCTCTGGATGTCTACTCTGAGCTTAAAATTGGATGGATATCTTAGTTATCTTCCTATTTCTCAGAAGGCATACCTTGACCAAAACTTCTTTAAGAAAGCACTTAATTCAGTCTCACAGTTGCAGAGGGTTAGTCTATGACCCCCATGGCAGTGAGCATGGGAACAGGCAGGCAGGCATGACACTGGAGAAATAGCTGAGAGCTCACCCTTGTAGGACACAGACAGAGTTAACTGAGAATATGGGTTTCTAAAACCTCAAAGCCAGCCCCCAGTGACACACCTCCTTCAACAATTTCATGTCTTCTAATAATTCCCAAGTCGTTCCACAAACTAGAGATCAAGTATTCAAACACGTGAGCCATTTTCATTCAGACCACAGTGGGGAAGAGAGAAAATGAAAGCAAGCAAGCGAGAAAGAAAGAAAGAGAGAGAGAGAGAGAGAGAGAGAGAGAGAGAGAGAGGGAGGGAGGGAGGGAGGGAGGGAGGGAGGGAGAGAGAGAGGGAGAGAGGGAGGGAGGGAGGGAGGAAGGGAGGAAGGAAGGAAGGAAGGAAGGAAGGAAGGAAGGAAGGAAGGAAGGACGGAAGGAAGGAAGGAAGGAAGGAAGAAAGGGACATTCAATAAATAAAAAAGAATCCAAGTTCAGATCCCAGATCCCAGCACCTTCTCTGAGGCAGTTGTGAGCTGCCCTGGCAATGTAACTTCAGTACCAGGGAATCTATCACCCTTATCTGGCAATTTCAAATACTGCATTCATGCACAAATGCACACATAGACACATATAGTTGTAGGGTTATGGGGGTCCCACAACTGCTCTGCCACAAGGCACAGCTGCTGGGAAGGCAGGACAGGGGATGTTGACCATGCTTACCCCACATCTGGCAGGTGTCAGGCTGTATGGAAGTTGCAGGACACTACTCCGGGGTGGGGAGGCAAGGCCTGAGGCACAGAAGAGCCAGAGCTGACTCGGGGTCCCTCGGGCCTGCGACAGGGCAGGGGCCAACTGGTTCTCAGGCTCTCTTGATTCTCAGCTACAGGATGCCACAGAAGAGCTGAGAATAAAGTGAGGACCTGTGGGCTGGATCTAGCCCAGGCTCGAGAAGAAAAGACGGGGTGCTCTGGGTGCTCCCACAGGAAGAATTCTTGGCTTGATGGCTTGATGCTTGCTTTGGGCTTGGTGGAAGCTGCAGCTGGGAGTACAGAGAGACCTTCAACAGGAGATTAGACAGCAGCTCTGTAGGCAAAGGCCTTCTCCATGGCTCCCTAAGGCAGATCCCAATGAATGGAATCAGTCTATAATTTTAAGACATTTAGTGTCTTGGTGGAAAGCAGATGAGTAAAACTGTACCCTACTTCTCAGGATGGGCCTGAAATCAAATAGCTTTTGCAGGAACAGTGTCTGGGAAGGAAAGTTCATTGGCTAAGCCTCCAGGCCTTTAGGTACCTCATTATAATGGAGATCTGTCTTGAGCCTACCTGACCATCACATGAAGTCCTCTACCTGTGGAGGGGCTTGGGGTGTTGCCCTTACGTGACTGATGGCCACAAATCTATGGAGAGCTGCAGCTAATGGGACTGGTTTCCCGGGAGTCAGGTGAAACACCTACTGTCCCTTCAGAGTCCCCAGGATTTCTAGCCTTAGCTCAACCAAAAATCAGGCTGCCTTTCATGGTCCCACATATAGTTATATATAAAAGTTTTAGTTTAAAAAGAAAAATACAGGTTATAGCTAATTTTGTCCTTCTGACAGAGAAGCAACAGCTATCTCATAAATTATAGATCATCTATATAAAAGTGATTAAGGTATGCCAACTCTGTTACAATTAAAAGTATTTTCTCCCTCAACTCCTGTTCCAATTTTGGTTAATTTACAAACTCCTATATAAGTATCTGTGAAAAATATAGCACAAGTCACTATTAATAAAATCTAATTTGTTTTTAATTGAATTATCCAAAGAAAATCAGTAATTGTTTTTCTTCAAGGAACGAGTGAAAACACAGAGATTTAGACTGTTTGTGCTGGAAGGTCATAGTGAGGAGTCTACAGAAAGCAATGGACAGAAAAGGACATGGGCACATTCAATGTCACATGACAACACTCAGGTGAAACTTCCTCAGAGGCTCAACTTCTCCGTTCAAGGTGCGGGTATAATTCTGCTGATCTTAGTTCAGAAAGTCACTGTGACAATTATAGATTATATGCAAACACTGTTGAAAGATGCTACCATCTCATTCAAATATAAGAATTAAGGAATGTCTCCAACGGGGAACACAAAAGGTCACAATGACAAAAAAAAAAGTATGTTACAATGGGAATAGACATATAAATAAACAAATACAAAGATAATAGAAGAAAATCAAGAATAATGGTGTTACACCCTGTAATCCCAGCACTCAGGAGGTAGAGACAAGATGAGGAATTCAAGGCCAGCCTCATTTATATAGAGAGTTTGAGGGCAGCCTGGGCTACATGAGACTCTTTTTCAAAAACAAACATTCAGAAAACAAACATAAAATATACATTGGTACTGAGGAGATGACTCAGGAGTTAGCAGAACTGAGAGTTCTTCCATAGAACATGGGTTGGGTTTCCAGCACCCATGTGATGGTTCATAACTGCCTGCAACTTTAATTTCAGGGGTTCCCTCTCTGGCCTTGGTAGGCACCAGGCATATACTTGCTGCGCAGACATACATGCAGGTAAATACACATATCATAAACAAATCAATTTTTAAAAATAGAGTATGGTAAATACCAGTTACTAACATTGCGCGAGAACATATGTTATGTTCAAAAGTACAAAATGAAGATTTTTTCAGCTATTTCTAACCCTGGAGACATGAAAATCAGACTCTTTCATTGATGTCTGCTGAAAGAAAAGAAAACTGCTAGAAATTATATGCTGAGATTACAGATGTGTACCACAAGCTCAGTTTAAGCAGATTCCTTAAAACTTCCAGTTTGGACTAATCAGTTGGCTCATCTGGCAAAGGCACTTTCCTCCAGCCCTGATGACCTGAATTTGAGCTCCAAGAAGTATATAGTGGAAGGAATTAACCAACTCCTACAAGCTGTCCTCTGACCTCTACGTGTGCACCATGATACCAACATGCCCACAGTAGTGAGGAGCAACAACAACAATAACACGCACCCAACGCACACACACACAATGACAACCTTTTTGAAATCAGATGATGCACCAGGGTTTTTCCAGTTCCATTATTCTGTTTTTCTAACACAGTCTAAGAAAACTTTATAAAATGACTTAACATTTTGTTAGAGATATATTTACTTACTATGTGTGATAGTTTGCCTGCTTAACTGTGTACATACATTCTCTGAAGCCAAAAAGAGAGCATGAAATCCGCTGTACTTGAGTTGCAGGCAGTTGTGGGGAACCTGGTGTGGGTGCTAAGAGCTGAACCCAGGACCTCTGCAAGAGCAGCACAGGCTCTAACCACTGATCAATCTCTCTAGCCCCATGGTGTGAGCATTTTTACTCACTTGCATTGACCCTACATCTTAATCAATAAAGTTGCAAATCTCATGAACTATTTTCAAGCACACTTTAATTATAAACAGATTGCAACTCCATTTATTTGGAAGCATGCTGTTAGACAGTGTTGATGTCCTCTCTCAGAGACCTCCACTGGAAAAACACAACATGCTCCAGGAAGCACAGAACCAATTGTTTCCAATACCCAAACTCTGTAAGTCTGTAATATTTAGTCAAAATTTTGCATTGAACAGAACCCTGACGTTACAGGTTATGATGGCTAATCTTGGTTGTCAACTTGACTACATCTGAAACCATTTAAAACCCAAGCATCTGGGCATACCTGTGAGGGATCTTCACTGGGATCATTTGAGCTGGGAATACTCATCTGGACCATTTCTTCTGAGGGCAACCAACATAAAAGGCCATGAAAGAAAGATGCTCTTACTCTTTGCCTGTCGACCCTCACTCTCACAAGCACATCTATCATGTTGATGATGTGTCCTTAAGTTGAAACCTACTTCTTTATGTTTCCAATGCAGACAAAATATCAGCAGCTCTCTGGGAATCTTCCAGGACTCCAGCAGCAGATTGGAACTGCTGAAACACCCAGTCTAATGGTATAAACAACTGCAGGATTGTTGACCTGTCCATCCAGAGACAGTCATTATTGAACTCCCCAAACCACAGCCTATAAACCATTCTAATCAATCCTAAATGTATATTCTCTCATCCTGTCAATCCTGTTCCTTTATAGAATGCTAATTAATAGACTGGTGATCTGCCCAAAGCCAGGCCTAAGCCACAGATGCTTTACAGATTAGGCCTGTTGGCTACACTCATCCCCTGTTAAGTGCTGCAAATACTCATGCCCCAGAGTCAGAAATTCCAGAAGCACACTCACTAATCCTTCATGCAAGGTCCCCTGTGACTCTGACTCCCCAAAACATGAGACTTGCTGATTTAAACCATCAGCTAGCACTAAACCACTCAGGGCTCCCCACTGTGATCATTTTCCCAAAGCAAAGCCCATATACCTAACATGCCCTGACAATAGTTTCTATTACCAAGATGGATCTGATGCATTTCAGAACTCATACCGAGTTCATAAATAAGGCACGTGAAGATTAAAGACACATGGCTGCTTTTCAGAGCCAGTGGTGTACCAGTTATCAGACTCTGATCACTCTCATTCCCTAGTTACCACGCACTCATGCTTCTTCACAATCTGTGCAGCCTCTGTTGTTCACCCCATGTTTTACTTTAAATAACGTGCTTTGTTTACTCTAAGAAACGTATTTGTTATTTTTATACTTTTTATATTTACTTTATTGTATTGTATCAGTGTTTTGATTGCATGTGTGTATGTGCACTACATGCATGCCTGGTACCCAAAGAGGTCAGAAGAGGAGTGTGAATGGTTGTGAACCATTATGTGGGTGGTGGGAACCAAACCTAGGTCCTCAGCAAGAGTAACAAGTACTCTTGACTGCTGAGCCATCTCTCCAGCCCCGGCCCCCAAATCATAGTGTCTTGAAATAACATTAACTACCTCCCATTTTCTGTAGGGCAGGAATTTGGACATGACTTGTGTTGGGCCTCTGTTTCGTGATCTCTCACAAGGCTACAATCAGAGTGTTTGCAATAAACTTTCACTGAAGATTTGGCAGGGGATCCGTGTGCTTCTTCAGAAAGTCTGCAGTCACTGGAAGTTTCTTTGAAGCCTCTGGGATTGAAAGTTTCCCTTGGAGGCAGCCTTTCCTACTTATGGACTCTCCAACTTACTATCTTGCTTTCTCAACATGTATAAGCCAAGAAAACCAAGCATATAAACTAGAGGGGAAATGACCAATACTCTATAATCTCATGATAAAAGTAACATGCTATCCTCAGTGTTACCATGAATAGAAAGAGGTGGAGTTTGCTGGCAGCTCTCCCAGAGGCTTCTTGTATGCTCGAAAGTAGCTAGTCTCTGAAACCCTGTGCAAGCTTCTCAAGAAACAGGTAAAGAAACAGACTCGTAGTGATCACGTTCTCACCCACAAGTTAATATCGAGATTCTCTGAGCATGACTTCAATACTCTGGGTGTATGAGCAGATGGAAGCCAGAGAAGAATGTCAGGTTTTAATTTCTCCAAAATGCCATGCCCTCTGAGACATGCCTTCTATCACCTTGGAGCTCACTGAGTAGGCTGGCCAAGCTGAACAGTGAGTCCTAAGGTTCAGTTCCAGGATGACAAGAACACTCCACCACGCCCGGCATTTTTAATGAGTTCTAAAAATCAAACTTGAGCCTTCGTGTTTCCACACCAAGAACATTTCTAACTGCTGTCTTCTCAGCTCAGTCTTGATCTTCTTTATTCCACATGTCAGTGTTCTAACACTTAACACATAGCCCTCCCCTGAGGATTCAACAACACTGTGAAGTTTCCATATCCCCTGTATGGTGTTTGATTAGATAGTGATTCATGTTCTGGGGTGATTATCTTATCTCTTCCCCATGATCCCCAACTCTCCTCAAAGCAAAAACCATATCTTATATATCTTTATTTCACTTTCAATTAAAGGAGCTTCCTGTCCATGGAAGAAACTTCATGAACACTGTGCTGACAGACAAAAGCTTAAAAACTGCAAGGAAGCATAAATGTTAGAGGAAGAAAAATGGTGTAGTTTGCTATTGAGAGTTCTATAATACCCTCAGAGTGTCAAATAAAAACTCTTTAAGTAATGTTTTATGGAATACTGTGGGGTCAATGAATTCACAGGAGCAAAGGTCAGCATTGCTCATCTAGTAAAGTTCAATAGGAGGACATGTGGGAGCCAAGCTAATTCCCACCCACCAGTCTCCAGTCCTAGGCTGGTTAACATTTCTACTCCTCTATTTCTTCATTTGCATGAGGAAATTCTTAGCTACTTTGTAGGAGAATAAAATATATGTGAGTGACAGGGGAGAGCTTAACATGTTTAGAAAAAAAAAATCTGAAATTAAAGTTTGATGCTTGAAAAGAAAATAATCACAATTTCTTTCTCGTTTCTGTTATGGTGCCCTAATACATTCTCCTGTGGTAAAATTTTATTTTATACAAAATAAAGCAGATCCCTAAATACACTGGAATATTATGACAAGTACTTGCAGACACCTCAGCAAAAATGTCGAAAGCATTATGTCTTCCTCTTTGTTATAATGTTGCCTCTACAAGGAAATAGAAACTTAGGTTTTATGAAGAAGCTGTTTTATTTTTCTAACACCCAGGAATAAAGGAAAATATAATTTAAATCTTCTTCAAAATCCAAATGCAAAGGAAATAGTCTACATTCATAACATGCTGAGCACAACCAATCCCATAAAACTTGAAGAAGATATTGTAACAACTTTAGTTAGTAACTGGTAAACCAGATCTCCTAAACATTGGTATAATAATTTCTTATTGTTAAAATAAGTCATTTTAACATGGGCAGGCTGGCTGAGAAAATAACCATATAAAGATATATAAGCAACTTAATTGTGCTATTTCTAGAGAAGACCAAGAAAACATCAGTGATGTACCCAAAAATCTTTAGAATATTTCCACTTACGTTTTTCAAAAGCTCTTTTTCATATTTTTCTAAAGACGCAATTTTTAACTGGAGCCTACATTATAATTCAATGAAATGAACTGATTCTCACACACTTTAAAAGATCTGTACATGTCAAGTTCTTCTTCCCTACAGTAGCATATTCACAGTAATGAGCAGGTGTACGATCAGCACAGTGACCAGGCACACCCATCTTCCCCTTGGATCAACATAGTTTTTGACATATATCTAAACGTTTGAATTCTTTATTTCCAGAAAAGCTTCCCAAAGAAGAGGACATAGAAAACTACCCTTAACTCAAGGCTTCTTGTTTCCTCAAGCTTCACCCTTCCCATCCAAAATAAGGTAACAGAGATTCTGGTCCCTTCATCTCATGAGTGCCTGAGCCAAAGCAAATCAGAAATGGGAAATCAATCCATTTATATCACCCTGTACAAAGCTCAAGTCCAGGTGGATCAAAGACCTCCACATAAAACCAGATACACACAAACTAATCAAATAGAAAGTGGGGAAGAACCTGGAACACCTCAGCACTGGGGAAATTTTCCTGAACAGAACACCAATATGCTCTAAGATCAAGAATCAACAAATGGCACCTCATAAAATTGCAAAGTTTTTGTAAGGCAAAGGACACTGTCATTAGGACAAAATGGTACCCAACAGAATGGAAAGAGATCTTTGCCAATCCTACACCTGATATCCAATATATACAAAGAACTCAAGAAGTTAAACTCCAGAGAATCAAATAATCCTATTAAAAATGGGATACAGAGCTAAACAAAGACTCCTCAACTGAGGAATATCAAATGACTAAGATGCAATTAAAGAAATGTTCAACATTCCTAGTCATCAGGGAAATGCAAATTAAAACAACCCTAAGATTCCACCTCACACCATGCTGAATGGCTGAGATCAAAAACTCATGGGACAGCAGATATTGGTGAGAATGTGGAGAAAGAAGAATACTCCTCCATTTTTGGTGGGAGTGCAAGGTGGTACAACAGCTCTGAAAATCAGTCTGGCAGTTCCTCAGAAAACTAAACATACTACAACCTAAGGACCCAGCTATACCACTTCTGGGCATATACCCAAAATAATGCTCCATCATGTAATAAAGACACATGTTCCACTATGTTTATAGCAGCCTTATTTATAATAGCCAGAATCTGGAAAGATCTCAGATGTCCTTCAACAGAGGAATGGATACAGAAAATGTGGTACATCTACACAAAAGAGTACTACTCAGCTATTAAGAACAATGACTACATGAAATTCTTAGGCAAATAGATGAATCTAGAAAATATCCTGAGTAAGATAACCCAATCACAAAAAAAAAAAAAACACCCATGGTATGCACTCACTGCTAAGTGGATATTAGCCCAAAAGCTTAGAATACCTGGAGCTCAAGAAGAAGGATAACCAAAGTGTGAATGCTTCAGTCCTTTTTACTAAGGAAAACAAAAACATTCTCGGGAGAAAGTACGGAGACAAAGTTTGGATCAGAAACTGAAGGAAAGGCCATCCAGACACTGCCCCACCTAGGGACCCAGCCCATAAAAGCCACCAAACCCAGGCAATATTGCTGATGCCAAGAAGTTCATGCTAAAAGGAGCCTGATATAGTTGTCTTCTGAGAAGCCCTGCCAGAGCATCACAAAAACAGAGGGAGATGCTCGCAGCCAACCACTGAACTGAGAACAGGGTCATTAATAAATGAGTTAGAGAAATAATTGAAGGAGTTGATTACTGCAACCCAGTAAGAACAAAACCACCCAACCAGAGCTCTCAGGGCCTAAACCACTATCCAAAGAATAGACATGGATGTATCCATGGCTCCAGCTGCACATGTAGCAGAGGATGGCCTTGTTGGGCATCAATGGGAAGAGAACCCCTTGGTCCTAACAAGGCTCGATGCCCCAGTGTAGGGGAATGTCAGCGTGGAGAGGCGGGAGGGTGTGGGTGGGTGGATGGTGAACACTCCTATAGAAACAGAGGGAGGGGTAATGCAATAAGGAGTATGGAAGGGAGTCCAGGAAAGGGGATAACATTTAAATGGAAATAAAATATATCCAATTTAAAAAAAGTGACACTTTAAGAAATCCTTCACATGAAGAAAAATGGCCGTTTATCAGGATTTTTTCATTAATATATGTTCACTATACAAAACAATGGTATCCCTAGGACATTTTCACATATTTGTTGCATCAAGATTTAAATATCCCTATATCACCAACATAAATAACCAAGGGCTAAAGCTTGAAAGTGTATGCCCAAATTTGTGTGTTAAAAACAAAATCTCCAATGTGCCAATGGTATGAGGTGAAACTTTTAAAAGGTAGTTATCATGAGGGATTATTAAGATTATGAGGGTTAGGATTATGCCAGCATCACCAGAATCATAAGAGTGAATCCTTATTGCAAAGAGAAAAAAGTATCTCTTCCTCTTTCCCTTTCTACCACCCTTCTCCATTCTCTTCTTCTTTCTTTCCTCCCTCTTTCCCTCTAACCTCTCAGTCTTTCTGTCTCTCTCTGTCTCTCTCTCTGTCTCTCTCTGTCTCTCTCTGTGTCTCTCTCTGTCTCTGTCTCTCTCTGTCTCTGTCTCTCTCTGTCTCTCTCTCTCTCTCTCTCTCTCTCTCTCTCTCTCTCTCTCTCTCTCTGTCTGTCTCTCTCTCTCTTTATGATGCAGAAAGCAAGCCAGCATCAAATTTTGTCCTTCCACCATGGACTTGCTGGTCTCTATAACTGTGAAGAATACATTTATTTTTTTTTATAAATTTTCAAACCTAAGGATTCTGTTACAGCAACATAAAACTAAATAAGACATAAAGCTAAATTTATCTTACAAAATTTTTGCACTCACATTGATTCCCTGGGGTGGAATTAACAGTCATGGTAGTGATCTTTTACAAGACTGGAATCTAAGAGAAGTTTATTTTTCTCACCAATAATAACATAAATGATATTTCTAAGACTTAAAATAAAATCATCCTTACTACATTACCCATAATAATACTGCGAAAACTCAAGAATAATTAAGAAAAGTTTTCTAATAAATTACATAAGGCTAATGGAGATCTTGGGTTTTTGTGTGTGTTTCTGTGTAGCCCTGTGTGTCCTGGATTTCTTTGTAAACTAAGCTGGTCTCAAATTCACAAACTTCCACCAGCCCCTGCCTTCTGAAGTTCATATTAAATATTTAATCCTTCTGGAATTAAAGATGTGCAGCTGGGGAGGAGTTTTGGGGAGGAGAAACAGCTAAAATTAAGGACCTTTTGTGGGGTAGTATGAAAACTTTACGGCTCTCTGCACCTCCCTGTTCTACAGACAGCCGCATCTTCTCATGCAGTGCCAGCCTCATCCCTTAGACAAGATGGTGAAGGTCGGTGTGAATGAATTTGGCCATATTGGGTGCCTGGCTACCAGGGCTGCCTTCTGCTCAGGGCCTAACAAAGTGGAGATTGTCGCCATCAACAACCCCTTCACCTCAACTACATGGTCTACATGTTCCAGTATGACTCTACCCATGGCAAATTCAATGGCACAGTCAAGGCTGAGAATGGGAAGCTTGTCATCAATGGGAAGCCCATCACCACCTTCCAGGAGCGAGATCCTGCTAACATCAAATGCGCAAATGGGCTGATGCTGGTGCTGAGTATGTTGTAAAATCTACTGGCATCTTCATCACCATGGAGAAGGCAGGGCCTACTTGAAGGGTGGGGCCAAAAGGGTAATCATCTCTGATGTGTGGGCACACACACATTCAAGTAGTAAGTGATAAAAAAAAAAGAGATAATCTTAACTGAGTATAAAGAAGAAATGCCTGCCATAGGGCTGCTGCTGAGCCCAAGACAGCCTGATGTGTACGTCCAACTCCTATGTGAGTTCTCATTCGCTTGCTTGCTTGTTTGCTTGCTTGCCTGTTTAATTTTGTTTCTAGGACTGAGTGTTGCTGTGTATATGATGCTGGCCTCCGTGTGATCATCCTGACTCTACCTTCAAAATGCTGAGATCACCAGTTTTCATCCCACAGCTGATTCCTATGTGATTTTGATGTTGCTTTGGAAAGAGAATGACCTCTGTTTACCTCCCTCTATAACATCAAGTAATAGCTTCTTCTATGTTCCTCTCATTGGTTCTACAAGCAAAGAAATGCAAAGCAGATAAAAATTTCTTGATGATAAATGGACTCTCAAGAAGAAAACAAAAAGGTTGCACATTGGAGCCATATCAACTTTTAAATTCAAGTTTTTGGGCTCTAGATTGGTTCTTTAGCTGAAAATATTTTCTTCTGTTGTGAGGCATTGGCTGTATGCTGATTGGTTCTGGTCAGCTTTGAATCACAGACTCCAGGTTGTAGGTTAGGGCTGGCTGGTATGCATGCACCCGAGCTCACCCAAAAGGTCATGAATAATACTGCAAACAGTTTTACTTGTCTCTTATCTCATTCCAATTAGTGAAGCAACCAAAGACCCTTCAAAAGAATTCAATGGAATCACGATGTTAGAAGTGCCCTTGGCTAGATCGCCATGATAAAGATATATGACCATTCAATAGATGTGATATATACTTTATTCTCGTATCCGACTAGTTACACAGCTAATATAAGTTAAGTAGCCCTAGAAACATCTTATTTTATGCCAGAGAGGACACCTAGAATTTTCCAGCTCTTGTATGTGTCAGGCACTGTGCTAAGTGCTTTGAGGTTTGACATGCTATTTAATTTAGCCTTTGTAACCCTGAAGGGTAGGTATTTCATTCTAGTTTTGCATACGGAAAACTCAAGTCTCAGAGAAGGGCAAAAGCCAGAAGCTTGGTGATAATTTCTCAAGTCAGATTATGAATAAGGCATGAACTTCTCCGCAGCAACACCTACAAAGGCAGCCACTCTAAATGGAAATAAAGTAAATGAACTTCTCTTTTAAGATGAAACAGTGCAAGTTTTAAACACTACTAAACAAATACAGAATAAATGAACTACGTGTGCTTTAATCTGAAGAAACAACTGACAACTACGAATTTTCAGTGACTTTTAATCCAAAGAATGGAAGCCTTGTTCAGTATTTCTTCAAAAGCTGAACCTGAACAGAGATAAATGTAATCAACCAACAGGCGAGAGAATCACTGTACAAAATATGTGGCTCTTCTTAATGACTTCGGCCCCTGTAACGCATTTCACATTAAGCTGTTCCCTTTTTCTGAGAGAGAGTATTGCTCCCTCACAGTTCATAAAGGCCTCAAATAACTTACATTTTTACCATAAGCCCTCTGTTGACAGCCACGGATGTGCTCACACTATTGAAAGCAAAAATAAATAAACTTGACAAACTGATTTACTATGAAAATAGTGCATTTGGTCCTTCCAAATGTCTCAGTATTCTGCGCTAGAAAATCTCTGAGGTGGAAAGTAAAGGAAGTCCAGACCTCAAGTGAAGCACATCTCAGCATCAGCCCTAACACATCTCTACAAGCCCCTAACAAATCACTCTAACCAGAGCCAGTGGCACAGATGGAAGTTGGCTGTGTGCTATGACAGGACAAGGCAGCTACTGACCACTAGTCCACATGAGGTAGGAAAAATATAAATGAACTTCACCACACTGACAGGCTTCATCCCAGTCACTAAATAGTACAATGAGAAAATAGCTTCAACTTTCTAGCATAATATTTAAGGACAAAATCCATATACAGTACTTCATTTACTCATGCTTCTATCGGTATCCAATGTCTCTTTTCTCCCGTATCAAATAGGAATAGAAATCGGCCTTACAACCAAAATGTAAACAAGATATAAATTCCACTGCAATAAGTGATGAAAATCAGAGCATTTGCATGTATAATGGAGTACTTAGCGTGTGTCAGAATGCATAAAACATTATCCGCTGCAGTCGTGAATTACTCTGATGCTTACAGAGCCCCCTTTCCAGCAGTATTCAGTTAAAAGAAGTAATAACCCACTGAAAAGAGACACTGTAGTGAAACAAAGTCCTGTGCTTTGTACTTGGTAAGGAAATCTGGCCTGTTTTCACACTAATGCTCACAGGAACAAGCATACCCGTCCTTCCGATTGGTAAGTGTGGCATGCACTCAGTTTGGGGAAACTGGCTGTGGGGGATTAGTGAAGGGGGCCTCTGCTCCTTTACCTGTGCTCGTGGCTCTGTGTACCTCTTCCATTTGCCCTAAGTGATCCTGATACTTTGGAGATGCAATTCACCCAACTGGGCACCTTAATTTCTTTCAGCAATTTTCCTTTTGACATTTCATCAGTGGTGCTGCCAAAAATAGGTCTGTTCCCAGTAACAATATAGCCTGTGGCACACAGAGTATCACCACAATTCCCTTCCTCCTTGCCTGCAGTGACAGTGATGCCCACTGCACCTTCAAAAAACAAGTAATTGACAAGGAAGAAGGAATAGCCATCAGTCACTTGTGTAGCGACACTTTCTTGAAGCTTCCATAACATAAAACCTGTGAAATATTCTCAGAACACTAAAAGTCAAAATTATATCAGTCATTTTTAAAGAAAGGAGCCTATGGATATTTTTGTCAAATGTCTTTGGTATAAACCTAACATAAGGATGTACATTGAGTTAATAATTAATGTAACAACTGTTTATCACAACCAATATGGAGCTGATAGACTAGCTGGTTAGAGTACAAAACCATTTTATTATGTATATGGTCATTTCTGCATTGTTCCCTGACTGGAAAAGAAGCTTCCCAATGAGGTGCTGGTATATGACACTTCATGGAGCAAGCTTATGAGACCGCAAGTCTGACATCGCAAGGTAGATAACTAACATTTAACAGAGAACAAAGTCACACCTACCTCTTTGGTAACGAAATAATGACCAATCAAAGAGGCAGCAGCAATGATCAAGACCTGTGAAGGAAAACCCAACATTTCCGCTCATTCCACAAACCTATATCCATCAGAAATAATGCTGCGTGTTCACAACCTTCTATAGTATTTAATATAAAAGTAAATTTTCATTAAAGAAATACTTCACTGGGCCTGATTTTATGTGTGTGCCTGTATTCCCAGAACATGGGAGGTAGAGGCAGGAGGATCAAAGACTCAAGGACATCTTCAACTAAGTAGCAAATTCAAGACCAGAATAGGCCTTTTCTACCATCCCTAACTATAACAGTGTACCTATGAAATAATAGGCTCAGTTCTTCCTCACAGCCACTATGAATTCAACCCCCATTTATTTAAGTCATACAGTACAAATATTGTGTCCTGTTTCTTTCATGTAGCATCATGCTTTCAAGATGACTCATTTTTTAAATGGCAAGAGGTGCATAAAAACAAAGAGCTACACATTGCAATTGATAGTAGTTAAAATTCCTAACAAAATGTCAACCAATGCAAATCTAAATGTATAGCAAAAGATTAAAGGACACTGAAACTTTTCTCAGGGGGTAACCTAATTTTTAAAAAGGGCAAAAACATAAAGATCTTAAGATATATCTTCCCTGTGATGTCATTCCTTGGGAGCTGTGTCTGTCATTCTCTGGAAACTAATTAACATTAGACAAGGCTTTCCAAAGGCTTTGCTTATGTTTAAATAGCAGGAGTATGTCAAACATCACAGACACCATTGAAGCTACTGTACAAGATCTACTGAAACAGGGGCTTAGACAGAGGAACAAGGCGTTGAGGCCTCCCAGATGGCTGCCTTTTGAGTCCCAAGCAGTGGAACCTGCTTAGCATAATAATCTGATTAGCATTTGACTATCAAAGGGAAAGGCATGACTATCTTGCTGTTCAGAAACACCCCTGAAAAAGGAGCAGAAAATAAGGAAGATGGCTTGAAACAAGGAAGAAAAACAAAGGGAATTGAAGACATCAAGGTGGGCTTCTTTATCAGGACAAAAAGCTTACATCACTCCATTCCTAGACCAGTTATAAGATCAGCCCTAACTGGTCTTCCACCTTGGTCCGAACACCTTAACTCCTACCTACTCCTTCTTATCTCTAAACCATCCTTCCTGGGGTATCCAACTAACTACCACGAGTTACATTTCACAATGGTAATTTTCCTTTGTCAACATCCTTATATTCTAAAAGATACTATGGTCTGTAGCTTAATTCAGCACCCAAAGCCCTCAATCATTCCACTCCTTGTGTTTACACACAGGGTTTTTGAAACAGGTCTTGCTATACAGTCCCCTCTGGTTTGGAACTGACAGAAATCCCTCTGCTTCATCCTCCTAGATACACGGATTCCAGGTGCGCATGGCCAGGCCCAGCCCCTCTCATTTGAGTGACAGCTCAAATTCCTGGAAATCAGCCATAGCATCTTCTGCCTTCCCACTTCCTACTCCCTGACTGTCACCGGGTTGCTACGGGATGTGGATACTCATATGTGCTATTTTTTTAAGAAGAGGACAGATGAGTTGAGAAAGCCAAAGTGGCTGCATCTTGAGAATCACAATCTACTTACTGTCTGTATGACGGAGGGCTGGCTGTTAAGTCTCTCTGTTCCTCAGTCACTTCTCCCAGCAACATGGAGAAATGACAGTGTTCATGTCACTGAATGTGCATGTAAATTACACAAATTTATGTGAATGAAACATTTAGAGCAAGCCTGAGTTCTCTTGACAATGCTGAACTCTGTGCTGTGTTATGTGTGTGCCATGCATCACACACGATACAGGACACTTACATGTTGTTGAATGCAATCATCCGCTAGAACTACACGGTAATGTGGCCAAATGGCAAGGGCTTGTATTCAGCGCCTTCCTTATTAAATCTGTAAATCGCTTATCTGTATTGTTCGTGCGTGTATGTGAGAGAGCATCGTACCAGAATGCATATGTAGAGGTGAAGGGTTCTCTTCTTTCACCATATGGACCCCCAAAGTCCAAGTCAGATCAGTTTTGGTAAAGATCAGTGTCTTTATCCTCAGAGCCACCACACCAGCCTGCAATGAACTAGTGAAGGATATCTACTTTTTAAATTATCATGTCCAGAAACAAATTCTCATCTGCTTTTTTTTTCTTTTCCTCAGAATAAAATTCAACTCCCCTAAATAAAAGAAAAATTAAACAGTCTGACAGGGAAGAAATGCCTGCCATAAATGTGTCTCTCTTGTATTTCCTTGAATTGTTATGCAAGCCCTACATGTCTTCTGACTGATCTGCTCATCTCAGACTTTGAACAAAAGTCGGCCAAACAATTAGTCACTCAGCCTCCTTACAACTGGAAAAGCCCAATTTATTCCTAGGGACAAATATCTCCCTTAAGCTTTTCTAATGGAAGAGTGTATCAAATAATAAAAAACAGAGTAATATACACATTTGCCTCCAGATGTTAGCAAGTAATTATCTTTCCCTGGCCATCCCCAACCTGAGTTATTGTTGAAGGAAGCTGCAAATCTAGACCAACCTATCTCATCCTGATTGTTCTTTTGGCACTTACATTTTTTATTAGTTCTCTGAGAGTTCATACAATGTGTCTTGGTCTTATTCACTTCCTCCCCCAATTCTTCCCATATGCATTTTGCCTTCCTCATTCAGCCTATATATAATATATATATTAAGCCTCCAAGGGCAATCTGTGATGCCTAAATACTGTGTAGTCTTCCAATGGAGAGTCAAGACTACCTGCTCACCCTAGCATCCTCTTAATTAACTCAGATTGGTTCAAATTTGATTGTCCTTCAAATAACATGACTATTTTTAGGTATTTTTTATGTCTAAAACTAAAGATTGGAAGCCCTGTGGTAATTGGCCTTCAGCTAGTACATATTCTTCCACTCTCTTTGTTTGGCTTTATTATCTCAGCAAAATGACATCCAGGCCTGGGAAGATGGCCCAGTGGGTAAAGGCTCTTACCCAGTCCAGTGACCTGATGTGATTCCTGGGAAACAAGATGGAAGGAGAGAACCAACTCCTACAAGTTGTCCTGTGACCTCCATATGTACAATGGTGCACGAACCAACACATATATGCATCCACCATAAATAAATGGAATCATATTTTATAGCCATGTCCTAGAACTATCAGACTGCACAACTGATCCATCAGCATCATGCATCTTTAGGAAGAAATGCAGTCAACATTCTACTGTGTGACATGATCTGCTCTCATGCCCAAGAGGTCCCACTGGTATCAGATCCAGGTTTGACACTCTCCTTGTCCTAACTCTGTGACAAATACCAGCAGGACCCAGTGACTATCCAAGCAGCTCAAGCTGAATATGGGAGCAACTAAAAAGTATTTAATTGTTTAATGTGTTGGTGTTTGGTCTACATGTGTGTCTGTGTATCATGTGTGTCTGTGTATCGTGTGTGTCTGTGTATCATGTGTATGCAGCCCTCATGGATCTCCAGGAGCTGGAGTTACAGATAGCTGTGAGCTGCAAAGTAGTTGCTGGGAACTGAACCTAGGAACTCTATAAGAGTAGCCTGTGTTCTTAACCCCTGAGCCATCTCTCCCGCTGTGGTTCTAGGGGTGAAGCTAAGGCCTCCCGTCTTAACTTTTAGCGAGCATACCATGAATGAGCCATATTCCCAGCCCTATGTTTCAGAATTTCATGAATCACTTTGCTTTCTACAAAATAAACATTTTCAACAGTTCCACTTTGACCACCTTTTAAAAAGTAGGAAATATAAAACTCCAGTTTCTTTTCAGGGCCTGACCTCAAATTTGACTGAAAGACAAGCCAATTCCTCATTTCAAGAAAAAAAAATCCAACACATCACACTCACCAAAAAACAAAATTTAGGTGTGAATTTTTTTTTTAGGCAATGAAATTAAATTAAGCTTTCATGTTTTGTCTCCCTAATTTATCTCCCAAGAAAGATCTAGCAATCTTAATAAAAAGAGCCACTAACTTGGATTTCATCTGATTTGAGTGTGTCTACATAGCTCCCAAGTGACAGAGATATATAATTTGGAGATATTTGTTTTAAAAGGAAAAATATACTATGGAAAAGAACTCTGAATGTGCTTGAGGCAAGATCCACAGTCAGCTAGATGATGGGGAATGTATACCACCAGGACCCACGCACAACCCTTCTCTATTTGATATATGGCTCCTACAGACTTGCCCCTTCCAATTTCGCTCATGCTCTATGTCCCCCTGTGAGCAGCCATGTTGGCTAAAACTAAAACGTCACAATGATGGATCACAACTAGATGTTCCATCTGGGGCTGCCTAGATGTGATCTGTCATTCTGTGAGACTTCCCTTCTCTCTGGATCTGGGAAAGATAAAGAAGATAAAAGCTGCACACAATTATATGTCCTGTTTTAGCTAAAGAAACATGTAGACTTCTTTAAGACATCATGGGACTCAGTGGGGCATGTGAGTTCGTGAAGTGAGTAAGCTAAAACTCTCTCAGTCCTCAGGCTGTTTCTGCTGTTCTCTGGCTTTTCAGGTATTCAGCTGTGCCAAAAAGAAAAAAAGAAAAAGAAAAAACACCTAACACCATTTAACTTAAACTCGACTTCATATCTGTTCCCTTTATACTTGAACTCTTGACGTGATCCTCCTCTTCCCCCAGAATCACCCGGACCCTAGTCCACAATGATCCCTTGGGGTCATTGCAAATGGGGCCATTTCATTTCCAGCAGGAGCCCTGGGGAAATGCTCAACTCTATTGCTTTATGTCCGGTGAATATCAAATCACATCTCACCACATAAAACTTAGAGAGACTTTTATCAGCTTTATTAAAGCCATAAATTTTTATTTTGAAACCTGCCAATGAATGCTTGTGCTCCTGGAATCCTCTAAGAACAAATTAACTTCTTGTCCTTGCTGTTCCCCGAACCACTCAGACAAACTGGATGCTCCGTGAGCAGCACGTGGGGAAACTGTCCTGTTCTTCCAGAGAGCTCAATGATACTTCTCTTTATTCTGTCTACATTCATACTCAGCAACATGCTGCAGATCAAAGTGGACAGGCGACAGCTACTCTAAGAACCACGTGTCACAAAATATCGTTGGAGGCTCTGGTCTTAAAAGCATGCAATAGCTACTTTGGATCACTTAGATTTCTCCCCAGGAACCTCAACCACATGCCTTCTACTCTCATTCCTTGTTCTGATCTCTCCCACCTTGTTGTAACATAATCACACCCATTCTGGACTGGACTCCCCAATGACCTCTCTCCTTCTCACCTTTAGGTCCTCTTGTAGTAGTCTCCCCAACCAATGCGAACCCTGAACACAGAGGGGCATACATTTTTGAAGGTACTTTTATACCTTTTGAGTCCTATATCATAATTTAATCTCTTTATCTTCTTTTCTGCCTTCTGAAAGTCTAAATATTTTTTTAATTAAGATTTTTTTTCTTTTGGGCTGGACAGCTGAAGAGATGGGTCTGTGGTTAAGAGTGCTTGCTGTGCTTTCAGAGGCCGTGTGTTGGATACACACAGCACCCATATCAGGTAGCTCACAACCACCTGTAATTTTAGTTCTAGGAGACTGGATACCTTCTTCCATCCTCCATTACATCCCTACATACACGTGGTATACACTCACAAAGACAAGTGCCATACACATAAATATGAAAACAAATCTTAGCCAGGCAGTGCTGGTGCTCACCTTTAATCCCAGCACTCAGGAGGCAGAGGCGGGTGGTTGGTTCAAGGCCAACCTGATCTACAGAGTTGCAGGACGGCCAGAGCTACATAGTGGAACCCTGTCTTAAAGTAAAAAAACAAAACAAACAAACAGACAAAAACGTTTTAAAAGATTTCTTTTACTTCTGTTTAAGTGTGTGTGTGTGTGTGTGTGTGTGTGCACATGTGTGTTGCACATGGATGTAATCCATGAAAATACACATTGAAAGTAGAAGAGGATTTCATCTCCTGAGGCTGCAGTTAGTGGTGGTTGTGAGCCACCTGCTGTGAGTTCTGGGAACTGAACTTTGCTCTTCTACAAATGTTCTTCACCACACCCACTTCTCTGGTCCCAAACACCCTTTATGGGCCAAGTCACACGCACACATGTTCACACACACACACACACACACACACACACACACACACACACACGTCCTGGTTTCAATACACCCTAACAACCTCCCTCTTACCCTCTTCAAACTTTGCAATTTTCTTCTTTGCCTCCATCTCAACAGCAGACGGCCCTGACTGTCCTCATCCTCATGCTGTGCCCCTGTCCCTAGCCTTCCCACCCTGAGCAGGAATGGCGAAGGCAGCTCACGCTGAGTACAGAGTGATGGTGAGTTACCAGGAAAGGCAGAGTGTGTGCTATGGTGGTGCTCTGAGGTGGCCAAGCAATAGCTGCTTGACTACCACACATACGTGCCCCACACAGATGTTACATCAGACTCTTATTCCACTTATTTTACTAGCTAGCCAACATTTTAGAAAACTGAAGCAACTTTAAAACTCTAAACAAAATTTTCTCCTAGTTACAAAACTATAGTTCCTTTGTGTTTTTATTATGTCTACTCAGCCTCCCTCCCTCCCTCTCTCCCTCCCCCCTCCCTCTCTCTCTCTCTCTCTCTCTCTCTCTCTCTCTCTCTCTCTCTCTCTCTCTCTCTCTCTCTCTCTGTGTGTGTGTGTGTGTGTGTGTGTGTGTGTGTTCAGGAGCACACGTGTAGCAATTAAAGAACAGCTCCTAAGAGTTGTTCTCTTCTTCCATCTGTAGTTCCTAGCTGTAAAACTCAGATCATCAGACTTGGGGACAAGCATCCCTCTCTGAAGAGAATTACCATTGCCCCTCCTTCCCAAAAAAACTATAGTTATGAAGCCTAAATAAAGCTCCAAATGCATGCATTTTTGGTATTATTGAAGAAATAGAATATGTCATCAGCGTGAACAGCTAGTAATAATAAGAATGTCGGTCATGAAGATACTTTCTTCTTTCCCAGTTGTAGATGCTAACACCATGAACACAAAACAAAGGAAGTATGTGCATATCTCCTAAGCCTTTGCTTCCCCAGCACCCAGACACCACATGAAACTTGTGAGTAGGAAACAAACACTCTAGAATATCAGCTGAAGCTGGGCATGGTGGCTTCTTACTGTAACCTATGCAGGAAGAGGCAGGAAGGTCAGGAATCCAAGATTAGCCTTGATTACCCCGTGAGTTCAAGGCCAGCTGGGGCTACATGAGGCCCTGAATCAAAAATGAAATGAGTTAACAGGTGTATATGCACACAAAGCCATGTTTTTAATTATATCCAAAAGGAAAGGTGTGGGCAGCTGAGTTGTTGACCTGCTCTCTTCGCTGTCATATGTTACAGCAGACAGCGAGGGAGCCAACTCCCACTCAATAGTGCCAAGTAAATTATCAAATGGAGTAAATCCTGAAGGTCCTCAAACTCAGGTTAAATCTGGGATTCTGTCCTGCAAGGCTTTAAGCCAGAAAGCTACATGATTTGGTTCAGTTTAAAAGTCCATCTGCTGGAAGAATAAGGAAATACAAAAGCATGCTGGGAGAGCTCAAAGCTATCCTGAAGTAATGGCCACCTGGTTTGGGAGGGGAAGCGTTAATTTCACAGAAGTTTTCTAGGGAAAGCTGCCTTTGGACTTGGTGCAGGTGACAAAGCTGACATGCCACGCATGTGTGAAATATGTATGTGTGGCACAGTATAGACCAGCTTTCAGTTCTTGTTTCTTAAAGGCTATTCATAAAATTGTAGTGTTTGCAAAGTTTGGTCGCTCCACTCACTATAGGTGTCAGTGATAATGTTGCTTTTATGGGTTGATCTATACCTTGTGTTCCAGTGTCTTCTTTCTGTGTGTTGGGAGGTGAGGATTTTAACATTTACCTTTTAATAGGTCACAACAAGAAGGGAATTGGTACTTGGGGAAGAACACTGAGTGGGCAAAGACGCTGAGAGGGTTAGGGTAACAGAACCTGTGGTCAAGTCGTTGATTAGGCAAAGGAGTGGGTTTCACAGGAAAGGCAGCATGTGGAGTTTTCTGTGAGTTGATGTTGATGAAGAGCCATGATACTGGTGTAGGTGTCTAGCAGGAAGCTGATTACTGAGATAGGGGCTAAGGAGAATTTGTTCCTAGAAGGTAAGGCATACATTAGCTGTGGTTACAAATTGATAGCACAGGAGCCAAATTCTGCCCTTGGGGTTTTTTTTTAGTCAACAGGGGAAATTTTTAAATACTTTTTGGCTTAGCTGAAAACCTTTTCAAATGAAATAATATCACATTTTTAAAAATTTTCTTTTCAACACCTCATGACGATTGGAGACCTGATAAGATGAAACCTATGATTTCTCAAGATAGTCAAGAGCAATGTGAGTCTGAAAGGAATGGTCCCCTAGGTAGAGATTCCTCTACTGGGGCCGACAAGGCCCACATTCCGAGCTCTGCTCACTGTGCCCATGTTTACACTGCCTTCACGGCTCTGTGGCTGCTGTCCTTGGAGAACTATGAGGAGAAATGAAATTTCTCATACACTGCTACCTCTGTTGGGAGTTAGTTGGGAGTCAAAAAATTAAAACTACTGGAGGATGAAGCTATTCAAGCACCCCCTGTGGATCTGTCTGGTTCCTAGAAGCCATTGGCATTGGAGCCTCTGGCATAGTTTCAAAGTATAATCTGGACCACCCTCGTGGTAATCGGCTCTAAGATTCACTGCCCAGGGAAGCTCAGCACAGATGGCTCTGTCTTGTAAGCTGACAGTGTTTCAGGGTCAAGCTGAGCTCTTCTTTCATCATTTTCTTTAAATTTATAGAAAACTACTCCTTATATTGCACCAAATTAGTAGAAAGTAATTTGTAATAAAATTAAATTGCTTTTATGGGTCAATGCTAATGTTGATAATAAGTAAGATTAAACTGTCTTCTGGCTAGTGAGGTGGTCAAGTGGGTTACAGCACTTACCACAAGCATGGGACAGCTAAATTCTATCCCAAGAGACCCACAGTATTGAATAAGAGAACAGACTCTCCCAAGTGGTCCATGGAGCTCCAACATACACACTGCAATAAATATACACATGCCTGTTCATGGTAGATGAATGGATAGATAGATGATAGATAGATAGATAGATAGATAGATAGATAGATAGATACTATGTAGATAGATAGATAGATAGATAGATAGATAGATAGATAGACAGACAGACAGAGTCTTTGAAAGTTTACCTTTAAGAAATAATTCTAACTAACTACTTGGGAGGCTAAAGCAGAAGTGTCATAGTTTCATGCTCTGCATGGACTAAATAGAGTGAATTCAAAGTCACTCTGGGAAACTTAATGAGATAATGAGACCTTTTCAAATATTAAGTAAAAGGGGTGCTGGGGACACAGCTCAGTGGTAGCACACCTGCCTAGTAGACACTAGATCCTAGACTCAATTCACAGTGAGAGACAGACAGACAGAGACAAAGAAGCAAAGGAGGCGATGGAGACAGACACAAACAACTTGTAGGAGTCAGAGCTTATCTCCCACCATGCAGGTTTCAGGAATTAAACTCAAGTCATCTGGCTTGGCAGCAAATGTTGTTAACATTACATCACTGGCCTCCCCCACATCTGTAACCACTTAAATCTTTAAAGCATGGATCATTCAGTACGTATATACTAGTAGGGTAGAAAATTGTGGCCAGCATCACTACATTCATTATGAACGTGACTCATGGTAGGCAGGGGAGAGACATAAAGCTCTAACTCTTGTAGTGAATCCTTAAATTTCCTTTCCCTAAGGAAGCTTCTTCTGGCAGGTCTGATTCAGATGTTAGGTGAGTGCCCATACTCTGTCCTCTCATTTGTCTAAAGCAATCACAGTTTGGAGCACCCTACAAGGACATAAAGGGATCTGTTGTCATTTAAGATTTTAGTCTAATAAAGTAGAGGGTGATATTATTTCTTACACTTTTTCCTCAAAGAACACACACATACATCTGACTACTGGACAAATGCCATCATTCAGTGTGTTCAGGTACCCTATTTGATGAGCCTACAAAGTACAAAAAAAAAAAAAAAAAAAAAAATGTTTTCAATTTACAGCCCTTAAGGAGGCTACCAGAAATCTGATACTGGACTTCCAAATCTTAAGTGACTCCACCTCTAACACCCTTTTCTATTCATTACCAAGATTCCTAAATACACATAAATCTATAACCTCTTATGTTTTACATTTTTTTTTGAGGCAGGGCCTCATGTAGCCTAGGCTGGCTTCAAACTCACTAAATAGCTGAATAAGACCTTGAACTCCTGGTCCTCTGCCTCCCACGCCATGCGCACTTGATCACTGTGGGTCGGAGGGGTAAAAGTTGGAAATACAAGAGATTGATGTCAGTTGAAGATGGTTATGCAAACCATCATCAACTGGTAGGTGGTTTCTGAACTCCTGATTGTAAATCCACTTTGCCTGGACGCACCACAATGGGGCAGGTGTGCAAGGCTCTTGGCACGCTCCAAACCCTGCCTCCACAGGAAAGAGTGACGTAGACTTTAGCCAAATCAGCCACTCCCTAAGTCCCTCTCCGGCGCGCGCGCGCACACACACACACACACACACACACACACACACACACACACACACACACAGCATTAGAAAAACAACTATGGCCAATCTCAGAGGCAAACAAATGGGAAGCAGGTGGTTGGATCCCAGGCTGTTTAAAAAGGACAGAACAAAGGAGAGAGGGGTGCAAAAATAGACACTCATTGAAACCTTCTCCTCCATCCTGGCTCCTTTGTGGTCCTGACTCCTTTGTCCTTTGTGAATGCTCTATTCCAGAGCCTTATCGCTGGCCCTGCGCTGCTCCTAACGGGCTGGCTGGGGTTACCAGTAGGGCTTTAATCTCAGCAACGGGCTGAGCATTGGCCCACCAGAGTTCACATGCCTGGCAGCACCCTGCTGGGGTTTGTTCTCATACTTCCTAGCCTGAACTCCAGCGGGCCAGGCAGAGTACTCCAGAAGCTGCCTTCCCTGGAACCGGCAGTGTGAAGCGACATTCCCCAAGAGGAGCAGAGTTCGAGACCCCCACCATAAAGTACAACAGATCATCACACACAGCAGACCCCTCTTGAAAAGCTACCAGCCAGCCTGACTATAGAACGTGACCATGGACACAACTTCTGGCTTGTTCCAGTGAGCTACTGGGTCTGAATCGCTTTATGCAGGCAGGCTTCTGGTCTTTTTTTTTACCCAGCAGCAGAACAGGAATAAACATTTTTAATTTGCTAACAAAAGTACAAATTTTCCAGTGACTTACTTCCCAGGCTACCTAACAAGCGTGCCTTCCAGGAGGGAAGACTGAGTGGAGGAGGAATCCTATCTCCAGCAGAGCACAGCCAGGATGTGGCTGGAGGTCCACATGCAGGGAGCAAGACTGCATGCAGAGTTTCTGACATTGGGAAACAGACTCTAGAAAACCTGCAGGCAGCTTTGCCAGCATTAGCAGATTAAATGTTTACACATTTAGGATGTGTGTGTCTTCAGATTTGCTGGTTTGGGCATAACTGAACTTCAAAGACGACTTAGCAGTTGGTTCTATTTGCAGTGTAAATATATTTTCTTGGACAAATTTCCAGTGTGTCTGGGTTTTTTTTTCAGTTAGAGCTTCTCATATGTTTATGATTTAAAGGGTGTTTTAGATTTGGGAAAGATTGCTTAGTAGTGAGTGCTTGCCTCTCAAGCATGAGTTGGGAGCCACATTACAAACCAGGCTTGGGGTTAGACAGGAAAGTGGGTGTTTGTGGCCCAGACAGCCCTTCTAGACCAATTGGTGAGTTCTAGGTTCAGTGAGAGGTGGAACAGAATTCAGGAAGACACTTAGGTGTTGATCTCTGACCTCCCCACAGGTATGCACAGGTGTGCACACACAAAGCGGTGCTTGAAGTCATCCATACTTTTAAGTCATGACCATGACAGAGTAAAGCCTGTATGTAGGTGCAGACATATTTGAAGGCATCTCTCTTTGCTCATTTTCCTCTTTCCCTCCGTTCTTAATGTGGGCCATCTTGTAACTGTGTATGCACAGTCTGAATAGAAAACATTCTTCCCCTAAAAGTCCATGTACTGGAGACTTGCTGCCCAGATTGTGGTCCTGTTTGGAGAGGTACAGGAGGTGACTGCTGTTTGAAGGCCACTGGGGTGTGTGTGTGTGAGGATAACTTGAGAGTGTATCCCCTTCTCCCTTTTAGCCATGTGATAAGTAGCATCCTTCACTGTTAAGGTAAAGAAGACTATAGACTGAAGTAGTTGAAAGCATAAAGCAAAATAAATTTTAAGATATCAGGCATTTGGTGTCAATGTCACAGAGTTTATAGAACTTTCAGGAATCTCCTTAGACTCAGCTCCCCCCCCCCGTGTGTGTGTGTGTGTGTGTGTGTGTGTGTGTGTGTGTGTGTGTGTGTGTTTCTCTTGAAGCCAGAGTACGTTGGGCTCCCTGGGGCTGGAGTTATGGGTGATTTTGTATTTTTCACTGTGGGCCCTGGAAACTAAACACAGGTCCTCCTCAAGAGCAACAAGTGCTCTTAGTTGTTGAGCTGCTTTTCCAGTACCCAGGCTTCTAATTCTTAATCTGAATTTCAGTTCATTTATGTGAGTAAAATGAAGCTGGAGTTTGGTCTGAGAAAGAAGCGTCTCTTCCCGACCCTGCACAACATGCTGAGTTGGGTTTGTTTTTGTTTTTGTTTTTACAAGACAGGATTTCTTGTTGTAGCCGTGGCTGTAGAAACTCACTCTGTAGACCAGACTGGCCTCCAGCTCACAGAGAGCTGCTCCTGCCACCTAGTAGCTGAGAGTAAAGGCATGCACAACCACAGCCAACAACATGATGGCATTTGGGGACTCTGACTGCAGGTCGTTTGCTCACTTTGAGACTGCACTGTGTTCTGGAACGCACTATATAGGCAGAGACCACTGCACCTCTAGAGTGATGAACCCCGGTACTCAATACTTGAGCACCGTGCAGGGTCTATCAAGACACAGACTAACAGACTTCAAAATACAACTTTCAAAAATTCTGGATCCCTTGAAGTGCCAGAGTAGGGGGGGAGTAGCCAGGCCCCCCCCAGGAGAAGATGATGAAAGATTTTGGAAGGAATGTGGGCGGGGTGAGCAGGAAGGGGGGTAGTGAGCAGGATGTAAAGTGAGTACGTAAAATTAAAAACATTCTGTCTCATAGCAACGTTTTGATATGTCCATGAACATAAAGATCACCCCACAAGTGCTATAAGGCAATTTCTAATTGCTTTGCTGGCTAAATAATAGAATCATCATCAGAGAGTCCCATACTTGAGAGCTTACTTCACAGCAGAATTCAGCCACCTCTACTTGGGCTAAAACCACCCTCTAAAACAATGGTTCTCAACTTGTGGGTCTCAAACCCTTAGAGGCAAGGAGAAAGACCCCTTCACAGGGATTGCCTAAAAACATGCTGCATATCAGATGTTTTTATTACAGTTTATAACTGGAAAAGTTACAGTTATGAAATAGCAGTGAAATGATTTTATGGCTAGAGGGTGGTGGTAATGGTGGTGGTGGTCATGGGTCAGCACAACATGAGGAACTATATTAAAGGGTCATAGAATTAGGGAGGTTGAGAAGCACTGTATCCACATTATATTCATCTGGGAGGTGTGGGTATAGAGCATCCTCAAGAAGGTGCCATGGTGATTTTTACTACCTAGGTCTCTCTCTCTCTCTCTCTCTCTCTCTCTCTCTCTCTCTCTCTCTCTCTCTCTCTCTCACACACACACACACACACACACACTTACAGTGTCTGAAGGGCTAGCTAGTTTCTGTGAGATGCACTTAGCATCTGAGAGACAGGATCTTCAGAAAATTCTCAAAATTGTAGCTGCTTTTCTTCTGTGAGACGCTGATACGAGGTAAACAAATCTCCCAAGGGGCATTTCAGCACAGAAATAGTTTTCTCTACAATAGTTTCTTATCAAACACCCATGTTAAGCTGTTTATAATATAATATTAATACGCAAGAAGAAAGCTGCTGAGCATCTTCATGGATGAAGCCGGTTTAACTCAACTTAAGCTATTTGGTATCTCCAGAAAACAATGAAAATTGCTTGTTAACCGCTACCCAGTTAGAATTACGACATTTTCTAAAGTGCTTTACATGTTAATTTCCTGTAATCTGAAAAATAGATTTTCCAGGTATTATTTAGCCATGTAATACAGAAGGGTTAATCAACTTACCTAAATTGGGAGAGCCCACAGGGAGTTCTTAGAGCACAGAAAGTACTGTGTGATCTGGGAAAGGGTTCGTTTTGGCCTAGAGAAAGAGCCAGGTCCTGACCAGTAAGTAGTACTCAAGACCTGTGGGCAGAGGGCTGAGCTCCAAGAACAGCCTCATAAGAGCTCCCACACCTGAGCTCACAAGACAGAGCTGAGTCACTGCTAGCAGTACTCACTGCATGCCCACTAAAAGTTGAACACTCAGAAGCAATTTTCTTCCTGAGTCCACAGGCCCTCAGATCCACAGGAGGTGCCAGTCACTGACAGCAAGGCCACATATAAACACAGATAACAAGATGGCAAGAAGAAAACAAAAGAACTTAAGCAATGAAAACCATGATAACCTGGCAACATCGGAACACAGCTCTCCTGCCACAGCAAGCAGTAGATTGCCAAACACTCCAGAAAAACAAGATTCAGACTTGAAATCATACTTCACGATGATGAAGAAGATATTGGAAAAGAGCAGAACACCCTTAAACAATTACAGGAGAACATACAAAAACAAATAGAAGCTCTTAAAGAGGAAACACTAAAAACAGACAAAGAACTACAGGAAAACACAACCAAAGAGATAAAAAAAAAAAAGAAAATTAAATAGAAACAATAAAGAAAACACAAAAGAGACAACCCTGGAGATGGAAAACCTAAAAATGAAATAAGGAGTCACAGATGCAAAAATCTCCAGCAGACTAAAAGAAATGGAAGAGAGACTCTCAGGAGCCGAAGATAACACAGAAAACGTAAACAAAACAGTCAGAGAAGATGCAAAAACCAAAAAGCGCCTAACCCAAAGCTCCTAGCCCAGGAGATCCAGGACACAATGAGAAGACCAAAACTAAGAATAATAGGAATAGAAGAGGGTGAAAAATATCAACCAAAAGACACAATAAATATCTTCAACAAAATCATAGAAGAAAACTTCCCTACCCTTAAGAATGAGATGACCATGAGCATAAAAGAAGCCAACAAGACCCCAAAATAGATTGGACCAGAAAAGAAATTCCTCCCAACACATAATAGTCAAAACACCAAGTGTTCAAAACAAAGAAAGAATACTAAAAGCAGTGAGGGGAAAAGGTCATGTAACATATAAAGGCAGACCAATCAGAATTACACCCAACTTCCCAACAGAGACTATAAAAGCCAGAAGATCCTGGACAGACATCATGCAGACCCTAAGAGAGCACAAGTGCCAGCCCAAGCTGCTATACCAAGCAAAACTATCAATCACCATAGATGGAGAGATGAAGATATTTCAAGACAAATCAAAATTTACACAATATCTGACCACAAACCCAGCACTACAACAAATTATAGGTGGAAAACCCAATACAATGAGGTAAAATACATCCTAGTAAAAACAAGAAAACTCCTAAACAAGAAAACCAAAAGAAGAAAAAGACACAGACACAACTCAACCCACAAAAGCAATAATAGCAGGAAACAGAAACAACTATTCCTTGATATCTATTAACATAAATGGACTCAACTCCCCAATAAAGAGACATAGGCTATCAGACAGGATACATAAACAAAATCCAGCATTTTGCTGCATACAGGAAACTCATCTCAGAGACAAAGACAGACACTATCTTAGAGTAAAAGGGTGGGAAAAAAACTTCAAAGCAAACAGCCCCAAGAAGCAAGCTGGAGTGGCTATTCTAATATCAAATAAAGTAGACTTTCAAATGAGAGTTATCAAAATGATAAGGACACTTTTTACTCATTACATGGAAAATCTATCAGGATGAATTCTCAATTCTAAAAATATATGCTCCAAAATCAAGAGCACCCATATCCATAAAAGAAATCCTACCAAAGCTCAAAACATACATTGCACCTCACACAATAATAGTGAGAGACTTCAACACCCCACTCTCATCAATGAACAGATCATGGAAGCAGAAACTGACACAATGAAACTAGCAAAGGATATGAAACAACTGGAATTAACAGACATCTACAGAACATTTCATCCTAAAATAAAAGAATACACCTTCTTTTCAGCACCTCATGGCACCTTTTCCAAAACTGACTATATACTCAGTCACAATAAAAGCCTCAATAGATATAAGAAGATTGGAATACTGCCATGCAACCTATCAGATCACCATGGACTAAGGCTGATCTTTAATAACAACAAAAACAACAAAAAGCTCATATACACATAGAAGCTGAACAATGCTCTACTCAACAAAAGCATGGTCAAAGAAGAAATAAAGAAATTAAAGACTTTCTAGAATTTAATGAAAATGAAAGCACAACATAAACAAACCTATAGGATGCAATGAAAGCAATATTAAGAGGAAAGCTCATAGTTCTGAGTACCTCCAAAGAGAAACTGGAGAGAGCATACAATAACAACTTGATAGCACAGTTGAAAGCTCTAGAGCAAAAAGAAGCAGATACACCCAAGAGGAGTAGACTGCAAGAAATTATTATCAAACTCAGAGCAGAAATTGACCAAGAAGAAACAAAAAGTACCATATAAAAAATCAACAAAACCAGGAGCTGGTTCTTGGAGAAAATTAACAAGATCAATAAACCCTTAGCCAGACTATCTAGAAGGCAAAGAGAGACTATCCAAATTAACAAAATCAGAAAGGAAAGTGGAGAAATAACAACAAAAACTGAGGAAATTCAAGAAATCATCAGATCATACTACAAAAGACTATACTCAACAAAGCTGGATAATCTGGAGGAAATGGATAAATTTCTAGACAGACACCAGATACCAAAGTTAAATCAGGACCAGATAAACCATCTAAACAATCCCATAACACTGAAAGAAATAGAAGCAGCCATCAAAAGCCTCCAAAATAAAAACAAAAAAAAAGGGACCAGATGGATTCAGTACAGAATTCTATCAGAAATATATTGACAAAATTATACCAATACTCTACAAACTATTCCACAAAATAGAGTCAGATGGAATACTACATAACTCATTCTTCTAAGCCACAATAACTCTCATTCCTAAACCACACAAAAACCCTGCAAGGGAAGAGAACATCATACCAATCTCCCTTATAAACATTGATGCAAAAATACTCCATAAAATTCTTGCAAACTGAATCCAAGAACACATCAAAACGATCATTTACCATGATCAAGTAGGCTTCATCCCTGGGATGCAGGGATGGTTTAATATATAGAAATCCATCAACGTAATTCACCATATAAACAAACTGAAAGAAAAAATGCACATGGTCATCGCATTCAATGCCAAGAAATCATTTGATAAAATTCAATACCCCTTCATGTTAAAAGTCTTCAAAAGAGCAGGAATCCAAGGCCCATACCTAAACATAATAAAAGCAATATACAGCAAACCAATAGCCAACATCAAACTAAACAGTGAGAAACTTGAAGCAATCCCACTAAAATCAGGGACTAGACAAGCTACCCACTCTCCCTTAACCTATTCAACATTGTAATCGAAGTCCTGGCTAGAGCAATTAGACAGCAAAAGGAAATCAAAAAGATACAAATCAAAAAGTAAAAAGTAAAAATATCACTAATTATAGATGACATGTTAGTATACTTAAGTGACCCCAAAAATTTCACCAGAAAACTCTTCCAGCTGATAATCAACTTCAACAAAGTGTCTGTATAGAAAATTAACTCAAACAAATCAGTAGCCTTCCTCTACTCAAAGGACAAACATGCTGAGAAAGAAATTAGGGGAAAGATACCCTTCACAATAGTCACAAACAATATGAAATACCTTGGTGTTACTCTAACTAAGCAAGTGAAGGACCTCTATGACAAGAACTTCAAATCTCTAAAAAAAGGAAATTGAGGAAGATCTCAGAAAATGGAAAGATCTCCCATGCTCATGGATTGGAAGGATCAACATTGTAAAAATGACCATCTTACATAAAGCAATCTACAGATTCAATGCAATCCCCATCAAAATTCCAACTCAATTCTTCATAGAGTTGGAAAGAGCAATTTGCAAATTCATCTGGAATAACAAAAAACCTAGAATATTGAAATCTATTCTCAACATCAAGAAAACATCTGCAGGAATTACCATCCCTGACCCCAAGCTATATTATAAGACAATTGTGTTAAAAACTGCATGGTACTGGTACAGAGATAGGCAGGTAGATCAATGGAACAGAATAGAAGATCCAGAAATAAACTCTCATACAAATGGTCACTTGATTTTGGACAAAGGAGCTGAAAACATTCAATGGAAAAAGGACAGCCTTTTCAACAAATGGTGTTGGGTCAGCTGGCAGTCAGCATGCAGAAGAATAAAAATAGACCCTTTTTTAAAAAAGAGGAATACATATACAAAATTTTAAGGGTATTTTGGCATAACACTATATGAACATTTTTGTCAGTACTTAACTCTTTTCGAGGTTTTATAGCATGCATTGAAATCCCACTTAACCATAAGCACAAAGTTCATGTAGGACAGAATGTAGCATGGAAACAGTTTTCTTGGTGAGTATAGATTAAGCATAATGATCTTTGAATACCAAAAATAAGAAAATAAGAAAGGGTAAATCTTCTTGTTCAAAGCTCAAGTGCAAGTTCAAAGGTCTCTACATTAAACCAGGTACACTGAAACTATTAGAAGAGAAAGTGGAGAAAACCTTAGAACACATAGACAGAGGGGAAATTTTCCTGAACAGACCACCAATGGCTTGTGATCTAAGACTAAGGATCGATAAATGGGATTTAATGAGATTAAAACATTTCTGTAAGGCTAAAGACACTGTTAAGAAAACAAAATGGCAGCCAACAGATTGGGAAAAGATCTTTACCAATCCCACATCTGATAGAGGTCTAATATCCAATATATACAAAGAACTCGAGAAGTTAGACTTCAGAGACTCAAACAACCCTATTAAAAAATGGGGTACAGAGACAAACAAAAAAATTATTAATTGAGGAATATCAAATAGCTGAGAAGTATCTAAGGAAGTGCTTGACATCCTTAGTCATCAGGGAGATGCAAATCAAAACAACCCTGAGATTCCACCTTACACCACTCAGAATGGCTAAGATCAAAAACTCAGATGACAGTACATGCTGGTAAGGATGCAGAGAAAGAGGAATACTCCTCCACTGTTGGTGGGGTTGAAAGCTGGTACAACCACTCTGGAAATCAGTCTGGTAGTTCCTCAGAAAATTGGACATAACCTGAAGACCCAGTTATTCCATTTCTGGGCATATACCCCAAAGATGCTCCAACATGCAATAAGGACACATGCTCCACCATGTTGATAGCAGCTTTATTTATAATAGCCAGAAGCTAGAAAGAACCCAGATGTTCTTCAGTAGATGAATGGATATAATACTTGTGGTCCATTTACACAATGGAGTACTATTCAGCTGTCAGAAATGACTTTATTAAATTCCTATGAAAATGAATGTATCTAGAGTATATCATTCTGAGTGAGGTAATCCAGTCACAAAAGAACAGACATAATATGCAGTCACTGATAGTGGGATGCTAACCCCCAGAAAACTCTGAATACCAGAGAAACATCTCACAGATCAAATGAAGCTCAAAAAAAAAAAGGCCAAAAAGTGGAAGCCTCAGTCCTTCATAGAAAAAGAAAAACAACAACAAAAACAAGTTTATAGCACCCACGCAGAGTGGGGTACACCTAGACCTTATATCATTAATAACTCAAGAGCTAAGAAGATAGCTTTTGGAAATTTTTGGTTTAAAATCATTAAAAAAAACTTTGATTATTTCCATGTTATGTTTTGTTTTTCATGTACTTTATGCTTATGGTAACTAGTAAGATTTCAATGCATACTATCAAACCTTTAAAAAAATCAAGTACTGGCAAAAATATATTCATATAGTTTTATGCCAAAATTCTTTTAAAAATCTGTACATATATCTCTCTTCATTAAATAAAGTGATCAGAAAAATAAATTAATTAATTAAATGTATTAAATAGCAAAGAAAAAATCTGTACGTTTCTCTCTTTTTTAAATAAAGTTGTAAGAAAAAATAAAATAAAATAACTCACTCAATAAATGTTATGAACAATTATTAACGCTAGATATTAGGATTTCTTTTTCAAATTCTAAGAGTTGGCTATAATTTAGTTAGTAAAATATTTGCTTAACATGCATAAAGTCCTGAGTTCCATCCCATGAACTTCATAAAACTGAGCTGGTGGCACACACCTGTACCCCAGCACCTGTGACCCCAACACCTGTAACCCCAGCACCTGTAACTCCAGCACTTGTAACCCCAGGTAAAAGCAGGAGAATCAGAAATTATTCTTGACTATGAACTGATGGTCAGCCTGTGCTACATGAGATCCTGATCGTTTCAGGTCTTGTTTGTGTTGTGTTGTTTTTTGAGACATGGTTTCTCTGTGTAGCCATGTCTGTCCTGAAATTTGCACTGTAGACCAGACTGGCCTCATACTCAGAGATCTACTTACCTCTACCTTCCAAGGTCTTGTATTTTAAACTTCTAGATCATAATTCACAGTATAAGGGAAATTTTTATGAAAGAATGCATATATACATATAAAAAAACATATAAAATAACTAGGAAGAGAAAAGTCATCACATCTTTTTCGAAAATGCCCAAGCAAGCAAGCGGGGGGGGGGGTGTTGGGGAGTGGAAGGGAGAGAGAGAGAGAGAGAGAGAGAGAGAGAGAGAGAGAGAGAGAGAGAAATTTATCTACTTCAGTTCTTTGTGAAGGCAGCACCATCTGGTGGTCTATACTAGCTTGACTTTTTAAAGATTTCTTTAACTTTAAAATGATGAGATTTTCACAACTATTTAAAATACAGAGTTGTAGACCCCTGACCCAGTGGATACATCTAAAATATAACTCCTGTATCTAAGGCTCAGGGACCACTGGAGAAGGAAGATTGTAAGAGCCAGAGGATCAGGAATCTGCTGTGAGACTATGACCCCTACACTGATACACACTACATAATTACACATACATGACCTGAACAAAAATGACAGCACTAGGCATGCCAAAGTGGATGGAGAAAGCCCACAAGGCCTCAGTCCTACACAAAGAACTATAGACAACTAAGGAATGCTGGGAGTGGGAGGGGCTTCTGCAGGGATGAACACAGCAGCGGGTTATCAATCTAGAGTGTTCATCCCTGAAGACATATGTGCAAGTAACATTACACACGGTAAACAGGAGAGGAATTAAAGAACAAGAGGCTGTGAGTTTGAAAGAGATCAAGGGTGCAGTACATGGGAGGGTTTGGAAGAAGAAAAGGGAAGGTGAGATAATCTAAATATAATCTCTAAAACAAATTTTGAATATGTTAAAGAACAGAAATGATGTGATTGTCAATATTTTAGTATTACAATAAATGCGAACAATCACAGTAGGTGTGCTGAGGGTGGGGTATCTAAAGTACAGCAAGTAAAAGAACATTCCTTCCATCACCTTAGCAGCTCAATAGAATAAGAGGAACCTGTCTCAAAACAGACATAAATAATCAAAGATTTTTAAATAATATACCTTCATAACTATGTGAAGCGTTCATTGCATAGGAAATCTCCAAGATATAAAAAATGGAAATTTTAAATATGGGAAATGTGAGGAATATCATACCTACTGTGCACCCTGTTAGATTATATTCATAGAATCTCTATAGACAGAACCAAGAACACTGGTTCTCTCTTCAGTGAAAATAGCTGTACTGCCTTTAAATAGGAATGAGAACAAGGGCTGGAGAGATAGCTCAGTGGTTAAGAGCACTGACTGCTCTTCCAGAGGTCCTGAGTTCAAATCCCAGTAACCACATGGTGGCTCACAACCTTCTATAATGAAATCTGGTGCTCTCTTCTGGTGAGTCTGAAGACAGCAATGGTATACTCATATATAAAGTAAATAAGTAAGTCTTTAAAACTAAAAAAAAAGAGAGAGAGAGAACAAGAAACCTTTCTCCTATAACATTTTCTAAATTTTAGCTTTATTATTGTGAAGTAAAAACTTTTAGATTTTTGCTGGAGCAGTGTAGGTGCAGAGCATGTGGGAGTGGCCAACCAATATTTAAACCTGAATCCTACCCCTGAAGAGGAAGTCCATGCCCTGCACTGCCCGGATGGCTAAAGACTGGATATCGGGTAGTCCAGAGACCTGGATAGGACAAAGCATGACAGAAACATGATAAAGAGTCAATGGAATGTTTTCTAGTGACACTCTGCATATTCATAGATCAGTGCCTAGTCCAGTTGTCATCAGAAAGGCTGATGGGAGCAGGTGTAGAGACCCAGAGCCAGACACTATGGGGACAGAAAGTCTCTCCATCAGGAACCCAGGAATTAAAGGCATACACCACCAGGCCCATGTTCTACTTTCTTCATTAGATCATTTTTGGACATGATCTCATGTAGCCCAGGTCAAAGGCTCTAACATATGGAGGGTAACTTTGAACTCATGACCCTCATGCTGCCGCCTCCTAAGTGCTGGGTGTGCAATACTCAAACTGGTGTATGCAGTGCTGGGGACTGGAGCCAGGGCTTCATGCCTGTCAGGCGAGCATTCTGCCTACTGTGCTGCAGCCCCAGCTCCTGCAGAGTGACCTTCGTCCCATGGTTTTCAACAGCTTTCACAGTAACCTGACATTTAACCACATCTGTGAAAGATACACCATGCTTGGTGCCATTTCCAATGCGAGATGGTTGCAGGGACCCAGCATTGAGGGACAACTAATGAAGAAGAATCACAGGAAAGGAATAAGGAGCCCTGCACTCATTTTTCAAATTTATATACATCATACACACACACACACACACACACACACACAGACAGACACACACACACACACACACACACACACATATTCCCTGACCATTATAGTGATGTAGACCTGGGGCAGGAACTCTGGGAGCTGCTCACATTTGAATCTCAGTCTGGAAGCAAAGAGCAATGACCGCTAGTGTTCAGCCAACTTCCCCCTCTTTATGCAGACTATGACCCAAGTCTGCAGAATGCTTCAGCCTGCTCTCAGGGTGAGTCTCCCTCCTCGATTAGCCTAATCTAGATAATCCTCACAATTAACCCCAAGATTTGTCTCTAAAATCACTCTAAGGTGATTTTAGATCATAGGAAGTTGACAATGAATGAAAGAGTAAATGAGGTTATAAAGTGGGATGAATAGAATTAAAACTCAAGGGGGCAAGAGAGATGACTCGGCAATTAAAACTGTCCTTCCAGAGGTCCTGAATTCAAGTCCCAGCAGTTACAGGGTGGCTAACGACAATCTGTACTGGGATCTGATGCCCTCTTCTGCTGTGTCTGAATATAGGGACCATTTACTCACATATGGACAACAAATAAACCTTTTTTAAAAAACATCAAAACATAACATACAAATTTTTCAAAACTCTAATATATATGGAGAAAATATGTGCAGGTTGGAATTTCTTTAGGTCCCTCAGTATTTAACTCCTCCTGTGATTAGCCTTTTGGAACATGTGCTGCAGGTAGATCTCATCTTTAAAAAGCACGGTAACAGATACAAAAGAACATGAAGAGTTTAAACAAGACATTCTAAAATATCTGAGTATCCATTATATAGTTTAATGATGATCAGTGATGGAGCCTTAAAGGAAACATATGAAAAGTACAGTACTCTGAAGGGGACCTCAGTGACCCGTTCAATAGAAATCACCAGGACTCCGTGGCAGTTGTCTAACAACTCATAAGAGACAACAGGATAATATTCCTTCCTCTATAATCCCTACTTAGTCCAACTCCATTATGAAAAAATACCAAACTTGGTTACTGAAACACCAAGGGCACAACATTATTAGTATCAGTCAGGGTTCTCCAGAGTAACAGAGCTTATAGAATATATAAATATCACACACACACACACACACACACACACACACAGCCAACAATGGCTGCCTATTAATGGAAGGTCAAAGAGTCCAGTAGTTTTTTCAGTCCATGAGGCTGGATACCTCATTGGTCTTCAGTATATTCCAGAATACAGAGGAATTAGGCTCTAATGTCAGTGAGGATGAGAGCAAACAGGCAAAGAGGCCACCATCAGAAGGTATGGCCCAGATTCTAGGTGTATAGGCTCTGGACTAAAGTTGTATCCTCTCACCTAAAGATCCAGAATAGGAGTAGCTCTTCCTACTTCAAAGGATTTAATAAAAAAAAAAAAATCCCTCAGAGTTGTGACCAGCCACTTAAGTTTTAGTTAATTACAAATGTAATCAAGTTGAAAAACAATAGTTATCACACTGTCCGTGAATTAAACCAACAGAAGTCCAAACAGCAAGGTGTGCACAAAGAAAGTAGTTTTTGAGAATTAAAGTCAAAGCTGACTAAATAATGTCATGGCAGAAGTACACAGGGCCACCAAGCAATTCGAATCAAAGGGGAAGCTGTAAACCTCTACCACTTGTGTTTATGGAGAAAGAATCCTGTGATGATGCCATATTCCAAAATGAGGCTCCCACTAAGCCAGGTGAAAGCAGAACTGACTGTGTATTCTTACACAGTCATGATGATGAGATTGCAAAAGGCATGTTGGGGGATAGCTTCTCCAGAGCTCAGGATCAGTTAGCAACCAGCCATCTTGCCAAAGGAGTGACCCTGACAATGAGTCTTAAGGGAAATGCCTCAGAAGTTTCTCTTACTTGTTCTCCAACCTCGCTTGACTCTCTACTGTTGGCTTAACTCCAAGATGTGAAAAACACACAGTGGAATCTTTTGAAATTTCTGAAGCTCTAATTAAAATTCTTGTACAGTAACAGAAAGAGAGAGGGAGGGAGGTTGTGGTAAATATTAAATGTGGTAACCTTCTATCCCCTGCTAGAGCCATCACCATTAGGGCCACATGTCACCTGCGGACCTGGCTGCTACTCTGCCATGCAGTCTGCAAGCCGCTCTCTCCCAGCTGTCTCTCTTTTAGCTGTCCTCTCCACTCGGGCCCCAGACCAACCTGGTATCCAATTATGGGTTGATGTTAAGGAGATACATGATTGAACAGTGGAGAGGTAGGCAGGGAAAAGGTAGGAAAACTGAAGAGGAGCAGAGATTGGAAGAAATCAAGATGGAGCTGGAGAAAGCAGACCAAGACCCTGATGGCCGTCACTGGTGATAGGAAGACATGAATATTCTTAAGGGATTCTGTAGGATTTTTTATCTATATAGAAGGGCAGTTTATGTCTTTGTGTGTTGGATGTAATCTTATTGTATTGGTTTGTGGATTGAGAATTTAATATATAAACCATGATGAAAAACTATTGGGCTTTGGAGTAATGTTTGTGCCAGGCGATGGAGGAAAGAAAACTCCAGGATGATTGTGTCCGCCCAGGACAGAATCAACAGGTCAGGTGGGGCGAACTGCCTGGAGAGGAAATCTCAGGAGAGTGTAACTTTCAGAGTGAGTGACAAAGTCTGTGTGCTCCACTCCACACTAGAGTGGTATTCATGGGGTGAGACCGCCGGGGCTGATAAAAGGTTAAGCCATCCTTTTAATATTTACTGCAACACCTTACCCTCTCATCCACTTCCCTCTGGCCACTTATGCCCCTGTCATCTCTGCTGACAAAGCCTCCCATGAGTCAGCTTTCTGTAGCAGAGACCTCCAATGCCTGCTTTGAGTCAGCCAACCAGATAATGAAATGGTAAATACGTGGTGTGTTACCTGCTGTACTGTGGTGATGTGGTTGCCAAAAATGTCAATGCTGCTACTGCCACTGTCAAGACCAACATCCAGTTTGTGGACTGGCACTCCACTGGCTTCAAGGTTCGAACCAGTTACCAGCCTCCCGCTGTGATGCCTGGCCCAGGTCCAGACAGCTCTGTACATGCTGAGCAACACAGCCATTGCTGAAGCCTGGCCTCACCTAGATCACAAGTTTAATCTGATGTATGCCAAGCATGCCTTAATGCATTGATATGTGGGTAAGGGCATGAAGGAAAGGGAGTTAGTTCTCTGAGGACCATAAGGACATGGCTGCCCTAGAGGAGGATTATAATGAGTTTGGTATGGATTCTGTTGAAGGTTAGGGTCAGGAAGAAGGAGATACTCACTCATTCTTCCAGCCCCTGTATTACGTCAAACTCAGAACATCAGCTCCTGCATTAGCTGCGGACATTGATGTTTCTGTGCCATTTCCATTCTGTGGTCATGTCTTCTCCGTGTGTACCTGTAAATTTTACAAGACGTCTCAAAGTAAAAGCTTTAAAAAAAAGGAAAAGACCAACTCCTGTAAAAAATAAATAAACAAAACACCTGCTTAGTGTCTGGATGTATCCTGTACTGACATGGAGGGGCTGACCCCAACCTTCAAACTGATTGAGGTCACATAGAACACAGACCTAGCAAGGCTGAGTGTGGCGGCCTGTGTCTCCCAACCCACAAGCCCACATCCTGTTTTATTCCAGCCGTTTCCAGTGATAGCAAGACAGTCCCAGTGAGTATTTAACTTGAGGTCCTACATACACTTTCTGAAATACTTTCATTTTTCTTTTAGTGTGTGTGTGTGTGTGTGTGTGTGTGTGTGTGTGTGTGTGTGTGTGTTTGTGTGTGTGTGTGTGTGTGTGTGTGTGTGTGTGTGTGTGTGTGTGTGTGTGGAGGGCAAAGGTCAGCTTGCAGGAGTAAACTGTCTCCTGCTGCCTTGGAGGTCTCAGGGATCGAACTCAGGTCACCAGGCTTGGCTGAAAGTACCTTTACCTACAGAGCCAATTCGTCAGCCCATCTTTATTCATCTTTAGTTTATTCTAAGTTTAGCTCAGTGTTTCTGTGTGGCATCAGCAACTCTCCTCATTACATTAATAATGTAGTTCATATGATCTAGCTGGTCTTTCACGGGATTTTTTTCCTTCCTTCCTCACATAGACTTTACTCACATTTTCACTTGTTTATACACACACACACACACACACACATGCACATATACTATATACTCACTACAATAATGTATACACACTACAAGTTAAGATCTACATATGAAAAAGATATGCATTATTCTTGTTTTTCTGCGTTTGGCTCACCTCAATTAATATAATACTTTCCAGATCCATCCAAATACTTTCCATAGCCTGCAGATTCCACTCACAAAAAATTAATAAGAAGAAAAGACAGCCAGGGAGTTCCTCACTGTGGAGAGATCACAGAAAACACTGAAAATATTCTGGAGAAAGCAAAAGCCAAACTTAGCAAGCAGCAATGAAGTCTGAAAGTTACCTGTTTCCTAAATTCTAATCATTCCGGCTGGGCTGTGTCCTTAAAGTTAACGAACTGACCACAAGCGCATACGTCATCCCTATAAGCCCCGTGCACTCCGGCCCATGGGTAGTGTTTGCTCGCCCCGGGATGTATATATTACTGGTGTTTGCAGATAGGTGTGTGATAGAAAGAGCAAACATCTGAATGTTCACACCACTTCCTGGTTCCTTGTCGATTCTTCACAGGGAAATGAGTGTTTCATTTATTTATTCTTTGCCTTGAGAGTACAGATTCACCTTGAAGGAGTTCTGCTTCAAAGCGAGCGAGATTAGTGAGCTTAGGACAATGAACTAGCATGGTGAAGTCGGTATTTGCAGGACCTCGAAGAGAGTGAAAGAAAACGCTTATTAACTGCGCCGCCTAGCCTCGACCCAACATTCGGAAGACCTTCTAACCAGCCTAGCCGGCCCCTTCCTGGCTCCTTGGGACAGGAATGTTTCTGGTAAGTGTTTACAAGATTCTAGTATTTTCTTTGCCTTGGAATGAAACTTTTCTTTTTCACCCATTCATACTGACTGTTAAGATGTCTCCCTTACCCAGATACAAGAGCCTAATGCTTGTGCCTTCCTGGATATTTTTCTCCTAAATATTTTAACTGCAAAAGAAATGTGGCTCAAAAAGGACAGCATGTGCCTTGTGAGAAATGCCTCCTGGAAGAGCTTTCCTTCTCCTTTGCTACGTTTTTCTTGCTTTTCCTGATTTTTCCGCCGCCAAGTTAGAAAATACATAGTTTTACTTAACTCATGAGCAGTTAGGGAAACTAAATTGAACTATAAACTCTACTCAGTGCTTGTACTTCCTTACTGTGAAAAATACGGTACTAGGGAACAAGAAACAGTCACATGGAAAAAATACTGAGGATTATAGATAAATAAGGTCCTTATTTCAATATTACAGTTAGAAGCAGCTGATAAAAACTGGGGCTAATGTTATTTTTTTTCCTTTATATTCAACCTAGAAATTTGGGGAACACGCATAAACATGTACATGTCTCCAAACTTAAGACAACATGCCAGATGTGTATACTACGTGATAAATGTGGAAATTTTGTTTGCACCAGGACAGAGTGGGAAAAAAATACATTTTAAACATTTTAAAGGCTTCTATGAGTCTGTGTGTGTATGTGTGTGTCTGTGTCTGTGTGTGTGTGTCTGTGTGTGTGTATCTGTGTCTGTGTCTCTGTGTGTGTGTGTGTGTGTGTGTGTGCGCGCGTGCGCGCGCGCGCTCAAGCTTGCTCACATGAGCTCGCACTGATAATGTTATTTTTTGTTACCTAGAAGTCTAGCCTAGGCTAGTTATCCAGGCTTTCCGTGTCAGTGCCTTTGCGTTCCCAACATTTCGTTTTGAAAATTATTTAGGCCTGGAGAAAGCTGAGATTACTGCACCGAGATTGTGACTAGCTTGCTGCTGTGCTAGCTGCCAGGTTTACTGTCCTCACTTATCGCTTTATCTTCCTGTTTCTACGATGTATTATAAAGCCAACAACCTCGGTAAACTTAGGTATAAATATGTATGAAGATGTACCACTAGAGTTCTCCTGAGATAAAAGTTCATGCCCACTGACATTCGAAAGGAGACAAGTTGCTGCTCTGTCCTAAAATATTAGTTGTTTTCCAGGGCTTTCAGAAATTTACAGGATGACCATACTCTAAATGTATACCAAAAAGAGAGAGAAAGAAAGGTGCAGAGAGAGAGAGAGAGAGAGAGAGAGAGAGAGAGAGAGAGAGAGAGAGAGAGAGGAAGCATGGGGCGGATGTCTGGAAGGAGTTTCTGGGGGTGGAGAGATATGATCAAAATATCTATAGAATTCCCTCAAAAATTCATGTCTAGCCAGGCATGGTGGTGTACACCTTTAATCCCAACACGTAGGAGGCCAAGATCAGTAGGTCTCTATGAGCTTGAGGCCAACCTAGTGTGTAGAGTAATGCCCTGCCCCCCCATCAACTCATGTCCATTTTCACACACAAACATTTAATGTGGCAACTGGTGCTTTGACCAAAGCAATACAATCTCGTGTCAGGCTATAGAACGTCACTGTCATTCTGCATCTAGAAAGTTCTTCATTCTCTATCCAGCCAGTCATTATCCATGCCCACACTGGCAAGCACTCTTTCCTTCAGTCACTGTGCACACACGCATGGCATCTGGAAGACTTGTGATGCATCTGTGTGTCTTTCTTATTGTTGAGTGGAGTTCACTGTGTGAATGCATGACAGCCTCTTGTGTAAACATATAGGAGCAGAATTTCGAGGCTCTGAGGTAACTGTCATTTTGATTATACAAGACACTTTGCATAATTTTAACACCCTCAAAAACATTGTTTGAAGCTAAGCATAATAGCACATATCTTTAATCAGGCAGGTTGATCTCTGTGAGTTTGAAGCCACCCTGATCTACAGTGAGATTCAGACCAGCCAGGGCTACATAGTTAAGCCCTGACTAGTAATAATAATAATAATAATAATAATAATAATAATAATAATAATAATAAACAACTAGTAATTGAGGTTCAGGATGCAATATAAGTAGAATACTCTTGTCACCCAAACTATTTTAAAAGTAAACAGACAATACATCTTAGAAGCTGCAGGTAACACAGAGAACAGTTTAATGGAGTTCTTCCTGTAATTCCATCACTAAGCTGCTATCATTATCATGAAACCATTTCTTGCAGTCTACTTTTGAACTCTAGCAGGGCTTATCACATCAGTTTACAGAGCTAGTCAAAACCCGGGTACCCTTTGGAATATAGCCGTCCAGTCTTAACACACTGCGAGGAGCCATGGGTAATTCTCATATCTGTATAATGTGTAGCTCCAATGAGTTGTGTGAGTGCAGACTGTCACACAGGAGTCCAGAGTACAAGAGGTTGTCTGCACGTCCAACTCAAGACTCCATTTGTTAAGATGTCTATTCCTGTGCTTTGGCTTTGTCCCTGAATCCCCGCCCCATGCCACCATTTCCAGGGTTTTAGAAAGCAGTGTCTGCAGAAAGAACAAGAAATACACCCCTCCTTCAGACCCTGCACCACTCCTGCCAGACACAGGTCAGGAAGTCCTGAGATGAAAGACTCTGAGGCACTCAGGAGGCAGAGAAGTAAGTAGATCTCTGTGACACTGAAGCCAGCCAGGTCTACACAACAAATTACAAGCCAGCCAGGTCTACACAGTGGGATCTTGCCTCAAAGGAAAAAAAAGTTTAGGGCACTCCAACATCAACCTGGACTCCGGGATCCAGGTCTAACACTCTGCTTCTGAATCAGGTATGGTCCTGTGCTCTGCCTGTCTTTTATAGCTGTCTGATTCAAGTAAGATACCTGAATGAATGTCTCATTTCATCAAAATGACACATTCAACAACTCTTCAAGACAGCCAGGCCCAGAAGTCCACATTCTGAATGCTAGCACTCCAGATGAAAGATTTCTGTGAATTTACAGTCAGCCTGCCTTAAAACAAACAAATAAAATGAGCCCAGGAGGTAGAGGCAGGAGGATCAGAAAGCCAAGATCATTTTATATACAAGTCCAAGGCTAGCCTGGGATATAAGATAAAAGGCATTTCTTCATGTATGGCACACAATTCACCTCAATCCTGTCAAATTAAAGAGCACAGGAGTTGCTAGATTCTGGAGAGATATGATTCTATCCTGACAGAATGACAGAAGAGTGACCACTTTAAGGGTCAGCGAGATGGCTCAGGAGACAAGAACACTCACTGTTCTTCCAACTGTCCTGGGTTGGATTCTCTACATTCACAGTTCAGAACTGTCTGCAGGTCCCGCTTTTAAGCTCAAGCCTGAGTTCAAATGACTCTAAGCTAAAAAGACCATAGAGATCAAATTTTTTCAGTCCCAGAAGGATCTAATGATTTCACTTAGAATATGACTGGTGCCTGGAGTAAAGGTGACTGTCTGTCTGTCTGTTTGTATGTTTGTTTAAAAAAGTAATGTGACTATTCCCAGCATGAACGGAAGTATAGTGGGCACACACTTAGGAAAGGAAACCATGAAGGTCTAAGGATGCATACCTTGGAGAACTGTGACCTGCAAACGGTTCTTTCAACAACATAAATACATAAATGTCTCCTGCCTGAAGACTTTTGTGAAAACAGCCAGTGAGACACACAAACATTTATGTGACTTTTTTTAATTCTTCTAAGCTTATTTTGTTTTGGTTTTGGTTTTTTGGTTTGTTTTTGTTTGTTTGTTTGTTTGTTTGTTTTTGCCACGATTCTCAAACAATTATTTCCTCTCTTACAACTACAGAAATATTGAAAAGGCAGGTTTAAAAAAAAAAAAAAAAAAAACAAAAAACAAAAAAAAAAAAACTATATTGATGCAGGAATTGATATTTAACTGAAAATCAGCCAAGTGTGGCAGCACAAGCCTTGAATTTCGTTACTCAGGGTCATTCAATTCTAGGCCAGCCAGAGCTACATAAAGAAACTTTGTCTCAAGAAAAAAAAAAATCTATTAATAAGTAAATAAACTGAAAATTCAATATACTCTGTAAAGGTTTTGCTGGGTAATGTGGCAAAGGCTGGAATCCCAGTACTTAAGAGGCAGAGGCAGGAGGATGGCAAGTTCTAGACAGGCCTACATGAGAGAGACAGAAACAGATACAGACAGATTGACAGGCCTCATGTCTGTAAATCAGCCCTTGGAAGGCTGAAGTAGAAAAACTGAATTAAGTTTGTATCCCATCCACACTAACAGTACCTTTGAGGCCAACCTGGTATGCAGTATGAGATCCTGCCTCAGTAATTAATAATAACAATAATAATAATAATAATAATAATAATAATAATAACAACATTAGAATACAAACACAATATGTACACAGGTGAGAATACTTTTTTATCCTTACTTAATTTAATTTTTTATTTGATGTCTTACGTATTTTCATTTCAAATGTCTTCCTCTTTTCTCTCTTTCCCATATTCCCTTCCCCTTTCCCCCTGCTTACTTTATTTTCTGAGACAGGGTCTCACAGTGTAGTCTTGGCTAGCCTAGAACTCAGTATATATACCAGGCTAGTCTCAAACTCATAGAAATCATTCTGCCTGACTCCTAAGTCTGGAACCAAAAGTGTGTGCCATCAATCCCAGCCTGTCACTTTTAAAATGACCATGTAGGGGCTGGAGAGATGACACTGTCCTTAGAACAGCTCACAGAGACCCTGAAGTTTTCTCGCACAACTGCCTATGACTCCAACTCCAGGAGATCTGACTCTTCAGGCCTCCAGGACACTCAGAGCCACGTACACATAAGGACAGACAGACAGACACACACACACACACACACACACACATACACATAAAATGTGACTTTAAAACTCAAGTAAGCAGATCTGAAGAAATTACTCGGTGATTAAGAACACCTGTTGCACAGAGAATGGCCGCATCAGGCATCAGTGAGAGGAGAGGCCCTTGGCCCTGTGAAGTCTCATTACCCCAGTGTAGGGGAATGCCAGAGTGGGGAGATGGGAGGGTGGGGGAACACTCTCATAGAGGCAGAGGGAGGGGGGATGGGATAGGGAGATTCCAGAGGGGAAACCAGGAAAGGGGATAACATTTGAAATGTAAGAAAATATTCGATAAAAATATAAAATAAAACCTGTTGCTCTTGTAGAAGACCTAGTTTGGTTTTGGAACCCCTGTCAGGTGACTCACAAATGTCTGTAATGTCAGCTCTAGGGGACTGTGATGGCATCATCCTGGCAGGCATCAATGCAGGCAGTGATCTGAAAAGAGATAAAAATGAAAACTCAGTACTTTGTCCATCTAAATCAAACCAGGGAGCCTAATGCCAAGTGGTTTACTCCCAATGTATTTAAGCCCAGTACACGTGGGGGAGAGAAGGGGTTTTGGTGGAAACCAATTGCTGGTGCATAGAGGGTGTAATTACGCTGAAACTCAACTCAGAGGACTTGTCATTTCCTCCAAGATGGGTTCTTGAGATATGCTACCTGTACAGGCTTAAGGGCCTTAGAGTCTGGACTCAGTCAGTACAGGAGAGCCTGCAGCTAGAAGTCATTATCTCAGGTCCTGGTTGTGGAAGCTTATGGGTTGTAGCTATGGCTGGGCCCAGCAGATAACACAGATGCTGGACCAGTAATCACCACCTTCTCTTCTCAGCTTTCAGGATGGAAGAATAGGGTTTTCATCTTTCTCACTGGAAAGACAAGCCTGAGCGCTTAACATTCCTGATTTCTCCTGAGATCTGTGGGCACAAGGACCCGCATGCTGTGCTCGTAACATGGGACCCAATTCCCTCTTCTAGACTCTGTAGTACCCATGGAGACACAGACACATACATACCATATGTGCCTGCATGCACAGAGACACACACCAATTAATTAATGTTAATTAATCAATTAATCAATCAATCATGTAGACTAAATGTGACAGCATACTTACGGTCCCAGGACTCAGAAGACAGAGGCCATAAGATCAGGAATTCAAGTTCATTCTTGGCTTGATTTTATAGTAGGCTCAAAGTCAGCCTGAGCTATATGACATACTGTCTCAAAAAATAAATACACACACACACACACACACACACACACAAAGGGAAAACTCAGAGCTAAAAGAAAACTTTTAAATGAACCAAATACAAATTGAGACTAAATTTAAAAGAAGCTTTTAAAGTGCTAATCTGCAAATCTTGCCAGGCGCTGGAAGAGAAATGAATGCCAATGACTGTGTTTATTGAGACCTACCAAATGTCAGGCACCATTCAACAGGTCTCATTTCATACAATCCTCCCTAGAACTCCAAAAGCAGATATTCCAAACTTCCTGAGAAAACAAAGCCACTAATAACGGTGGATCTTGCTCCTGCAGGACAGAGAATCTTGTTCGAGGCAATGTTTTCAGCATAACTAAAGTCAAGGCAAAAAAAAAAAAAAAAAAAAAACTTTCTCATTAAGCATGTGGGTGTATATGTATAGGAAAACATCAAGCAGGACCCCTCAAATATGTACGATTTTTATATGCAATTATACTCCAAGGGAGCCAAAAAGAATCTTGTGGGTAGTATAAATCTCAAAAATGTTCTGAAGCTATGGGATAATAAGAGGATAATACAAAAAGAGCTTATATGGGTAGAATAGGTGGTTTTCAGCCTGAGGATATGAGATTAAGTGGATATAAATTTAAAGTCTCTGGGTGATGACAGCAGGGAGGGGACAGACCTCTTGAGTTTGAGGCCAGCCGGGCCTACAGAACAAGTTCCAAGACAGCCAGGGCTACATAGGGAAACCCTGTTTCCAAATAAATGAATAAATAAAAGATTCTAGGTATTGGAGAGTTGAATTGTCATTAAAAGAACACTTTGCTCTTCTAGAGGGCTCAAGTTTGAGTCCCTTAACTCATGCAGGTAACTCCTAGGGGATCCGACACTCTGGCCTTAGCCAGCCCCTGAACATGCAGACATATACGCATATACATATGCCAAAGTTAACATTAGTATTGATGTGATAAAGCACCATTACCAGAAGCAACTCAGGAAGGAAAGGGTTATTTCACTTCCACACCTACATTACAGTCCCACCTCAAAGGAAGTCCAGGAATGCTGCTTACCGGCTTGTGTCCCTTGGCTTGCTTAGCTGCTTTTCTTATACAGCCCCAGCCCACCTACCCAGGGATATCATGGCCTATGGTAAGTTAGCCCTTCTTCATTAATTAGCAATAAGGAAATGTCCTCTGGCCATGGTGGTCCACACTATCCCCAGTGCCAGGAGGATTTCTGAGTTCAAAATCAACCACATCTATACGGTGAGACCCTGCTCTCCCAAAAAATGGAAAGGAAAAAAGGAAAAAAAAAAAATACCCATATAGACATGCCCACAGGCTAACCTAACGAAGATAATTCCACAATAGTTAATCTTCCCACCAAGTTAACAACAAAACGAGACACAAGCAAAGTCATTTCCAAAGGATCTGACACTGTCGTAATTAGGGTTAGTATTGCTGTGCTGAAACATCATGACCAAAATCATGCTTTCAAATCACCGTTCATGAGTGAAGTTCATCAGGACAGGAACATCGAGACAGGAGGTGATGGAAAGGCCATGCAGGTACTTTGTTCCTCATGGTTTCTTTTTTTTTTTTTTTTTTTTTTTTTTCCTCATATGGATGAGGTTTTTTTTTTTTTTTTAACTTTATTTTAAAAAACAAAGATAAAAGAAAAAAATTTAAACATTTTTTTCTTTTTTTTAAGGTTTGATACTCTGCATTAAGGTCTTGCTAGTTACAATGAGCAAAAAGTACATGTAAAACAGGATGTAACCCGGAATTAGTCAACATTTTCTTGGTGTGTAAGGCTTGAGCATGACGTTTTTTGTTTGTTTGTTTGTTTGTTTTCTTTTCTTTTCTTTTTTTCTTGAACTTCACACAGTCTGTGAGTTGTTTCTGGGGCAGTCCGAGCCTCTGGGGTTAGCATCCCAATACAAGTGACTGCATATTATGTCTGTTCTTTTGTGACTGGGTTATCTCACTCAGAATGATATTCTCTAGATGCAACCATTTTCTTAAGAATTTGGTTAAGTCATTTTTTCTGATGGCTGAGTAGTACTCCATTGTGTAAATGTACCACAATTTTTGTATCCATTCATTTACTGAAGGACATCTGGGTTCTTTCCAGCTTCTGGCTATTATAAATAGGGCTGCTATGAACATTGTGGTGCATGTATCTTTGTTGTATATTGGAGTGTCTCTGGGGTATATGCCCAGAAGTGGAATGGCTGGATCTTCAGGTAGTACTATGTCCAATTTTCTGAGGAATTGCCAAACTGATTTCCAGAGTGGTTGTATCAGTTTACAACCCCACCAACAGTGGAGAAGTGTTCCTCTTTCTCCGCAACCTCGCCAGCATCTCTTGTCATCTGAGTTTTGGATCTTGGCCAATCTGACTGGTGTGAGGTGGAATCTCAGGGTTGTTTTGATTTGCATTTCCCTGATGGCTAAGGATGTCGAGTACTTCCTCAGGTGTTTCTCGGCCATTCGGTGTTCCTCAACTGAAAACGTTTTGTTTAGCTCTGTACCCCATTTTTTAATAGGGCTGTTTGATTCTCTGGTGTCTAGCTTTTTGAGTTCTTTGTATACCTTGGATATTAGGCCTCTATCTGATGTGGAGTTGGTAAAGATCTTTTCCCATTCTGTTGGCTGCCATTTTGTTTTCTTGACAATGACTTTAGCCTTACAGAAACTTTGCAATCTCATTAAGTCCCATTTGTTAATCTTTGGCCTTAGAGCTTGAGCCATTGGTGTTTTGTTCAGAAAATTTTCTCCTGTGCCTATGTGTTCTAAGGTTTTCCCTACTTTCTCATCTAATAGTTTCAGTGTATCTGGTTTAATGTGGAGATCTTTGATCCACTTACACTTGAGCTTTGTACAAGGAGATAAGAAATGGTCTATTTTCATTCTTTTGCATGCTGAGTGCCACTATTTGTTGAATAGGCTGTCCTTTTTCCATTGAATGTTTACAGCTCCTTTGTCAAAAATCAGGTGATCATATACTTGAGGGTTCATTTCTGGATCTTCTATTCTATTCTATTCCATTGATCCACGTGCCTATTTCTGTACCAGTACCATGCAGTTTTCAGCACAATTGCCTTGTAATATAGGTTGAGGTCAGGGATAGTGATTCCCGCAGATGTTTTCTTGTTGTTGAGGATGGATTTCGCTATTCTAGGTCTTTTGTTATTCCAGATGAAATTGCACATTGATCTTTCCAACTCTATGAAGAATTAGGTTGGAATTTTGATGGGGATTGCATTGAATCTGTAGGTTGTTTTTGGTAGGATGGCCATTTTTAAAATGTTGATCCTTCCAATCCATGAGCATGGGAGATCTTTCCATTTTCTGAGATCTTCCTCGATTTCCTTCTTTAGAGGTTTGAAGTTCTTGTCATACAGGTCCTTCACTTGCTTAGTTAGAGTCACACCAAGGTATTTCATAGTTTTTTTGACTATTGTGAAGGGTATCTTTTCCTTAATTTCTTTCTCCACATGTTTGTCCTTTGCATATAGGAAGGCTACTGATTTCTTTGAGTTAATTTTGTGTCCAGCCTCTTTGCTGAACTTGTTTATCAGCTGTAGGAGTTCTCTGGTGGAATTTGTGGGGTAACTTAAGTACATTATCATGTCATCTGCAAAGAGTGATGTTTTTACTTCTTCCTTTCCCATTTGTATCCCCTTGATCTCCTTTTGCTATCTAACTGCTCCAGCCAGGACTTCCAGTATTATGTTGAATAGGTAGGGGGAGAGTTCTGCCTGCTTTCATATAGAACCTGGAGCCACCAGTCCAGGGATAGCACCACCCACAATGGGCTGGTCCTTTACCCACCAATCACTAATTAAGAAAATCTTGTCTACAGTCTACTCTTGCGGAGGCATTTTCTTAATTGAAATTTGTTTTTAGCTTGTATAAATCTGAGCAGGCAAACCACAAATCCTTATAAATAAAATTGTTTGCTTTAGAAAAAAAAAATGGAGGCTCAGGCATAGTGGGTAGGTACTTGCTTAACATGCACAAAACTTAGTGTTTAATTTCCAACACTGCATAAACCTGGCACAAGAGAATACAGCTGTCTTAGTCAGGGTTTCTATTCCTGCACAAAATATGATGACCAAGAAGCAAGTTGGGGAGGAAAGGGTTTCGCTGTTCATCACCAGAGGAAGTCAGGACTGGAACTCAAGCAGGTCAGGAAGCAGGAGATGATGCAGAGGCCATGGAGGGATGTTACTTACTGGCTTGCTTCCCCTGGCTTGCTCTGCCTGCTTTCTTATAGAACCCAGGTCTACCATCCCAGGGATAGCCCCACCCACAATGGGCTGGGCCCTCCCACCTTGATCACTAGTTGAGAAAATGACTTACAGCTGGACCTCAAGGAGGCATTTCCTCAACTGAGGCTCCTTTCTCTGTGATAACTCCAGCTTGTGTCAAGTTGACACAAAACCAGACAATACAACACCTAAAATCACTCCAGAAGGAGTAGTTTAAGGTCTTCCTCAGATACTCAGTCAAGCTCAAGACCAGCCTATGTTATCTGAAAAGGTAAACTGTGGGCTAAAGAAATGTATCTGTGGTTAAGAGCACTGGCTGCTTTCTAGAGGACCTGGGTTCAATTCCCAATACCCACACAGCAGCTCACAACCACTTGAAACTCCAATTCCAAGGGATCAAATGGCCCTTGCTGTCCTCTGCAGCTACCAGGGAAATATGAGGTGCAAACATTCATGTTGATGTTGTTGATAATGATGATGATGATGATGATGATGATGATGATGATGATGATAAAAACAATTTAATGGACATTTATTAGACTTTATTGGGAATCAGACCATGGACAGAAAGAGAAACTAAACCTCAGGGGATCCTCAGCTGGGATCCTCTGCAGTCTAGTCAACCTAACCGAAGGTGTTGTTTTCCGAGTCTTTAATGGGTTGCTTTAGTTCATGTAGAGTAAGAGACAAAAGAGAGAGAAGGCTTGTTAAATTCATTGTCTTCATGAGAAAGTAACTTTCTACCTCCATACTCGGGAACCAAATGGTATTATCTGCTTAGAGGAGGATTTCTGCTCATCTGAAGAAAGTTCCTGACCAGCAGGATCGTGTGAATATTAGTCATTTTCACCTGCTGGTGCTGAGTCCTGGTGATGATCACTAGGGAAACTCAATTACAAGATGGATTGATTTGATAAAATCTTTAAGGGGCAATCCAATGATTGGACAGCATTGGAGATAACTGTATTGTGTAATGGGTTAGTGCCAGTCTCTGCTTCACCCGAAGTCCGTGGGGAGATCTGCACAATACAGCTTCCTTCCCAAAACCCTTGAGGTGAGGGAGAGGGCTAGGCAGTGGGAGGCAGAGGACAGCCAGGGCTACACAGAGAAACCTTGTCTCAAAAAAGAGAAAGGCTAGGGGTGGGTGGGGAGAAGAAAAGAGGGAGGGGGTAGGAGGGAGGTGGAGAGAAAGAGAGGAGAGAGAGGGAAAAAGAGGGAGAGAAAGAGAAAGGGAGGGAGGAAGGGAGGGTGGGAGGGGGGGCAGGGCAGGGGGTGTTGGTCATTTTCTGATGTAACCAGCGGTTAGAATTCCAATACCAAAAATGTTCCTTGGTAACCAGAAAGTTTACTTATTTGCTCTGGGTTGAATGAGCCCTTTATTTGAACTCCAGTCGATGTTTTCTTTGGGCAAAGGCATTCATTTTACCAGGGACTCCAGCTCTCTATGAGAACACCCAGAACTCACCCAAGGACAAGAAGGGCCTGTTTGTTCCCCCATAGGCCCAAAGCCATCCCTAATGGTGACACTCAAGGATGCCACATCACAGAAAAGCAGAGTGTATAGTGCCAGAGAGAAAAGAAGAGCAGCTGAGGGTACATCGCCCAGCCAAGAGGACGAGGGTGGGAAGGAGAGCCAGCCCGTCCTGCTGAGACTGTGAAGCCATCCTCCTGTTGGGCTGCTAACAAGCCACGGGCAGCACACATTTCCGACCCCTTGAAATTCAGATTTTTACAGAGTTCCATGTTGGTGAGCTTCTTTCACTGATGACCAATCAAATCACTGAATACTCACAGAAATTTGTACTATATGCTGAGGATGTAACTCAGTGGGTAGTGTGGTCCAGAGCCACACACACCAAGCACAGCCATACAGACCTGTAACCACGGCGCCTGAGGGACGAAGGCAGGACAATCAGAAGTTCAAGGTCAAACTCCCTACAAGGAGAGCTTGAGGCCAGCCTGGGCGACAGGAGACACTGTCTCAAAAATAAAGAAGAAACAAAGAAAGAAATTTTTACTACCCAGAAGTCATTTTTTCCTAAGCCCTCCCAACACAGAAGTGACCACAGGGGGCCGTTTGTGGGCGTTTAGCTGATGGGGCCGTACAGACATGCGTCAAAATCCAGTCGATCGCAAAGGCGATTGATTACCATTTCTAAGGGCGATTACAGTAGGGTAGTGGAGAAGTTGGTTTGTCAAGCTTGCAGCCCAAGCCGTCTTCTGTTACTAAATAGGAATGGCAGGTAGCCGAAGGGAACTCATGGTTCATCTCTGCATCAAATTTGCAAACTGTATAAATGCACGTTTCTCTAGTAAGTAAGGAAGCTGAAGGGATGGGCGCGTGGGCACAAGCCCTTGAGTGCTCCTCAGAAGCCCTGCTCTCTTTCAGACGTGTGTGCTCATATACTGCTTTACTCTTGCATGAAGTTTCCTTGCTATTTTTCAAAACAAAAAAAATGAAATATCCACAGAACCAGTGAGTGGTGTACACAATCCAAGAATAAAAGCCACTGTTTTTCAGATGTCCCTGCAAGAATTTCCAAAGTAGGGAAAGGTAGAAAAACACCAGAAATACAGTGTATGTGTGGTGGGTGTGAGAATTTGTATGTCGTATGTTTGTGTGTATATGTGTGGTACATGTGTGTGGTGTGGTATGTGTTTTGTGTGTCTATATGGTATTTATATGGTGGTGGCATGTGAGTGTGGTATATGGTATATGTGTGAGTATATGGTATATTTAATTTTGTATATGTGGAATGTATATGTGGTGTGTGGAGTGTGTGTGTGTATGTGCGTGTGGTATGTGTTTATGTATGTGTATGTAGTATGTGTATATAATATGTGTATATAGTTTGTGTGTGGTATGCTTTATGTATGTGTATGTGGTATATTATGTAGTATGTGTGTGTGGTGTGTGTGGTATATATATGGTGTGTGTGTGTGCATGGTATGTGTTTGTGTGGTACATGTGATATATGTTTATTGTGTGTCTGTGGAATGTATATGTGGTATGTGTAGTGTGAGCATATATATGTGTGTGTGATATGTGTTTATGTGTGTGTATGTGGCATGTGGTGTGTGTGGTCTGTTGGTATATATATGCTGTGTGTATGTGTGGTATTGTGATATATGTTTATTGTATATGGAATATTTATATGATGTATGTGTGTTTGTCATTATGTGTGTGGTGTGGGGGATGTTTGTAGGTGTTGTGGTGTGTGTTTATGTGTGTATAGGTTATGTGTGTGTATGTAAACACACTGGAAACTGAACCCAAGACAGCACATATACCAACCATACATTCTACCATTGAACTGCACCCCTCCCCGCAGCCTGAAGACAATACATATTGACTAGTTTTCACATCCAGATGATGGTGGTAAGAGCTTCTTGTGTGGAATTAAGGGCATGGTTGTTTCGAGCTCTTTGCCCCAAAACCTCCAGCAGAAGTAGTTTGTTCCTCACTGGGAAGTCAGGGCATCTGACAACATGGTGCACTGTCCGAGGAGACAGGAAAAGATGCTACTTTCGTTTATTGTTACTAGAATGACAGCCTGGGGGAGGCTGGAGTAGAGAGAGCTTACTGCATGTGGCCTATGTGCAGAAATCATCCTGAACGCCTACACCAACATCACTGTCTTACCTAAGGATACAGCTCAGCTGCAAAGCACATGCGCGGCAGACAGAAGGCTCAAGCCCTGGCCACTCAGTAAGCAAATGAACAGACAAATAGGATGTTGTATAAGCCCAGGCGTGGAAGGGCATGCCTGCATTCCTAGCACGGGGAGGCTGGACAGGACAAACACAAGTCCAAGCCCACCTGAGCTACATGACAATGACCCTGACTCGGAGTGAACAAGCGAACTTGGGTTTTTATTTTGGTTTTGTTTCAGGTTTTTGTTTGTTTACTTTGAAACAGGGTTTCACTCTGTAGCCCAGGCTGGCCTGGAACTCCTGAGAGCTGAGATCGTACATCACCACACTCAGCAAGCAAAAGTGTTATTTCAAGAACGGAATGAAGCTGGGGCAACTATAAGGTCATTTTACCCTAGCATGTGTTTCCACACAGGCAATAAGGCGGCACCCCTAAATTCTTTCCTTCAGTCGCTTCTTTCTCTAACCATCTGCGCGCAAATGCCAGCAGGTGGCGCCATACTCCTGTTTTCCTGCCTCCTTTGCTTTCCTGGATATTGGCAATCAAAATAAGCTCCGCTTTCTGGGACTCCCTAGCAGAATTAACAGTCTTCACAGTCCTTGAAGAAACAGAAGTGATCCATCCAATCTCAAAATATTAATGAGTTACAAGATGTGTGTGACCATGTTTGTCTGCTGACCGTGGGATTGACAATCTCCACACTTGGCTCACGCTTCTGTGGGATGGTTTTAGTGGTGACTCATAGCCTTTTCTCTTGGATGAGCCTTGGGGTCCCCTCCGCTCCCTCATATAGCCAATGAGAAGCCCATGTTCTCCTGCATGCCCTTCAAAATGGATCCTGTGATACCTCCAATTACCATTTTCCCCTCCATCTACCCTGTACATAGAGTTACAGTTATTATCATAAACCTGCTTCAGACTGTCTCCCCACCAAAGACCTGTGTGCACTTTCTCAGTGGGACTGGTGAATCGAGTCAGCAGGTAAAACACTACACAAGGCTCATGACCTGACTTCCATCCCCAGAACCCATGGAAAGATGGAAAAGTTGTCCTGGGACCTTCATACACATACTGTGGCACGCACGCACATGCACATGCATACACACATGTGCACACACGCACACACACACACACACACATGAGAGAGAGAGAGACAGGCAGGCAGAGACAAAGACATAAACAGACAAACAGACCTAGCTTTTACCTCCATCTTTGGCCCAGAATTTCACCTAGAGAATGTGTTGAGATCATTTGAATACCACACTCAAAAGGAACCTGAGGCCTTGTAGGAAAGACTGGTAATTACTTCCTCACAGAGCTGATGAAGGGTTAGAAGGAGGGTTATGGTGGGAAGGTGTGACAACTCTTTCTGTAAGGGTCTGCAGAATTCGCCCAGGCTCTTGGCAGGGTTTTAAATAGTTACTAAAAGACACAGAAAGATGGCAGTTATTCCAAGCAAGACAATGCAGCAGCTGTGTGTGTGTGTGTGTGTGTGTGTGTGTGTGTGTGTGTGTGTGTATGTGTGTGTGTGTGTGTGTGTGTGCATGCGCGCATGTGTGTGCTAATGTGTGTATGCATGAGTTCTCACAGAGACTGAGGACGCTGAGTCCTCCTCTATCTCTTGCTGCATTTACAATGAACCTCTCACTGAACCTGGAGATACACTACCAACCAGCAAACTCCACTGACACTCCTGTCTACACCCCCAGTACCACTGCCATTAAGGTGTAAGCACAGCCACATTTGGCTTCTTTCTTTTTTTAAGATTTTATTACTTTTAACTGTGTAAATGTATGACAGTGTGTGCGTGAGAGTGCAGGAGAGGACAGAAAAGAAAGTCAGGCCCTGCAGCTGGGGTCACAGGCAAACAAGAGTCACCCCACCGGGTGGATTCTAGGAATCAGCAAAATAAACACCCAACGGTTGAGACCGCTGAGCCATTCGTTCAGTCCCAGCATGTGGCTTTTTGCAAGGACACTGGGATCAAAACTCAGATTGTCATGTGTTTTTCCTACTGAGTGTTTTACCTCCAGCCCTAGTGCTACAATTTTTCATTTCTTCTTAAGATGTATTTATTTTGATTTTAGGTTTATGCGTGTTTGTCTTTGTGTATATATGTGTACCGTGTGTACACCCAGTGCCCGAGGAGGGCAGAAGAGGGTGTGGGACCTCCTGGAATGAAATTAGAGACAGTTGTGAGTCACCATGTACATGGTGGGAACCAAATCCAGGTCCCCAGCGAGAAGCCAGTGCTCTTAACCCCAGCGTCATCTCTCCAGCTCCGTTAGCATGGCTTTTGTTTATACACTCGCTTTGGGTTTGGCCTGGGTTGTGTTTCTTAGAATCTTGGCTCTATAGACTATACTCGGCTCACACTTATCCCTCCCTGGCCTCCCTAGTACTGGAATAACAGCTATGTGCCACCACACCGTGTCAGACGTCATTTTCACCACTGCCGAGTACACGGTGCTGGGCACATGGGTATCTTGGTAAGCCTTACCGCACGTGTGTTTGATTCTGACATAAGTAATTGCTGGGCTGTTGGCTGGGTTACAGTGTCCTAAGCAAGTGCTTGTTCCCACTGTAGGTGAAAACACCGTTAGTCTTCCATGGAGCTGCCATTCACCAACCTAGAGGTGGCGTTCATTTTACTGGCCTTCTTCATCTTCTCCTTGTTCACCCTGGCTTCCATCTACACCAGCCCTAATGAGAGGAATGAAGGTAAAAAGAAGAGGGGCGGGGGCTTCCTGGATGCTCTCTGTCTTTTCGAACACAATCAATCATCTTCCTGTGTAGCTGGATTTGGTTTGGTGGTGTGCTCATGTGTGTGTGCGTGGATGCATGTGTGTATGTGTGTGTGTGTGTGTGTGTGTGTGTGAGAGAGAGAGAGAGAGAGAGAGAGAGAGAGAGAGAGAGAGAGAGAGTGTGTGTGTGTGTGGTTTCATTTATATGGGAAGGATCAGCATGAGGATTCCTTACACAGATTCTTGTCAGGCTCTAGAAATGTAACTTAGTCGAGGTAGGGCTACAGGCCCAACTGATTTGGTGCCTGTCTAGCATACAGGAAGCCCTCATATACCCGATAGGGTGGCGTAGATCTCTAATCCAACCTTGGAAGGTAGAAGCAGAGAGACAAAGAGTCTGAGATCTAGGCTGGAACACAAGAAATTCTGTCTTAAAACTTAATTCTCATCAAAGATCAAACATAACAAACAATGTATTTTAAACCCACTACCATGTTTTTGCCAGTAACAGCAGATGTTAAGACAGAAACATATCAACAAAATGAGTGTGCTGGGTAGTCTATGCTCCACCAAGATTTATTCAGGATAACCTAGGAGCATTTTGGAGACCCCAGAAATTATGCAGGTATATATAAACACATCCAAGGACATTTTACATAATTTATAAAAAAATAAGAGGAACTCATAAACAAGTTGAGCTTGTAGATTGTCGGTGTTGTTTGTTGTGGAGACAAGGTCTCACTATGTAGTCTTGGCTGACCTAGAACTCATTATGTAGACCAGTATGGCCTTGTACCCACAGTGTTCTTTACCTCCCAAGCCCCAAAATTAAAGGCATGTGCCAATATGCCTGTCTGCCTTTGTGGTGATTTGCTTTGTTATGAATTTTTACTTTTTATGTCTATGAATATTTTGCCAGCATATTATGTAAGTGCATGAAGCATGTGCATGCCTGGTGCCTGAAAAAGGTCCAAAGAGGCATTGCACTCCCTTGGACTGAAATTTCAGATGGTTCTAGAACCCTGAATGATGCTGAGAACCAAGGCCAGGTCCCCTGCCCTACAAGAGTAGCAGGTGCATTAAACTCCCAGCTCTCTCCACTCCTCCTCCCCTTGTTTGTATGTAGGCTGTTGTGTTTTTTTTTAACCAAACCTCATAATACTGCTATCAAATAGATTGTGTCTCAGAGACATACAACACTTATAAAAGCAATTAGAACACAAAAGCCCCATTAAATCGATACTTGGATGAGCGTGGGAAGCCTAAATGGAACCTATAATAGCCTATTTCGGTTTCACATTGTTGTGACTGTATTCTTTAAAATGAATTCGCCTGAAACCCACACGTGTTCTAACTGGATACAAATGTATTTTCCTCACCTGGTGGTAAACATGGAGCTGACACAGCCTTCCTGGTATCTTGAACCAAGACTATTTCCTCGTTGGTTCCTGTGATCTTGTTCCACGTTATGAGCCAATCTAGAAGGTTGAAAATCAAATTTTTGGTCTTAGAAGTCAAACACCAGTCAAAATTTTGAGTTTACATTTGAAAAGCAAGAAAGATAAAAACCAATAATGCTTGGTTTTATATATCATACATGTGTGTGTGTGTGTGTGTGTGAGAGAGAGAGAGAGAGAGAGAGAGAGAGAGAGAGAGAGAGATCCAGCTAAAAGTGGAGCCTCAAAAGCCAGAACAAAACCCATTATTTTGCATGCTAAATGTAAAATTAATTTTAAGAGATACCTTAAATACCTTTTGAGGTTGATGGTATATCCTGGTTGGTGGGGTGCTTGCTAGGAAGCACTAAGTTCTATGTGAATCTGCAGGCCCACATGAACCAGGTGTGTTGATGGAGGTGGAGGCTGGAAGGCCGAGGATGTTCTAAGCTTTCTAGGGAGTTTGAGACTAGCCTGTGCCAAAGATCCTGCCTTAAAAAACTAAAGAAATAGAAAAAAAGTAAGTTTCCTGTTTCAGGATTATATATTCAATAATCATTTACCATCTGAGAAACCTGCAGATATGCATGTAAATCTGTCTACACTGACTTCCTTAAACCTAACCCAGGAAAGGTGGGACATCTTAAAAACATCTGTCTTCAGACACTGCGCCCAGACTCTTGTTTTAGGAAACACTCCACCCTCATGTTTCACCACAGGCTTTATCAGGAGGCACTGTGTACCCCACTGTCAGCTTTGTTATGCGCTCTCAGAGCCTCTCAAAGACCTCTTTTACCCGATGCAGGGCAAACAGAGGCCTGCTCCAGATTGTCTCCAGCAGTTGACACAGACTCTCACAGACTCCAACTCTTTGTCTTATGGTTGTTTTCACTGAGATTAGAACTGTTTGTCCTTCTGAAGGTAGCTGGAGATGAAATACATGTTTCCTGCAAAGCTAAAGGAAGGAGAGGCCTTTGGTTACAGTGGTCCTGGGAGTCACTCACCTGTGCCTCACATAGGCTTCTGATTCCTCCGACCAGGATAAAGAAAATTCACCCTGCTGACGCCAGGCAGCTTAAGCCAATCTCTTTGTTTGTAGGGTTATTTTTCCTCCTCTCTTTTTTTCCCTTCTCCCCCACCAAAAAAAAAATATATAGTTTCTATGTACGATCCTCTAAAATGGGTCTGATGCAAGACCACATAGTCTTATAACTATTACTTTTCTAGGGAAAAGAGAGGAATGTTTAGTATAAGACCCTCACTAGGACGAGGCCATTGTGATGGCTAAAGCCTCCTGCCATCAAGCCTGAAGCCATGAGTTCATCCATGGGCCCCACATGGTAGGAGAGAGAGGATTCCCACTGTATATATAGTTATTCACACAGTGAACACATTCGCCACCACTACCCTCACTCACACACACACACACACACACACACACACACACAAGTAAGTCATGTGTATTGTTTTTAAATAATCTCCCTTAAAAGAGAACAGACTTTAGGGACTAAAATCCACCACCAGACCCCCACTGCACACCACAATTCCTGCATCATGATTAATGTCTCCTGGAAGAGGGAAAACAGGAAAGGACAAGATGAATCAGGTCCACGCAAGACCAAGTCACATCCACAGAAAAATAAAATTATTGAGCTGGTAAGATGGCTCATCAGTTAAGGGCACTTGCTGCCAAGCCTGATAACCTGAGTTCAAATCCCTGGGTCCTCAGGCCGAATGCTGTGCCACATGCTTACGTAAGGAAATAGATGCAATCCAATTTTTGAGGAGTGAATGCTTTATCTCCACTGAACTTTATCTTCTTGAGGGGGGGTCAATAACAAACAAACCAGGTAAAGCAGCATTTTACACAAAGACAGATAAAGCACTGAGCATACCACCAGAATGTTCTATTGTGTGCAGATTTGGTTCGTTCTAGTGTGTGCTCCAGCCAGCTCTTAGGACGCTGCCTGGGACGGAGATGCTTCTGAAGAACTCATTACTGAATGTCATAACAAATACACACAGTGAATTTCTTTAGGCGATCTCACTGTGTGCTTTCCAAATTCATTAGCATGATGTATTCTTTTCTTTCGCGCGCTGTCGCTCCACCTCCTAACTCTTCCATAATAGTGCTTTATAGCTACTTAATCTTTTAAGCCTGCCTGAGTCTATGAAGCAGATAATATTATTATATCCAACAATCCCCAGACATACCCACTGTAGTCCATGCCCTCGTGAAGGAGCAGAAACCATCATAGGCTAGTGCGTACACAGAGACATCACCCAGTAAGAGCTAGGCTGCTGGCTGGCCCCTGTAGTCCTGGCTCTAAGGACGTGAAGACAAGATGACCAGGAGTTCCAGGCCAGCCTGGGCTACATAAGACCCAATCTCAAAACAGGATGGAGAGATGAGTCTGTGGCTAAAAACTTACTGCTCTTGCAAGGGGACCCAAGTTTTGTTCCCAAGTGGTGAACAAAAATAAAAAAAAATTTTATTTTTCTGTGGATGTGACTTACTCTGTCACCTGTAACTCTAATTCCAGGGACTCTGACACCCTCTCTGGCTTCCTCAAGCACTAGGCACATACATGGTACATGTACACACATGCAGGAAAACACTCATACACATAAAATAAAAACCAATAAACCTTTAAAAGTAATAATAAGAGCTGAGCATGGTGGTGCATGCCTTTAATCCCAGCACTCAGGAGACAGAGCTGGTGAACCTGTGAGTTTAAGGCTAGCCTGATCTATACAGAAAGTTTCAGGACAGTCAGGGCCACAGAGAGAAACCCTGTCTTGAAAAATAATAATGATAGTAAAAATAAATCATCATAATAAATAAAATTTTTAAAAGATATTACCTGAGTTACCTACAAACACCCTCCAGTAAACGGTGTCACACAGATCACATTAATTCAGAACAGCACAAATCTATGCAGCTAAGCACTACATGCTGACTCCCAATGGATATCTGGCGACCCAGCTACAGCATTCATAGACAATGTGCTCATGAACTACACATTCTAACCTCAAACAAAACATAAGTAGCACGCACGTATGTGCTTGACAGAAGAAACCACATAATGAACGACAGAGTGAAATGCAGACAGGTTTGGAGGTGGGATCTAACCGAGGGACGGGGTGTTTACCCAGTGTGCACAGGGGCCCTGCATATCAGGAAAAGCATCTCTGCACAGATTGGTTTGTAGATTTGCATTCATTCTCGGTGTCATCCAGAGCACTGTGTACTTTGTTGAGTCATAAAGAACCATTTCCATCTGGTTCTAGCCTTGGTTTTCTGCCCCTCACACTGCAAAGCTACAGCATCAGTTTAGAAGAGAGTAGAGTAGTGGCAGGTGTCAGCCTTAGAGACTGGCCCAGAAGGCGGCAGGTAGGAGCCATTTCCTGCCTGGGTTAGATTGTCATCCACCTACCTTTGAAAGCTGTCTCAGACTAACGAGCTGGAGGAAGTGATAAATTTTAAGTGACCCAGGAAGGAATTATAAGGATATTCTAGGTAAATAATGATCCTCCATCAAAGGTGTGTGCACAAACAGGAGCCGCCCACCTCCCCTCCCCGTGGCAGACTCTCCCTTCAGGGGAGCTGTGGGAATTGCCAAGAAGAAGGCCTTTGTGACTTCATCCATGAAGCTCCGAACCAGACCAGAAGGAAGCCAGAAGCTAGGGTCATGGGTCACTAACTCAGATTAAGAGGAAACTTAAATTATCCTAGAATCCTTTAGTGAGAACTGAAAGCTTTGCATACATTAAGAATTCACTTATAGTCTATTGTAGTGGTGCACATCTTTAGTCCTCCCCCTGGTCTACAGAGAGCTTTAGGACAGCTACAGCTTGATAAAGAGACCCTTTCTCTATAACAGCAGCGGCAGCAGCAATAATAATCATAATAATAATCATCATCATAATCATAATCATAATCATAATCATAATCATATGAACTTACAGAGCTAGAGAGATGGCTCAGTGATTAAGAACATTGGTTGCTCTTCCAGAGGACCAAGGTTTGATTCAAAATACCCACAAGGCAGCTCACAGCTCCAAGTCCAGAGGATCTAGCACTCTCTCTGACCTCCACAAGCACCAGACACACTTGATATACAGACTGCACGCAACTAAAACTACCGATATGTATTAAATTAATGTATTAAAGTAGTTAATTAATAAATCCTTGAAGAATTGATCTATAAGCCTGGGAGATGGCTCAGCAGTTAAAAGCACTACATACAGCTCTTCTAGAGGACCCAAGTTCAGGTCGCTGTACCTCAATCAGACAGCTCACAGCCTGCCTGTAACTCCAGCTCTAGAGATGCCTGGTGCCTGTGGCACCTATTCACATGCATGCGCACACACACACACACACACACACACACACACACTAAAGAGAGAGAGAAGTAGACCTTTAAGTAATTTTGAGCCCTTGGTGATAGTATACAACGGTAACCACATTGAGAGACAGAGGCAGTAGGATTATGAGTTCAAGGTCAGCCTAGGCTATGATACATGTCAGGGGGAATCTTCAGTGTTTCAACTGTTGTTATGCTGTGCCGATATGACTAAGACGCATTACAGTACTTTCTAACTAAAAAGACTACTTGGAAGGAATGGTAGGAAATCGATCAAGGTGAGTCAGACTCCCATCCCTACCCCTCACAATATGGCATGAGTAAGCTCTGTAAGGGGCATAAGACTGCCTTCTTCATCTAGAACTCAGTGAAGATAAATTGCCCCCACAAGCCATGTGTGACCGGGTAAAATATAATCCTATGTTTAAAGCACAGCACCCCTTCTTCAAATTGCCCTGCTTTAGAGGTCTTACCTCTTCTTGCCCAGGTCATCTGTTACCTTTGATCTTTTCTGTAGTGTGCTCTTGACTGTGACTTTGTGTGAGTCTGTGATCTCTTGAGCTGACTGATGTGTTTGGTGTTTTCAACTGAATTTTTTTTGGGCATTTATTTTAACCACACACATACATACACACACTACACACACACACATACATACACACACACACACACACTACACACATACATATACACACACAGACACACACACACATACACAAGCCATACACACTATGCACACACATACTACAAACTACACACATACACACACACACATCCATTCATACACACACACTATGCACACACACTACTCACATACCTATACACTACACACACACTCACACATACACACACATACCACACACACATACATACATACACACACTATGCATACACATAGTACACACACACACACACACACACACACACACACACACTTTACTCAACTCCAAACAAGTTGATTTGGTTGTAGTGAGTTTCTGAAACATTTATAGTAGTTTTTCTAAACTATTTCTGCTTTGGTTTTGTTAGGTTAAGGGCTAGGGTTCTGCAGGGTGTTAGGGGTAGTGTTTTGAAGGGAGTATGATCTTCAGCTTTGGTTTTATCAAAACCAAGATTTTGGTTTTATTTATTTTTGTGACACCAAATGCAGCCTGACGGCAAGAAATATTTGTGGAGAGCATGCTCATGGGAATTAGGGTTCACATATCTGTTGAGAAACTGTCATACATATTATAGGTCTTCCCCAAGTAATGACACTTGCTTTGATCTGGAAGGATTGTCTAATTAATACACACACACACACACACACACACACACACACAACACACACACACACACACACACACACACACACAGAAAGAGAGAGAGACACACACACACGCACGAAGAGTTCCAAAGCATGCTTATGAATTCTAGAATCTCGGTGGCCATATCCTTAAAGGAACTGGCAAAGACAGAGCAGCTTGAACAACTTCTGCCCCACCTCCACTGGTTCCAAGCCTGTAAATGTCTGCATAGTTATGTTCACTCGACAGCTGGTCACCGGGTCCCTCTGTTGACTGATGGGTTCACTGGCCTGACCACGAGCTTTTAAATATTCATGAGGCAAAATTCCTGCACAAGCCAGTGAGCACATCAGTTCTCAGTGCTGACATGACGCCAAACAATCACATCGGCCTCTCCTAAGGACAGATTTTATGCCACTTGAACCTTGTGTTGTGTTACCCTGTCCAGTGTCTGTGCCCTCTGACAGCTATCCTTGTAAGCTACCGTGTACCCTCCACTGTAGCAGAAGTCGGATTTGTTTTGTTTGGTTGAGACATGGTCTCACTGTGTAGCTTCGACTGGCTTAAATAGAGCAAATAGAACTCACAGAGGTCTACCTGTTTCTACTTCCCCAAGCACTAAGATTAAAGATGTGCACTTCACCCAGCCCTGCAAGCGTTTCTATAGTAATCAATGTCTACAGGGACACTTCTAAAGACAGTGTACCACAGTGCCCCTGTTGATTACCATTACTTTTGATTGTCATCATTGATTAGTAAAGAATCAGTAAAGAAAGCTCGAACTGGGTATGGTGGTACACACCTTTAACCTGAAGAAAAGAGAGTGTCAGGGGAGGAGGGAGAAGGGAGAAAGACCTTGCAAAATATTCCTATCTGCATTTATTTCTGATTATTTTGATGGTCATGATAACAATTCAATAATAATTGAAAAGTAATCATCTTATGACATCAAAAAATTTATATCAGAAGAGAGGGGAGTGGAAATAACCCAGATGTGAAGAGCATTATTTTCAGCAGAAGGCTTCTTCAATCTTGTTTTGTTCCATTACTTTGTGTTAAGTGACTGTGGGGGATGACGTGGGAGTGGGGGTAGGTATGTGGGTGTGTGTTTGGGGGATTTAGGTGTGTAGGTGTAGGTTTGTATGTGTGTGTGTGTGTGTGTGTGTGTGAGAGAGAGAGAGAGAGAGAGAGAGAGAGAGAGAGAGAGAGAGAGAGAGAGAGAGAGAAATACCAAGAAAACACCTGTGAAGGCCAAAGGAAACTTTTCAGAATCTATTCTCTCCTAACGCCATGTGAGACAAAAATTGACCTTAGACTGTCAGGTTTGGCAGGAAGCACCTTTGTCCTCTGAGCCACCACAGCCTCCCAGTGCATCTCTGTGCTCATCTCTATGAACTTCTCAGTGATGTATTTGGGGTGAACTGGGTGTGGTTAAATATAAATGGCACGTCATTGGTAGCAGAGGAAACCATCACTAAGAAATGAACAACTGAGACGCCATGATCTTAAAGATGTAGGGGAGAAGTGTGCTTCTCAACATTCATGGTACCTGAAGTTAGGCTTGCGTTTCTGCCATCCTGGGGGTTTCTATACTGTGTAGTGCCTGCTGGATTTGCTGAGTGCTCCCAAGTGTAGGTCTGCCGGCCACAGGCTCAATGGCCCCCAGTGACATTGTTGGAAATAGACTACCAGACTGACAGGATCCCAAATTAGGAGTCCCCAATTTACTTCATAAAAATGAGAAAAACTCTTAAAAAAAAAAAAAGACTATTTGTAGATGTTTTACTCATACGCGCATTGTTAAGACTGACTGTAGTTTCCTGCAGTGTTTCTGCTTCTCACTGGACCTGACCTGCCTTCTGCCTTTATGGACAGAATTATGAAACTGAGCCATAAATGGTACCAAGTTCATCTTATCGGTTCACTCACCCAGAACCCATTAACTTAACAGAAAAGAGATAAGGCATAAGGCTGCCTTGGCTTATTTCAGAAGCTAAGTTTCAAGTTTGTTTTAGATGCAATCAAGACACCAACACTCCTGACACGCCTGCTTTGGGGAGGCGGGGTGATCAGTGAAGTTCCAAGGATACAGGATTATCAGCACACTTAAGTGCAGGCTGATAGATGTGCAAACTCAGCACATTTTTTAAAGCTGGTGACGTACCATTTCCACACGTATATTCCAGAATGCAACTGTAGCATCCAGCCAGCAATCAGAAATGTCTTCCAACAGAATCCAGGAAAAACAAGTCATTCCTGCTGTGTTCAGTGAACCTCTCTGAAACTAACGTCCCCGCAAATCCCACAAGAGCCCTGGGGACACCAAAACATGTACCATCTCCCAGTAATCCTTTTCAATATGTATAATGCAGATCATTTTTGTTCAAAATCTGGGGGCTGAGTAAGGTATGTCCTGAGGGATTAGGTTAAATGATGTCACTGGTGACCCTGGTTCTTCTAAATGGAAGCTTTTAAAGGGTCAGTAAGTCTACAGCTAAGCGAAGAAGCTTGAAGCTGCAGAGGTGATGGTGAGGAGCGCTGCTGGGCCTGGTGGCAAAGGCCAGTGCCTCACAGCTACCGGGGTAGCCAAGGAAGGAAGTTCTCTAACTCAAGGTCTACAGGGTTATAGAGTGAGTTCAAGGAAGTAAAAAGAGGCTAACTTTTTAAATATTCTTTTAAAAATCATTTTAAGAATATAGTTCTTTGATGAGCTCTTGCCTAGCATGGCTGAGGCTCGAGGTAAACATCCCATAGCACATGCACACACAGAATTAGATTTATTGATTTGTTATACACTACTTGCAATGTGCATTAAAGCTTTTTAAAATATACTTTCTTTTCCGAGTCAAACATTGGCAACACAGTCCCAGCATTGAGGAGAAGGCAAGAGCCCCAGCTTAAGGTCAGCTGGGACCACAGAAGAGTCTGTCCTGAGAAGGAAAAAAAGGTAGACAATTATCATATGCCCAAGGAGCTCTGTATGTCCAGTAGTTATAGTCATACAAAACCATATTTGGTGCTTTACACCATTATTCATAACTACTGAATGACAAAAGGCAAAAAAAACCACTGAAAGCTGTCATACATGAGGAGGACATGGCACAGAACCACACAGGTTCTGTGCTCGCTGCCTCTTCCTTCATGAGATATAAAACAAACTAGAAACAAGCCAAACGTTTTTCACCAGGCGCACAGACAGACACCGTAAGGAGGCTAAGAGCCAGACATTCTTGGTTGTTGTCATTTTAAGACACTTGTACTGTGCAGCTCAGACGATCCTGGATCACACAGGACTCTCCCGTAGCAGCCCTCCAAGGGCTAGTGCCCCGGCCCGCAGGACAGTTAACGGGAACCCAGGAACGCCTAGGAGACAATGGGGGAACAAGAGGCGCGAAGAGGCCAGCAAGTCAAGTGGTCCGATCAAGCTAACACATTTTAATTTTTCACATGCTACTTTTATACAGGAAACAAGGCATGGAAACTAAGGTATGGAACTACCGGAACTTTCCGGTTAAAGGATTTCTCACAATACCCTTTGTGAAGAATTTCTTGAGGAGGAGGATGACCTAGTTGCAGGAGGGAATGTTCTGTCAAGCAGGATCCATTGTCTGGGTGACCGGTCTACTCAGCTAGCTACCTGACCAAGGTGAGATCACCTAATATCTGGAAAAAGGCCTTTACTGTGGGAAACAGAAACCTAGGCTGAGATCTGTATAAAATGGCGTTACTCGGGCTAAGGAAGCTTCTTGATTCTGTCAGCTCCTGGCAGGCTAGGATTAAAGTCATTGGTCACTATGAGGCACTGAAGCCTCCCCTCAGCCCAGGCAGCCTACATTGACCTTTGGATGATAAGAGAGAAGAATTGCAAGTTGAAGGCGCTCCTGCGCTAATTAAAGAAACTCACACACTTGCCCCCAAACTCCCCATCCCTACCCTGACCTCAAGCAAACAACTCAAGGCAACTGCCAAATATTCTCTGTGGGACCAGTTACTTCTGGAGAGCAGTAAGAGAAGTGGTAAAATGAGCATCTCCTTCCTCCTTGGAGAGGAGTCATGAGCTGCCTGACGGGCAGTTGATCAGCATCGGCGATGAGCAGTTCCGGTGTCCAGAGGCACACTTCCTTCCAGCTTCCGGGACATGGAGTCCTGTGGCATCCACGAGACCACCTTCAACTCCATCACGAAGTGTGATGTGGCCATCGGCAAAGACCTGAATGCCAATACGGAGCTGCGTGGCGGTACCACCATGTATCCAGGCACTGCTGATAGGATTCAGAAGGAGATCACAGCCCTGGCACCCGGCACGATGAAGATTAAGATCATTGTTCCCCCTGGGCACTGGTACCCAGTCTGGATTGGCAGCTCCATCCTGGCCTCACTGGATGGGGGTCAGGAAGCAGGAGTATGACGAGTCGCCCCTTCCCCATCATCCACTGCAAATGCTTCTGAATGGACTGAGCAGGTGCCAGGCCTCTGCTGCATGAGCCGATTCTGAAGTACCGATTTGCCCTGGCAAGTGTACACACCTCATGCTAGCCTCACGAAACTGGAATAAGCCTTTGTAAAGAAATTTGTCCTTGAAGCTAGTATCGGATATCAGCACTGAATCGTAGAACGTGTTGCTGATTTTTGGCCTTGTATTCAAGTTAACTGTTCCCTTGGTATATATTTAATACCCTGTACATATCTTGATTTAGGTCTTAGTTCATGTGGCTTGGTCAGTTCATGGCTGGGGAGAGCACGCTGTGGAAGAGAAGTCTCCAGTCTAGTGGATCTCTGTGAGCACCGCGTGGTGATCTGTGCAGGGTATTAACCGGCAGCTGACTTCCAGGATTTCCGGAGGCTGACAAGGGTTCCTGAACCAGTTACCACTCCTTGCCAGTCTAAGAGGGTGGGAAAGTTCGAGCCTTAGGACCCAGTTTCTGTTCTGGTTTCCCCCTCCTGACCACCATGGGTTGTTACTTTCTCGATTTGGGAACATTTGCATCGACAACTGTAAATGTAGTCATCCTTTTCATTTATGTAAGGAGTTTTGTACTCAATTCTTTAAGAAATGACAAATTTTGGTTCTTTAGTGTTCAGTGAGGATGTTAGGCCCCAGCAACACACGTCATTGTGTAATGAAAGATGAAAGTGTTACTGTAACAAAATAAAATATTACATTGTAGATGATTCTGTTTCCATGCCATTGTGGAACAGATAAACTATAGAGATTAACTAGCAGTTCACATTCTGATGCTAGTGATGAATTCTTCACTGAATATTATTTCTCAGGACTCATGAACCCATCTACATACAAAACCAGCTTTATCTTATCAAAAAGTAAGTTAAAAGGTGTTTTCAAGCACACAAACACCGTCTCTAGATTATTATAAAAACAAATTCTGAGGTTGAGATGGACGGCTTCAAAGGAAAACTATCTAATACCACACTAACTGGGGAATTCTCATATCAGTTTCAAATAAACTCACATGAAAAGACAATAAAGCATATAAACAGGGGCCAGTGAGATAAGTCAGCAAGTAAAGTCCCACTAAGGCTGACACTCAGCAGAACCAACACCGTGGAAGCTAAGAACTCCCCAAGTTGTACCCTGACCTCCACATGAGAGCTGGAGGAGATACACACACACACACACACACACACCACACTCTCACACACACACACACACACTCACACACACACCACATACAGTGAAACCGTGTGTGTGTGTGTGTGTGTGTGTGTTCTAACTGAATTTGTCTGTGAACAAAGTCTAACTAAATTTATCTTTGAACAAACACAGGCATTGTCACAGATATGTAATCAGGAGTTTCTACTCTGTCTTAGTTCTACCTCCTGTTAGATCATTTGGTTCCCAGATAAAAGACACAAAACCTTTATACTTATTATAAGCCTTTAAATCAGTATTGCTGGGCAGATGTCAACCCTCTAAGCTCTTAGTCTCTACTCCCTTATAATAACCCCGAGTTGTGACATGTCATGTTCCATCTGGGCTGCTTTTAACGCCAGGTGGCCAGCCCTCTAGGCCATGTGTTCACGACTCATTTACCTTTCTTAGCCTTCTCTCTCTTCTTTTCTCGTCTTACCTCTGACCCAAGTCTCGGAACCAAACTTCCGCCTACTTCTCTTCTGCCATGCTATATGCTGTGGGCATCTTTATTCAACCAATAGCTTTAAATTAAGGAGCACAGTTACATAGTATCACCAGGAGTATGAGAGGATTTCCTTGTCCCTGGGGGCAACAAGGTCACTATTCACGATTACATTGTATTTATTACAACAGTATCAGTACATAGAGGTTTTCTCTGTGTAGCCCTGGCTGTCCTCTAAGGACTAGGCTGGCCTTGAACTCAGAAATCCACCTGCCTCTGCCTCCCAAGTACTGGGTTAGAGGTTTATACCACCCCTGCACTCCAGAGGGTGATCTAATAGCAAACATTTTAATGAAATAAATTTAGAGAGATCTTTTTTGTTTCGTTTTAGTTTGTTTTTGTTTTTTCAAGACAGGGATTTTCTGTGTAGCTCTGGACTGTCCCGGAACCCACTCTGTAGGCCAGGCTGGTCTTGAACCCAAAGATGCCTGCCTTTGCTTCCTGAATGCTGGGATTAAAGGTGTGCACCACCACACCCAGCCGATTTATAGATTTTCATTTCTTATGAGTTCACATATCCATGGAAAAGAATTCATTCCTCAAATATTTTAGGAAAGATAATATACATATTTTAAGAAAAATAATATACATCTAGCTTCAGGGGCAAAAATCCATGTGTACCAACATTTTCTTCTTATTTATATGAACCTACTCAGAAAAACCTCAAAACTGCACATTAGAGAAGCTGCTTTCTGGATTTTAGGTGAACTGAGAATATTGCCGGTTGGTAGGACAGACACTTTAACACTGAGGAAAGCCCGGGGTTCCCTTCCCAGAATCAAAAACATGGGTTTTTAAAAATTAACTCTCAAAGTACAGCTTTAGTGGCAGGAATAAGAAGGATTCTGGAAGCAACTTCCCCCTCGATCGTCCATAGTAAACCCTTCTGCCCACAGTCTGTAGACAGGCAAAGCATGGTCATGGTGGCCCTAAAACCAATCAGGGGTGCCAGGCTAACCAAGCAGGGGGTGCCAGGCTAGCTACCAAGAGAGCCAGAGTCAGGAGACCGGCTGGGAAATAGGCCTAAAACTGTAGGAGCTGTGACGAGGCAGGGCGTTCTCACTGTTCCCTGCAGAGAGGGGGTATATGGATGGTAGACAAGACACATTCCACACTAGAAACCAAGACCACCCACCTCTCAGTCACAGACTGAGGTCTCCTTTCTCAAGCTATGTCCAAACCTTAGAACAATGAACAGTGGTGTTAAACGGCCACTGGATCTTGATAGTTTTATAGACTGTGCTACATATCAAGAGCAAGTATTCCTTTTGACTCAGCAAACGCCATTTGCCGAGCATGTGAAAGCTTTCGAAGCCTAGCTCAATGACTGTAAACGAGACGGTAGATGCTTCCTAGTGACTTTCATAGGAAGAGCAAACAGCTACTGGGCCAAAGGGCGGAGGAATAAAGCTCGGGCAGGCTAAAGGATGCTGCTTTGAGCAAGATCTGTGAAGTTTCCCTTCCGAGAGGACTGAGGTGCAAGAAAGACTAGCTTAGAGTCTCACTGGTAGACTGCTGAAAAGCGCATGCCACAGCTGACGTCACTGGACTGGTGCTGTGTACCTTTGGAGACCTGGGCTTTTAAGCAAGTCATGCTCAAAAAAGGGCCATTTCTGCCACCATCTGTAGTCATTGCCTATTGGGGCTTTTCGCTTGTTTTTAATTCTCTGTATATTACAAATACCTTTTATTTTAATCTTTTGAGACAGTGCCTCACGATGTAGATCTTGCTGGCCGGGAACTCACGAAAATCTGCCTCCCAAGTGCTGGGTTGGAAGGCGTGCACCACTATGCCTGGCATAAATTTGCATTTAGTTTTGATTGTGCGTGTGCACATGTGTGCATGCATGTGCAGGTGCATACACACACCACAAGGAGACGGTGAGGTTGGAGGACAGTTATCAGGAGCCCAGAGTTCTCCAGGCTAATGAGTTTTCTAGATGGGCCCTGAGGGGTTTAGCCAATGAGCTTCCCTTCCTGGACTTTCCTTCTTGCAAAAGGTATTTAATCTCCGGTCTACCCTGAGTAAGCTGTATGCACCATTTTCACCATGAATAAACAGTGTGGACAAACCACCAACGGGGAAAGCCTTTGTTAGGAGCCACACTGCCTAAGTGTCCCACAGAAGGCCGCTCCTGACATTCACCCCTGACCTAGGCTGGATTCACTCCTCAAGGTTCCCAGCACGGTGTCAGGGTGCTCAGGAGTTTGGGGACCCAGCCACTGCCTCAGCCTGTGCTGTTTCTCACTCCAGCTGGGCACCCCATCTTAGTCTGTCTTCTGCCACCCCTGAGGGGGTGTCAGATTCCTTGAGCACCGCACCTCAGTGGATAGGATGGAAGGCAGCCTAGCAGCTCTACATTTCCTGCCCCCAAGGCATTCACACACCCCAACTGCTGTGAGGAGAAACTTTGAACCACACATGCACACTTGCTCTCATAAAATAAATAATGAATAAAATGAAATTTAAAAAAAAACTAGCTAGGCATAGTGTGCAAGCCTTTAACCCCAGCACCCAGAAGCAGAGGCAGGCAAATCTCTGTGAATGTGAGACAAGCCTGATCTACAGAGTGAGTTCCAGGACAGCCAGGGCTACATAGAGAAACCCTGTGTCAAAAAAACATAAATAAATAAACAAAAGCTGGGGCTGGAGAGATGGCTCAGTGGTTAAGACCAGTGACTCTTCTTCCTGAGGTTCTGAGTTCATTCTTTAAATCAATTTATTTATTTTTTATGTATGTGAGTACAGAAGAGGGCATCAGATCTCATTACAGATGGCTGTGAGGACCTCTGAAAGAGCAGTCAGTGCTCTTAACCACTGAGCCATCTCACCAGCCCAAGGTTCTGAGTTCAATTCCCAGCAACCACATGGTGGCTCACAACCACCTGTAATGGGATCTGATGCCTTCTTCTGGTGGGTCTGAAGATAGTGTACTCATATACATTAAATAAATAAATAAATCTTTTTAAAAATTAAACAGAAGCTATATTTAGAGGCCGGCAGGATGGGTTAGCAGATGGAAGCACTTGCTGTTCTTGCAGAAAACCCAGGTCCAGGTCCCAGGATGCACGTGGTCGTGCACAACTGTGTCTCCATGTCCCGTATTGGCCTCTGAAGGCACTGCATACACACAGTGCACAAATACGCAGAAGGCATAGCATTTGGACACATAAGATACAAATAAATAAGGGCTGTAGGAACATAATTTCACATATGCTCACACACATGCGTACATTCCTTTGTTTGCCTGTGTACTAAAACCATAGCCAATTTATGGAACAAGGAACAGAACCACAAAAAGTAATCCCAACAAGCTGCTGCTGATGGAGAAAGAGTACAAACCAACTATTAGTGTCTAGTCCTAAACTGTATGGTGGCATGCCTATAATTCCAGCAAGCCAGAGATCCCAGCAGGAAAATTACATACAGTCCTAGGCCAGCCTGAAACTATAATATGAGATGCTTTTTTAAAAAGGGGCGGGGAGTACTAGACAGGAAGTGTGATAAATGTGATCGCAACAGATTGTTTACATTTATGAAGTTAAAGACATCCTGTCGAAATTCTTAAAGATGTTTTCTATATCTTGTATGTACATATGTGTGCCTGGGTGAATTTATGTGTACCATGTATGTGTAGGAGCCAGTGGAGATCAGAGGAGATCAGAGAGCCCGGGAACCACAGTGAGGGCTGGTTGTGAGCTGCCAGGTTAGCTGGGAGCTAAACAGACTCAGTGTGTGTTTTAACTTTTGAGCCATCTCTCCAGCTCAATTACTATTTTTAAGACAGAATCTCACAAGTAGCCCTGGCCAGCCTGGAACTCGCTATGTAGACAAAGTTATCCTCAGACCCAGGTAGTCTGATGACTCTACCTCACAATGCTCTGACTAGAGGCGAGCATCACCAGGCCAAGGCAGAAAGCGTTTTAAAACATTTCCCTCTGCCGGGTGTGGTAACACATAATCCCAGGCTTGGGAGACAGAGGCAGCAGGACCTGGAGTTTAAGGTCATTCCCAGCTACACAGTAAGTGCCAGACTATCCTGGGCTATGTGAAACTCTCGTCTCAACAACAACAAAAATGATTATTTTAGGATTTCTCCTAAGTGGAGCTGGAGAGATGGCTCAGCCGTTGAGAGTACTGGCTGATTGCTCCTCCTGAGGACAAGGGGTTCTGTTTCCCGAATTTTAGAACTTTCGTTCCAGGGTCTCACATACCTTCTTGCAGCCTCCTTAGGCAACAGGCATACACATGGTACACAGACATGCATTCAGGCAAAACACTCACACGTGTAAAAACAAGTAAATATGAGAGGCCATGATGACAGAAACTACAAATAGAAATCTGATAGCTTATGAACTAAACAAACACTCACCTGGCATTACGCCCAATGACTCTATATTTAAAAGCTCTTTTTAAATGGATTACTCTTCAAGTAATAACACAAATTCTAAAATTAAATTATTTACACATTTTACAGATTGCAAAATCCCTATTAGAGTAATCTAATAAATGGTGCCATGCGAATAACTTGCTTTAAGCAACTTCACATGAACTTGTAAATTCTTAAGGCTGCAAATAAAGTTAATTAGCATCAGTTTTGACTCTCATTACTCTCGTAACCATAGTTTCTGGAAAACAAAAGAAAACCTCAATGAGAACAAAGTCGCACTTTAACAAGAAAAATAAAAATGCCTAGGGCTAGCATTTTCCAGTTAAATAAGAAATAACTTTATTCATTTGTTTGGAGTGTGTTTGTGTGTGTGTGTGTGTGTGTGTGTGTGTGTGTGTGTGTGTGTATGTGTGCGCGCACACGCGCCTACATACTTGCTAGCTTGGAGCTTATTACATAGCACAGGCAGGCTTCAAACTCATAAAAGTGCTTTTGCTTCGTTGTCCTAAGTGCTGGGATTGCTCACTAGGCTGACCTTGATCTCTTGGTCTTCTGCGCTCTGTCAAATGCATGCAGCCCAGGGATCCACCACCACAGCCCCTCTCTGTCCTCTCCCTCCATCAAGTGGAAAAACCACACTGTACCCAGGTCCTCCAGTAACTAAGTCAGTTTCTACTTTTTTCCTCGGTGGGGTGGTCAACTTTGTTTACTTGTTTGGTTTTGTTTGTTATAGACGATGACTTCCACCTAAAGGAAAAGAGAAGGAAGAGAACAGAGTTTAAAAAGAAGAAAAAATGCTCAGAGGAAGAACACAGAATTGAAACAATGTAACCAAGACCGAGGCCATTAAAACAGTCTTCAGATGACAATCGCTAGGGCTGGACACACGGAACCGGGACTGGACACACGGAACTGGGCTTCACACTCTCTTTTTGACATCCTTGTTCCACAATGTGTATAATGGCGACGATGAGCACCAGGTGTAATGAAAAGGAATACAGTTGAAGGAAGATCTTTCAAGGAAGAGAAAATATATGTACCATAATCTAGTTAGAGAAAATAACTGGAGCTGGGGGTCAGTGATAGAGAGAGTCCTTGCCTTGCATGCTTAAGGCTCTGAATTTGACTCCCATCTCTGACCAAAAAGAAAGGGGAGGATAAATAAATAAATAGATAGATAGATAGATAGATAGATAGATAGATAGATAGATAGATAGATGAATAAATGAATAAATAAATAATAGCGTGCTGGTGAGATGGCCGAGCTCAATTCCTAACAACCACATGATGGCTCACAACCATCTATAATGGGATCTGACGCCTTCTTTTGGCACGCAGCTGTACATACAAAGCATTCACACATCTAAAATGAATGAATAAATGAATGAATGAGTGTAAAATGGCTTTTTTAAATTATGTACATATGTATGTATCTGTATTTAAATATGTTCACATGAGTGCAGTACCCACAAAGGCCAGAGGAGGGCATCAGTCCCCCAGAGCCACAGGAGGCAGAGTCACCAGGGTGTTGATACCTGAACAGCAAATGCCCTTAACTACTGAGCCACCGGTCCAGTGCCAAGAACAATACGTTTTAACTGTCCTCCTTTCAACTGGATATGCACAATGTGATTTATAAGCTACACTTCTTCTGCTGTAAAACTGCAGTTAACCGTGTCACTGCTCCTTCGGTGATAAGGCCTTCACTATAGGACGTAATAAGGACTTCTAAAACAAACACTAAAGACAAAACTATATTTTCTCAGCCCACGTATAGCAATTTGAAGTGTTCCTATCAAATAGAAATATAATCACTGCTTCAAAATGTTTAAGGCCTAAAGTGATAACGTTTGCAGACTTAAGGGACTTCGGGGAGCGCTTTTTAAGTGTTTACTTTGTGTGCCTGTGTGCATACACGTGACTCAGTCTGTGTGTGGAGATCAGAGAAGAAACTGCAGGACTGAACTCACGTCGCAGGCTCCGTGGCAGACACCTCTAGCTGCAGTCCCGTCTCAGCGGTCTCATGGGAGCTGCTGCAGACATGCAGTTCCAGTATTATGTGAAGCAAAGTGCGTAAGCATTTAGGGGGACCTGTCATTCTTTACCCTGAAATTCAGTTTCTATAGTTACCATGACGGTGGATATTAGGTGTCGGCAGCATCACAAAGACACAAAGAAGGCACAGCATTGCCAACCGTAGCCAACTGTCCTGAAGTAAGAATCACAGAATCGCAGGTACAGGTCTCCATTGCTGGCCAGAGTCCCAGCAGTGTGAGAGTCGCTCACCGGGTCCCTCTCTGCTCTACTTCTTGTACCCAGACAAGATTGAATACAAATGGAACCCTACCATACGGTGATAGACATACAACTGTGAACCAACTATTTGCAGGCCCAACCAGCTAGTTCTCAGGTCAGAATACCAAGAGTTTAAAGAAAAGCTACAAAGAGATGGCGGGGGAAGGCATTGCACTGTTTTATAAGACAATGCAGAAAATAGAACAGTGGTCCATTCCCATAATCCTAGAAAGCGGAGGCAGAAGGATCAGGAATTCAAATTCACCTATAACACGTATTGGGTTTGAGGTTAGCAGAGGTGACCTGAGACTCCGTCTCAGATAACAGGAGATGAGCAGATCAATCTGGGTCTTTCCCACCTTTTCTGACTGCTACAAAATGAATTCTCATAACTTCAGTGCTCCTCCTGAAAGACCTGGATAGGAGCGACCTTGGCAGGGTTCTTAAATAAAGAGATGCATGTTAGTCAGTGCTGGGGACAAGTGCAGGTAAACAAGACGGCCCGTGTTTGAAGGCATTCGTGCTCCATTTAAGTCCATCAGATATGTTACCTGGGAAAGCAGATGACCTAAATCAAGCCCTTGGCCGCTGACCAGTCCACCCCGTCACCCCATCTTACTTCACATTGCTTTGACTGGAATGGAAAGCTCTTGGCAATTCATGAAGAAAACCCTCAGGATAGATTTGAAGAGAGATGTAGAAAGGGGTCTTTTGATCATTCTGTGGGATGACCCCTAAAACCTTGGGCTACACTGGCCATGGTAGAAAATGCCTGAAGTCCCAGCATTCTACATGTGAAGGCATTAGAGCAAGGTCATCTTCAGCTATGGGAAAAGTTAGAGGACAGCCTGGATTAGAGACCATACACACACACATATATACACATACACACAGGCACACATATACACAGACACACACATACACACACACAGGCACACATATACACATACACACACACATACACACACACATACATACAGGCACACATACACACACACAGGCACACATATACACATATACACACAGGCACACATGCACACAGGCACACATGCACACAGGCACACATACACACACACAGGCACACATGCACACACACACACACACACACACACACACACATGGGGGGGGCTCCTAGAAAAACTCAAATAAAAATGAACCATGCTATGGGTTTGGTTGTTTATTGCCACTCTGAGGCCTTAGGGAGTCTACATCACAAATTTGCTTATAAACATGAAGACACAGTGTGTGATTTCCCTCTGTGTAAGAGAATGTTAGAAATAGGAATTCTCTTTGAATTTAATCACTCTTAATAAAAAAAAAAGTTCTCCTGACATAAGAGCAACAGTCAAATGGTCAAATCCTAAACCATGAGACTGCTGTTGGGTTTGGCTAGCCACCACCCCAGGGTCTTCTTCTCTCTGTCCTGTGAAGCATTTAAGAGGCAGTAAACACAAGCTTAGAATTGGAAAAATATGATGGCTAGGCATTGTATTTAAACGAGGGCCTCTCTCACGTCCACGCAGAGAGGAAACATCAAAGACAGAGAAATGTTTACACAGATAAAAGATCGAACCAGGGACAATGAGACCACGAGATAGGGAAGAGCCGGGAACAGGCTCTGAGTAGGTGTCCTGTTCCCAGTAGGTAAACACCCTATTTGTGCTTCACAATGGACAGAAACACGTTCTGCTGTGTGCTCTGCTCCATCCTCACTATCGGTGATTTAACCAAGTAAAGACAAGCTTGCCCTGATTCGGGAGGAGGGGTCAAAAGCAGAACTTACCGCTTAGCCTTTTTCCTAAACCTTTGCGTGCCAGGCATCTGCGGCGGAAATGCGCAGAACGCTCCGAACTGACTCTTCAGTGTCCACCAATACCATGGACAGTGTCCAGTGTTGACAACAGAGGCATGTTTGAAGGGAATGACACTGCCTATTCCTTGTTTGTCTTAACTAAACACAGGAAAGAAGAAACCCTGTGGGCTGTCGAAATGGCTCAGCAGGTAAAGGGGCTTGCTGTCAAGCTTCATGACTTGAGTCTGACCCAGAAAGAGCCACGTGGTGAAGAGAACTGACACATGCAAACTGTCTTCTAACACATGACCACATACGCACACACACACACACACACACACAGACACACACACACATCTTCCTGCCTCCTACTCTTATCAGAATGCCCACATGAGCTCCCTGAGTCTCAACAGTGATGTCATTCCATTCGTATCTTTCTCCTGGTATTTTTCTTCTTCTTCTGAAGTATTCTTAGCTTACTTGTGTAAGCTCTCAGATTCCCCCATCCCAAGATTCCTCCTACATTTATAGCAGCCAAAAGTGGACTCAAGAACCAGAGAGCAAATGCAAACCACTTTGTTGTTGTTTAGAGACAGGATAGCTCTGGATATACGGAACTCAATGCTGTAGACTAGGCCAGCCTTAAACTCAGAGATCTGCGTCTGCCTCCCAAGTGCTGAGATTAAAGATTAGCATTGCCATACCTGGCTGCATGCTATGTTTAAAAGGAAAAAAAATAATGAACTCAATAAAGTTTAATTACAGAAAACAATGCATCACACTTGCTCATGCCAGTGCAAACTTACATGTACTGTCGATTTGTCTGTACATGCCTAATGACCTTGTCTTACAGAGAGCAAGGTTTTTCTTCCTGCAACAGCGTTTAGTTCCTTGGTGTCTAATGAATATGCAGTTAAGATGAGCTAACTGATAGACTTAGTAATATATCTGTCTCAATTTATCACTCTTAGTACTAGAATATGTCTTCTGTGACCTATTCACACGAGGAAGTTTAAACCAATATTGAAAAACATCTGAATATTAATTAATTAAGCTTAATTTCTTGATGTATTTTGCTACATGTTTTTTAAAAAGGTGTCTTAGTCAGGGTTTCTATTCCTGCACAAAATATAATAAACAAAAGCAAGTTGGGGAGGAAAGGGTTTATTCAATTTACACTTTCACATCGCTATTCATCACCAAAGGAAGTCAAGACTAGAATTCACACAAGTCAGAAGCTGATGCAGAGGCCATGGAGGGATGTCACTTACTGGCTTGTTCCCCCTGGCTTGCTCAGCCTGCTTTCTTATGGAGCCCAGGTCTACCAGCCCAGGGATGGCACCACCCACAGTGGGCTCTCCCCCCTTGATCACTAGTTGAGAAAATGCCTTACAGCTGGATCTCATGGAGGCATTTCCTCAACTGAGGCTCCTTTCTCTGTGATAACTCCAGCTTGTGTCAAGTTGACACACAAAACCAGTCAATGCAAACAATTTGAGTTAATAATTTCTATATTTTGAGCTGGGTAGTGATGGCTCACACCTTTAATACCAGAACTTGGGAAACAAAGGCAGGCAGATCTCTATGACTTCAAGGTCAACCTGAGAAGTCAGAGCAAATTTCAGGACAGAGAAAGCCTGTCTCAAAACACCAAAAAAGAAAAAGAAAAAAAAACACCAAAAAAGAAAAAAAAAGTCTACTTTTTTCAGTTGTCCTAAAAGTAACTATATTTTGCCCCTTCAACACTATAGATTATAAGGGTCATATTAAAAATCAAGCAACAGCAAGGGAAATGACTCATACCTTTAATCCCAGCACTCAGGAAGCAGAGGCAGTGTCTTAGTGTTTTGCTGCTGTGAACAAACACAATGACCAAGGCAACTCTTAGAAGGACAGCATTTAACTAGGGCTGGCTCACAGGTTCAGAGGTTCAGTCCATAATCATCAAGGTGGGAGCATGGCAGAGTCCAGGCAGGCGTGGTGCAGGAGTTCCTGAGAGTTCTGCATCTTCGTCTGAAGGCAGCTAGGATGACTGACTCCCACATGACTAGGAGGAGGGTCCAAAAGCCCAGCCCTACAGCAACACACTTTTCCTAACAATGCCACACCTCCTAATACTGCCACTCGCGAAGCCAAGCATATTCAAACCACCACATTCTAATCCCTGGCCCCCATAGGCTTGTTCAAGCACGAGGCCATGAGGCCATACCTAAACATAATGCAGAATACATTTAGTTCAACCTCAAAAGTCCCATGTTCTATCACAGTCTCATCAACGTCTGAATGCCCAAAGTTCACAGTCCCATGGTTTTGCAGTTCTGATCCTCATTCCTAGGAATGCCTTCTGCTTTGTCTTTTTCCACTATTTGCTTCTGTCTGGCCTTTCGTACATCTGATCTCTGCAACTGACCCCTCACTGGTGGAATAAAGGAGGGCCATCTCTCATGAAGACAGCTGAGGTGCCTCCCCTCTGCTCTGCACGTTTACAGAGGCTCTCTTTCATTTCTGGCTGCCTTGTAACCAGAGTAACCTTTGCCAAGCATCTGCTCTTGGGTCATCGAATTGGCCAAGAGGTTCAGAGCACTTGTTGCTTTCACAGGATTCAGTCCTTAAAATTCACATGTGGCTCCCAACCATCTCCAATTCCAGGTCCCAGGGGATTCCTGGTGCTTTTCTCTCCTTTGCAGGCATTGGGCATACACAAGAGACACTGACATACAATCAGGCAAAACAGTCAGACATACAAAACAAACATAAATCTTTTTCTTTTTCATCTTCTTGGTAGACACCAAACTTTCAGTCACCCCACTTCCCCCTCCTACACACCCTATCCTGCCAGCTGCCCTTCTACCTTGATGGTCAAGTTAGAATCCCTGAAAGCCACCAACAAGATCCTAAAAACAATCTGATACCTATGAGATTGCTGGGCACATCTCAGGCTGGGCTCATCTTCGGAAGCTTGGCCACAGTGACCTCCAAATCCCTGACATTGTACCAGGCCTGTCCTGTAACCACTCCAGAGGACAGCTAAGAATACAGCCCGGACGAGAATTTGTAACACTAGGAGGATCATGGTTGTTCTGGATTGTTTGTTTTAGGTGTGTGTGTGTGTGTGTGTGTGTGTGTGTGTGTGTGTGTGTGTGTGTGTTCTACATGCATGTATGCCTGGTGCCCATGGAAGTTAAGTGTAATGGTTTGAATATGCTTGGCCCGGGGAGAGGCACTGTTAGAAGGTGTGTCCTTGTTGTAGGTGTGTGACTGTGGGCGTGGACTTTAAGACCCTCATCCTAGCTGCCTGGAAGCCAGTCTTCTGCTAGATGAAGACAGAACTCTCAGCTCCCTCTGCACCATGCCTTCCTGGATACTGCCATGCTCCCACCTTGATGATAATGGATGGAACCTCTGAACCTGTGAGCCAGCCCCAGTTAAATGCTGTCCTTATAACACTTGCCTTGGTCATGGTGTCTGCTCCCAGCAGTAAAACCCTCACTAAGACAGAAGGGGAACTCTTATGTGGAAATTCCCTATAACTTTAGCTGTAGAAGACTGTGGGCCCCCATACAAGTGCTAGAAACTGAACCCAGCTCTTTCCACCACAATCAGCTAAGTGCTCTTAACTGCCAGCCTATCTCTCCAGCCTTGATTACAGTTTCTTAACATGAACTCTGTAAACACTGAGGTCCTGGCAGATAGCTCAGTCCGTAGAGCACTTCCAGCTCAAGCGTGGGACCTGGGTTTAATCCTCTACATACCTGTCAAGGTCTGGTCTAGCGGCCACACTTGTGATCTCAGTGCTGGGCAGATGGAGATAGGGGAATCCTGCAGGACTGCTGGCCAGCCAGGCTGTTCTGATCAGGGTACACCAGGCCAAAGGAGACCCAGAGCATCTCTGGAGATACTAACCAAGGTTTTCCTTTGGTTCCACATGCATATACTGTCATGTTTACACAAGCACATGTGCACACAGGCATTTAAGAAAAATGTGGAAAGACTGGGAAGGCTGCTGTACTTTTTCCTTCACTTTCTTACGCCTGAAATACACTTGTGTACCTGGGTGACTCAGCTCTTTAGTATTTTTAATTTGTGTGTTATATGTATGTGTATGTTGTATATATGTATATGGTACAAAACATAAACATTTACACAATACAGAGCAACCACAATCCCTCTAGTGTTAAAAGTTCTCTTCTCTGCTATTTTTGTAGAGTGTGGGTACATGCCATAACATATGTGTGGAGGTCAAAGGTTATCTTTCCAGGGACCTAACTCACTCCATTAGGCTTCTGGGCAGACAGTTCTACCTGATAAGCCAGGGCAATATGCCTGGTTCTACTTTTTCCTTCTTTAAAATGTTTTGTTTTGTTTTGTTTTTTTCTTATTTTGGTTTGGGAGACCAGGTCTCAACACGTAGTGCTGGATGAAAGCTGGATGGCTTTGAACTCATTATTTAGTTCAGACTAGCCCAGAACCCATGCTGATCCTCCTGTCTGCCTCCAAGTACTGGGATTATAAGTGTGGGCTCTCACTCCCTGCACTGACGGGTTTGGAGTTCTTTTCCACAGACTCCAGTGCTCTGTATTTTTAATGCATCTCTAGTAGATTCTGGGTGATTTTCTGCAGTCTGTGGTTGGAACCGAAGGCCTTATCCTACAAATACCCTACCATTGAACCATCCCCTGCTGACAAGAATTTCAGCTGATGAGTCTGTCTTCATGAACTTTTCTCCCTCTCCCCTACCTGCTTCTCTCTCATATAATCTCATACGGCCTTGGCTGGCCTAGAACGCCTATGTAATTAAGACTAGCCTTGAACTCCTGTTCCTCGGATGTCTACCCCCAAGAACTGGGCTTACAGGTCTGTGTTGCCATGCCCAGGTTGCCCTTACTCCTGCCCCTTCATAGATGCTCTCTATGAAGCACATTTGAATCACGGACTCGACAAAGCTTTAATTGGTTTTGCTTCCGAAAGGGTGAGATAAGGCCCACCTTGGAGGGCAGCAAAGCTGAGCTCCTGCGCAGGCTCTCTCTAACTTGCTGTTCTCATGTTCAGGATCAAAAGAAACAGAAGCATGAAGGCAAAGTAGCAACTGACTAAGAGGAGCCCAACACTCACATGACATAACAAAGACCTGAATGACCCCCAAGTGTGGGGCGCTTATCTGAACCTCACCTTGTAAGACCATCCTGCATTAGTTAAATGAGTCCCAAAGAGGAAACGAACCTTGAATTATCTAAAGAAACCCAGTCCACCATTAACCTGAGCTTTGATGAGCTGGTGTGCTACTGGGTGGGAATCAGAGCAGAGGAGGGGGAGGGGAGATCTCTTTCTCTCTTCCTGAAGAATGAGGGCCTGAAGCTTTTCCAAGAGCTAAAATGTTGCAGAAGGCCCTCTGATGTCTTATCAGTGTTTACTCCCTGAGTTGGTTAATGGTGGTCACAGGGAGGACGGCCAGATAAACCCTCAGCATTGTTTCAGTGTCTCTTAGGTGAGCGGCGGGAGGTCTGAGAATGCAGGTCGAAAGACATCTAAGAGATTGGAAGGAGACAGCACACAGAAGCTATGGAGACCAAAAGTCACTCCTCGTGCCTATTAATTGAGGGTTTCTGAGTAGTACTTTGGGGTCAAAGGCTCATGTCAAATAGTGAACTCTGTGGCAAAACGTTTGCATTCATTTTGTTTTGCTGATGGAATAATTGTCATAGTTTATTCCTCTTTTAAATCATGGTTAAGTGTGATGACTGAACGTTGGAAAGCAGGGTCTTCTGGATCTAGAAACACGTTCTCCTTTGATTTTGATTTTGATTTAAGATGTATGTGATGCAGTAAATATTAAAATAGAAATCTGGCTTATCTCTTTATCGGCCCCGAGGTCTCAGTCCGCGGGCCCTGCTTCTAGTGTGGAGCCGGGCGCGTGGACTCTGTCACTTGGTCCGCAGGCCATACTCTCTGCACAGCTCGTTCCCTGGCAATTTATTCTGCCTGCCCTACTGCCTCCGTTCCAGGTGGAATTACCGCCCTGACGTGCTTCTTTACCCCACCGCCCAACACTAACATGACTCTAAGGCCTGACAGCTTTTCATACAGGTTTATACGATTCTCAATCCACAAACCCTCTAAACAGTAATACTACATCCAATGGACAAAGATACAAACTGCCCTTCCATATGAGATAAAAGACCTATAAAATCCTTAAAATGTTCACAGCTACCTAATGCCAATTAAGTCCACCTGGATCCAGCTCACCCTCCCTGAGCACCTTCTTGGTCCTTTTTCTGTCCCCTTCTCTATCCTTTCTCCTCTGACCCTCTCTCTCCACCTTCCCTTCCCCTGCCCCGACACGGACACCGGCTCTCACTTTTATTTTACTAATTAAAATGGGACGAAGGTTCTGATGAAGTCACCTGAGTAGTGCCTAGGCAGCCCTTCTTGGGGAAGTGGAATTAACATCAAAATACAAGGCTGCAGGGTAACCCACAGCATGTATGTGCAGTGAAGATGCTCAAGTGTCCTGGGTTAGACTCCTTTCAAAGCTCACTGAGGAAAGCCTTTCTTTCCAATCCCAGTGGTTTATTTTTAATTTCTAGACTTTGGTGGATTACCAAATAAAACAGCAGTGTTTGTTTTTTATCTGAAAATCATTCTTTTGAAGGCGAATCTAACTAGGTGTGATAGTTCACACATATAATTACAGAACTCTGGAGACCGACACCGGAGAATGGCCACTGGTCACAAACCATTCTGATCTACATTATTGAATTCTGGGCCAGCCAGAGTTAATAACATCTAGTCTGGCCTTTGAAAAGTAAAATTAGAAGATGTCCTGTCTCAAACAAGATGAAAAGTGAGGCAGGGCATCCAAGATTGCCCTATGACCACCATGCATGTGTCTTCCCACACAGACACACACACACACACACACACACACAAAGATTAGTAAACTCTAGCTCAGTAAAGGAAGGCTTCAGACTAAGTATTTCAGATGATTATGGAAAAGAAAAGTCTAAAACGTTGTACTTTATATTTTACTCATCTGTCTAGTAGTTTTCAATAAAAAACATAAGCCACTTGTTACTTGTTTTTCCAGAAAGGGTTTCTCTGTGTAGCCCTGGTTATCCTGGAGCTCATTCTGTAGAAACAGAAACTCGGAGATATGCCTGCCTCCAGAACGCTGGGATTCAAGGCATGTACTACCACATCCAGCTAAAACTTTGATATATTAATAAAAAAAAATCTTGTACAAGATCCTGGATTCAATCCTCAGCGCAAGAAAGAAAGAAAGAAAGAAAGAAAGAAAGAAAGAAAGAAAGAAAGAAAGAAAGAAAGAAAGGAAGGAAGGAAGGAAGAAAGAAGGAAGGAAGGAAAGAAGGAAGGAAGGAAGGAAGGAAGGAAGGAAGGAAGGAAGAAAGAAAAAGAAAAAATTATTTACAAAGCCAGTATAATGAGATGTACATATCTTGAAATAAAAATAAATCTTGTTTTATACTTTTGTATATCTTGAGTTTTACAAACAAAGATGGTGATTATAGTGGGGAAATCTTGCTTTGACTTACTTCTTAACTCAGTGCATGCTCGCAGCTTCAGGAAATGAAGTCGGCAAGTGTCATAGCTCCCACGATGTCGCAACTCTTTACTTCCGTGGTTCGCTGACAGACTAACAGAGTTCTTTACTCTGTCCCATGGTGAGAGTGAACTACTGCATACTCTCTGAATTATGTTTGAAGCTCACCGAAGGCATAGATTATGTCTGAACCCATCACACCAGCCATCCGCACACAACATCTAACAGCATTAGGAAAAATAGTAGTTCTCCAACATAACAATATTTTCTTGTTTGTTTTTTTTTTTTTATTTTCTCCTAAGTGTGTGTGTGTGTGTGTGTGTGCACATGTATGTGTGAATGAAAGTGCTTAAGCTATGGCTGTTTGGAGGAGACAGTTTTCTTCTAATGTGTGAGTCCCAAAATCCTCAGGGTTGGTAGTGAGCACCTTTAGCTCCTGGGATATCTCACCAGCTCACAACTCCATTAACACTATTTAAATTGTCAGGAAGCCTTCACAAGATGCTGGGTCGAGGAACCTCTCAGTTCTTCTCTGAATCAACCTATAAGGGTCCAGTTGCAGGAGGAGATATATTATGATGCACCAAATCTTACAGAAGTAACTAAAGGGCTAAAATGTTTCTCCAAAGACTAGGTTTAATATTTTGATAAGGAGAATTTGGTCCAGAGTAAAGATAAAACTGATGGGAAAATTGACTCATGAAAATCGATTATTTTCTGATTACCTAGGAGACTTCCAAGGGCCCTGTGGAAACATAAGAAAACCAGAGTGACTAATGCTTCCAGGGGCCTAATGTCTCAGCAGAGACTGCATCATAATCTACAGATATAAAATAGTTTAGGGGTCTGACTCAGCTGGGAGAGGGCTTGCCTGGCTTGTACAAACCATCCGTTGATCCCCAGTATCATATAAAAACAGGGCAACATAAAGCAGATCTGGAAACCTGATACTGAAAATTAGAGGTAGGAACACCAGAAGTTCAAAGTTATCCTCAGCTACCTAGCAAGTTTGGGGCTAGCTGGGGCTACTTGAGACCTTGTATCAGAAAGAAAGTAGAAAGGAGGGAGGGAGGGAAGGTAGGAGGGATAAAGACTGGTTGATTGATTTTAAGGTATGCAATACTTCTTGTAAAGACTAGAGAGATGTCTTCATACGTAAGAGCACAAAACCCAAATCTAGTTCCCAGAACCCATGTCAGGCAATTTACAAAAACATTACAAACTCCAGCTCCAGGGCTCTGGTATCCTTTTCTGACCTTCCCCTGGGCAACTTTACTCACATACATGTATACCCGCTCAGAAACACACATGCACATAAATACAAAATAAATCCTCTTCATAATCTTTAAAATATGGAAGCTGGAAAGATGGCTTAGTAGCTAGGAGCACTTGTTCTTACAGAGGAACTGAATTCCATTCCCAGTACCCACATGGTGGCTCAAAACAACCTATTACCCAGGCCCAGGGGACTTGATAGTCTCTTCTGACCCTCATGGGCACAATCTATGGTAGTGAGGCACAGATACACGTGCAGGCAAAATGCCCACACACATCAATCAAAATAAGCCAATCTTTCTCACTCTTTTTAAAAAAGATTTCTTTATTTTATGCATATGAGTACACTGTCGCTGTCCTCAGACACACCAGAAGAGATCCCATTACAGATGGTTGTGAACCACCATGTGGCTGCTGCAAATTCAACTCAGTATCTCTGGAAGAACAGTCAGTGGTCTTAACTGCTGAACCATCTCTCTAGCCCTCTCTCTCTCTCTCTCTCTCTCTCTCTCTCTCTCTTATTCTCTCTCTCTATTTTCTCTCTCATCTTAATCTTTAAAATACTTGTTATGAAAGTGGCCATTTCCCAATGTGGTGTTCAGGGGAGCCCCAGAGATTGCTCTTCCCTTCAGGGAAAACATCCTTTTCTAGAATGTTAACTCAGGTTGAGGATAAGCCCCAAGTTCCATCCCCGGTCCTGCCACCATAAAGCAATAAAGCCCAGGCTGGGAGCGACCTCAAGCCTCTCTTTCTAATACACTTCAGCAGTAACACTTATGTCCTCAGCTACTGTCCCAACCCCAAACCTCAAGAGGTCTGAAAATGAAGCTCCACCTCCCTTCATAAGACACGGGAATCTGACCACAGACTGATCAGATCTGTCTTGAAGCCACTCTTAGTCTTCTCTCAGCCAGAGGACTACCAGAGCTGTATCACCAGCAGGGTCGGCAGGGTGGTGTGCACTTAGGAATCCTGAGTCCGTGCCAGCGTTGCCACTTTTTTAAGACCACAGACAAGCTACCCAACCTCTCCTGGCCCCTCTTTGTCTCTCCCTTTCTAGAAAGCACAGAGACCTCAACTCACAGGTATCCCTGATATGGTCTTTAAGTTTAAAACCTGTAACACAGATGCATAACGCACCTGTGCAGTATCGGGCACACAAGGAAAGGTGTGTAAATGGTCACACTGTCATTTCCATCTCAGGAACCATCTTGATAGTCTCCCTGCAACCTCGAATCAAACTGAGTCTCTATGGCAGTTTTGTTATTTAAATCCACCATTTTTATTTAAAAGTAAATGAGTACGGTTTGATTGGACTGCGTATGTTCTAATTGTATTTTTTTTTCCTTCTTCTTCAGAACTATTTCTTCATCTGACTGTCAAACAGACTTTCTCCCATTATGTCATTGGCTGTCTGTATGCATCACAGATAAACAACGGGATTTCTGAGGATCATTCAGATGCAAACAACACAAGCCCCTTTCCTGTTTCCTATACAGTCAGAGCGACAGGGAGAGCATAACTCTAAAACTGGGAGATGAGAAGCATGCCAAAGCATTGTGTAAGCCATTGTCTCAGTCACATTTAACATGTTTAATTGGCAGCACTGTGCTGGACTGGGGGCGTATTATTTAACCAGCTATGGTGCTAGGTGCCTTTCAAGGGCCAAATTGCACGTCACAAGACAGGAAGAGAAGGGAGCAATGTGCCTCTGTAACTACTTTGCAAACTATTGGAATGCAGTTTTATTGAAGCTGTGATCACTCAGCCTCACAGGATATGGTCACAGTTCTGTTTACTTTGGGTTGTTTTCCTGCTTTCCCCCTCAGACTTCTTCTTCTTCTTCTTCTTCTTCTTCTTCTTCTTCTTCTTCTTCTTCTTCTTCTTCTTCTTCTTCATCATCATCATCATCTTTTCTCATTTTAACCAGTGTCTTCTAGACAATAAGTTAGAGGTTAGTTTCTGAACATCCCTCCCTCAGAATAAAATCACTGCTATATTCTCATAGCTGGGATGCTGTCAAAGGAAAATCACCCAGAGAGTTTGGGAAGAATTAAAAAAAAAAAAAAAAAAAAAAAAAAAAAAAAAGCCAAAGAAGAAGGAAATAAAGGAACAACTGGAAACCTACCTTAGCCAGAAAACAAAGCTCTGGGAACATGGCCAAGAGGTAGACTGTTCCCCCAGCATGTGTGAGGCCCAGGGTTCAATCCTCAGGTCTGTAAGTAAGTAAATGAATAAATAAATGAATAAATAAATAAATAAATAAATAAATAAATCTTTAGTGGAGCTGTCGAGATGGTTCAGTTGATAAGAACAGACCTTTGCACACCCCAGTACCCACATCTGAGCAGCTCACAGTGCCTATAAAATTCCAGGTCCAAGGAACCCCAGACTTCAGGGATTTTCCACTACCTGCATTCACATGCTATACACATAATTAAAAATAAGTCTTTTAAACCGCAGAAATAGATGTAGCTGCTACTAACAAGAACTGCATTTATGTCACCCCGGAGGCATTGCTGTTCTGTTGGAGGGACATGGGATACCACAAAAACCACACCATGCAACCCAAGAGATTTACTGGGTAGCTTGGTGGATAAACAAAAGGCTGCCTCTGAGCAGGGACAGAAGAGGCACAGGGCATGGAGTCTTGAGCTTTATAAAGGGTGTGGCAACTCACATAGGGTAAATGTACGATGACCGTGGTGACAGTGGAAACGTGCCCCATGTGGTGGCTGGCACTGAAGGGAGGCCTGGAATGTGTGTGGTTCTCAGTTTAACAACAATGGTCATAAGCTTATGGTAGAAAACTAAGTCTTTCTGCCTGTCTCTGCCTCCTCAGTGCCACATTAAAGTGTGAGTTATCTTTGACATCAGGCAGTGTTTATGGATGGGAGGGAAAACAATCCTTTGACTGGGTAAGAATTATATTTATCTCCACTAGACCCTCACTCACAGCATCAAACTACAGTCCATGCTTGATGGACCAAACAACCATCCTGCTCTTAAAATATATATATTTTATGGATATATATCCATCAGAAAACTATATCCCCAAGCCCTTTAAGTGATCCTTGGGTATCCTATGTGCTTAGCTCTGTGCCTAGCAGTCAGCCTACAGGTGAGCAGAGGTCACTTGTGTTTTGAGGAATCATAGCATGGAATGATGATCCACAAACCAGAACAGAAAGAAAAGTTTAACAGCAAATACAAGATTAAAGTGTTTCAGCAACGATCTCTAACAGTTGCTTTAGATGCACTGAGTTTAGGGTTTATTTATTTACTTTATGTATGAGTGTTCTACCTGCACATACACCTCCATGCCAGAAGAGGGCATCAGATCATATTATAGATGGTTGCTGGGAATTGAACTCTGGATCTTTGGAAGAACAGCCAGGGCTCTTAACCACTGAGCCATCTCTCCAGCCCCAGATGTATTTTTCTCCCCCAAATCAACGTATAGTCAAGTTACAAATTCCTATTTTCAGTAAGTGATTTATTATCTGCAGGGGATTTTTTTCAATTTTATTTTTTAAATCCACATTGGCTTCAGCCTATAGGAAACACTCTGAATTGCAGCCCAAGTAACAAGAAGGAAAAACCATGAGTTTTTCCCAAAAACACCTTGGTCCTACATTATGTGGGGAAGGAAAATCTCATCATAAGAGGAAGGCAGGGCTGGGGAGGTTTTAGTCTGTCATTTAAACATCTGGAGATCCACATAAAAATATTAACAACTTCTTAAGTTATGAAGTTACATTTTGCTCCTTTGGCAACTGTAATATTTACTTAGAGCACGTTGTCCACACATGACTAGGCCTACATTATTTTCTTTTAAGATTTATTTATTATATGTAAGTACACTGTAGCTGTCGTCAGACACACCAAAAGAGGGCATCAGATCTCATTACAGATGGTTGTGAGCCACCATGTGGTTGCTGGGAGTTGAACTCAGGACCCCTGGAAGAGCAGCCAGTGCTCTTAACCACTGAGCCATCTCTCTAGCCCCTATTTTCTTCTCTAAAACCTACAACTTCCCATTTTAAAATATCCTATAAGCCATATATACATAGCTATGCCTTATTAAGATGGCTGCGGGGATCTATAGGATAGCCGCGCTATCGGGCCAGGCATGTAAGTGAGGATTCCATATGTTCTAGTCCATCCTGGTCCCTTTCCGGCCACTTAGAGAGCCTTACTCCAAGATTCCACACTTTAGCGTTTCTTCTTTTCACCCCTTAAACGACAACCCTGCCTAAAACTGTCCAAAAGAAAAAAAAAATTACTTTTTTTTTTTTTCAGAATAAGCAGGGCAAGCAGAAAGACCAAACGTCTGGGCACCAACTGGCCGTGTGTTTCTCATTCCGCTGGCACTGCTTTGACAAGGTGCTCTGGGTGGGGGGGTGGGACGGTGGGGGGAGTCTCATCAATGGATTTGGGGGATTAAGCATTCTCTCTGCACTGTGAAGGATCTTTTATTAGCCTTCCTGAAGTTTCCTTGATCAGTCTCTTTTGTATCTTTCTGTGTTCCTTTGGGAGCTAATCTGCGTTTTACAAGCCCACTTCTTGTTCAAGGAAAACATAAAAAGGAGTTTGTTTTTGTGCCGGGGTTGTGGAATGGGAATGGAATCTATTGTGGGTCCAGATTTCCCTCCCCTCTCACCGTGATCATTCACCTCAGGACGGAGAAAAGCCACACGTCGCGCATGGAAGTGAACCCCTTTCTATCCCAGTGAGTACGTAACGGTTACTCCACAAGCAGAACTTTTCATTGGGGCGCGCTTTGAAAGCATTGGCGAAATTAATGCTAAGTTGACATGAATCCTCAAAACAAAGGCACAGCTCTGACCCAGCAGGGAGACAAAGGACATATGAGATGGGGAGGGTCGTACTACATATACATACATACTTCATATCCTCAACAGATAAGAGGTCCTGAGTCTATCCCCAACACCAGGGAAGGGCAGTTACATCAAAAGTCATCTCCATGCCCCTCATTTCTGATGCGTTGTCTGACTAAAGGGGAACAATTTTAAAAGTTCATTTTGCTTTTATTGTTTTAATTTATTTATATATTTTGGTCTTTTTGAGACAGAGGTTTGTGTAGCCCTGACTGTCCTGGAACTATATATATATATATATATATATAGTTATATATATAGGCTGTCCTCAAACTCAGAGATTTGCCTGCCTCTACCTCCAGAGTACTGGGATTAAAGCCATGTGCCACCAGGACCAGCATGGGGGGAAAAAAAGTTATGTGGATTTTGGTTTTTTTTCATGGTGTTTTGTACTATTTCTGAGGCAGGGACTCCTGTAGTCCTGGCTGGCCTCAAACTCACTATGTAGGTAAGGAGAACTCAAATCACAGATCTCTCATGTGCAGACATGTATCCTCTGGAATGCCTCATGACACACACAAAAAAAGTAACCATGCTGTTAATGCCATTGGGGAAGAATAAGACCACTGTTTCTCGAGAGCTTTAATTCAATGCTGGCCGGAATGAACAGGTCCAGTCCAGGGTTTCAAAAAATGGCCAGGACAAGTTCTTATAAAGGCAAAGCCACAAGGTTACAATATTTCCAGCCGTCATCAATCGGGTGCAAGCATACACCTGTTGTATTCCCTGCCTAAGTACTTCTAGCCTATGTGTGAGAAAACATATTTAGTGCAGCTCCTAAGCTTGTTTAGAGAAACAAAAACATGTGTCTTGTTATCTCCTACAAACAGCAGCCTCCAGCGCCTACTTAAGTATCTGTCTCCGGACAGTGGCTTACAGGTTAGAGATGGTTTTGTTTTATGGATCTCTTAGGGACAGCAGTTAGAACATTACGTTGGCTCTCACACATACAACAGAGTTGACAAAGACCTTCTCTTTGGCCAAAGTCCGCTAAAACTCTTCTGCGTTGATTCTCATGTAGGTCCTGGTGTGGAGTTTCAGGGCTTGTGAAACATGCTCGCTGTGCAGTGGACATCCATGTACACAAAAGAACCCCTAAAGCAGCAACGGAGGAAGCAGGGGGCGTGGAACAACAGAGGGTGTCCACTGACACCAGAATCCCTGGGTTCTGGAAAGCTGTCTAGAATATGCTGGGGGCAGGGGCGGGGGGAAGCTTGCTTGTTTTAAGAGATTGCTAGGGACCTGGTATGGTGGCCTGTGCCTTTGGCAAAATCTCAGCATTTGAGAGGCAGAGGCAGAGACAGAAGTTCTGAGTTCCAAGACCAGCCTGGTCTATATAGAACAAATTCCAGAATAGCCAGAACTACAGAGAAACCCTGTCTCAAAACCAGACAAATACATAACAACAAAAAACAAAACAAACCCTGGTGAAGCATGTCTTTAATCCTAGTACTCAGGAGTTAGACCATCCTATTCTATTTATTGATCAAGTTCTAAGACAGCCAGGGCCAAACAGAAAGACTCTTGTTTTGAAAAAAAAAAAAAAAAAAATTGCAAGGGGCTAGAAAGGTGTTTCAGCAATTAGGAGCACTTGATATATATACATACACAGGCCACATACATACACACACACAAAAAAAAAAATAGCTAACCATCAGACTGCACACAGGGACCCCAATGAAGGAGCTAGAGAAAGGACTGAAGGAGCTGAAGGGTCTGCAACCTCATGGGAAGAACATTATCAATCAATCAAACCCACCACAGTTCTCAGAGACTAAAACACTAACCAATGAGTTCTCATGGAGAGACCATGGCTCCAGCTGCATGTATAGCCGAGGATACATATGTAATGATGCCAGCGTTGTCTGGCATCAATGGGAGGAGAGGCCTTTAGTCCAGTAAAGGCTCATTTACCCAGTGTAGGGGAATGCCAAGGTGCTGAGGTAGGAGAGGGTGGTCGGGAGAGAAAGCACCTTCATGGTAGCAAGGGGTGGGGGAATGGGGGCAAAGGGGATAACATTTGAAATATAAGTACAGAGAATATCCAATAAAAATGAAGAAAGAAAAACAAACAAATATATACATCTACATTACTTTTCATTTAGTGTGTTTGTGTGTTTTCCTACACCACACTGCATTTCTGGAGGTCACTTGAAACGCTGAAGTGAAGTTTGAAAGACCTTTGCATTCTAGGGAAGATTAGAACAGAGCTTAAGCTGTTCTACCAGCTCCCTGTTGATTTCAGGTTGCTGAGCTTCTAGCACATTCTACAGTTACTATTTTAAAACATAAGTAAGAAATGGGGGAAGTGGATAAAATGAAAGCCGACCTCCCATGGTGGCCTCTGCTTAGTCTGGCAACCAGGCTGGCCACCTTAATATGAGATCACTCTGGACATCTGATGTGTCCTCCCATCTTCTGATCAGTCCTCCTATCTTCACCATCTCCCACTTTCCGAGATCTTTCTGGATCCCATCCCCAACATCACATAGGCCAGGCAAGGCTCAGACTTTCAATCCTAGCACTCTGGACATCATTCCAAGAAAAATGGAAGTTCAAGGTCACCAATGTGCATCCGCCAGTTGGAGGCCAGTCTGAGATATATGGGACCCTGTTTAATTATATAAAAGCTGTCATTGGTTTTGCTTAGAGATCATTCACTAGTAAATAAACATGAGTGAGTCCTGTGGTCAAGACGGGTCCCTCGTGGATCACAAGTTCCTTGTTGTTCTTATTGACACTGTCTGGAAAAGTGCAGGTATGAAGAAGACCCACGTATGCCTGCCCTGTGGAAGGCTCCACCCAGCAGCCAATGGAAAGAGAGACACAGAACCACAGCCAAACATTGAGTGGAGCTTCAGGAGTCATAGGGTTGGGGGAAAGACTAAGGGACTCTAGAGGAAGAGCAACAGAGTCAGCCAACCTGAATCCTGAAGGCCCCCCAGACTCTGAACCAACCAAAGATGGAAGAAGGGCTGAACCTAGGCCCCATGCTCATATGTAGCAGATGTACAGCTTGGTCTTCTGACAGGTCCCCCAACAACTGGAGCAGGGCTGTCCCTGAACCTGGGCCCTGCCTGCCTATGGATTCAGTTACCTTGGCTGGGCTACCTTGTATTTCCTCAGTAGGAGAGGATAATGTGAGGGGGATACCTAGAGAGGGGCTCCCCTTCTCAAAGAAGTGGAAGGAGGGTAAAATCTGCAGGGGGATACTGGGAGGTAAGGGGGGGCTGGTGTTAGGGTGGAAAGTAATACATTTAATAAAAATGTTTAAAAAAAGACCCTCTAGGGCGGCAAAGGGTTAAACCCAGTTCTTCACACTAAGTCATATAAAGATCTCTTCAGGAAGCCTAGAAATACCTCCATGACAGCTTAGAACGTTTAAGGAGAACCGTGAAGACCATGAAGGTTTTTCTGTTTTCCTAGACACTGAAAGGGGCTGGGTTTCTTATGGAATGACACAAATCAGAGGTACAAGAAACAGCTAGATATGTCGTAGGAGGATAGTTTAAATTTACTAACTTAAAAACTATCATTATTTAAAAATCTAGGGTTGGAGAGATGGCTCAGTGGTTAGGAGCACTGACTGTTCTTTTACAGGTCCTGAGTTCAAATCCCAGCAACCACATGGTGGCTCATAGCCATCTGTAATGGGATCTGATGCCTTCTTCTGGTGTGTCTGAAGACAGCGACAGTGTACTCATCATATACATTAAAATAAATAAATATTTTTTAAAATTAAGAAATATTTGTTATTAAAAGATCTATAATTTTTAAAGTTTAAAGAAAATGCATTCTGGGGTTGTTCTGCTTCGTTTTGTCTGTCTGTCTGTCTGTCTGTCTGTCTGTCTGTCTGTCTCCTTTCTGAGCATCGTGGCCTGAATGCACCGTGTAGTTCAAGCGGACCTCACACGCACTCAACCTCCCAAGGGCTGGGATAGCAGGCAAGGAGCTTAAGCCAGCCCAGGAGCTCAAGTCAGTTTGGAACGACCAGCCCAGTTCCTGACCTTACGTTAAACAAGTGCATCTTATCTAAACACAAAACTGAATTTAAACACCTACCAACCCCAAAACTAGGAATTTGCAATGTACCATGAAATAAAGGGTTAACTCGAGATCTAAAAAACAGAGACAACAACTCCAGACCCACTAAGTCTTACCCCCCACAGGATAAAATTTCATAGCAAACAAATTGTGTCATTTAAAAAATATTTCTTCCCTGGGGAGTTGCAAATTCACTTCCTATAGGGCTTTGTTTGGCTTCTTTTATCCAGCTACCCTATGCTAATGGGTCCCAAAGCTAGGCAAGGTATTCTGCATTTCAGAAGCTTTCTCTGAATGCCAGTTAAAATGCCTGCATTAACTGCAGTCTTGAAAATTCTGTAAGAGTTTAAGGTCCCTGGTCACAACCTCAGTGCTGAAGGTCACTTGAGATTTCACCCAGGAGGAGGGAGAAAGCCAGTGCCGACTTTATTTTCTCAGAAAGGTAAATGCGGGTCTTTTCTTCAGTATTTTTTAAAAAACATACTTTTCTTGGATCTTTTAGCTGACAGCCACTAAATGAATAAAATTAGTTTCTCTCTTCCAGTAAAGTCTACTTTGGATACCAAGACATGGAATCGGGCTAGGATCTCACTGTGTCTAGCCTGGACTGTCCTGGAGTTTAACCACGTAGCTTTTGGATCCTCTACCTGGGCTCACTGCACACATCACCATTCCTTGTGGCCCGTCAGAGCACTGAATGCTGAGCTGTTTAGTGGAATTCTAGACCCTGTGGGAAAAACTGAAAATCACAATCTATAATATTGTCCTGGTGGGAGATCTCCTTCTGCCTTCTGTAGGATTTCTTGAGAAGAAGGAGCCAAAAGGGAACATTAACTCTGACAAAGTGTGGCTTCCAATGCAGCTGTGCAGAGGGCTGCTGAGAGTAAATCTAAGCACGCTCAGGATTTACTAGGCTGGGGCTGAAGCTCAGTGGGTAAAGTGCTTTGCGGCATAAAGGAGACCCAGTGAGGAACTCTAATCTCCTCACACGGGGCACCAATGATGTGCACATAAAAAAGAAAAAGATGATGTCCCGGTTTTCGGCACCAATGTTAGGGAAAAGATGAAGGGGGGACGGGGCATGAAGGTTCCGTGAGGCCTGGGGGCAAGGTTGGTGGACGCATGCTGGGAATCCCTTTCCTCTGAGGGACCAGCCACAGGATGGTATAGTACAGAATACAGTTCATTCAGGTCATGGGGGTAGTTAAGAGGGTGATAGAGGCAGAGAGAGAGAGGAGAGGAGAGAAGTAGAGGCGGGCCATAAGCACATGGCGATGGGGGTGGGGGATGGAGAGGAGGGGAAAGGAGGGAGAGCAAGAGAACAAGAGAGAGGGGAGGGGGCAAGCAGCCCCTTTTATAGTGTCAGGTACCTGGGGCGGAGCATACCTGGCTATTGCCTGGTAACTGTGGAGTGGGGTATACCCCGCTGCTGTCAGGTAACTGAGGGGTGGTGTTTACAGCATCCCAACACTGAAGATGTTGACAGATGTCCACAATCCCAGCATTTAGAAGGTCGGAGCAAGAGGATCAGAAATTTGAGGTCATCCTCAGATGCATACCTTGCTTGAGGTCATCTCAGGATGCACAAGATCCTGCCACAGAAAAGGGTTTTCTTTCTTTGGATGTCATTGAAATGGCTGTTGGGATCATGACTTTCCACATGAAGGACCAGACTACCATTTCTACCTAGGACACAAACTGTCACTACCTAAAGACAACCAACCAAATATCTATACTCATTCCCATACACGGCGGTGCATGAAGGAGGCAGCCCAGCTGTAGAATGTTTGCCAGCATGCACGAAACCCTGGGTCTGGACTCCAGCACTCCATAAAGAACACAGCGGCATACACATGCAAATCCCAGCACTCAGTGGTAGAGGAAGTTCAAGTGGGAATGAGTTTGAGGCCAGCCTGGACGACCCAAGCTTCTGTCATAAGAAAAAAAAGGTCAAGCAAGCTAACAACATAAAGATACAGATATGTGATAGGCCATAACCAAATGCTGAATCTGCTCTGTGGGTAGAGAGATGGCAAAGAGGTAGAAGAGTAGTGACTGTTCCTCCAGAGAATCAGGGTTCAACTCCTTGAACCCATGTGGCAGCTCACAACCATCTACAATTCCACTTCCAAGAGATCTGATGCCTTCTTAAAAAAAAAAAAAAAAAAAAAAAAAAAAGATCTATTTATTATATATAAGTACACTGTAGCTGTCTTTAGACACACCAGAAGAGGGTATCAGATCTCGTTACAGATCTGTGAGCCACCATGTGGTTGCTGGGATTTGAACTCAGGCCTCTAGAAAAACAGTCAGTGCTCTAACCACTGAGCCATCTCTCCAGACCCTGATGCCTTCTTATAGCCTCCCGAGACACTGAATGTTCATGTACCACATGTATGCAAAACACCCACACACATAAAACAATGAAAACAAAAATTTTGAGACAAATCTTCTTTTAGATTTTTTTTTTTCTTGGTTTGTTTTCACCAAGACATGGTTTCTCTGTATAACCCTTGCTGTCCTGGAACTCACTCTGTAAACCAGGCTGGCCTCGAACTCACATCGATCCAACTGCCTCTCCCTGCCTCCTGAGTGCTGGGATTAAAGCTATACAATACTTCCTGGCTACTAGCTAGGGTTTTACTGCTGTGAAGAGGCACCATAACCATGGCAACTCCAATAAAGGAAGACATTTAATTGGGGATGGCGTACAGGTTAAGAGGTTTAGTCTATTATCCTTGGAGGGATGCGTGGTGGCAGGGAGGCAGACGTGGTGCTGCACATGTAGCTGGGAATTCTACATCCACCTCCAAAGACATCAGGAACAAAGAGTGATACTAGGCCTGGCTTGAGCATTTGAAACCTCAAAGCCCACCTTCTGTGACACATTTGCCTCAATGAGGCCACACCTCCTAATAGTGGCATTTCCTGTGAGCCTATGGGGGCCATCTTCCTTCAGACCACAACAAATCTGTTTGACAGGCTACTTCCTAAACCTGGTGCTGATTCTCAGAAACTCCTTTCCTTTCCGCAGTTGTGTGTGGTAATGCTGTTCTTGTTTGGAAAGGGGTCTCATTATATCGTCCTGTCTGCCCTCCAACTCATAACATAGATGAAGCTGGTCAAATTTACAGCACTAGTACCTTCTCAGGGGTCCAAGCACTGTGATTGCAGGTGTGGGTCACTGTATCCAGCTTCGATCCCCCTGACAGTCTCAACGGCTCTGTTGTAGCGGAGTACAGGAACCAGGCATGGTCGTTCCTGCTTTTAATCCCAGCACATAGAGGCAGAAGCAGGCGGATCTCTGGGAGTTTGAAGCCAACCACATCTATGTAGTGAGTTCCAGGTAGCTGAGACTCACAACGCTGGGGCCAGGAATCTGAGAGCCAGGGTCTGCGATCTAAGAGTCATCTTCAGTTGTATGTGCTGAACATGAAAATAACTGTTGATGACCAGACACTTCAAGACAAGATCAACGATGGTGAGCAGAAGATCCTTGACACCAACAATTGATCAAATAAGGTGGCAGGGCTGAGCTGGAGCTCCGATGGTAGGATGCTGGCCTGCTCACCCAGCCTACAAGAAGTCCTCGACACATAAACAGGTGTTGGGTGTGTGCCTAGAATCTCAACACTGAGTATTGAAGGCAGGAGAATCAGAGGGGCTCAACATGTCCAGTTACACATCAGATGGGGGACACTTGACATTCACCAATGGCCAGTGAAACGAGGGGAAAAATTCAAACTGAGTGGGAAGAGACTGAAGAGCAATCCTGGCAGATGGATCCCAGTTGGGAAGGGCTAGAGCATCTGCCAGGACAACAGAAATAGCAGGAAGACAGGGACCCAGAGCAGGGATGAAGACATGCATGGCTGTAGAAAGACTGGGCTTTGCTTTTCAGGTTGCTAGGAGTCCAGTTTTTTTCTTTGGGGTGGGGGCTTATACCAAATATTTTTATTCAGAAAAAAAAAAAAAAAGAAAAAGAGAAAAGAAGCAAACAGAGACAACAAAAATAACACACAATGTCCTCAGTGTCTGTCAGCCTTTTGGCTTTTCTGTCCAGGAGTGTCTGGTGCAAAAATCCATCTTTCCAAGCCTTTGCAAGAATTCTACTATCTTCCCTGCTTATTTTGAATTTGTGGTCTTGGAAGCTCTGAATTTCTTCACACAGTTGACCTTACACCACTTCTTCACGGTTCCCCTGTCTTCTTCTGGGATGCCATCCTCTTTCTTGGTTTCTCTTTCCACACAGGGTCTGATCTTTGCCATTTCTTCTTCTCCTGCTGTTTTATTCTTTGCTTCTGTATCACCTGCCTCTTTACAGCTGATGAAGCAGCTACGTGAGGCCAGTAAAGCCATTTTCCATCTGGAAACACTGGTCCCCACTGCTCTCTTGGCCCAGTTGCATCCGAACGCCCAACAACAAGTCCATCCGAATTTATACTGAGATATTTTCCAGAGCCAGACTTCAGGGCAATTCTGGAATCAGATAATTTAACAGCAGGAAACTGCTCCGAAGGACTGGGCCCTCATCAGCTTCTCTGTGTGGAGCTCCCAGTGTAAAGAGGCCATGGATGTACCCTCCTTCATCCACCTCAATAGCAGTGGTTGGACACAATCCACCAGATTCCCACAATATCAAGTTTCTTTTTCTCTTTGCTCTTTTATATATATACTCTTGGCTTTCGTGCCCTTGAGCACGAGTGTGGTAGACTTTAGGTAGGAATAATCAGCCATGGTTCAGCACGCTGAAGTGGCAGGTGCTGGCCAAGCTCCTGTAGGTCCAGGAGGAGGAAGTAGCTCTAATGGCTAGAGCTAAGGAATCCCCTCAGGAATACCAGGAGTCCAGTCTTTCAAGTGTTAAAGTGGCATGTCAGGTCAGGTTGCATTCTAAACAACAGGTGACCCAAGATGAATTTAATTTAAAAGATAAATCACACAAACCCCCCCCCTTTTGGTATTTTTTTTTAAATAGTACCCAAGCTTTCAGTGTCCTGGTAACTTTTTTTTTGAATGACTTATTACATGTTTCTGGAAACTCTTTGATTAGACATGGTTTTGAGCATATCTGTAATCCTGGCACGTTGGAAGATGGGGAAGGAGGATCATGAGCTCAAGGCCAGCCTGGTCTATATAACAATAACATCAAAGAACCAAAGAAAGGGGGTGGGGGTAGAAAGGGAGGAAGGAAGGAAGGAAAGAAGAAAGAAAGATTTTGAGTCAAATAATGAACTTTGTCTCAGGAAAGAATCTCACTTTCTGTGGTCACCATACCATGACACTATCATCAGAAAATATAATTTTTATTCTTTGTGATTTTGTGTAAGAAAGAAATAACACCTCACTGCTGTTTTAAGCTGTATTTACTGAACATTTAATGGGCCCACACATTTTCACACGTGTTCTCATATCTACTGTTCTATGTTTATTACTTCATTGTTAGGCATGTTTTATTGGAGTTGAAAATAAAGTTACTACATGATGCCTTAAAACCCCAACCTTGAGTAAAACTTTAAGTTGTTCCTTGACTATTTCACTATTAGCCCAGACTGAAAACCCTAAGTGTTAAATCCATGTAAAGATTTCTTTTTCAGTATCTAAGCATGGAACAGAAGAAGAGTGGGAGGGGAAACTCCCTTCTGCATCAATGTTAAGTCTCATAGGGAGTCTGTCTTGCTGTGTCTCATTAGCCAATTATTCCAACACATACCTTCTGCTGGTATGCTGTGGAAAGCTGTTATGTCTACCAGATACAAGCATCATTTGTGAGCTTTAATTCATGGAGGAAGGCACGATATACACATGAAACATAGTGCTGGAGCAAAAGAGAAAGGAAGGGGCAAAACACACTAATTTTGGGTTCTTTGCAACTTAGCTCTGGGTTAGTCTTCAAAGGTATTAAAACACTGGTTCTAATTAAGTGCCTGTCTAAACATCTCACAAGTCCTAGAATGGTAACGTTCTTTTACTATAATACAGGAATGAGCAAACTTTGTCTTAAAAGGACCAGACAGAGAATGACTCAAGCTTTGTAACAACGAATCTACTTTGCTGTTGGACTGAGAAATACAGAAACAAAAACAAAACAATGAAAACAAAAAAACCCATGGCTATGTTCTGGCAAATTTTTATTAAAAGCCTCTTAAAAATGGTACTTTTATAGAAATTCTACATGTGGTATCTGGATGGCTCAGTGGTTAAGAGCACTGCCTACTCTTCCAGAGGTCTTGAGTTCAATTCCCAGCAACCACATGGTGACTCACAACCATCTGCAAAGAGATCTGGTGCCCTTTTCTGGTGTGTCTGAAGACAGCTATGGTGTACTTATAATAAATAAATAAATAAATAAATAAATAAATAAATAGATAAATAAATAAATAAATAGATGGATAAATAGATGGATAAATAGATGAATAAATAGATGGATAAATAAATAAATCTTTAAAAACAAAAAAAGGGAGCAGTCGAGGCTGGGGACGGCTCCGTGGGTAAAGCCTAAAGGTCAGAGTTCACTCCCTGTAACCAACTCCCAAAATTTGTCCTCTGACTTCCACCTATACAGACTATGGCATAGAGGGACACACAAAATGAACACAAAAGTTTTTCTCAGTGCTTTGATTTCACAAAACATGAGCCTCAGGCCGGTGCCTGCAGTCTGATGTAACTGGCTGCCCGGTTTCTTTCTTTAATGACTCAGCATTTCTGAGGGGCTTTGAAAGTGAGCAGCTCATCTTGCTCCCTGACTGAAGATATAATCCTAGAAACCTCACAGATGACGAACTACAAAGAGCAGATGGTCCCTAGTGCCTCTGAGCTAAAGGTAGCATTGAATTCGAGCAACGCAGTAGACCCCATCCATTTCAGAAGACAATGAGGACGCCCTTATCTACAGTGGCCATGGTGAATCCCTGGAGCCATCTTAACACAACAGACGGTCACCACAAGCTCAGACCAGCTGGAGCTCCACAGAGTTCAACATTAACTACAAAGTAAGACTTTGTCTCGAGAAAGAAAAAAAGGGCTGAAAGAGTTTTCTCTACATACGTCAGTGCTTGGCAGGAAGATGAATGTTCATGGATAAGGCCCAGGAGGGGAGCTCATAGCTGTCTTATGAGCAGCAATAGAAGATACGATAACGGTGCACGGCTCCCCCTCTGGAAGATAAGGCCATTAACTGGACCTGAAGCCCTGTCAGCTGTGAGACTTCATCAAGTCTATTTAGTTTCAGCATCAATCCAGCGCGTAATCCTAGAATTTATGGGCCCTGAATGCGTAGGTTATGGAAAGACTCCTGACGGTTGCTCTGCCCTTCACAATCGGATCGTGTGTGTCATCATACATAAAATAAGTAAAATGTAAGATCAAATGTATGCAGGCTATTTCTATGCCTCTGATCCCTATACATTTTTTTAAAAAAATACTTATTGTATGTATTTACTGTGTGAAGGGAAACCATGCACATGTCAGAGCACATCTGTGACATCGGAGGACAACTTGAGGGCATGGTCTCTCTCCTTTCACCATAGGGAACCCAGGAATGGAACTCTGGTTCTTAGGTTCTGCAGAAGGCACAGCTACCCAAGAGCTACCTTATTGGCCCACGATCCCTCTATTGAGAAATAAAGAAATATAAGCTGAGCGTGGTGTCGCATGCCTGTCATTGCAGGTGGCAGAAAGAAGGTCATAGAAACAAACAAAACAAAGCCAGGCGTGGTGGTGGCACACATTTTTATCCCAGTTCCTCAGAGGCAGAAGTGAGTTCCAGGTCAGCCAGGGCTACCCCGTGAGACCCTGGCTCAAAAATACAGTAATAAAATGAAACCAGCAAGTATGATCGGTCAGGTTGGTCATACTTTCAGGTCGTGGGAGGAAGAGGCAGGCCTTGTACGTGCAAGGATAGGTTGACATAGTGAGTGCCAGCCAGCCAGGGTTACAAAGTGAGACCCTGTCTCAAAACACAAGAACACTGAAGGGAACCGGAGGAGGGGAAAGCCTGCAGGATCTTTAGTCCTGGATGTGAGAACTGGATATGAGACGGGGATAGCGAACGCATGAAGGGCCGCTCTCTCTATTTTTTTCCTGGTTCACAATGCTTTTCACTTTCATACTTATGTGAAATTGGACATCACTTTTATATTTTTTCTTTTTCCCCTCCCCATCCATTCATCCTACTAAGTCCCCCCCACACTCTACCTCCCTGTGAGTATTTTGTCCCCCCTTCTAAGAAGAACTAAAGCATCCACACTTTGGTCTTCCTTCCCCTTGAGCTTCATATGCTCTGTGAATTGTATCTTCGGTATTCTGAGCTTCTGGGCTAATACCCAGTTCCATCCATTTGCCTAAGAATTTCATGCAGTCATTGTTTTTAATATATTTTAAGCATATGTACACAGGCTGTCTGTCCATCTCTGTAGGAGTTTGTACTTGAATGCAGGTATCTGTGGAGGTCAGCATCATAAGATTCCCTGGAGCTGGAGTTACAGGCAGTTGTAAGCCATCTGGTGTGGGTGCTGAGATCTGAACTCTTGTCCTCTACAAGAGCAGTACACATTCAACTACTGAGCCAACATCTCTCCAGCCTCCAGGATAAGTCATTCTGAGGTCTCTAGCTTTTGTAAGACAAGATCACGATGCTGTCTAACAAGGCAAACCATGTGAGGATAACATTGCTATGGTTTGATGACCTATTGTAAATCAGCTTCAGAAGACTCTGTATTTGCCCCAGAAAATATGAAGTAGACTGTATGTTGCATCATTTATGACTATAGACAATTTTATTATGAACTATAGTGTAAACTAGGTGTGGTCTTGTAACTGTGACCTAGCATTTGGAAATCGGAGGGAGAAAGATTACTGAAAGTCTGAGATCAGTCTGGGCTCAGAGTGAGACTTTGTCTCAAAGGTAGAAACAACAAAGGACTAGAGGCAGCTCAGGTGGTAAAGGGCTTGTCGAGCATGCGTGAAGCCCTGGGTTAGATACCTAACACTGCAGAGACTGGGTGATGATGTCACACACATGTAACCCCAGCACGCGGGAGGTAGAGGCAGGAACGTCAGAAGTTCAAGGTCATCCCTGGCTACACTCCAGGATGCACGAGGCCCTGTCTGGAAAAGACAAAAAGGAAGACCAGGTACAGAGGTGACTGGGGTAAAGTTCAGCATGGCTTGCTTGTCCTTTCAGGTTTTCAGTGACGATTCTTACTTTATGAATGGGCAAACAGCAGGGCCAAAGTTAAGAAATGAATTCAAGGAATGGTAATTCAATGAGTAAAACACCACACATGCACACACACACACACATACACACACACACACAGCGTTGAAAAATAGAAACCTATGGATGGCGAGGCAAACAAGAAATCATCTTAAGCAGGATGGAAACTGAGAACTAATGCCTGATGTTGCTCTCACCTCCACACACACACACCAAACCCAAAGAGATGCTTCACCAGCTCCCTTCTCCATGCCTGTAACTTCAAAGCTTGTGTGTATGGGGCAGCAGAACTCCCACCTATAAAGATACATGTGAGTACACACTCACAAGAGTCTGCTTCTTTCCTCCACTTTATACTGCCGCCATTGTGCGGGACAGAACAAAGGATTCTCTCCAGGGTGTGAGAAGCACCCCCACCCCACCCCCATCCCCCACCTCCCAGACTCCTATTTGAAATATTCCTCATGAAGTAATTCAAATGAACTCAACTGAACAGAAGACACCTGGGAACAGCTGCCCAAAAGAGCTGTTGTGGAGGTTGTTAACCTCAGATAAACAGAAATAAACAGAGCAAATGACAGCTTGAAATACTTAGTTTAAAGCCTCTGTGAACGCTCCGGATGTGCAACTCGTCTGGGCTGTAATTACCTCCCTACTCCTAGGCACAAGTTCATCACTTCAGACATTTGCCAGCAGGGCAGCCCTCCCTTCCCTTCATCTCAGAACGGTGTAGAGAAGAAAGAAAACAAAAACCTATGGCTTCCAGAACTTTGTGCAACCACCTATCAAGATAAACTGGCAATTTTTCCAACCTTCTACTATAAGCGAAGAATTGTGTCTTTCAAATGCAAACCATATATACGAATCCTAAAATTTGAACCTTAATGTGGATGCTGAAGCCAGGGAGAAATTTCAACATTTTACTTTGAAATGTTGGTTTAGCAGGGGCTGCAAGGCATTGAAGGTGCAGAGCTCAGCACCTGTTCAGTAATGCTTAATGAAAAGCAGAAACATGCCCCTTCAGCCATAAACTCGGGCACTTTAAATTATTACTAGTAATGGGCCAGAAAGGCATTATAATGAAAAGTGTGGGGTTCTGCGCCCTGGAATTTATCTCATCAGCAACTTCCTGGAGTGGCTGAGGGTTTGGCTGCATCAGCAAAAAGGACCAGGAGTCCACAACTGCCTCTTACCACACTACCCCATCAGGGAGAACACAGCCAATATAGGGAGAGCTTTCTCTTCCATTCAGCCATGATCTTCATATGTCAGATGCAAATTCAAAGCCAGGCATGCTGGCAAACACCTGTAGTCCAGAGACTCAGGAGATAAACATGGAAGAATTGGGAGTTCAAGACTCTCCTTAGCTATGCATAAGTTCTAGGCAAGACTGAGCTTAATGAGACTCCATCTCAAATGCCAGTAAAGCAAAGAAAGACACAAATTCAGGCTTCAAAATGGTAGTGGCCACCTATAATCTCAGCACTCAAGTGCTGAGGTAGGAAGATCACAAGTTCAAGGCCAGCTTGGGCTATGTAGTCAGTACCCGTCTCAAAACAAGGGGCTGGAGAGGTGATGGCTAGAAAGTTAAGAATACTTTCTGCTCTTCCAGAGGACCTTGGCTTGATTCACAACACCCTAATGGGTAGCTGTCTTAGGGTTTCTATTGCTGCAATGAAGCACCAAGAGCAAGTGGGGGAGTTAAGGGTTAATTTGGCTCACACTTCTGCGGGTCATCATTGAAGGAAGTCAGGAAGGAACTCAAACAGGGTAGGAACCTAGAGGCAAAAGCTGATACAGAAGCTTTAGAGGATGCTACTTCCTGGCTTGCTCCACATGGTTTGCTCAGCCCAGGACTATCAACCCTGGGATGCCACCACCTTCTAGGGGCTGGGCCCTCCTCCATTGATCACTAATTGAGAAAATACCTTAGAGCTGGATCTCATGGAGATGTTTCCTCAACTGAGGCTCCTTCTCTGATGACTCTAGCTTATGTTAAGTTGACATAAAACCAGCCAGTGCAGTATAGTACAGTGTGACCAACCAGTACAGTGACTTACAACTGCCTTTAAGTCCAGATCCTAGAGATACAGTAGCTATTCTTGACTTTATTGGACACACACACACACTAAAATAAAATTGATGTTTTGAAAAGTCTCCTCAAACAGATGTTACTTCTCTGTATTTTATAACATTAACGATATAACCGATATAACAATAACCAAAAAAGCACACAAGTTAAAAAAAAAAAAAAAAAAAAACTTGTCTATGGCCAAGTAGGAGGTGAGACTGTGCTTAACAGTGGAAGCCCTGCTAGATAAAGAAGGGAGATATAATTCCCCCACCAATGAAGGAACCAGAGAACCTGGGTGCTCCTGGGAGCAGAGGGTGGAGGGAGGTCTCTGCTGACTTTCAGAAAGCATTTGCTAAGCTCCCACACGGCCTTCTGGTGGAGGACATACCCAGCCATATCGAGCTCATCATTCCAAAGTATGGAGTCAATTGAGGACCTCAGAAATCCTGAAAAAGAAATCAGCCATTCTGTTCAGCCACCTGACTGTCAACCCTCTGCCCTCTCCTCACACCTTACTCCAGGCCGGTGAATCGAGGAGGAGGAGATGAGGCTCAGGGCCAGGTAAAACTCAAGGAATCTTGCAACCCTGCAAGACAACAGACAACCGTCATGGGGCTGGCAAAACACTCAGCTACCCACCACAAAGTCGGATGCCCTGAATTCCATTCCTGTGTCCACCAGGTACAAGGAGACAGCCGACTACAACTTGTCTTCCAACCTCCACAGGAACACTGCACACTTACACACTTCAACTCATTAAAAATATTTTTTTTGCTTATGTTCAGTAGCTTACCCATCAACCACTGTCTTCATGTTAACATTTCTAAAGATTCATTCTCATTATTTTTTATTTATGAGTGTGAATGTCTGTGTGGAGGTTGTGCATGAGAGTGTAAGTACCTGATGAGGTCACAAAAGAGCATCACATCCTCCAGAGTCAGAGGTTCAGGCTGCTTGTGAGCCACCTACCTGAGGTGCAAGGAATTGAACTCAGGTCCTCCGGAAGAACAGAATGAGCTCTTAACCACACAGCCATCTTTCTGGCTCTCAACCCTGTTTCCTTCCAGAAGAGGGGACTGAGTTCTGGACTGTGAACACGCCAGGCAAGTGCCCCCTTAGCCCTTCAGTCTGAATTCAAGTGTAATTGACTTACCACTAAGAAACAAAGCAAGTATTTAGCTCATAGGCTTGGTCCCTGAACATTCTGTGTACCCTCTCATCTTTCCTCCACCCCTTCCTGACATAGCATATACTCACACAGGTGACATCTAATTACTGAGGTAGCGTTAAAATTTGTACCCAAATCTTTCTTATTACAGATCTTGGGGCTCTTAATCACTATATCATACTGTCTCCACTGGAATAAAATGGGATACCCAAGAATCAAAATTAATGAGGAGATGGGAAATAGAAATAAGAAATGCACTCAGAACTAACTAAATTCTTCTTGAAGAAAGGCAAATTCCATTCCCATGTGAAACATGCAGATGGTGTTTCCTGCTGCATACACCAAACATCGCTGGAAACGACTCAAGAAAATCGTTTTCTATGCTGCATGTGTGTCCCAGTGTCAGGGTGACTGTGGCATCGCCTGGGACCAGCTGCTGGGATAGCTGGAGGGGGCGGGGTTTCCAGTGCTCTTTATTTTATTTTTCCACCGGAAAATACATCGCAGCCTTCTCACAGGAAACCCGTGCTTCTTGATTTAGTGGCCAGACTGCAAATATGCAATGTACAAAGGGATAAAGAGATATAGGCATGAGCCACTTGGGGGAAAATCTATTATTATCTGCATTCCAAAGTGGGGAAGTGCTGCCTGCCCTTTAAAGGATAGTTATGGGTCATGGCAAGAATAATCCCATTTGGTGGGGCTGAGGGCTCTCATCATCCAAGAAAGCACAGGAGGCGTCATATCTGTCTTAAAATTAGATCAACATTATTGATCAGACTAGGTGCTCTCAGACTCATCATTAATGTCCATACAGCCAAATGGAAAAGTTTTAGAAAACAAGATAAAAAAGATGGCTAAGTGTGTCGGGGTGGTGTAAAATCATGACGTTTAGTACATTTAAATGAGTGTGATGTGCTGATAGTTTTATGTCGACTTGATACAGGCTGGAGTCATCAGAGACAAAGGGGTGTCAATAGAGAAAATGCAACTGTAAGCTCCGGCTGTATGTTAGTAATTGATGTGGTCCTGGGCTCTATAAGAAAGCACACTGAACCAGCCATGAGGAACAAGCCAGTAAGCAGTATTCCTCCACGGCACTGCATCAGCTCCTGCCTCCAGGTTCCTGTTCTGCTTGAGTTCCTGTCCCCACTGCTTTTGATGAACTGTTACATGGAACTTTGAGTAAAATAAACCCTTTTCTCCCCAAGTTGCTTTTGGTCAAGGTATATAATCACAACAACAGTAACCCTAACTTAGAAATTTCAGCTTTCTCAAAATGTCTGATACTAAAATAGCCTCACTAGCTTTAACCCTAGTTCTTGGGAGGCAGAATTGGGAATATTTCTGTGAGTTCAAGGGCAGCCTGGTCTACAGAACTAGTTCCAGGACAATTTGATCTCCACAAAGAGTCTCAAAAGAAACAAAGCAAACAGAACAAAATAACTCAAACAAACTTAGTAGTTAAGAGTCATATACAATCATTTGTTGTGTTGCTAATATTTTTGTTGGCACTGACCAAGTCTGCTTCAAGATGCAGAATATTCTATGAGATATTTTTGTATGAAATGTCATAATGAAATTCATTCTTTGTACTCTATTTTTTAATAAAAAATATTTAACCCAGGTATGATGGCTATTCTTTGTTATCAACCTGACTATATCTGGAACGAACTACAATTCAGAGATGGAGGGCACACCTGTGATCCAGATCTTTTGGTAGAAGAAAACATACATTTGGTCTTGATAGTGAGGCTAGAAGATGCATTCTTTTGGTCCAGATGTTCTAGCAGGGTAACACATGCCTTTAAACCATATCTTGGGGCACACATTTAACCTGGGCCATACCTCCTGCTAGAGGCCTATATAATGACAATTGAAGGTGGGCAGTTCATTCTCTGTCTGCTTGTCCTCAGTTTTCCAGCACACCCATTCCTTCACTGCCATTGAAGCCTACTTCTTTGGTATTTCAGCTTATACAAAAGAAAACAGTTGAGATCACCCAGCCTTGAGTGACTGGGCAACTACTAGATTCTTGGACTTTCCATTCACAGTTGGCCACTGTTGGGATAGTTAAACTGCAGCCTGTAAGTCACTCCAATAAGTTCCATATAAATGATGGGTGGATGGATGGATGGATGGATGGATGGATGGATGGATGGATGGATGGGTGGGTGGGTGGGTGGATGGATGGATGGGTGGGTGGGTGGGTGGGTGGGTGGGTGGATGGATGGATGGATGGATGGATGGATGGATGGATGGATGGGTGGATGGATGGATAGATGGATGGATGGGTGGATGGGTGACTGGGTGGCTGGGTGGATGGGTGGATGGGTGGAGGGGTGGATGGGTGGAGGGGTGGGTGGATGGGTGGGTGGGTGGGTGGATGGGTGGGTGGATGGATAGATGATAGATTTGTTCCATAATTCCTGTAACTTTAGAGAACCCTGCTTAATATACCCAGTATTGGAATACATGCCTCTAATCTCAGCAATTGAGGGTAGAAGCTGGAGAACCAGGAGCTCCTAGGCAATAGATACAGTAACCTTGAGGCCTGCCTAGGCTACACAGGACCCTATAACAAAATACAGGGACCCTATATCAAAATAAAGAACAAAGAAGACACAAAGTAACATCTTGCTCAGTTGGGAAAATGCTTTTCTACCAGGCATGAAGCCTGGGTTCCCCACCCCCCACCCCAGCATTTACATTTGCTTCAGATCACATATAATAAAAAAATAGAAACAACTTTTCTGTTGAGTAACATAATGGCGTGTCAAGTAAGTCTGGGAGGCTCTTCTTCAACAATATAGTTTAATTCACAATTTTTATCTTCAGGCGCCAGTGAACAGTAACAAGAAGTGGAACCCTGATCTTGAGTTGTTTGTAGGGACTATTTTCAATTAACTAGAAAACATTGGCTGCGCTTTATTTGTTGTCTGCTTGCTTGCGACATATCTTAATGGCCTGGAACTCAGAGACAGCCTGCCTCTGCCTCTCCAGTTCTGGGATTGAAAGCATGACCAGGTTTTCAGAGTGTCTTAAGGCTGTGTATTATGGGATAAAATGTAACCAGACTTCTTCCGCTCTTATGCCAGTACCCCTCCATACAAAATGTCAGCTCAACAAGCAACAGAAACATCAGAACAGGGGCTGAGGGACATTCATTCCTTATGGGCACAGCATAAAAACAAAGACATTTTTGAAGGAAAGGAAAGGACACTCCAAAATGTTGATAACAGTAACCCAAAGGAGGGGGTCATTATTTTGTTCTTTCCCACATCTACATTTTATGAGTGTGGTGTCTATAAGTATGAAGTGAATACAGAAAGATTTATGGTTCAAACCAGGCATGGTGGCTCATGTCTGCAACTTCAGCGTTTCAGAGGTTCAGTCAGGAAAATACAGATTTTTTAACATTACATTTGTTAGAGTGTGTGTGTGTATGTAAGACTGTGTACACACACTACACGTACAGAGATCAGAAGATGATCTACCAGCTCTGTCTTTCCACACTGTGGGACCTGAGAAACTAAGATGTCAGCTTTTGCATACGCTCTGGATACAATGCCCCATATGCAATGAAGCATCTCAGGAGCTAGAGAGCAGGAGCTCCACATGAACCTGGGCCACATGAGGTCCTCATATAGCATCTCAAACCAAAACAAAGAAACAACCATCTACGGTTCAAATACTCAAATGTGCAAGAAAAATACTTAGGTGGTTTTGAATGTTCCCTCTGGTCAGGCAAGTCACTGTTGTACCCCAGGGGTTTATTCCTTCCACTGATTCAGACCACTGTCAAGAAAGTGCAGGTAGTTTTGGCAACACAAGATAATAATTGAATCACAGTAGTTCCTGTGGGGTTGGAGCCATGACTCAGTGGTTAAGTATTATTGCCCTCACGCCCAAGTCTGGTTTCCAGTACCCACGTGGAGGCTCAAAACCACTGGTGACCCCAGTTGTAGATCACCAGATGGACACACACGGCGCACATCCATATGTATGCACCCACGGGCAAAACACTCACACGTGTATACATAAGTAAATAATTATCTCTTAAAAAACAGTTCTTTGTGTTTAAACTTCAAGTTATTTTTTCTTTTTTGAAGGTTAATGTTTTAAAGAAAACAAAAAGAATACAAGGAACAACAGAGTAACAATTTTTTATTGTAATTTCAATCACACTTGGAATCACAGCAAAGACTGGAAGGCCTGTCTCAGGCTCAAAGACATCATGGGCTCATAAGAAGACTACCCCCCACTCCAAACTTAAGACTGTGATCATGGAGAGAATACATTTTACGGTTTTATTTATTTATATCTGTGCACGTTTTGCCTGCATGGATGTATGTGCACCATGTGTGTGCCCCGGGCCCACGGAGGTCTGAGGTGTTGGATCCCTTGAAGCTGGAGCCATAGATGGCTAGGAGACACCATATGAGTGCTTGAACCCAAGCTCAGGTCCTCTTTGAGAGTAACAGTGCTCTTGTATGCTGGGCCATCTGCCCCAGCTCTGGAAAGGATATTTTAATATTTGGATTTTAAATATCTCTAATAAAACTCCTATTTCTGTTAAACGTGAATGCTTTTACTCGGCTGCCTTGTTTATCCAATTCAGTGAAGTCCATTGTCCCATTGAAGTCCCTATAAAAAATGTATGCGAACAGCTGTAGGACAAAGACAATCTGGCAGAGAAATTCCTGATACTGCGGGCCTCAATCAACAGCAAAAATCAAGCCCTTGCTCAACTCCACATAAGGGCACTGTACTCCTCACAGGCATGGCTTCTGCTCACGGGGTGGGGGTGGGGGTCGGGGGAAGGACTAGCATGCTTTGGATTCAAAGTACACCCCAAAAGGTATAGCAAAGCTCCCTCAACTTTTTTTTTTCTTTTTCTTTATGTCTTTCTTTTAAGAGACACCAATCTTAGGCAGGCCAGGCGTGGTAGCAAAGGTAGGCAGATTCTGTGAGTTCTAGGCCAGCCTGGTCTACAGTGCAAGTTTTGTGACAGTCGGGACTACAAAGAAAAACACTCTAAATAAAGAAGTTAGCAAATGAATGAATAAACAAACAAACAAGGATGGAAAGATAGACACCCAGACAGACAGAATCTCAGGCAGCTGTAGTGGTGGTTTATCCCTATATGCTCAGCACTTGGGAGATCAGGAATTCAAGGGTCAGGGCCAATGGTGACAAGAGACAAAAGAGAGACCTCTGTGTGTGTGTGTGTGTGTGTGTGTGTGTGTGTGTGTATGAGAGAGAGAGAGAGAGAGAGAGAGAGAGAGAGAGAGATTGAGAGATAGAGAGAGAGAGAGAGAGAGAGAGAGAGAGAGATTGAGAGAGAGAGAGAGATTGAGAGAGAGAGAGAGATTGAGAGGGGGGGAGGGAGGAAAGGAGGGAGGGAAGGAAAGAAAGATGAAAGAGAGGTAGGGAGGCAGACAGACAGCGCTGGGGGTGAAGGGTGATAAGGTGTGAGAAGCAAGTGTTTAAAGTCTGTGGTTTCCAGGAGACCACACTCTTTCTCTAAAGCTTCCTCCTTAGAGGCCTCTGCTGAGCTCTCCCTTTCCTCTGTTGACCAGGCACCACTCTGTATGGGAATTGCATTTGCAAAGTAGTTCTTCCCCCAAGCAAACAAACAAAGAAGCTGTTGGGATTCCTTCGCCCCAGCTTTCGGTCCAGCTTGCCCTTTGTCTTTCTTCTCTCTCCCCAGCAGTCTGGGTTCCTCTCTTTGCTGCCCACTTTACTCTGCCATTTCCGATGAACAGACAGCTGCCAACGGGAGACATCACTTGGCTCTTAGTCTTTGTCTGTCTCTCTTCCTCACACCGAAGATGGTCAGTGAGAAGAGCCATCCTTCAGCAGGCAGAGCCGGGCAGGCTGAGCAAAGCTAGAAGTCCTGAACTATCACTGCAACTCTGCAAGAGTAATTGGATCCCATGTACTGCCTTAGGGGCTTTTACAAAGAACTTAATTCCCAGGTGTTCTGCTCTCGGTGAGCAAGGAAAAGCCAGAGCGCACGCCTGCAGTTATGGATCTAAATGACCCATTGATACCTTAGTGACCGGAGACTTTAAACTAGGTTTTGTGTTCTAAAGTAACTCGACGTTCAAAATCATGTACAGAATAGTATCCTAACCTGACTATGAAGTTTCTTTCTTTCCCTCCCTCCCTCCCTCCCTCCTTCCCTTCCTCCCTCCCTCCTCTCTCCCTTCCTCCCTCCCTCCTCTCTCCCTTCCTCCCTCCCTCCCTCCCTCCTTCCCTCCCTCCCTCCTTCCCTTCCTCCCTCCCTCCCTCCCTCCTCCCTCCCTGCTCCTTCCCTTTCTCCCTCTCTCCCTCCATCCCTTTCATTTTTCTTCCTTCCATCTATTGTCTTTTCAGGTAGGAGTTCACTGTGTAACCCTGGCTGGTCCTGAATTCACAGAGCTCTGTCTCATCAACACATGCAGAGACTCAAAAGCAGAATCAAATTTGTAAATACATACTCATTAATAGCAGCAGAATGCTACTACCACTTGATATATTTTATTTCTAAAAGATTTATTTTACTTTACGCATGTACATGTGTTTCTGTGAGGACCTATATTTGTGAGTGTGAGGCCCACAGAACCCAGAAGCCTAGAATATCCTGGACCTAGAGTCAGGTGGTTCTGAGCCACCCGAGATAAATGATGGGAACCGAGCTTCAATTCTCTGGAAGGGCATTCCTAACCACGGAGTAGAATCTCTCCTGCCTCATACCCAAATGTATTTGAGACAGGAAAGCTTTGTCATACTCAGTTTTTCCTCATAAAATGTAACAACATTCTTGTTTCTACTAAGTGCTCATTTAACATTTTTAGATGAATTTGGGGAGTCTCTAAAATTTTCAGCTGGGTTTTTGAGATGGGGTCTCACTATATAGCTCTGGCTGTCCTGAGACTCACTATGTAGACCAGGCTGGCCTTAACTCCCACAGACCTGCCTGCCTCTGCTTCCTGAGACTGAGATTAAAGGTATGCACCACCATGCTTGAGAGGGTATGTGTGTGTGTGTGTGTGTGCATGCGTGTACATGCATGCATATGTGTGTCTGTGTGTTCGTGTGTGTGTGTGTATACGTGTACACACACACACACACATACCTATGAATGTAGGGGCCCACAGAGGCCAGAGTATCTGAATCCCTTGGAGCTGGAGTCATAAGTAGTTAGCTGTGAGACACCTGATATGGATGCTGGGAATTTTGAACTCAGGTCCTCCAAAAGAGCTATGTATTTAACCACGAAGCCATATCTCTAGCCCCTCAAAGACAATCAAGGTAGAAGCAAAAGTTAGGGTACCAAGGTATAGTGGTCCATGCCTTTAATCCCATCACTTGGGAGGCAGGGACAGGCAGAGATGTGAGTTCTATTCTGTTAGTCCATACATTGGATTCCAGGCTTTCCAAAGCCAAATAGTGAAACCGGATCTCATGAGACCCCTATCTCAAAAATGGGACAGGATAAATCATAGAGCTTTGTAATTTAAAGTCTAAGTACTTCACTTTAAATTTTAATAATTTTTTTGTTTTTTACAGATTTTTAGTTAATATAAAATAACATCACTTCCATCCAATTAAAGAAATTTTACTGTGTATGTATGTTTGTCGTGGTGTGGGTACCTTCTGAGGCCAGAAAAAGACATTAGATCCTATGGAGCTGGAGTTACAGATGGTTGTGAGCCTCCCCATGTGGAGGGTGCGAATCAAACTCAGATACCCTGGAAGTGTGACCAGCTCTGTTAACCTCAGAGTCGCTTCCTGCCTCCCTCACGTTTCAAATGAAGAGTTTGATTTGAAAAACATTTCTTTTTCTTTGAACTACAACCAAATGCCCTAGTGGCAGAGCTACTTAAGCCCTAAGGTGGTGGGGAATGGATTATGTCACACCTAGCTGCTTTCAGTTTGGGTCACTAAACCTCCAAACTTAAGTTTCACACAGTGGTTCTTTCTGTTATCTGCTTAAAGCTAAACACTCAGACCTTCAGACTCTGGAGTTAAACAAAGATGAGAATTCCACATATCTTAGAGCCACTAAAGAATTTTGACAGTTTGTTACAAGTTTTATACCATGTGTAACTATGTAACTCATATCATGTAATTTATATCATTTCATGATAATTATTGCCTAGGAGTGACTGAGGTTTATGATGAAAATTCCTGAGACTGTTTTTGATTAAAAAGGAAAAAAAACAGCCCACGAGTAAAGTTACAAGCAGGAAGGATGAGGGTAGACCCATGCTTGTCTGACTGTAGCAGATCTCTCTCATCAGCAAGTTGATACATCATGTATATGTTGCATGTACATGTACATAGCATGTGTATATGTGTATGTGTGGACACTTTCTCAAACACACAACATCTTAATTTTTGAGATAAGTCCTGAAATTCTCTCCTACAGGCAAACTGGCAAGCAAGCCCAGGGAATATCTTTACCTTCACTCCCCAACCACGGGCTCACAAACACATGCTGTGATGCTCAGTTCTCACCAGGGGTCCTGGACACACAAACTCTGACCCCATTTGCCCAACAAGCCTGTTAAAAGCACGCCATTCCCATAACCCCTCCAGAGAGATTTTAAGTCTAATTTGTTCCTCATGAGAATACTGTGTAGATCCCTAACTTCCTTATACTGTATCGTCGTAACAGAAAGATTTGGTTAACTGTCCAGCTCAGCTGCCTGGGAGTCGCCGGAGTGTTTCACAGATGTTACTACTATTATTTTTGTATGTGACAAACTTGGGAGTCTATTATACCCGCGGACCACATTATTTTTGTCAGGTTTGCCAGATATATGAGGCTTAGAAAGATACTTGTATTCTCAAAAGTGTGTCCTTTTCTTTGGCATTACGGGTTCTTGAGAAAATATATGTTTTGGCTCAGATATTAACTTGATGCTGCATTTATGTTCAGTGATGTTTTTTCAACCAGCACATGTGCCCAAGAAGATCCTGGGAAAATTTTTTGAGCAAGTATTGTACTGAGTAAACGTTTTTACCACACTCAGTACTCTAATTTTATATTTTTTTATGATATCTCCAACATGTCTAACTTGCCATTTCCTCTAAGCAGAGATAATGCCAATTTCAGTTACACAAGTTTCCAAAACTACTCATTTCTTATTTTTCATTCTACCCTCAACGGTGCTGCTTTGGGACCCAAGAATGTCAGTAGGAAATTAAGATCAGTTGGAGGCCCAGTGAAATGGGTAAAGGGGCTGCTGCACAGGCAAACTGAGAACCAGTCCCACACTTGTCCTCCCACCTCCACAAATGCCCATGTGCACATGTTCCACACATCATGAACCATACACAGCAACGACAATAGTGATGGTGGTGGTGATGGTGGGGGTGATGATGGTGATGGTGGTGATGGTGGTGATGGTGGTGGTGATGGTGATGGTGGTGATGGTGATGGTGATGGTGATGATGGTGTAGTAATGATGGTGTGGTGATGGTGGTGTGGTGGTGTGGTGGTAGTGGTAGTGGTGTGGTGATGGTGGTATGGTGGTGGTGGTGGTGTGGTGGTAGTGGTAGTGGTGTGGTGATGGTGGTGTGGTGGTAGTGGTGTTGATGGTGGTGGTGGTGGTGTGGTGATGGTGGTGGTGGTGTGGTGGTGGTGTGGTGGTGATGGTGGTGGTGTAGTGATGGTGGTGTGGTGGTAGTGGTGGTGTGGTGATGGTGTGGTGGTGGTGGTGGTGGTGGTGATGGTGGTGGTGATGGTGGTGTGGTGATGGTGGTGTGGTGGTAGTGGTGGTGTGGTGGTGGTGGTGGTGTGGTGGTAGTGGTTGTGGTGGTAGTGGTGGTGTGGTAATGGTGGTGATGGTGGTGGTGGTGTAGTGATGGTAGTGTGGTGGTAGTGGTGGTGTGGTGATGGTGGTGATGGTGGTGTGGTGGTGGTGGTGGTGGTGGTGATGGTGGTGTGGTGATGGTGGTGGTAATGGTGGTGTGGTGATGGTGGTGTGGTGGTAGTGGTGGTGTGGTAGTGGTGGTGGTGTGGTGGTGGTGGTGGTATGGTGGTAGTGGTTGTTGTGGTGATAGTGGTGGTGGTGGTATGGTAATGGTGATGTGGTGATGGTGGTGATGGTGGTGTGGTGGTAGTGGTGGTGATGGTGGTGGTGGTGGTGGTGTGGTGGTGGTGGTGGTGGTAGTGGTGGAGGTGGTGGTGGTCTGGTGATGGTGGTGGTGTGGTGATGGTGGTAGTGGTGGTGGTGGTGATGGTGGTGGTGGTAGTGGTGTGGTGGTGATGGTTATGATAGATAATGATATAAGAATTGAAAAAACCTGACGGGAACTGCTGACCATCATTGGCGTATACATGAGAAAGCACATCTGCATATACACATGTGCCCCCTCCCACACCCACACACCAATCAGAGTGGACCAGTGAGATGGCTCAGAGATAAATGCACTGCCACCAAGCCTGACTGCTTAAGTTCAACCCCAGGACTCACAAAGTGGAAGGAGAGAACCAACTCACCCGAGCTGCCCTGCAACTTTAAGGGCTTATGAATATATAAATAAAGACATGAAAGGGGGAGGGGCACAGAGTCAGAAAGGCCTGGACAGACCAGGCCTCATGCTCACTTTCTGTTTGCTCACTTAATTCAGGGCAGGTACCTACATTTTCTGAGTTCGTTATCTCCTATGGAGATTAAAACAGTCATAAAATGACAGTTTCACACGAATCCCATAACACATAAAGGAAGTGTGTTTGGTTAAGTAGTAGCAGGTGAGTGTGTTGAGTGTCCGTGACCCCAGCATTCAGAGACTGAGGCAGGACAGTGGCAAACCCAGGACTAGCCTGGGGTACGCATTGAGACCCGGCCCAGAAAATAAAAATAAATTTTAAAAATTACATAGAGACCCCATAGATATAGAGGATACATGCTTACACTGAATTGTATCTGTTTCTGGGGCTGATATAACAAAATATCAGAGACTCAGTGGCTTAAAACAACAGAAATTATTATCATTATTTTGTAGTCCAAGAGATCAAAAGTCCAAAATTCAAGGTCAGTAGAACTGATTATTTGGGGGTGGGACAAGTCTTAGACAATGGAACTGTTCCACATCTCTCCTAGCAGCCTTGGCATTCACGGCTCGGTGTGTGGCAGCATGTTCAAATCTCATCTGGTGCTTGTTTCTGGGATCTAGACTAATGTAGCTCAGGCTGGCCTCTAAGCCGATGTGTCAGGGAAGCTGGTTTCGAACTTCTTGTTCTCCTGCAGCAGACTCCCAGATTCTGAGATTACAGCATGCGCTAACACCCTCAGCTTTCATTTCTGCCTCTGTTGCCTGGTGTTCTCCATTTATGGTTCAGTGCCTCTTTCTCCTCCTTTCCTTCCAAATATTTCTTCAAATTTGCAGAACTTTCCACAGCAACCATCTCTCACTGTGTAGCCCCGACTGTCCTGGACCCCATTACGTAAGCAGACCGGCCTCAAGCTCACAGAGATCCTCCTGCTTCTGTCTCCCAAGATTAAATAAGGCATATGCCAATGTATCGATCTCGGTATCTTTTTTCCTACAAGGACAGATATCATGTTGGATTTAGGAGTCACCCTAGTACTGTATGGTCTCAATAATAATTATACGTGCAAAGATCCGTGGGGATGGGAGATCAATTGCCTAGTATGTACATTTTACCCTGAGTACACCAAAACAAGCAATGACTCCGTTTCCAGATATGGGCCATATTCTGTTTTATAATTGTTTATAAGAAAGACAATTAACTAGGGCTGGTTTATAGGATCAGGAATTTATGATCGTCACGGCAGGAAGTAGAGTGACACAATGGCAAACATGATGCTGGAGAAAGAACTAGACCATCAGGCAGCAAGAAGAGAGACAGCGGGCCTGTGTTGAGCATTTGAAACCTCAAAGTCCACCCTCCAGTGGCACACTTACTCCAATAACGTCACACCTCCTGACGGTACCACTCCCTTCAAGAGTGTCTGGGCGCCATTCCTGTTCAGACCATCACACTCTGAGTTCTAGACTGACATAAAGTCTGAAGGGACTACTGACCTTAATTCAAGAAATAAATTGTTACTGTATCTTTAGAAACAGCATTCTTTGGGGTTAGTGTTCATTCATATACTGAGGTTCAGTCCTTTTCACCCCCATTGCCTTGTCTAACCCTGTTCTCATCCCGTGGAAACATTTCTTGTTCCCGATTGTTTTTCACCCTGCTTTCCTGCCTTTGTGTATGGCTGGTGAGTTTAACTAGGGTTCCTGGGTGAGATGGGGGCTGGGGGGACTTCCTGGAGCATGGACAACCTCTAAGAAGCTACACCACTGAAGAAAGTGGAACCCTTTCCTCAGCCACCATTAACTGGCAATAGTCCCTCAGGAGGGGTAGCCAATAGCCAATCTTCCTTTCATGATGAGATGTTGAGGGTGCCTGTGTGGATAGCCACCGTTGTGGTACGTTTATGAGCTCGTCAGTCCTGTTCTGTCCAGAGGACACTGTTTCACAGCCTCCCCCCAACCCCCCCCCCCGGCTTCTTTTCAGTCTGTTTCTACTGTATTCCTTGAGTTTTGGGGTTGAGGTGATTCACATGTCTCATTTAGGGTCCAGCACACCACAGCACATTCTTGGTACTTCCTTCACTGGTGGCTCTCTCTAGGAATTACTGTACTCCATCACAAGTGAAGCTTCTGTGATATTCCCTGATAAAGGCTGAGGGTTGCATTAAGCTAGGGGTAGATAAAAATCTAGATGACAGTTGGCTATTCTTTTAAAAGAGGCTCTATACATGGCTAGTGAGCCTGGGAATCCCATGTAGTGAAAACAGCCTTGAATTCCTTCTCTATCACTGGAATTAAAGGCATGCCCTACCACATCCAAGAAATACCCTCATTTTCATGATCTTTGTGTGTGTGTGTGTATGTGTGTGTGTGTGTGTATGTGTGTGTGTGTGTGTTTTAAGATAAGGTTTCTTTGTGCCCTGGTTGTTTTGGAACTGGTTCTGAAGTTCAGGCTGGTCTCAAACTCATAGAGATTGCCTGCCTCTGCCTCCCAAATACTTTGATTCATGGTAGGCACCACCACAGCCAGCAGATCCTGATTTTTATACTGGCTTCAGTAAGCTACTTTTAACAATGGAACTAGAACTTGCACCTTAAAGAAGAAACTGGAGCAAAATGGCTGAAAACTCAAGTCATGGAATTGACCCCCACCCACTCTTCTTTCTTAGCAATCAAATCCTTCATCAGGTAAGCATGGAGGATAATAAATACTTCAGTGTCTAGGGTAGATCCTGTGAAGTAACATATTCAGCATGGTGCCTGGCCCAGAGGGCCAGTGCTTTTGGTTCACCGGCTGGAGGCTGGCCTGTGTGGACACTGTATGAAAAAGTCATCACCCCAACAGCTGCATGCTGGTCACTGTGCAGAGTGCCACAGGCACCATTCGGACTCCGCCTTCCTGCCAGCAATTCTCCTCACCGTTGCTCAATGCCAGGACGAATGACTGACCACTACCATTGCTACACATCTATGCAAACGTTGGTCATATGACATTGTTCCGCAGTGTCTGGCATTTCAATTGTCCACCAATTCTATACTCATGTTCGATACTGTGTGTAAAAAAAGAAAAAACTGTTGAAGGCAAGTGTGGTTAGACACATTTTCTCTTTTGGGTTTTCCAGACAAGGTTTCTCTGGGTAACCCTGGCTGACCTGGAACTTGCTCTGTAGACTAGGCTGGCCTCCAACTCAGAGATCTGCCTGCCTCTGCCTCCCAGGTACCAGGATTAAAGGATTGCTGTACCACCTCCACCACCACCACCACCATCACCACCACCATCACCATCACCACCACCATCACCACCACCATCACAACCACCATCACCACCACCATCACCACCACCACCACCACCACCACCACCACCATCACCATCACCATCACCACCACCACCACCACCATCACCACCACCATCACCACCACCACCATCACCACCACCTTCACCACCACCACCACCACCACCACCACCTCCATCACCACCACCACCACCACCACCACCACCACCAAACATCACAATTTTTCAGAAATAATTTGAACTATATAAATAAATGTCTACCATCTCACAAGTTTAATATATTCCTTCACTAAACCTTTATAACTTCACCAACAGAAATTCCAAGTATTTAGCTAGGCAAACTGGTACATCTTATCTGTCTTGTCCTTTTGTCATCCCCCCCCCCAAAAAAAAAACTCTAATAAAACTATCCTTGAGCTTCCTTTCATCGATTCTGCTTCAAATTTCTATTAGCCAGGCTAAGAATTCTTGAAAGGAAACCTCAATTTCTCCAGAAAGAACAGGGTCTCTGTGACCCAAGCTGGCCTGGAACTCCCTCCATAGGCCAGAATGGCTTCAAACTCATTAAGATGTGCCTGGACTCTGTTTCCCAGGAGTTGGGAATTTCTCCTAAGTCTACACTGGCTGTGTGGGTTAGGCCATTATTTCAACTATAAAATCAACTATGAAAGTCTGCACTAGGGCCAAAGAGACAGCTCAGCAGTTAAGAGCACTTATTACTCTTCCTGAAGGCCTGACCCGTGTTCTCCTCACCAGTGCATCAGGTGTCATGACTAACTTGAACTACAGGTGATCCATCACCTTCTTCTCACCTCCTTGGACACACACACACACACACACACACACACAGTTCTTTGTTGTTGTTGTTTTAAATTATGTATATATGTATTCTGTATGTGGATGTGCACACTTGGACACACACACACACAGTTCTTTGTTGTTGTTGTTTTAAATTATGTATATATGTGTAGTCTGTATGTGGATGTGCACACTTGGACACACACACACACACACACACACACACACGTATGTATGTGTATTCTGTATGTGGATGTGCACACTTGAAGGCAGGTACCTGCAGAGGCCAGAAAACAGCTGGAGCTGGAGTTTCAAGTGTGGCTGCTGGGAACCGAACTCAGGTCCTCTGGAAGAGCAGGGAGCCCTCTTACCCACACAGCCAGCCATCTCTCCAGCTTCATAAAATTCTTTTTTTGTCTCTGTTTTTGTTTGAGACAGCATTTCTCTGTGTAGCCCTGGCTGTCCCAGAACTCATGCTCTGTAGACCAGGCTGGCCTTAGACTCTCAGATCCACTGCCTCTGCCTCCTGAGCGCTGGGATTAAAGGCAAGTGCTACGACGCCCGGCTTAGGCCTTACTTCTTTTTTTTTTTTAAACAACCCAACAACAATAAATATGAAACAGGTCTGGAGAAGCATCTCAGCAGTTAGGAGCAGAAGCTGCTCTGTCAGAGGACCCGAGTTCACTCCAGCACACAGGGGCTCACTGCTGCCGGTAACTACAGCTCCAGGGGACCTGATGTCCACTTCTAGACTCTGTGGGCACTGCATCTACACGGTACTCAGACATACATGCAGGCAATAGATAGATAGACAGACAGACAGACAGACAAACAGATAGATAGATAGATAGACAGATAATTTTATCTATCTATCTATCTATCTATCTAACTTCTATCATCTAATTTTGAGACAGGGTCATTCTGTTATATAGCCTTGGCTGTACTGGTCCTCACTATGTAGACCAGGCTAGCCCGAAACTCATAGAGATCTGCCTGCCTGTGCCTTTTGAATGCTGGGATTAAAGACAGTACCACCACAGTTGACCTTAAATAATTTTTTTAAATGTTTTACAGAATTTTTTAAAGGTCTGTATAATCTGCAATATCCAGGCAGATAGGAAATTTTACAGGCTGATTTGTTAAATCAAAACAATTTGTGCATTTGAGTTGGAATAATTATAATAATCCTCATATACAACAGCTTTTTGTTACAGGTAAGAAAGCCCTTAAACAGGAGATGTGGGTGGATACGCAAGACAAAAATTAGACTCGTTTGTTTCTTCTGTTTAGAGATGAACTACAACCTTCTTTCTCCGTCTATAATCTGCTCCATGCAGGCTCCGAGCAAGCTCCGTGCAGGCTCCGAACAGGCTCAGTGTGGTGCAGGCTCCGAGTAGGCTCTGTGCAGGCTCCGAGCAGGCTCCGAGCAGTGCAGGCTCCGAGCAGGCTCCGTGCAGGCTCCATGCAGTGCAGGCTCTGTGCAGGCTCCGTGCAGGCTCCGTGCAGTGCAGGCTCTGTGCAGGCTCCGTGCAGGCTCCGTGCAGTGCAGGCTCCGTGCAGGCTCCGTGCAGGCTCCGTGCAGGCTCCGTGCAGGTTCCGTACAGTGCAGGCTCCGTGCAGTGAAGGCTCCGTGCAGGCTCCGAGCAGGCTCCGAGCAGGCTCCGAGCAGGCTCCGTGCAGGCTCCGTGCAGTGCAGGTTCCGTGCAGGCTCCGTGCAGGCTCCGAGCAGGCGATGCTTACCTGACACCACACCACTTGCAAGTTTACAGCAGAGCACCGATTTTATGTCTGATGCTTGCCTGACCTTCTTTTTGAAAACTGGGATGTCTGCAGATGAAACTGACCTCCACTGCTTTTTAAATTGCACTTAAATGAAAAACATTAACATTTCACAGATTTGCTTCTGAACCTTCTATACTCCTGGAATCTGACGCTGGGAGCGTACACACATTAAACCACTTGGAGATTTCATATAAATAGACAGGCACTACTTTGTAGTAGCTTTGGCAAAGAGAAAACGCTCCAGCACAGAGTCCATACAAAAGCATTTGGGAATCCTAAGTTAGAGCTCCGACATTCCTTCTGCAGGAGGACAAAAGCGAGATTTCCCGTCCATCCCTCCGGTTTCTGCATGTGGGACCAATATGGGCAGTGCAAGGTTTAAACAGATGCAATGGAGGGGAGAGGGGGGGCAGGCAATGCCTCGTTTTATCTATTTCTTCAGAAACAGATTGATTGGAGTCACTCTCCTTGGAGCTTTGGAGAAAACTTCCCACTGAAGTTACTGCGTGCCTGAACGGTCTGTTTCACCAATATTTGCTTATGGAGATAAGGGGGAGTGGCAGGAGAGCCTCGGAGCGGAGGAGGGGCTTGGGAGCTCTGACCACAGCCCCGCGCACCAGTAACCTTGTCTGATGTGATCATTAACCTTCTCAGGAGAAAGCAGCTGGCAGCCCTCTGAGGTCTGGCCATAGGATGTGGGGTGAGCCGGACAGATACTGCCCAGACTAATTACAGACAGTTTCTTTACTTGGAGAACTATCGTTCACTTGCGTTTAAAAAGGAGTGAGAGAAGAGAAGAAAAGAAAAGAAGAGAAGAAGAAAAGAAAAAAAAAGATGAGATTCCAGCCCCTCTTTTGGGTATTTTTTATTTTTGCAATGAGTCTCCTTTTCATCAGCGAACAGAAACCAGGTAGGTCTTTGAAATAATTGGCTAGGGTAAATTGTTTGTTTTCCTGTTTGTACCTCTGGGTCTCTTAAGTGTGATTGTTTATACTGAGAACAATTTAGGTACACTTACAGTCAGTCAAAAGTACTGAGGGAAATACCTAGGCTTTCTGAAGTACACTAGTTATCTCCTTGTGGGATGCTATTTGGGCATTTTTTTTTTCTACGTAGCTGCCTTTTGAAACATTGTGATATGTTTTACAAGTTTTTTCTAAAAAAAAATAATTCTCAAAACTATTGTGGTACATACAAGTAAACAGATGTGAGAATGTTGGTCTACTAATAAACCTAGATTTTTAGGTAAAATGCAAAATCTAAATAGGTTTGTCAGGAGAGCATGGGCATGCAGATTGAAGGGGGGCACTGGGAACTGGGGTAGCCAAAATCATGCTGCAGCAATGGACAGTGACAAAACTGGTCACTGGCTGCCTGCAGTCTTTGGTCACTTAGTCACACGAGACAAGGTTTTGTTTGTTTGTTTGTTTGTTTGTTTATTATTGTTTTTTATTATGACATTTAAGGCAAAAAATGTAAATGGTATATATGGTCAAATTTAAAAAAATTTTTTCAAGGATTGTGTCAGCTGTTTTCTCACAGAAAGTTGTAGAGTCAAGTTTCAGCAGAAAGATGACAAGAGTCACCTCCAAGGGTGTCAGTACAGACGGGATAAAACGTTCCTTTGCTTAGACAGAAGATGATGTGTCTTGGCTGAGAAGCCAGGCGCTGCTTTCCATTAGGACTTTGATTGCTCTGAGGTTATTCCAATCATTCCTTTTACATACATTGGGGGGGGGGAGGGGAGGTCCTTCTTTACTGCCATAGTAATCTCTACTCGATCCAAAATTCAAACAGGATCTCCGGTTGTCTAAAATACAGAATACCTACCATCGCTTTCCTAAAGAAGCCTAAGAATGCCCCGAAACAAACACGTCCAGGACGCTGTGGCCACCGAGGTCTTTCTGCCAACTCGGGTGTTAGGAATGTACCTGTATGTCAGGGGCCCAGTGATTTGTTTACAGTTTAACCTCAGATGAGAGAATAACAGTTTTGCTTTGAAGATGCTGCCACCTTCACCACACACTGTGATGTTTTATATTTACATACTTTATGTATCAAATTGACCTTCTTTCTCTTTTCTTCAGTTAATTTTCCCAGGAGAAGAAAACTATACAGACACAACTGCTTTCGCAGGAGATGCATTTCACTTCATTCTCGAGTGCCCTTCCCATGAGGTATTTTCCCCCCACCCCTCGCCCCCGCACATACCCCCCTGTAAACCCCTCCCAACACCCCTACCCAGGTACTCACACACCGGTAGTCCTAGTTTGTGGCGGGAGCATGACTGTGTGATATAAAAGTGTAAGAGTTGCATGCATTACACATGGAAGAGTGAAAGAAAGAAAAGGGGATAGGCCAAGGGAAGATGCTCATGGCTATTGCGTCTGAACAATAGTTGTATGAAGCCAATACACTGTGCACATTTGGGAGTTTTAACAATTTAAAGAAAGTCAGCTCCAGGGGGATGTAATCATCAAAGTATGTGCACATGGATTTGGAGAGCAGTGGCTAGAGTAAGTACATGTACTGTTTAGAGCAGTGTGGGCTTGGAAACGTGGGGATTTTAACCCGACCTCTTGATAATGACAGGACAGCCTCAGCTCTTCAAGCTTAATGTATAATAAAGTCAACTTAATACTATCAACAGCTAGACGGCTTTCCAGCCTTGCTCGTAGCAATAGACTTGATGATTGTATCCCTCAGAAGAAATCCCCTCTGTGTTCTCACGCTGAGAGCCAGTGAGTTTTCCAGCGTACCTCCAGGAACATGACTAGCTTTGATTACTCCCAAGTGCTGCCTGTGCCATTCCAAGAAAGAAAGGAAGAAAGAGAGGAAGGGGAGAGAGAGAGAGAGAGAGAGAGAGAGAGAGAGAGAGAGAGAAACAGAAAGAAAGAAAGAAAGAAAGAAAGAAAGAAAGAAAGAAAGAAAGAAAGAAAGAAAAAGAAAGAAAATGAAGGAAGGAAGAAGGAAAGAAAAAAGGAGAATTAGATAACCACTTGTAATGAATTTTAGCTTTTTGGCTCATTTAAAGTATGTCTTGAGAAAGAAAAATATTATAAAGATCCCCCCCCACACACACACACATACACACACACACACAAACTGAGTAAGGCACACAGGCATTTGCTAAGTTAGCTATTCAGTTGGTCTGTGGACTGTAGCGTTTATGGGCCTATTCATGTGCTATAAAGAATGGTTGCTAAGTCTATTGTTTAATGCGAGCCTTTCAAACCCAGGGAAAGCCTTAGAGGGGACATGAAGAAAGAGCAAGTCAGTAATAAGCATCTATCAGAGGACAGGACAGAAAGTGAAGGTTTCTGCACACATCTGACACACATTACTGTCAAAGGTATGAAAAGTACGTTTGGTAGGGGAAGCTGGGAAGAACAGTAGGAGGCTCTGGGAAAGGTGGTGGCCTTTCACAGGACTAGATGTGCCACAGCCCTTGGTGTGTGCTGATCTGCCTCACCTTGGAAGACAGCAGTAAACTGTGTTTGTGGGGAAATGAGGGAATTGTAGATTCACCCCACCCCCAGCCCAGCATTCCTCCATGAATGACAAAAAGGGGAGAGGGGGTGGTTTCACAGTAGCAAAGAATTCCTGTATACACAAAGAAGATGGGGAGGAAATACAAACACAGGCCCTGTAGTTAGCCACCCTTTATCTTGTTTTTCTGCAAAAATGCCCTACTATAAAAATCAGGGCAGTGAAGAAGCCTGATAAAGGGGCGCAATTTGACTGGCCAAAGTTAAGGGAACATTTGACCCAGACGCCAAGTTTATGAACCAAAGGGAAATTTGAATAAAACAAGTATATGCCTGTTAGCCAGGATCCTTTCTAACAGTGAGCTGGTGGCTCTGTAGCCTGCTCACGTTACAGCATCCATTTCCCCAGTGTTTACATTAGCTCCACATCCAGTACACAAACGTCACCTGTGGCAATCCAGTAATTATTATAAGAGCCCACACAAGATAAACACTAAGATAACTTCCCGAGGTCCTGCTGGGCCAGTACCAATTGTAAGTCCCACCTTGGCTTTGAGGATAGTTCTCAAGGGACCTAAGCTGTCACAATGTCACATGTTAATGTTGTAACAAAGACACAGTGACTACTGTGTGATGCAAGCCTCCGTGAACTCAGGTAGTACATACCAAAACCGAAGCCTTCCTTTCATGTCTCCACATTTTCTGCATGGTTTAGATGAGATCCCATGTGATCATTTGACTCAGGATCCAGTAAGAATGCGACAGGGTTGCTAAGGTAAACACATTGAAGGCAGACATGTTGCAGATGATTAACCTTTGCGGGTCGAGACTTTTAGCTCAATCTAACAGAATGCCTATTATCTTCCCTCCGTTCATTTAAAGCGCCTGTGGTGTCCCTTGCTGACCCTCAGCATGACAGCGAGCCTTTAAAACAGACTCAATCAACGGTGCTGTGTGTGGCGGCTCCTTGATACATTTTTTTTTTCTCAGAGATACTTCCACCTCACCCTCTGCTCTAAGAGAATTAGCCTGTAGGAAAGCAAGAGAGGGGGTGCCAGGAAATGTAAGCTTTGAGATAATGTGAGAGGGTAAAGACAGTTGAGGTACAAGGTTCTGGTGACTTCCTTCTTCCAAGAAACCTCCCAACTGCATGCAGTGTTTCCAATGAGAAGCATTCACTCCCTAACCACGCGCCCATTATGAAGACTCTTCGATGACAAAACCCAACACATTCCATAGTATAAGGTGTATTTTAAGACCATAAACACTATCAAAGCTAATGTCCCTGCCCTACCCTATGGCTCATTTTTCACTTCTCAGAGACAGTGGTTATGAAAAGATCTTCTTGTTAAAAGTTTTTTTTTTTTTAAGATATTATTTTTTTAAGTTGCTTTCTTGTCAGCCAGCTGTTATGGCACACACCTCTATTTCTAGCACTCAGAAGGTAAGGTAAGAGAACCAGGACTAGCCTGGGCTACATGAGACCCTGCCTATAAATGCTAATTCTCATCAATCTTGCTTAGGTTCCTTAGCACATTCAGAATGTGCTTCTAAGTCAATTGTGGTAGCCTATGTGAGTAATTCCAGTCCTTGGACAAAATCAGGGTAAACCTGGGCTACAGAACCCCCCTGACTCAACAGAACTAAAAATAAGCAAATCAATATAGACTATAGATAATAAATGGTTGTCGTTACGTTTACATTTAAAATGTGCCTTGTAACGAGGTAGGGTAGTCCATTCTATAATCTCAGGGCTCCTGAGGAGGAGATAGGCAGGGAGGTCTGGAGTTCTGGGTCAGCCAGAGTCTCCTGAGATCCAACCTCAAAATTAAGTGTGCTTTTTATCTTCTCCCGTGGTCTTCTCTGCACGCAATCATGGTATTTTTTCAAGCACGGTAGTGCATTTGTTTAATCTCAATGCTGAGGAAGCAGAGGCAGGTAGACTTCCGTGAGGTCTGAGCCAGCCTGGTCTACAGAGGGAGATCCCTTTCAGAAGAACAAAAATAAGATTAAGAATGGTAGTATTCTGTCTTCTCCTGACCAAGTTGATGCACTCCTTCCCCTCGGATTTCTCCCATTCTTCCTCATTCCATTCCTCACAGAAATCCAGCTCCACCTTTGGCATAAATTCCTTTCAAACCGGTGTGTCCATTGTCCACCGTGCGGGTGGATCACGTCCTCTCCGGGAGGTGTTCTCTCAGAATGCTTCTGTCCTCATTCAGCATCTGTGTGTCATACCTTTCATCACTTCTGGTTCTCCTTTGAGTGTATGTGTGTGTGTGTGTGTGTGTGTGTATTTGTGTGTGAGTGTGTGTCTGTGCCTGTGAGTATGTGTCTGTGAGTGTGTGTCTGTGTGTGTGTATTTGTGTGTGAGTGTGTGTCTGTATGTATGAGTGTGTATCTGTGTGTATATGTGTGTGTACATGTGTGTGTGCCTATGAGTGTGTGCCTGTGTGTGTCTGTGTGTGTATGAATTTGTGTGTAAGTGTGTGTCTGTATGTATGAGTGTGTGTCTGTGTGTGTGCGTATATGTGTGAATATGTGTCTGTGTGTATGTGAGGTGTCTGTGTGTGTGTGTGTGTGACTTGTGTGATTCTGTGTGTCTGTGTGTGTCTATGTGTGTGTGTGTGAGTATGTGTGAATGTGTGTGTCTGTGTGTTGGGCGCAGAGGGCATTGCTGTATCTTCTGGCTGGCCTGCACTCACAGGACACATTTCACCCTAGAGCCTTGAACTTCTGATTCTCTGGTCTCTAGCTCTCGGGTGCTCCGGTCCTCCAGCGCCAGGGCTTACAAGCAGGCACCGCTGCATTTCTCTGTGCCTTTTTCCTCTGTTGCCCAGCTGAGCGTGAATTCCTGGGGGTGAGTGGCCCTTCTGCCTCAGCCTCAGGTTGTGGGTTGGTTCCTGCTTCTGCCAGAGCCATGGGTATGCAGCCTGGTGCCCAGCTCCTAAGTGTCTTAGTCATTTTTTTTTTGTTTGTTTGTTTAATTAGTCAACTATTACAACCAGGCGAAGGGTGTTAGAACTGAGCACAAATATGTGGAATGTTACTGCAGGTGGAGAATTCTACAAAGTCAGTTGGAAACAATTTCATCTCAGGTCTGTTGTGTTTGGCAAGTTATTGTGGTTCTCTGGTCAAGCTGCCTCTTTGCCCTCCACAGAAACGATTCCTTTCCCAATTCTTACCTTTATAAAACAAAACAAAACAAAACAAAACAAAACAAAAACCCAAAAGAACAAAACCTATATTTTACATCACAGGGGGAAAAAGTTATCAGATGGCCCTAATCCCACCCATCCTTAACCTCTTCTTTGGTGTTGGAAAGGATGGCCTTTCCTCTATCTGGGCCACAGGCACCTGAGCCTCCTCTCATTTTGTCTGCCCCATTTTCTCTTTCTTTGGGCTGGATGTGGGGGGGGGGGGGGTTAAGTGCTAACAAGCCTGCCTCCTGAAACAAACATTCACACGTTTATGTGTCTCTCACTTAAGTGCATCTCCGCATCTCATGACTGGTCAGCAGTCACCCATTTCATTCTTGTGCAGTCTCTTCTAATCGTTTATATCCCCTGTAAATGGTTATTACTGGGCCAGGGAGGTGGCTCAGCAGGTAAAGGCACCTGCCTGCCAGCCTGACTTGAATTTAAATTCTAAGATCCATGGGGTGGAAGGAGAGAACAGATCCCTTTGAGCTGTCCCCTGGTCTCTGCTCTGGGGAGCATTCTCACCTTCTGTTTTTGCTTTCTCCCTTGTTGGAAGAATCTTTGATTACTTGTTTGCTAAATTATCACTTGTAAGGGTTAGGGAGATGGCTGCCCTTGAGAGTGTACCCAAGCAGGCGCAGAGCTACCTGTAACTTTACTCTTATGGGAGTTAATGCCCCCTCTACCCTCTGCAGGCAAAACACCCACATGTATAAAATATGTAAAAATTCAAACTAGTTGAAGATGGTAAATAAAAATTAAGCAAAGGTAAACGGATGAACTGAACAGCAACTCTTACTATGTTGTGTTTGTTTCTCCCTTGCCTCCCAAATAGAAAGTCTCTGATTCCCTCAGTTCTACCGGAAGGGTGAAAGCCAAGACAGCATGACCGGGAAACGTCCTCAGATGGCAACAGTGCTGCAGCCCGGAAGTTACTATGCAGATCCAGAGACTGCTCCTCCTGTATTTTCTTTGACAAGAACGTGATGGGAATGTAAGGCAGACTAGGTTGAAGCGGTCACTTGTGGGAATAACAATCTCTCATCCGTTTCTGCACTGTTTGCATATAATGTAAGCACGATACACAGTGGTGGGCTTCATAAAGGTATTCACATACAACATGTCCTGTGACTATCACTACACGCACGGACATCATGTACACGATTTACACACACGAATGTCATGTGCACTGACTATATTTACACACATTCACTTTCCCTTTTCCCTCCACCCTCCTGCTGGTCCCTTTTATCCACCTGGACAGTTTTGTTTCTATTTTAATGGTATGTACACATGAATGCTCTTATTGCACATTATTATTCGTACACGGATTAAAAAGAAAACTACTTAATATTGTATTTATGAGTTTGTTGTGTGTGGATGGGTGCCCCTGTGTCATGGTATCGCGTGCAGCTCAGAGGACAACTTTCAAAAGCCAGTTTCCTTCTACCATGTGGAGCCTATGGAGTAACATTGTCAGGTTTGGCAACAACTGTTTACCTACTGAGTGATCTCACTGGCTGAAGAAGGACTGAGGATGCTCAGTAGAGCACTTACCTAGTGTGCCCAAAGCCCTAGTTTAATCACCAGCACTGAATCAAATGAAAAATGATGGCAAAACACCTCCCATGGCAACACTGGCATGTGTGTGGTCCCATGCCAAAACTGGCATGTGTGTGGTCCCATGCCAAAACTGGCATGTGTGTGGTCCCATGCTAACATTGATATGTGTGTGGTCCCATGCCAACACTGGCATGTGTGTGGTCCCATGCCAAGACTGGCATGTGTGTGGTCCCATGCTAACATTGATATGTGTGTGGTCCCATGCCAAGACTGGCATGTGTGTGGTCCCATGGTAACATTGATATGTGTGTGGTCCCATGCCAACACTGGTATGTGTGTGGTCCCATGCCAAGACTGGCATGTGTGTGGTCCCATGCCAACACTGGCATGTGTGTGGTCCCATGCTAACATTGATATGTGTGTGGCCCACACTTGCCACCAGACTCAGATGGAGCAGCAGAGGCAGGAAAATCAAAAGGTCCAAGGTTATCTCTGGCTATATAGTTTGGGAGGGCATCCTGTGCTACCGGAAACCCTGTCTTAAGTAACTAGAAGTTAGGCTAAGTGTGCTAGCACATTCCTCAGCTGTGGAGGCTGAGGCTGGCAGACCTGAGTTCAAGTTAAGAAGCTGATGGTCTAGAGGGAAAATAGAGCTAAGATGTATTTATGTGTGTAGAACTCAAAAAATAAATAGCTATCTTTCAGAAGAAAAGCCAATGGCTTTTTAAACATTTTATATTTAATATTGAAGCATTTCCCGTGTGTACTCATTTGTATGTGTGTGGACTATACATGTCAGCAGACTCGCAAAGAAGTCAAAAAACTCTATTTTCTCTTTCCACTATGTGCTTGGAGGCAAACACCTTTTTCTCAGCTGTTCTGCCAGCCTGTGGCTGAGGCATCATCTCTCCATAGAGTCTGCTGGCCTCCAGCTCAAGTGCTCTCCTGCCTCATTTTACCAAATACTGAGATTGCAGGTATCCTGGCAGGGAGCCAAAGGCTGATACTCTTGAGATTCTGCTCTACATTCAGGATTCTCCTGTAGCCAGCCTAGGGTCTAGAGAGACGGCAGAAAACCCAAGTTCAGTTCCCAGCACCCACATTAAATAGTTCATAGCTACGCTCAAGTGCAGATACCCGTACACAGAACTGTAAAAAATACAAAAATAAACCTTTAAAAAAGAGAGAGAGATCTGCCAGAGACTAGGTGTGATGGTGACCACCTTTAATGCCAACACCCAAGAGGCAGAGGCAGAGGCAGAGGCAGGGGCAGGGGCAGGGGCAGGGGCAGGGGCAGGGGCAGGGGCAGGGGCAGAGGCAGAGGCAGAGGCAGGTAGATACTGAGTTTGTGGTCACTTAATCAACACAGCAAGTTACAAGCAGCCAGGGGTACATAAGAAGATCCTGTTAGTTAAGTCTTCTCTCTCTGTGTGTCTGTCTGTCTGTCTGTCTGTCTCTCTCTCTCTCTCTCTCCCTGTCTGTCTGTCTCTCTCAAAAAAATAAAAATAAAAACAAAACAACACAGAAAACAACAACAATAACAACAACAAAAAACCTAGGTGCCAGCAAGATGGTTCTGTAGATAAGGGTGCTTGCAACCACGCCTAAGGATATAAGCTCCACCCTTGGGGCCCACACACTGAAAGAAGAAAACTGTTACTGTTTCCTATAGTTGACCTCCATATGTGCACCATGGAATAAAACAGTCATTGCCTGATAAATCAGTGTAAAGAGCAAATCTGCATCTAACAGAAGACAGCCCATCATCCTGATAAAGTTTGGTACAGGCCAGTAGTGAGCAGACATGCAAATAAAAGAGTCACTAAGAATTTACATTATCAGATTATCGTGAAGGAAACTATCCTCTCTACATTTTACCGGGTTTCTAGAGATTCCCAAGTGATCAAACTTGTTCTTAATCTATATTCATTGAGAGACCGATTGCTTTGTATCACAATTTTTTAATTTAGTTGCAAATAAGAAATGTACAAGTTCAAGCCAGGGACAGTGGCGCTTCCTTATGAATTCATTACTCAGATGACCGAGTCAGGGGGATTGCTGGGAGTTGTAGGCCAGAGCAGGCAACACAAGGAGACCCTGTTTTGAAAGCCCAATAAATTTACAGATTCACAAGTTTGCTGGAATTTTTGCTTTGTACACCTATCAGAATAAGAGAAACCATTAAACTTATTTATTAACAACGAAGTCAGGTTATTATGTAAAGAATTTGGCAGGGTGTGGTAGAAGATGTCCGGAAGATGTGCAGGAGGAGAATCACTCATCTAAAGCAAGACCAACCTAGGCTACACCTACAATAGAGATGCTTTATTTGCATGTGCGAATCATCAAAAAATAAATAAAAAATACTCTATTTAAAAAAAAGAATTTACTGTCCATAACACCACCAAAAAGTTTTTTGAAAATAGAAAATCTGGCACTACCCCAGGTTTTTGGCTTGCTATCAGAGTTTATCACATGTATTTTGGGTTCGCCAAATTGTTTTCAAAGGGATTCTGCACATCTGCATGTAAGACACCCAGGGACCCTCCCCTTAGTCTCTTCCTATTGGTAACTAAAGATGCCAGCATCCAATGGCTGGGCAGGACAGCCAGCAGCAAGGCTTTGAGTATTTCCCAGGCTTGGGACACAGAGGAAGAAAAAGAAGGCCGTCTGCCATGCTGGGAGAGTGTGGGGAGAGGAGACACCATGCCTGAGAAGACTGCAGGACAGAGAGGATGGTCGCCATGGGAACGAGAGCGTGGCCCAAGAGGGTGGACAACTGAGTACAGGGCAGACAGGGCAGAACACAGAATTAATAAGTGATAGCTCAGGATGGGAGGTGGGGGAACTGCATGAGGTTAGAAATAGTGGCCCAGCTATTACACTGTACAAAGCACGTCACAATATAAAGGCTGAGTGTGTGTGCGTGTGTGTGTGTGTGTGTGTGTGTGTGTGTGTGTGTGTGTGGGCACTGTCATGGGTAGCAAAAATACTCGCTTCCAGGATTTATTTATTAAATATTACTGTTACAGCCTAGGATACATAATGAGTTCAAGGCCAGCCTGGGATACGTAGTGAAACCCTGCTGAGAAAAGAAGGAGGAAGGAAGAAAGGAGAAAGGGAGGTGGGGAGGGACGTAACAAAGGTCAAACCATAGGAGCAGGGCAGGTTTGGATTTGATCTCCTGGAGACCTGGTTGAAAGGCAAGACTAAAACACCTCTACAGCATACAGTACGTTGACATATCTGTGCTATCTCAAAGACACCCATTTTACACCGCATACAAGTCTGCCATGTGTCCCTGCAAGGAGACAGATCTGCTAAAGGGGAGCAGTCAGAGAGCAAGGTCACGGAGCATCCAAGAGGAACGGGCATGAAAGGTATTTCTTGTTGGAGAAGCTCATTCGTACAGCAATAAACTGCAGGCTCGGTGAAAGAGGTAGCGTGAGAGTCAGACTGGCACAGACTCTATTTTCTGGTGAGGAAGAAACTGTCCGTTACAAAAAGCAACTGGTCCAGGGGGCTGTGGATTTCCCTCCTTCAGTAGAAGGCTTGTCCAGCATAGGCAACAGTCAGGGTTAGGTCCCCAGTACCACGTAAACAGTGCTAGATGCTGCACGCCTACAATCTTAGCATCGTGGGGTAGAGCTAGGAGACACAGAGACAAAACCAGCCTGGGGTACATGAGATCTTTCCTCAGATAAAGCCTAAGGACGATTGATCCAGAAGAAGACATTAATGCTTTAAAAAAATCAACCCTTAAGTTAATGAGCACTTATCATTTAGACTGGGCTCGCCCTGTTGCAGTTTCTATAAACCATGGGCAGCTTTTCTATATGCATTGCTACTCGAACAGGACTTTATCTGAAGTAATTTGTTAACCTAAGAAAGAATCACATATTTATTTTTGTGTGCATGTGCCCATTTTGTGGGCACCCACAAGCCACAGCACTCACAAGGAGGTCTTAAGCCTCGGGCTTTTCCATCTGGCATTGCTTCAGTCCGGTTACAATGTGAGTGTTACCCAGGCTCAGTGTTCTAGGCTGTACTCACAGTACTTGGGAAGCTAAGGCAAGAGGATGGAAGCCGGGGGTTGGAAAGTTCCAGTGGTTAAGAGCACCTGAAGTTCTATTCTTCAGCATCTACACAGTGGTTAACTATTAACTCGAGTTTTGAGGGATCTGTTGCCCTCTTGTGGTTGCATCAAGTACTGCATAGACTCATTCTGCATAAACATAAACATGAAAAACAAACACGTACATGCATAAAACTAAATAAATAACGCTTTAAAAATGAAAAAAAAAAATTAAGAGGAAAAGTTTGAGACCAGCCTAGGCTGCATAATGATAGTTTCAAGCAACACACACACACACACACACACACACACACAAAACCCAGATGGATAAGGTACCAGGCATGGCGACACATGTCTTTAATCCCGGTTCTCAGGAGGAACACTCAAGATCTCTACTAGCTTGAAGCCACTTGAAGCCAGCTCTTTTACAGAGCACGTTCCAGGATAGCCAAGCTATACAGTGGTATCCTGTCTTAACAAAACAAAACCGTGTAAGTGGTATGACTGGTTAAGTACTTGCTGCCAAGGCCCCAGACACACATGGCCGACCTGCATACTTACACACATACATAAAGAACTAGGACTTTATCAATACCATATTATTGTTTCTCTAGTTCACATTACTTTCTGTCTAACTGCTTGCTTTCATATTATTGATTTCATTGTTTGTTTTGAGTTGGGTGTTGTTTGGTTGTTGTTGTTGTTGTTCTGGGTGTGTGTTGTTTTGTTTTGAAATAGGTATGTTCTATGTAGCCTTGCCAGTCCAGGAACTCGCTATGTAGACTAGGGTGGCTTCAACTCACAGAGATCTACCTGTCTCTGCCTCCCTTCTTGGATCCTTTAAGGGTATCAAAAGATTTCTTTCAGTTCCTTCTAGATGTCCTTTCAAGATTCAGATATTTCCAGGTATGGTGGCAAGTGCTTTTAAATCCCAGCACCCAGGAGGTGGAAGCAGACAGACCTGAGTTCAGGGCTGGTCTGATCTATATATAGATCAACTTCCAGGACACCAAAGGCTACACAGTAAGACCTGTTTGAATAATAAAAGTAAATATCAGGCTTCATTTTTCACTACTAATGGTTTTTTATATGTTTGAGTGTTTTGTCTGTACCGTTTGCCTTTCTGGCACTCTTGGAAGTGCCAAGAGGAGGGCATCAGATCCCCCAGAATTGGAGTTATGGTTGGTGTGAGCTACCATGTGGGTGATGGGAACCCAATGTGGCTCCTCTACAATAGCAGCAAATGTTCAAGCCATTTCTCCAACTCTAATTATTCCACTCTCTTTCCCTTCCACTAGGCGGCGGCGATGAAGTGATCCCTGAAGAACCCCAGGCTTTGACTTGGCCATCTCAGCATCTTGAGTTCCCTACTTCCAGATTGTGTCCCGAAGGACCTCTTGCAGCCCTTTGGGAACTAAATTACTTGAAATCAAGAAGATTTGTACAGGCTCTGCTCAGCCTTGAAAACCATTTACCCTCAAGTTTCTCCAACCGTTTCACAACCAACTTTCTACCCCGGTGAACTGGAATTTTAGAACGGGTCAGAATTCCACAGAAGGGTAGACTGCCCCACCTGCTGACCATGAAGATGGAAACTTACCCAGTGACCTCCAGGCTGTGAAGTAGCTTTTTGCTGCAGAGCTCTCCTTTGGCTTTTTTTTTTTTTTTTTTTTTTTTTTTTTTTTAATTTTACAGTCTGGGTTTGCTGTTTTGTTCTTTTACATCTAGGTATGTTGTAAGACAATAGATACTCTCCAGTAGGTCAGGGCGTGTCTCTGGGCAAAAGGGACGCAGCTGAGCACAGTCATCTTCTCATTCAGTTCCTTCTTTTTCTCAGTCCTTCCCTTCACCTGTTTTAGGAAACCGTGTCAGCTAAATACTCCACTCTAATGTCTTGGCAAGAATCGGCCCTTAATTTTAGCTATCTTAGACCCTTCCGGTTTGCCATGGTGACGTCATCTCTTTTTCACCACCTCATCTATGTCTTCAAAGGAACAACTCCGTGTTCTCTGAAAGGCCCAGAGAACAAAGATCCAATAATGCCTCTGTCTCCTTTTACGCTTGTCTTTTTCAATGAATTAATGAAAATGGCCGTTCTAGACCAAAGTAAGTTTCTAAATCAGCCTGCAGCCTTAATAGTCCTCCAGCTGCCCTCAAAATCAAACCTACTGTAGCAAGGCTCAGAGAAGGTCACCACGAGATTAAATGATTGCTTCCTTGGCGTGGCCAATTAGGGAAGCCACCTGCTGCTCTTCCTGCATAAAGAAGCAGAGAAAGAAAGAGGGGTATTGGGCATGCACACTTCCAATCTTCACCCACTTCCCTTGGAGCTGCCCACACCCGGGGTAGGCAGGACCAGCCGCAAGCTGGAATGGCCCACTTATGCGTGGGTACCGTGTCTGGTGTAAGCTGCAGAGCCTGCTATCTCTAACAGGTCAAGTGGGAGCATTGTGTCTTTGACGCTTGTCTGACAGAATTTATGACTGGGTTGAGATTAACTGCTTTTTCACCAAAATGTTAGGTGGTAGTTGTGGTTTGAATGTGAGTGTCCCCCATTCGCTCAAGTGTTTGGACGCTTTGTCCGCAGCTGAGACGCTATTGGGGAAGGTGGAGTCCGGAGAGGTTTGGATTACTAGGAGCAGCTCTTGAGGATTTGTACGCTAACCCATTTCATGCCCATACTCACTCCAGTTTCTTCTGTTTGTGGGAGAAAGGAGGGTGCGTAAAGGTCAGTGGACAGCTAATGAAAGTTGGTTCTTACCTTTCTCCTTTTGCTGTTGGTTCTTGTTTTGAGAAAGAGTCTGTCTGAAACTCATTATGTAGACCAGGCTGACCTCAGATCCTGAGATTGACCTGCGTCTGCACCCTGTTTCCCAACTTCGCTGGGATTATAGAAGTGTACCACACCTGGCTGCCTCCCACCATTTTTGGTTTGTTTGGTTGGTTGTTTGTTTTTTGAGACAGGATTTCTCTATGTAGCTCAGGCTGTCCTGAACTACCTTTGTAGACCAGGATGGCCTCTAAGTCAGATCAGCCTGCCTCTGTCCCCCAAGTACTGGGATTAAAGGTGGCTGTCACCTCCAGCTCTGCCTTCCATCTTTAAAAAAAAAAATTGTATTAATTTACATGTATATGTGTGGGGGCACATGCTTGACATGGCCCAGGTGTGGAGATCAGAGGACAGCTTGCAGGTGTGGGTACTTCCACCACATGGGTCCCAGGGATTGAAATCAGCTTGTCAGGTTTGACGGCAAGGGCTTTAAGCTGTTAAACCATTTTGCCAGTCCACCACCTGGACTGTGTGGGTTTTCGTTGTTTAGTTTATGTGTGTTATTTTGCCCACATGTATGTAGATATGTGCACCATGTGAATGCCCAGTACCTGCAGAGGCCAGAAGGAGTGAAAGCAGTTAGATCCCCTAGAATGGGGAGCCACTTTGTTTCTTGTGCCTCCATTTGAGTGCTGGGGTTGAACCCTCTACAGGAGCAGCAGTGCCCATAGCTGTTGAGCCGTCTCTCCAGTCTGTGCCCCCCCCACCACACCCTTGTCTTTTGAGGCAGGGTCTCTTGTTCCTTCTGTCGCACAGTGAATACTACAAGTTGGCAGACTCACAGGCTCTGGCCATTCCTCCGGTTTCCACTCCCATCCTACTGGGAGGTGGGATCATAAATGACAAGGCACTGTGCCTGGCAGTTGTCTGCAGGTGGAGGATTGAACTCAGGTGGTCTGGCTGGTAGTATAGGCACTTTTACCCATTGGGCCATATACCCACTCTGATGGGCATCTTTATTTTTTTAATAATTGTTTTTATAAACAAATTCTTTAAACTTTTTTTAATGTGCATGGGTGTTTTGCCTACGCATATGTCAGGGTGAAGGTGTCAGATGCTGGAGTTACAGACCGTTGTGAGCTGCCACATGAGTGCTGGAAACAGAACCCAGGTCCTGCCTGCATGTCTGTCTGTCTGTCTGAGGGTGTCAGATGCCCTGGCGCTGGAGTCAACAGGCTGTTGTGATCTGCCACATGGGTGTGGACAGTTGAACCTGTGTCTTCTGGAAGAGCAGTCCCTGGTACTCCCAACACTGAGCCCCCTCTCCAGCCATGATGGTAATTTTGTTTATAGATTTTTTGCTGTTTTGCTTCTTTGAGATATACATCACATTCTTCAGGCTGTCCTGGAAGTCACTATGTAACCAAAGCTGTCTTGAATTCATCCTCATCCTGCCTCTACCTCCCTAGTGATGTAAATGTCAAGATTCTAGATGACAAATAACTTTTTATTATTGCTTAACATTTTTACTTATTTTTTGAAGTAATGAAACATTGGGTAGACTGACCTTGTGGTTGGTCTAGAAGGTTCAGTCCCCATTCCTCTTGTCTCTGCCTCCCAAATCTGCAGTCCCAGAAATGCATCACTAAGCCTGGCTTATGGTGCTGAATTTTGTGTTTTGTTTTATTTGATGTTCTGTCAGATTTATTCATTTTATTTTATGTGTATAGGTGGTTTGCTTGAATGTATGTATGTGTACCTCAAGTGTGTCTGATGCCCCCAAATTCAGACTACCTGATGGTTGCTCAAAAACTTCCTTTCTGGGCAGTTCAAGTGACAAGAAGGGCAGGGGAAACTATCCATTAGAACTTTCCAGAACACATTGATGCAGGAGAGACAAACTTTATGCCCACACTCCATGGTCACTGGCATCTTGAAGAATTCCTTACAGACGGGACAGTGAGTCTCTTCTTGGAGATCAGCCAGCGCTGTAGCAAGCTCCACTGAGCCCTGAACAAAGGTTGTGGGAGAGGACATGCTGCTTCTGGGAGACCGGATCCCCTAGAAACAGAGTTATAGCTGGTTATAAGTCAACCTGTGAGTGCTAGGAACTGAACCGTGGTTCTCAGCAAGAAGAGCCAGTGCTCTAACCACTGGGCCATTTCACCAGCTTGTGTTGCTGATTTTGCTTTTGTTTTGATTTGTTTTGGTTTTGATTTTTTTTCTTTTTCTTTTTTTTTTTTTTTTTTTTTTTGAGACAGGGTTTCTTTGTGTAGCCTCAGCAATCCTAGAATTAGTTCACAGAGATCCTCCTGCCTCTGCCTCCTGAGGGCTGGCACCAAAGGTGTACACCACTACTTCCCAGCATGTGTGGTGGTGTGTTTTTGTTTTATAACTGATTTATGAGTTAAAGCTCTGTAGTAGAAATGCCCTATATCCCCCTGTGTTGAAATAGCATTAATCCCTGAATTTTTGCCCAGTGATCGTTTCACTGACCAATTTTTATTGACCTCTATTTAGTGCATGTGTGAATGTGTGTGCTCTCGAACAAGTATGTGTGCATAAGCATCACCACGGAGGTCAAAGGGCAGGCTTCAAGAGCTGGTTCCTTCTGTGATGTGGGTCTCAGGGGCTGAACTTGGTCCCATTTGCACAGGGTTCTTATGTGGGTGCTTTAATACACTGGTGATCACAAAGGCTGCTTCTTAAACGTTTGTCTCGAATTTCACCCACAGGAAGGATTTAGTTCCTTGGACGTGAGGCACCCTTCTTGAACAAGAAAATTTTACTTGACTCCGGGTCACTTATCTGGAGAAGCAACAGCCTTGGTTGACACGTTCTGATATAGGCTGTGGGTGCTGGATTCTGTCAGCCGGCTCTAGTGCTAAGGCACACAGGACTAAGCAAGTTTTTAGAGGCCACCATCAGCAAAGCAGTGAAGCTTATAGCTGGTCAGCCTTCCAGAGCTAAGGGAGTACTGGTGCTTGCTGGTTTTGAGCTACAGAGAGTCAGGCGTCCCAGAAGCAGCATGTCCTCTCCCACAACCTTAGTTCAGGGCTCAGTGGAGCTTGCTACAGGGCTGGCTGATCTCCAAGAAGAGACTCACTGTCCTGTCTGTGAGGAATTCTTCAAGATGCCAGTGACCATGGAGTGTGTGCATAAAGTCTGTCTCTCCTGCATCACAGTGTTCTGGAAAGATCTAAAGGGTGGTTTCCCCTGCCCTTCTGTCACTTGAACCATCCAGGAGGAAATCAAGATGGCTTGAGTAATCAGCCACCAGGTGAGTTGATAGAAATTGTCAAGCTGCCCTCCAAAAAAAAAAAAAAAAAAAAAAAAAAAACGAGCAGTCGGAAATGGCAAGAAGGACAGCTTTCGTGTGGGAAGCTACAACAGAAGCTTTCCTGTCCAGTGCCCAGCTTCCCCGAAAGTTACCTGAGTCACTCTGCTAGGCCCATTGAGAATGCCACCCTCTGCCATGGGAAGCAAAACAACTGGTACGTTAAGCTGTGGAGGGAGATGGTAGAGCCAGTCCAGAAAGCAATTGGCACCCAAAGGCGAAGATCGCTAGAACTGAGGAAAAGAGCAGAACGCAGAAGACAAGAAATGAAGTCTCGATACGAACATTTTAGATTGTTTCTCCAGAATGAACAGGAGAAGATTCTTAGGCAGCTACAAAGTGAAGCGATGGATGGGTTAGCCCAAGCAAACAAAGCCCTAGCGAAATTATCAGATTATGCCTCTTCGTTAAAGTGTCTGTTGAAAGAGCTGAATATCGAGTGTGCAAAGTCAGAACTGGCATTGCTGGCAACTGTTGAAGATACGTATGAGAAATTCAAACACTTACGAAGGCCTGAGATTGCCTTAGTCACACTGAAAAACGTATGACTACAAGTTGCCTCTACAGTGTTCTGACCTAGACAGAATTATCAAGCAATTTCAAGTTGATGTAATTCCGGATCCTGAAACAGCAAACTATAGGCTTACAGTCTCAAAGGATAAAAAATCTGTTCAGTATGGGACTAGGAGGAGGAGGGTATCCTATAGCACAAGAAGATTCTGCTTTTCCCCTGCTGTTCTAGGATCTGAGGGATACAGTTCTGATAGACAGTACTGGGAGGTCAATGTGGAACGCAAGCTTGAATGGATCCTGGGAGTCTGCAGAGAGTCTTTTCCCAGGAATAGGAGCGATGAGCGGCTCTTTGCGCGGGACGGATTATGGGGAGTTGGGCTAGACAATTTGGAAACTTATGTTGCTTTGGGCCACGTGAAAATCAGTCTTCTGCCAAAAGTAGCACCTCATAGGATTGGGATATTTTTAGACTCCGAAATGCATGAGGTTTGCTTTTACAATTTGAGTGACAAGTCCCTTTTGCACAGGTTTAGCGACTGTCCTAGTGATACATTTTGGCCTTACTTCTACACTGGATATGACTACATGCCTCTGAAGATCTGCACAGTTGCAGATCCTGAGCAACAAGACAGTGAATAGGGCGGGCGGTGGATAGAGCGGGCGGTGGACAGGGTGGGCGGTGGGTAGAGTGGACGGTGGACAGGGTAAGGCTGGGTAAGGTGGGCGGTGGACAGAGTGAGGCTGGGTAAGGTGGGCGGTGGACAGGGTGAGGCTGGGTAAGGTGGGCAGTGGACAGGGTGAGGCTGGGTAAGGTGGCCGGTGGACAGGGTGAGCGGTGGACAGGGCAGGCAGTGGACAGGACAGGCGGTGGACAGGGTGAGGCGTGGGTAAGGTGGGCGGTGGATAGAGTGGGCGGAGGACAGGGTGAGGCTGGGTAAGGTGGGCCGTGGGTAGAACAGTGGGGGTTTTTGTTTTGCTTTCCTTGGTTTTTCAGTTTTCACTATAACAATCACAATAGTTATTTTGTTTTAAATCTGCACCAGGAACAGCCAGTTTGATGAAACAATGTCCAGTAATGACACAGACTCACATCATTAAAGACAAAAATAAAACTTGAAGTGTTTTCGGTTTTTTTTTTTTTTTTTTTTTAATGTAAAAAGAAAAGCCTTTACAAATGGCAAACATGTATGCTTTATTTTTTAGGTCGGCACTTTGTTTTCCTTAAAGGTGTTGATCTATAGTCCAGACCGGTCCCGAACTTGTGACCCTCCTGTGTTTCTTCCAGGCACTGTATTTAGAGGTACCTGCTGGTATTTGTAGGTTAGGAACTTCCAACACTCGTTGGTTCACCTCACCATTTCTCACCAAAGTGTGCACCCAGTTTTCTGGGCCCCTCCTTCCTCCCTCCCCGCCCCTTTTTGAGAAAATATACTCCTATGTGGAGTAGGCGGGCCTTGGACATAGGGAGTTACTCCAGACTACCTAGTTTTCTGCAGCGCTGAGGACTGAGTTGGAGGTCTGTCTTATGTGACTGTACTGTGGACAAAAGGGAGCTCACACACCATTCATGCCAGCACTTTTCCTATTGCAGTGTGTGCGTGTGCACATGCGCGTGTGTGCCTGTGCGAGTGTTTACAGGTAGGAACTTTCCAGTGGCAGCTACTCCAGGAGCTAAAGAAGTATTGGAAGTTAAATACCAGCCAGGGTGACAGCAAGCCACCAAAGGGCTCTGTTGAAGTGGAGCATTGGTGGCAGACCCCTGGAATCTTAGCACTTGAGAGGCTGGGGCTACACAGTCTCAGAACTCTTACACCCCTAAAAACCAAAAAGCTGTTGTGATAATAGCCCATACTGTAAATGGAGTTTGGCCAGGAGTATACTTGCGCACTAGGTGTTCTTCCTTAGTATGGGTAAGGTCCCAGGTTCAATTCCCAGCAGCACAAACTATCTCTCCAAGAGTGGACGTCAAATGTTGAACGCTCTGTTTTAGTTTTGAAGGCTCTGCTTGATGGTGCAATGGTAGTGCCTAAGAAGGCCTTGGGCTAGAGGCCAGCACGGGCTCCACATAAGAACATGGTTTTATGTGTTCTTTTAAGATAGCATAATCGTGTGTGTAGGTGTATTGCCTGAATCTGTGGCTGCACACCATGGGCATGCAGTGCCTGAGGACTTCAGAATCGAGCTTTAGATGTCCTGGGAATGGACTTAAAGGTATTTTGAGCTTCTTTGTGTGGCTGGTAATTCCCCAAATCTTCTGAAAGAGCAACCATGTTCTCGCCAGACCTTGCCTGTTTTGTTTTCCTTTTTCTTTAAGACCCAGCTGGGGCTGGAGAAATGGCTCAGTTGCTCTTCCAGAGGTTCTGAGTTCAGTTCCCAGCAACCACATGGTGGCTCACAAACATCTGTAATGAGATCTGATGCCCTCTTCTGGTGTGTCTGAAGACAGCAACAGTGTACTTATATATGTTAAATCTTTAAAAAAAAAAAAACCAAAAACCGACTGACCTGCAACTTAGAGATTGTGTGTTACCACATGAAGCTCTGTCTTTATAAATAAATAAATAAATAAATAAATAAATAAATAAATAAATAAATAAATACCTGGAAATTGGAGAGGTGGCTCCAGGGTTAAGAACACTGGTGACTCTTACAGAAAACCAATACCCATTACCAGCACCCCATGGTGGCTCAAGACCATCTGAAACTTAAGTCCCAGGGATGCATTGCCTAATTAAACTGGGTGTCATGGACAGTGAGGCCCCAGAGTCAGCAGTGTCTACTCACTGAACCCCAGTCCTGGGCACAATGGAGAACTATAGAGTGTTCCCCAGAGCTCAGACTTAGGGTATCTCAGAGCTACAGGCATCTGTGTATCTCAGAGACACACACCTACCAGGAATTGGTGGTTCACTGGGCATGTCCGAGTCTGGTTCTGTTCTAGTATCCCAGAATAAAATGACACTTCTCTGAAACAGCTGGACACATAGCACCATCTCAGGCTGGTGGTGCTGATCATCTTTGTCTGCAGCCCCTGGCTTCTAACCTGAAGCCTAGCTCCAGGCTGAGAAAACTGAAGCTCAGCATTCCAGGGTCCTAGTTCACACTAGGGCTCAGAGTTAAAAGTCTTGGGAGGGGGGCTCAGGGGGTCCCACTGCCTCCCCTTGAGTGGTTATGATGTTCAAGATAAGACACCTGGAAGAAGTTATGGATAGAGTTTAGACTTAGAGCATTTGCCTGTCATTTGTGAAACCTTGGATGTCATTTCCAGCACAAGCAGTTTGGAGTCATAAGTTGTATTTTATGTTCAGTAACCACTACTAGAGAGGAGACACCATGTTTAAATTTGTGCACGCTTACTGTAAGCAAGTCAGTTGTAGAGATATACAGCCAAGAAGTGTTTCTGAAAGATTATGTGTATTTATGGGAATGTCAGTGGTAGTCAGGTGGCAGGTGGCAGGTGGCAGGCAGAAACCAGAAGAGGGCAGTACTGGGACATCCTCTCCCATTCCTTCTTCTCTGAGGTTGCTCCGTCTGAACCTGGAACTTGGATTATGTATCCTCCTGTCTGTCCAGTTTGGACCAGTGTGCCAGGTGTCTGTAGGCAGAACACATGGTGTGATGATTTGAATATCCCAGGGAGTGCCATTATTAGAAGGTGTGGCCTTGTTGGAGGAAGTGTGTCACTCTGGGGGTGGGCTTGGAGACACCCCTCCTAGCTGCCTGAGGATGCTCAGTCTGTTCCTGGCTTCCTTTGGATGAAGATGTAGAACTTTCAGCTCCTCCTGCATTATGTCTGCCTGGACACTGCCATGCTCTTGCCTTGATGATAACGGACTGAACCTCTGAACCTGTGAGCCAGCCCCATTTAAACGTTGTCATTTATAAGACTTGCCTTGGTCAAGGTATCTGTTCACAGCAATAAAACCTAAAACCCTAACTAAGACAACATGGTTTGTTATATATGTTATAGGTGTTTAGCTTTGGTTTTCATCACTGCCCAGAAAGTACAATTAACCACTGAACTATCGAACCAGTCTGGGCTTTTTTTTTTTTTTTTAAGACAGTATTTCACTATGCAGCCTTGGCTGACCTGGAATTTATTATGTAGACCAGGCTGACTTCCAACCTATGGATCCACACGCTTCTGCTTGGTTTTACGGTCTTTTTTAAAAACCTTTAACATCGAGCCTTTCCTTTTGTGAGTATGGGAACAAAGGTCTATTCACCACAGACAGACCAAAGAAGATTTCATCCAAATCTTGGTGAACCAAGAAACACAAATGGAATTACATACAGGCATGTGGGTAAAAGTATGCCTATTGGAACACCCACAAGTAATAGATGAAGAAAATTTCAACTGTCCAGCAATTCTTTAGCCTCTTATAAAGTTTCGTCCATGACCAAAGGGTAAAGGGATCCATCTTGTGCAGGTCTTCTGAGAGTCATTATAGCTGCTGAGCATCTGTGTAATATATAGCCAAACCTGACACTGAATTTCTTTTACTCCTGCTTCTTACCTCCCAAGTGCTGGGAGTATAGGAAGGTACCACAAAACAGTGCCTTTTAAACATAGGTTATACATATTTCAGTAAATTCAGGTTTCCAATAGAATAAAAACACTACCCTTGTTCTAGTCTGCTTCTACATGTAAATCTAGTTCCCTCCATTCTATTTTGGTGGTAACTTGATATATATCACAGGTTGCCCTCACCATCTTGTTCCAAAACCAGAGTCAGTATTATGAAAATTACAATTCTTTCCTATGGGCATGAAGAGTTCAAGATCCTGAGACAGGCCTGGAGCGAACCACTTCACTGGACCCTGAGTAACTCTCTCTATGGCCCTGAGTATCAGGACCTTTGCTGTCAGAGGCACAGAATCAGCAGAAGGGACCTAGTGATCATGTGCTTTTAAAAATAGACATAGGCAGGGGCGGTGGCACACAGCATTCACCCTGGTACTCAGTACTGGAGAGGCAGAACCAGGGGTTCCGTAGGTTCCAGGCTGCCCAGAGCTATATAGACTTTGTATTAAAGAGACTGAGAGAGACAAAGAGAAAGATGGAAAGAGAGACAAAGAGAGACAGAGACAGAGATTAAAGTAGGTAAAGACATACCTCTACTCCAGAGTGAGTTTAAGTTCAAGGCCGGCCTGCTGACTTGGTGAGAACCTAATAGATCGGAGATGTTGATCAGTGTAGAGAACTGGACTAGCAGAAGTAAGGTGCTAAGAGGGAGACACGAGAAGGAAGCGGGAGAAGGAGATGAGGGAGGAAGGGAAGGAGGTGAGGGAGGGAGGGAGGGAGGAGGAAAGGAAGAAGAAAATAAGACCCCAGACAACCTGGGAGTAAAGCACCTCCAGAGGGAGGACTACTGAGAGGGAAGTAAGCTTTCTCACACGAGGACAGGTACCAAAAGCTGGGTATGATGGTGCCTGATTGTGACCACAGCACTTGAGAGGCAGAGACGGAGGGATCAAGATTTGGGCTACACAGTGATTTCCAGGTCACTTTGATCCACAGTATAAGACATCATGTCAAACAAACAGACAGACAGACAACCCCCTCCTGGAGGTCAGAGAATGCTTCTGCACCGGAGAACACCTGGGAAGCAGGTCTCCCACAGCTACAGATTCCGGAATACTGAGGCTGCAGGAGACCCGTGAGCCTCACGCCAGAGCCAGGGGGCTCCCAGAACTCCACCTTTCAGCCCAGCTGTGCCAGCAAGTCATCCCACCGGTATTCTTTGATCTTTCACTTTCTGTTGTTCACTTTCAGCTCTTGCAATACATCTCACGGTGGCTTTCCTCTGGTGTATTGTGTTAAAATAGACATTTTAAGTCTATTTCTTCATCTAATTCACTGTAAAGCATTCTTTACCTTCAATCGAATCTCATATACCTCCCCCCTCTTATTCCTGTCTTTTCCCTTTCAACCTTTCCCCCTCCCCTTTACTTAACTATAGCCTTCCATGACTTTAACAAGCCTTTTTTTTTTTTTTTTTAAGTTTAAAGGTCTATTTATTCATTTTATGTATGTAAGTACACTGTCACTGCCCAGAAGAGGGCATGGATCCCATTGCAGATGGTTGTGAGCCACCATGTGCTTGCTGGGAATTGAACGCAGAACCTTTGAAAGAGCAGCCAGTACTCTTAACTGCTGAGCCACCTCTCCAGCCCTGACATTAACAATCAAAATCACAGCCACCAAATCCACACTGGGTCAGCTTTCCCTGCTTAACTACATTTGACAGTTTCTTTCTTTTATTTTCTTCAGTCGATCTAATACTCAATCTGTACCCTTCCTCATCCTATACCCTTCCTATGTCAATCCTAGAGATCCAAGGAGAGAGACCCAAATCATCATGGCCCTATTAATTGAAGAAAGCAATTGGTTAAAGCATGCTTTTTATTATTATTATTATTCCTGTACACAATCTGTGTCTCTCTTTAAAAGTGGGGTTCTAGAGGTCAGCATCTGAGGTAAGGAAGACAAGGTTTCTATAGCTCAGGGGTAGGGAGTTTCCAGATGGAGGAACTGGAGAGTAACATGGGGGTGTTACAGCAGCAGGACATAAACCTAACACGCTATTCATAACAGATTTATTTATTTATTATATGTAAGTATACTGTCACTGTCTTCAGACACACCAGAAGAGGGCATCAGATCACATTACAGATAGTTGTGAACCACCATGTGGTTGCTGGGAATTGAACTCAGGACCTCTGGAAGAGCAGCCGGTGCTCTTAACCACTGAGCCATCGCTCCAGCCCCAGATTATTTCTTATTAAATTGACTTACTTGCCCGTATCTGCACACCAGGGCCACATCCTGCTTGTGGAGGTCAGAAGACAACTTCCGCTGTTTCCACTGGGCCCTGGCATCCAAGTCCTGTCATCAGGTTTAGCAGCCAGCACCTTATCCATCAAACTATCTTGCTTTGTCCTTACTGGTTTTTGTTTTGTTTTGTTTTTAAGGATTTTTTTTTTCAGTTATGTGCATGAGTGAGTGCAAGAGCCTATGGAGACCATAAGAGGACATTGGATCCCTGGATCTGGAGTTACAGTTGGCTGTGAGCAACCTATGTGGGTTCCAGGAACCAAACCCGTGTCTTCTGCAAGCGTTCCTAACCATGGAACTCTCTCCCTCTTGCTCCTGTGTTCGGTTTATTTTATTTTATTTTAGTGTGTGGGCCAGTGTGTGCATATGGACATGTGAATGCTATGGCCTACATGGGGTCAGAGGACAGCCAGGGAGTGACAGTCCCAATCTCCCACTTGGTTTGAGACACTATCTCATTGCAACTGAGTAAACCAGTCGTGGAGCTGCCTCCTACATCCGTTAGCAATCAAGAAAATGCCCAGATCAACTCCTTAACGAGGACTCCTATTCCCCAGGGGTCTTTCCTTTGTCTAAAGACAACCATCCATGATGGGGCCTCTCTTTGGATGTGAGGCTCTGCTACGTTCTCTACATTTTAAGAGCTTCTAGCTGCCATCCTGTGGTATCTCTTTTGGATAAGAACCGGCACTTTTCAATCCAGCAGAGTGCCAGAGGCTCCCTTCAAATCGTTACAAGGCTGATTCTGGACATGACTCAACCCACATCCTCTACAGCTGCAGACCCAGCTGCTACCCGGCTTGATTTTTTTTTTTTTAATTGATGCTTTATTTATTTGGATTTTATTGTATTTATGTGTGTACATATGAGTGTATGCAGATGCCCTAGGAGTTCAGAAGAGGATGTTAGATTCCTAGGAACCCAAGTTAGAGCTGCAGTTGGAGCTACGTGTCATGGGCGTGAGAAACTGACTTCTGGTTTCTCTGGAAGAGCAGCCAACACTCTTAACAATTCCTGCTCTTCCTGACCGAGTAGCAAATATACTTAGCCAACAGGGCCATCTCTCCAGGCACAAAGTGTTTTATTGTTAATTAACATGTAGGAATTGCATACTGTAATTTATAGTATGCAATATGACATTTCAAATTTAATACGTAATGATTAGATCTGCGTAAGGCATGTCTGGTTTGGGGGGAGCGTTTTGCTTTGTTTTTGGTTTGCTTTTGTTTTTCTCTGCTAGGGATTAAAACCAGAGCTTCACACCTTCACGCTCATGTGTACTGAGTGCCCTTGGAAGTCAGAGAAGCTTGTTGAATCCCTTGGAACTGGAGTTACAGATGGCTATAGGTCGCCATGCAGGCGCCTGAGCTTCAGAATTATTTCAAGGCCAGACTCATAAGTCTAACTTTTTAAAAAACGTTGCTACTGTGTGTGTGCAAGATGTGTGTATGTGTGTGTGTGTGTGTGTGTGTGCATATAATGATGCTTGCAGAGGTCCAAAGGCAATTGTTTTGTTGTTAATGCCTGCCTGCCTGCCTGCCTGCCTGCCTGCCTCCCTCCTACAGGTAAACTGGGGGTGCCATAGAAAGGGCTGATGGAAACATAAAAAGTGCAGAAAGTGTCGTCAGGGTGTAGATAGTGAGCTGTCTGGTCTCTTTAGACTCTAGCGCAGTTTTTAAGGGCAGCAGAGGTGTGCGGGGGATTGGGGGCGGGTGGGGGATGGAACAGAATCAAGTCCAGTATGGTGGTGCACGCCTTTAATTCCACCACTTGGGAGGCTGAGACCGGTGGATCTCTAGGAGCTGGAGGCCAACATGGTCTACAACGTGAGACCTGCTTTCAAAATTAATCAGTCAATTAAGGCATGATCACCTGTGGTTGTTCATGCAGCCAGCAGACCAGATTCCAACTCCTCTAGAGGCTCAGGCAGGAAGATCCAAAATTTAAGGTTTGACTGAATTATTAGTAATGAATTCAAGGCCAGCTTGTACAAAACCAAAGCCAAATCACCTGATTATTGTGTCCGTGTGAGATGTGTGGGAACAGGTGTGTGTATCATGGTCGTTGTGGGGGCAGAAAGACAACTGTGTGGAGTCTCTCTTTACAGCTTTTAGCTGGGTCTTGGAGATTGAATTCAGGTGGTCCAGTGTATGGTGTGGCTGCAAACACCCTTACTCGCTGAGTCATCTCGTGGGCCCCACCTATCTAATTTTTTTTCTTTTATTGGATATTTTTATATTTACATTTCAAATGTTGTCCCCTTACCCTGTTTCCACTCCAGAAACACCCTATCCCATACCCCCTTGCCCTACTTCTATGAGGGTGCTCCCCCACCCAACCATCTGCTTTCTCCCACTCGTCTCCCAGCCCTGGCATTCCCAAACACTGGGGCATCTAGCCTTGGCATGACCAAGGACCTCTCCTCCCACTGATGCCTGACAAGGTCATTCTATGCTACATAGGCAGGTGGAGCCATGGGTCCCTCCATGCGTTCTCTTTGCATAGTGGTTTAGTCCCTGGGAGTTCTGGTTGGTTGATATTGTTATTCTTAGAGAGTTACAAACTCCTTCAGTCCTTTCTCTAACTCCTCCATTGGAGACCCTGTTCTCAGTCCAATGGTTGGCTTCGAGCATCTGCCTCTGTATTTGCCAGGCTGTGGCAGAGCATCTCAGGATACAGCTATATCAGGCTGTGTCAGCAAGCACTTCTTGGCATCAGCAATATTGTCTGGGTTTGGTGGCTGTATACGTGATGGATCCCCAGGTGAGGCAGTCTCTGGATGGTCTTTGCTTCAGTCTCTGCTCCACACTTTGTCTCTGTATTTCCTTCTGTGAATATTTTGTTCCCTTCTCCAAGTGTACTCATTGGTTGGTGTTTTAGTCCTTGGGAACACAGGGGGAGTTGGTTGGTTGGTAATGTTGTTCTTCCTATGGAGTTGAAAACCCTTTCAACTCCTTCTGTCCTTTCTCTAGCTCTTTCATTGGGGTCCCTGTGCTCCGTCCTATGGTTAGCTGCAAGCATCCTCCTCTGTATCAGGATGACTCTGGCAGAGCATCTGAGGAGGCATCCATATCAGGCTCCTACCCTTAAGCAATTTTTGGCATCAGCAATAGTTCATGGGTATGATGGCCGCATATGTGATGAATCCCCAGGTAAGGCAGTCTCTGGATAATCTTTTCTCCAATCCTGACTTCTCTATTTGTCCCTGTATTTCCTTCTCTGAGTGTTTTGTTCTCCCTTCTAAGAAGGGCCAAAACATCCACATTCTGGCTTTCCTTCATTTGAGCTTCATAAGGTCTGTGAATTGTTTCTTTGGTATTCCAAGCTTCTTGGCCTAGTATCTGCTTATCAGTGAATGCATACCATGTGTGTTCTTTTGTGACTGGGTTACCTCATTCAATAGCTTCTAGTTCCATCCATTTGCCTAAAAATTTCATGAAGTCATTGTTTTTAATAGCTGAGTAGTACTCCTTTGTGTAAATGTATCACATTTTCTATATCCACATCTCTGTTAAAGGACGTCTGTGTTCTTCCCAGCTTCTGGCTATTATTAATAAGGCCGCTATGAACATGGTGGAACATGTGTACTTGTTATATGTTGGAGCATCTTTTGTGCATATGCCCAGGAGTGGTATAGCTGAGTCCTTGGTTAGCACTATGTCCAATTTTCTGAGGAAACACCAGACTGATTTCCAGAGTGGTTGTACCACCTTACAACCCCACCAACAGTGGAGAAGTGTTCCTCTTTCTCCACATCCTCACCAGTATCTGCTGTCACCTGAGTTTTTGATCTTAGCCATTCTGACTGGTGTGAGGTTGAATCTCAGGGTTGTTTTGATTTGAATTTTCCTAATGACTAAGGATGTTGAACATTTCTTTAGGTGCTTCTCAACCATTTGGTATTCCTCAGTTGAGAACTCTTTGTCTAGCTCTGTACCCCATTTGAAAATAGGATTATTTGATTATCTGGAGTCTAACTTCTTGAGTTCTTTGTGTATATTGGATATTTGCCCTCTGTTTGTTAGTTGCCATTTTGTCTTTTTGACAGTGTCCTTTGACTTACAGAAGCTTTGCAATTTCATGAGGTCCCATTTGTTCATTCTTGATCTTAGGGCATAAGCCATTGGTGTTCTGTTCAGGAATTTTTCCCTGGGCCTATGTGGTCTAAGCTCTTCCCCACTTTCTCTTCTATTAGTTTCAGTGTACCTGGTTTTATGTGGAGGTCTTTGATCTACTTAGAATTGAGCTTAGTACAAGGAGATAAAAATGGATCAATTTACATTTTTCTGCATGCTGACTGCCAGTTGAACCAGCACAATTTGTAGAAGAGGCTGTCCTTTTTCCATCGAATGTTTTTAGCTCCTTGTAAAAGATCAAATGACCATAGGTGTAGGTTCATTTCTGGTCTTCAATTTTATTTCATTAATCTACCTCCTGTCTCTGTACTAATACCGTGCAGTTTTTATCACAATTGATCTGTAATAGAGCTTGAGGTTAGGGATGGTGATTCCATTAGAAGTTCTTTTATTTTTTGTTATTCCAAATGAATTTGCAAATTGCTTTTTCTTCCTTTTTTTTCAAAAATTGAATAAGTATTTATTGTTCCAGAAGGTATGTTGCTTTTTATACATATTTAATAAACGATACAGGATTGTACACATGTTCATCATCTTGCTCCCCCCCAGCCTCCCACACCAGTATACATGTTCATCATCTTGCTCACCCCCCCCCAGCCTCCCACACCACCCAGAGGATTTGCTTATTGCACTATGCCGTTCCTTCTTCAGAATCCTGCACACAAACAGGATAGATGGCTTAAAAATAATCTACACAGGGAAAAGAAACAAGGGAGAGGTTGGACAGCAGGAAGGAAGGAGAGACGGGCTGGGACTGAGACATGCATCCACTCATTCAGGCAGGCCAGGGATGGCTGGTGGAATCAGCATCCTGACTGGCCTTCAACCTCTGCAAGGCACCAGGAGTCTGGGTTTGTCATTTAAAGGTTTTCTTTCATACACAATGATCCCAAGAGGAGGAGGAAAAAGAAACCCTTTGTCCCATGAGGAAGGGTGAATCATGTGAAGGAAAAAAACAAAACCAAACACCCAATCAGCTGTGTGGCAAGCCCCTGTCTTCTTTGCCATCCTGTCCCCAGAACAGTTAAAAACAGGACACTTGGCAGAGTACTTTGACTTCGAGTGCAGGTGCCAGCTGGTAAGATGGTAGAAAAGACTCTGATAGAGTGTAAGAGTAATTCTCCTGTCTCTCGATTTGAGATAAAAAGAAACAGGGTGGAGAAGACAGGCTAAAGGAAGCCACAGGAAGGTATTCCTGGTAAAAACATAGCTGCACCCTTTGAGTTCCGCCCTTGATTTACAGCAACTGGGGTGGTAGGGTTGTGAGGGCGCACAAAGGTGAGAAAGCTCGTGTCTTAGATTAACCAAGAGTATCCTGGTTCTGAAACAGCCGCAGAGCCCAGTTTTTAGCCGATCTGTAAACCTTACATCTCTCTCGTTTGATAACAGTCTAGCACTGGCCTTTAGATCCGTGGCGTGCAGGAAGTGGGGATCGTCAATAGGGTCAGTATTAAAGGAAGGAATCTTTTCCTAATCTCAAGACTAATTAGTAAAAAACCAAACCAAAACAAAAGAACCCCAAAATACAACAAAACCCTCATGCAGACTTGCCAGTGACTTCCAGACACTGATTCAGAGCCCGGGGAGACAGACGTGAGATCTCATTAAGAGATAATCAATCACAAATTAATTCCAATGATTACGTGGCCGAAAGCAGTGTAACCAACCAGCATCCATAAGTAGGTAGGTGGTCAGAAAAAGGGGTGCAGGATGAAGATATCTCAGTAACTTTGCAGAGACCGGGTCCAGCTTAAAATGAAAGCTAATCGCACCAGCTCAGGCTCTGCCAATCACGTATCAGAAGATTTGATTTTCTTTGATGCTTATTTATTTCTATGTGAAATAAAACTTTAAATTAAAAACAAAAACAAAAAAAAAAATCTAGAGCTGAGTGGGGTGCTGGCGTGTTAGTGTGTTGCAGACCCTGCAAAGAGGCCAGAAGCAAACACCCCGGCATCCTCCCCGCAGCTGCGACCTCGCCATTCTCATCCAGAATCAGAGATGCTTAAGACATGATTTGCTAAGCCCTTTGCACTTGGATTCCAAGGTGTCTGATCCTCAGCGCTTCAGATCCCTTTTTTCCCCTAAGATCCTTTTTGTGTTTTGTTTTTAGAATTAAAGATAAAACCCTCTACCCCACACGGCCCCAGCTGCCCTCGGCCATGCTTAATACAAAGGTGTGAGTCACAAACAGACGCGCTCTGGCGGGTTCGCACTTCCTTTTCTCCGATCAGTGATCTGCCGGAGGGGCAGATGTACTTGTCATGGGTCCCTCAGTCTCTTAAGGTCCATTTCTGCCTGAGCAATTGCATCCTTGAGTTGGTTGTATTTCTCTAGGTCAAAATGTGACTTTTTGGCTCCTTTATGGAATAATAATAAGTGTTGTCTGTCTCTGGCTTCTGGATAAACCTATTCCTGGCATGTCGTTACAAAATACGGGTACACGGCGATGGTGCTCCCATACGTGATGAAGTAGGTGACTGGCTCCATGATGTCCCAGGAGTATTCCCACCAGGTAAGCCGGGCCAAAATGCCGAACTGCGTGGCCATGTAGGCAAGGCCCCCCATAGCCCCAGAGTTGTCCTCTACTCTGCTTTCCTGCTGATTTCAATCCGTACCTTGGGGGGGGGGAGGGGCAGCTGCTGCTTGAGGTCCTCCAACCTCGCCACAAGCTCCCGCTCCTTACTAAGCTGATGCTGCTCCATGCACAGTGTGATGTACAGCTGCTGGACCAGGGTCTTCGCATCGTTCAGCGTGGCTGCGTTTTCATGGCTCAGGAGGTCTCTCTTTGGTGGCCGTACGTGGTAGGTTAGGTCATTAATGACAAGTTTCAAGTCATCCAGGAGCAGGAGGTCTATCCCTGTAGAGGCAGCAACTCGAGCGCCATCTGGCGAGCAGATCGCAACCGGGTCGATTCCCCAATCCTCTTGAAGTTGTAAAAACACGCCGACTGAGTCTGAGATAGGCTTGAGAGTGAATTGGCAGCGTTCGCGCCGACAAGGCAGCCTCACAGATATCCCCGCTAACCCATTCTGATAAACCGCCGTCAGGTCATCAGAGGGCACAACTGTACTGCAATATGCAGCCCCCACGCTCCGCCAGGAAGCCGGCCTCTGGTGTGCCCTCTGGTGCTGCTGGTGCGGCCCGTGGCGACTGATGCCCAGCCCGGGAAAGCAGCCGGCAGTCAGGGCTCCGCAGCCCCATGCACCCCTGCCGCCGCCCCAGGAGCAGAGCAGCAAGAGGAGGAGAGATCTACCTGCGGCCGCCATCTCTCAACTGCCAAATTGATTTTTCTAAGTCTGTGAAGAATTGAGTTGGAATTTTAATGGGGCTTACACTGGATCTGTCCATTGCTTTTGGCAAGATGGCCATTTTTACTATATTAATCCTTCCAATCCATGAGCATGGGAGGTCTTTCCATCTCTGAGATCTTCAAATTCTTCAAAGACTTGAACTTCTTGTCATATAGATTCTTCACTTGCTTCATTAGGGTTATGCCAAGGTATTTTATATTATTTGGGACTATTGTGAAGGGTGTCAGTTCCTTAATTTCTTTCTCAGTCTGTTTATCCTTTGAGTAGAGGAAGGCTACTGATTTGTATGAGTAAACTTTATATCCAGACACTTTGCTAAAGTTGTTTATCAGCTCTAGAAGATCTCTGGTGGAATTTTTGGGGTCACTATCATATCATCTGCAAGTAATGATTTTTTTTTTTTTTTTGACTTCTTCCTTTCAATTTTGTATCCCTTTGACCTCCGTTTGCTGTCTAATGGCTCTGGCTAAGACTTAAATTACTTTATTGAATAGGTAGGGAGAAAGTGGGCAGCCTAGTCTATTCCTTGGATTTAGTGGGATTGCTTCAAGTTTCTCTTCATTTAGTTTGATGTTGGCTATTGGTTTGCTGTATATTGCTTTTACTATGTTTGGGTATGGGCCTTGGATTCCTGATCTTTCCAAGTCTTTTAACATGAAGGGGGTAGTGAATTTTGTCAAATGCTTTTTCAGCATCTAATGAGATGATCATGTTTTTTTTTTCCCTTTGAGTTTGTTTATATAGTGGATTATGTTGATAGATTTCCATATTTTAAACCACCCCTACATGCCGGGGTTGAAGCCTACTTGACCATGGTGAATGATTGTTTTAATGTGTTCTTGGATTTCATTTGCAAGAATTTTATTGAGTATTTTTGCATCGATGTTCATGAGGGAAATTGGTCTGAAGTTCTCTTTCTTTGTAGGGTCTTTGTGTGGGTTAGGTCTAAATTTAACTGTGGCTTCAAAGAATGAATTGGGTAGTGTTTGTTTTGTTTCTATTTTGTGGAATATTTTGAAGAATATTGGTATTAGGTCTTCTTAGAAGGTCTGATATAATTCTACACTAAACCTGTCTAGTCCTGTGCTTCTTTTGGTTGGGAAACTTTTGATGACTGGGTCTATTTCTTTAGGGGTTACTGGACTGTTTAGATGGTTTATCTGATCCTGATTTAAATTTGGTACCTGGTATCTGTCTAGAAAATTGTCCATTTCATCCAGATTTGTCCACTTTTGTAGAGTATAGGCTTTTGTATTATGATCTAATATATTTTTTAATTTCTTCAGTTTCTGTTGTTATGTCTCCCTTTTCATTTCTGATTTTGTTAATATGAATAGTGTCCCTGTGCTCTCTGGTTATTCTGGATAAGGGTTTATCTATCTTGTTGATTTTCTCAAAGAACCAGCTTCTGGTTTTGTTCATTCTTTGTATGGTTCTTTTTGTTTCTATTTGATCGATTTCTGCTCTGAGTTTGATTATTTCCTACAGTCTACTCCTCTTGGGTGTATCTGCTTCTATTTGTTCTAGAGCTTTCAACTGTGCTGTCAAGCTGCTAATGTATGTAAGCTGAAACTCTCTCCAGTTTCTTTATAGAGGCACTTGGAGCTATGAGTTTTCCTCTTAGCACTGCTTTCATTGTATCCCATAAGTTTGGGTGTGTCGTGCTTTCATTTTCATTAAATTCTAAAAAGTCTTTATTTCTTCCTTGACCAAGTTATCCTTGAGTACAGCATTGTTCAGCTTCCATGTGTATGTGGGCTTTCTGTTGTCTTTGTTGTTATTGAAGACCAGCCTTAGTCCATGGTGATGTATTAGGATGCATGGGAGTATTTCAATCATTTGGTGTCTGTTGAGACCTGTTATGTGACAGACTATATGGTCAATTTTGGAGAAGGTGCCATGAGATGCTTAGAATAAGGTATATTCTTTTTCTTTAGGATGAAGTGTTCTATAGATATCTGTTAGATCCATTTCTTTCATAACTTCTGTTAGTTTCACTATGTCTATGTTTAGTTTATGATTCCATGATCTGTCCATTGATGATAGTGGGGTTTTGAAGTCTCCCACTATATTTGTGTGTGGTGCAATGTGTGTAATGTGTGGTTTGAGGTTTAGTAAGATTTCTTTTATGAATGTGGGTGCCTTTGCATTTAGATAATAGATATTCAGAATTCATGATGAATTGAGATTTCATCTTGGTGGATAATTCCATTGAGGACTATGTTATCCTTTTTGATAACTTTTGGTTGAAAGTTGATTTTATTTGATATTAGAATGGCTATTCCATCTTGTTTCTTGGTACCATTTGCTTGGAAAATTTTTTTCCCAATATTTTATTCTATTTTTAGAGCACATTAAATATTTTATTTTATTTTAATTGAACAACTTTATTTTAAAAAACAAAGATAAATATATGGGTTTTAAAAGCAATTTTGCATAAAAGTATATGAATACATTTTTGTCAGTACTTGATTTTTTAAAGGTTTGATAGTATGCATTAAAATCTTACTAGTTACAGTGAGCATAAAGTACATGTAAAACAAGATGTAACCTGGAAATAGTCAAAGTTTTCTTGGTGTGTAAAGATTAAGCATAATGATTTTTCTTTTCTTTTCTTTTTTTTTTTTTTTGGCCTTTGTTTTTCTTGAACTTCATAGAGTCTGTGAGTTGTTTCTGGGGTGATCAGAGTTTTCTAAGGTTAGTATCCAATTATCTGTGACTGCATATTATATCTGTTCTTTTGTGACTGAGTTACCTCACTCAGGATGATATTCTCTGGATGCATCCATTTTCTTAAGAATTTCATAAAGTCATTGTTTCTGAGAGCTGAGTAATACTCCATTGTGTAAATATACCACAATTTCTGTATCCATTCATCTACTGAAGAACATCTGGGTTCTTTCCAGCTTCTGGCTATTATAAATAGGGCTGCTATGAACATTGTGGTGCATGTGTCTTTGTTGTACGTTGGAGCTACTTTAGGTTATATGCCCAGAAGTGGAATAACTGGGTCTTCATGTAGGACTATGTCCAATTTTCTGAGGAACCACCAGACTGATATCCAGAGTGGTTGTGCCAGTTTACAACCCCACCAACAGTGGAGAAGTGTTCCTCTTTCTCCACATCCTCGCCAGCATCTGCTGTCATCTGAATTTTTAATCTTAGCCATTCTGACTGATGTGAGGTGGAATCTCAGGGTTGTTCTGATGTGCATTTCCCTGATGACTAAGAATGTCCAGCACTTCCTTAGATGCTTCTCAGTCATTCGATATTCTTCAATTGAGAACTTTTTGTTTAGCTCTGTACTCCATTTTTAATAGGGTTGTTTGATTCCCTGGTGTCTAACTTCTTGAGTTTTTGTGTACCTTGGATATTAGGCCTTTATCACATGTGGGGTTAATAAAGATCTTTTCCCGATCTGTTGGCTGCCAATTTGTTTTCATGACAGTGTCCTTAGCCTGACAGAAACTTGCAATCTCATTAAGTCCCATTTGTTAATCTTTGACCTTAGAGCAAGAGCCATTGGTTTTCTGTTCAGGAAATTTTCTCCTGTGTCTATGTGTTCTAAGGTTTTCCCTACATTCTCCTCTAATAGTTTCAGTGTACCTGGTTTAATGTGGAGATCTTTGATCCACTTACACTTGAGCTTTATACAAGGAGATAAGAAAGGGTCTATTTTCTTTCTTCTGCATGCTGAGTGCCAGTTGGACCAACACAACTTGTTGAAGAGGCTGTCCTTTTTCCATTGAATGTTTACAGCTCCTTTGTCAAAAATCAGGTGACCATATACGTGAGGGCTCATTTCTGGATCTTCTATTCGATTCCATTGATCCACGTGCCTGTCTCTGTACCAGTACCATGCAGTTTTTAACACGATTGCCTTGTAATATAGCTTGGGGTCAGGGATGATGATTCCCACAGATGTTTTCTTGTTGTTTAGGATAGATTTTGCTACTCTAGGTCTTTTGTTATTCCAGATGAAATTGCACATTGATCTTTCCAACTCTATGAAGAATTGGGTTGGAATTTTGATGGGGATTGCACTGAATCTGTAGATTGCTTTGGTAAGATGCCCATTTTTACAATGTTGATCCTCCCAATCCATGAGCATGGGAGATCGTTGCATTTTCTGATATCTTCCTTAATTTCCTTCTCCAGAGATTTGAAGTTCTTGTCATACAGGTCCTTCACTTGCTTAGAGTCACATCAAGGTATTTCATGTTGTTTGTGACTATTGTGAAGGGTATCTTTTACCTAATTTCTTTTTCCACATGTTTGTCCTTTGAGTATAGGAAGGCTACTGATTTGTTTGAGTTAATTTTGTATCCAGCCACTTTGCTGAACTTGTTTATCAGCTGTAGAAATTCTCTAGTGGAAATTTTGGGGTCACTTATGTACACTATCATGTCATCTGCAAACAGTGATGTTTTTACTTCTTTCTTTCCAATTTGTATCCCTTTAATTTCCTTTTGCTGTCTAATTGCTCCAGCCAGGACTACCAGTACTATATTGAATAGGTAGGGGGAGAGTGGGTAGCCTTGTCGAGTCCCTGATTTTAGTGGGATTGCTTCAAGTTTCTCAACATTAAGTTTTATGTTGGCTATTGGTTTGCTGTATATTGCTTTTATTATGTTTAGATACAGGCCTTGGATTCCTGTTCTTTCCAAGACTTTTAACATGAAGGGGTATTGAATTTTGTCAAATGCTTTCTCAGCATCTAGTGAGATGACCACGTGGTTTTTTTTCTTTTCGTTTGTTTATATGGTAGATTACATTGACGGATTTCCTTATATTAAACCATCCCTGCATACCAGGGATGAAGCCTACTTGATCATGGTGAATGATTGTTTTGATGTATTGTTGGATTCGGTTTGCAAGGATTTTTTTTGAGTATTTTTGCATCAATGTTCATAAGTGAGATTGATCTGAAGTTCTCTTTCTTTGTAGGGTCTTTGTGTGGTTTAGGAATGAGAGTTATTGTGGCCTCAAAAAATTAGTTAGGTAGTGTTCCATCTGACTCTATTTTGTGGAATAGTTTGGAGTATTAGGTTGTCAATAAATGTCTGATAGAATTCTGCACTGAACCCATCTGGACATGGGCTTTTTTTGGTTGGGAGGCTTTTGATGACTGCTTCTATTTCTTTAGGTGTTATGGGATTGTCTAGATGGTTTATCTGGTCCTGATTTAACTTTGGTATCTGGTATCTGTCTAGGAATTCATTCATTTCCTCCAGATTTTCCAGGTTTGTTGAGTATAGGCTTTTGTAGTAGGATCTGATGATTTCTTGAATTTCCTCAGTTTCAGTTGTTATGTCTCCACTTTCATTTCGGATTCTGTTAATTTGGATACTCTCTCTTTGCCCTCTAGTTAGTCTGGCTAAGGGTTTATCAATCTTGTTAATTTTCTCAAAAAAACAGCTCTTGGTTGATTATTTTAATAATTCTTTTTGTTTCTATTTGGTCAATTTCTGCTCTGAGTTTGATTATTTCTTGCCATCTACTCCTCTTGGGTGTATCTGCTTCCTTTTGTTCTAGAGCTTTCAACTGTGCTGTCAAGTAGGTAGTGTATGCTCTCTTCAGTTTCTTTTTGGAAACACTCAGAGTTATGAGTTTTTCTCTCAGTGCTGCTTTCATTGTATCCCATAGGTTTGGGTATGTTGTGTTTTTATTTTCATTAAATTATAGAGAATTATTAATTTTTTTCTTTATTTTTTCTTTGACCATTGTATCATTTAATAGAGCATTGTTTAGTTTCCTTGTGTATGTGGGCTTTTTGTTGTCTTTGTTGTTATTAAAGGCCAGCCTTAGACCATGGTGGTCTGATGGGATGCATGGGAGTATTTCAATCTTCTTATATCTATTGAGGCTTGTTTTGTGACCTATTATATGGTCAATTTTTGAGAAGGTGCCGTGAGGTACTGAGAAGAAGGTGCATTCTTTTGTTTTTGGATGAAATGTTCTGTAGATGTCTATTAATTCCAATTGGTTTATAACTTCTGCTAGTTTTATTGTGTCCTTGTTCAATTTCTGTTTCTACGTTCTGTCCATTGATGAGAGTAGGGTATTGAAGTCTCCCACTATTATTGTGTGTGGTGCAATAAATGTTTTGAGCTTTAGTAGGGTTTCTTTTATAAATATGGGTGCTCTTGTATTTGGAGCATATATGTTAAGGATTGAGAGTTCCTCCTGACAAATTTTCCATGTAATGAGTAAAAAGTGTCCTTCCTTATCTTTTTGATTGAAAATCTACTTTATTCAATATTAGAATGGCTACTCCAGCTTGTTTCTTGTGGCCGTTTGCTTGGAAGGGTTTTTTCCAATTTTTTACTCTGAGACAGTGTCTGTCTTTGTTTCTGAGATGATTTTCCTGTATGCAGCAAAATGCTGGATTCTGTTTATGTATCCAGTCTGATAGCCTATGTCTTTTTATTAGGGAATTGTGTCCATTTATGTTAACGGATATTAAGGAATAGTGGTTGCTGTTTCCTGCTATTTTTGCTTTTAGAAGTAGATTTGTGCCTGTGTGTCTTTCTTCTTTTGGTTTTCTTGCTTAGGTGTTTTCTTGTTTTTCCTAGGATGTAGTTTCCCTCCTTGTATTTGGTTTTCCACCTATAATTCGTTGTAGTGCTGGGTTTGTGGTCAGATATTGTGTAAATTTAGTTTTGTCCAGAAATATCTTAGTCTCTCCATCTATGGTAATTGATAGTTTTGCTGTGTATAGCAGCTTGGACTGGCACTTGTGTTCTCTTAGAGTCTGCACGATGTCTGTCCAGGATCTTCCAGCTTTCATTGTCTCTGTTGAGAAATCGGGAGTGATTCTGATTGGCCTGCCTTTATATGTTTCATGACCTTTTTCCCTTACTGATTTTCGTATTCTTTCTTTGCTTTGGGCACTTGGTGTTTTGACTATTATGTGTCGGGAGGAATTTCTTTTCTGGTCCACTCTATTTGGAGTTCTGTAGGCTTCTTTTATGCTCATGATCATCTCATTCTTAAGGGTAGGGAAGTTTTCTTCTACAATTTGTTGAAGATATTTACTGTGCCTCTTAGTTGATATTCTTCATCCTCTTCTATTCCTATTATCCTTAGGTTTGGTCTTCTCATTGTGTACTGGATCTCCTGGACATTTTGGGTTAGGAGCTTTTTGGCTTTTGCATCTTCTCTGGCTGTTTTGTCTATGTTTTCAATGTTGTCTTCAGCCCTGAGATTCTCTCTTCCATCTCTTGTAGTCTGTTGGAGATGCTTGCATCTGTGACTCCTAATTTCTTTTTTAGGTTTTCTACCTCTCTTTTCGTGTTTTCTTTATTGTTTCAATTTCCATTTTAAATTCCTTCTTCAATTCCTTCATCTCTTTGGTTCTGTTTTCCTCTAGTTCTTTGGTTTCTTTGAGTGTTTTTCGTGTTTCCTCTTTAAAAGTTTCTATTTCTTTTTGCTTTTCCTCCTGTTCTTGTTTAAGTATCTCTATCAGCATCTTGAGGTATGATTTCAGGTCTGTGTCTTCCTTTTCTGGAGTGTTTGGCATTCTGCTGTTTGCTGTGATAAGAGAGCTGGGTTCTGATGTTGACAGGTTGTCTTGGTTTCCTTTGGCAGAGTTCCTGCTCCCCTGAACCAATCTAGGGGCTGCACTTTCCACGCACTTGGCCCAGACCTCTCTGCACCCCAGCAACTCGCATTGCAGTCTCACCAGGCCTGTGTCCCTGGATTTTCACTGTTCCTGGTGGCCCCAACCTTTTATTCTGAGATAGTGTCTGTTTTGTCTCTGAGGCGTGTTTCCTATATGCAGCAAAATGTTGAATTCTCCTTATGTATCCAGTCTATTAGTCTGTGCCTTTTTATTGGGATATTGATTCCATTGATGTTGAGAGCTATTAGGGACCAATGATTGTTGTTTCCTGTTATTTTTGTTGTTAGAGGTGGAATTATGTTTGTGTGTCTGTCTTCTTTTGGGTTAGTTGAAAGATTACTTTCTTGCTTTTTCTATGGTTTGGTTTCCCTCCTTGTTTGAAGTTTTCAATCATTATCCTTTGTAGTGCTGGATTTGTGGAAAGATATCGTGTGAATTTAGTTTTGTCCTGGAATATCTTAGTTTCTCCATCTATGTTAATTGAAAGATTTGCTGAATCTAGTAACCTGGGCTGGCATTTGTGGTCTCTTAGGATCTGTATGACATCTGCCCAGAATGTTCTAGCTTTCATAGTCTTTGTTGAGAAATCTAATGTGATTATGATAGGTCTGCCTTTATATGTTGTTTGATCTTTTTCCCTTCCTGCTTTTAATATTCTTTCTTTATTTTGTGCATTTGCTGTTTTGACTATTATGTGACTTGAACAATTTTCTGGTACAATCTATTTGGAGTTCTGCTGACCTGCTCACAAAACGTTTCTTCTAAGCTCTAAAAAATGTTCTTGTGATTAAAAAAAAATTAAATAGAGGCAAGCAAGCATGTATACACTTTCTTCTTAGACCAGGTCTTACTGTGTATCTCATATTAGAAAGAGCGCAGTCGTTTCTGCCAGCTACAGGCTGTGGAGTTTAGCCTTCTGTGCTTCCACAAAGAACTGAGAAGGCACTTCAGGGTTGTGAGATTTATGCATAGTTATCTAAAGGGGTTCCCAGAGAATTGGCTGCAGGACATACCCCTGTACTCAAATCAAGCCCTTACACAAATGATCGGGTGAAACTGGAAGCCGGTGTCTGAGGCAGGAAGATAGGAAGTTCAAGGTCACTTAGACTACATAAAATGAAAGGTTTGCACACTCTTTCACAACCTTCTAAGACATTTCAGTGTGACTTATAACAGCTAATGTGATGTACATAACAGGAAATTCATGGCTGACCCACCAATAATGTACATGTCAGTAGGGTGTGACTTTATGCCCCCAAAATATTTTCTTCATTATTGCACTTTTGTGATTGGGTCCCCACACTGGCCTGGGACTCTCAGGACTGCAGCCTCAGCCTGCAGAGCACTGGGATTCTAAGACATAAACAGGCAAGCCTGGCTCTCTCTAAATGTTTCACATCTGAAGTTGGTTAGATCTATGAACTTGGAACCCATGGATATGGGAGTTTCTACACTGTTGGGGGCCACGAGTTGCCCCATAAACCACATAAAGATCGATCTCTGTCAGATGGGCGGTTTATTGAACACATACCCTGAGACTGATTAATCAGAGCTGTAGTTCAGAACTCTGGGGGCTGAGGCACGACCCCAAACATTGTTCTGCATCAGCTTATAAAAGCTAAAATTGCAAATAACACAATGAACTCATTCACTAGTGCTGGAAGAGCTGTCCAGTGGTCAGCCCTGACTCAAGCCACGTTAGACATCAACAGTTCATAATGACATTTAACTTGATGGGACCTATGTGAACCTTATGGTTGTGGAATTTCTTAAGATTAACAAACCAACCTCATAACATTCAGAACGTAACAGGGTATATGACCCTGCTCTGAGCGGCAGACGTATTACAGCAGCAGTATGAAACGGCTGGCATGTATGGAGCAAAATGGCCACAGCTATGCTAGGGAGGTAGACTTCATCAACACTTGTATCAAAGAAGCGAAGGCTTCACAGTAGTAAGCTTTCTTAAGGAGGACTAGGGGCCTGGAGTCAGGTGTGAAGTATTTAGAATAAACTGAATTCCTCTCAGTGTGTTGAGGTTTGTTTTATTTTTGGTGGCGGTGGTTGTTGTTAGGAACTGAATGGCTTTGTGAGGGGTAGGTACTAAGAACAAAGTATTCCCGGCCACTACTACAAGCCATATTAAAGAGTGGCCACACTCACTGGGCCTGGTGGCTCAGGCTTGTGATTCCAGACACTCACAAGGCTGAGATTGTGACTGTATGGGTCACGAGGGACAGCTAGGTCACTTTCCTTTTCTAGAGGATAAAGACAGGGGGACTGGAGAGATGGCTCAATTGTAGGAAGTCGTTGGCGCCAATAGATGGCGCCAGCTTCCCGCCCATTATTCAGCCTACAAAAACCTTTCCCCTCGTGTTGCTTGGCAACCACATAAGTCACAGCCCAATCTCGGGGCATGCGATTGAGCTACTGGAGGATGCACCAATCAGGTAGCAACACAAGTCTCTTAGGCATTTATAAGCAGTGCATTTCTCTCCCACGGGGGAGATAATGGAGAGATTGCGGGAGACCCCACGTGGAGGGATGGCAGGGAGATCGCACATGGGGAGGGACCCGGTAAGGGAGATCACACGTGGGGAGACACCCAGTGAGAGAGAGACGAGAGAGAGAGACTCGGCAAGCACGTGGGAGATCGCCTGTCCAGGGAGATCCCACCAGGCAAGCACCTAGAGAGATCCCCTGCTCAGAGAGAAGTTTCCTGCTCAGGAAGTCTCCTGCTCAGAGTGCTGTACAATAAAGGTTGTCCGCAGAAGAATCTTGTTGTTGTTGCACGCCTGTTTCGGCTGGCGGACGTGGGCGCGCGACACTCAATGGTTAAATGGACTTGCTGATCTTGAACATTTTGCATGTAGCAGTCCACAACTGACTAACTTCAGTGAGCACCAGGTACACCCATGGCACACATGCACATATATAAACAAATCCTAACCAGAGAAAGTGCGCTGTCCAGCTGAGTGTGTTGGCTCACACCCGCAATCCCAGCTCTTGGATGCTGAGGCAGGAGGGCTAAGTTCCAGGTCAGTCTGGGATAAATGGGCAAACTATTTCTGGCCAGTTTGGGCTATTTCAAAGGATAGCTTTTGAAAAGATAAGGGATCTTTTAAGAAGATAATGGGACAGTGAGATGGCTCAGCTGGGGAAGATGCTTACCATACCAGTCCAAGCCGGAGGACCTGAGTTTGATCTCAAATCTATGCATATAAAGATGAAAGGAGAGAACGAATTTCAGGAAAATTGTCCTCTGCCCCCCCCATACATGCCACATGATGCCCATGCCCAGTGCTGGAGTGTATGTGGGTGAACCAGAGAAAAAACTCAATGTTAGAGACTCAAACAGCACCCATGCCTCAACTCCCCAATGACGGGTACTACCTGAACCTTCTAGAGGTGTCTGCTTCTGCCTCAGAATAAATTATTATGCTCCAGCGACTTTAACAGTCACGTAACACAGAAAACACTGTTACACTATGGAGTGACTCAAATCTAAGTGCCTTGGAAGTGTCCAGGGTCTCGGCAGCGTCAATGCTGTCTGCTTCTGCTAGCGCCTTACAGCCTCTTTGGAAGAGAGCTCTTCCCGTCCCTACATATACTGTCTCCTTCCTTTGGTAGCTCTGTCCTGGGTCAGTGATCTGTGTTCTGCCTGTGTCTCAGTGGAGCCCAAAGGAAGCCAAATGCATTCCCCTAAAGTGACAGGTGGTGATTCTAAGGCAGAGGGCTAAGGAGGGCAGTCAGGCAACCCAGGTGTCCCCGAGTGTGATGTTTAAAGACACATGGAGGGCCCACTGAGCCTCCCAGGAAAGGAACAAGGCAAAGGACAGATGCCTCAGGCAGTGGGATGGTGGAGGGGTAGAGAAGCAGGTGCAGTCTTGAGCTCCATGAGTTAGAATGGCACCCTGATTTATTTTTTGGAACTGTGAACCTGGAGATGTCAGCCACAAGTGCAAGCACGGTGCCCGCAGTGCCCAGTCTGACTGCTAGAAAACACCGCAGCAAGAGAGAAATGTTCAGTGGTTGTTCCGGAGGCTTTCAGAAGAAAAGCCTGGCCTAGGTAGACCCGGCAAGCTAGGCTCCACACCACCCACTTGTTTCCACGATATACAATCGAAGGAAACCAGGAACACTGGCGATTAAACCCAGGTGTGGTAGCCCAGGAGATCCAGACTTTGAGATCACTCCTCTGCTATTAATTTAATTACATATATCTGGGTATGTAAATGAGCTGACAGAATGCTGGCTTATCTTTCAGGGAATCCTGAGAGATTGATGTTCTGTTGAGAAGGGACCAGGGTTGGGCACAGGCTTGCATAATCAATTGGCCGTGGCTGAGGTGTGTCTGGTTGGTCAATCTTAGTCTTGCTTGTATCATGTCATAAGTCCTCCCCATCTTCACTCTTGAGGGGATCAAATATGGCTCCTGGAAGATGGTCACTCGTGCTCCAGAGTGCAGTACCATCTTGGAAGGCACTGTTCTCGTCTGGTGTGTGTAGGAGTGGGGTTTCTGTCTTGAGAGGTTTTGTGCTTCCTCGAATCCAAGGTGACTCATGGTTAGGGCAAAGATTTATATTTATACCTTTAGCCAAAGAGAATGGACAGACAGGCAGAGAATAAAGGTAGAAAAGGTAGCATTGTTTGCTTCATCTCCATACCTGTGCACAAAAGGCAGGATTCGGTGCCTCTACAAAAGAGGCTTCCAAATACCTGTGTTACTATTAGCACTTACATGGACTTGTTTTGGAAAGAGGGTCTCTCTTTGTAGCTCTGGATGGCCTGGGAACCTAGAACTCAGAGAGATCCTTCTGTCTCCGTCTCCTGAGGGCTGGGATTAAAGGTGTGGGCCAATATGCCTCTCACACACACACACACACCAAATGGGGTTTCTCTGTAGCCCAGGCTGACCTGGAACTCAGAGATCTGCCTGTTTCTCAGTGTGCAGCACTTATATTTCCTAGAGGGGAGTAGGGATGAAGCTCCACTGGTAAAGTGTTTGCCGAGTAGCATGTATGTAAGACTGCCCACAGTTTGATTTCCAGCACTGCATACACCTGCCTGTAATCCCAGAAGCCGGGTTAAGGATGCAGCTCCTGGCTTAGATTGAGCTATGAGAATTCTCCAACTTCTCTCTTCCCAGCCCCTCTCTCCCCCCACTCCCAGGGAACACTGGTTTTTGTCTGAGTGGGGCTCTCATAGCTTGCGTCTTTTGCATGTGTGTGGAAAGTATAGGGCGTGGCTTCTGCTGTGACCCTGAAGGACTGCCCAGAGCAGATTGTTCAAAGTAAGTGGAAAACTGGGGTTGAAATGGGAGGCAGAGGCTGGGTTTCCCAGGGCTTCTCTGCATCAAAAGGGATCTGCTGTTCCTTGTGACTGTTGACATCTGAATGTTGAAAAGATATCTTCATGAAGTCAGAAAGAACTAATAACTCTCCCTCTCCCTCCCCCCTCTGTGTGTGTGTGTGTGTGTGTGTGTGTGTGTGTGTGTGTGGTGCTGTGAAGGGGAGCTGGAGCCTTCCAGGATGCTACAGAGAGGCGTTTGTTCTGTTCCAAGCCAGAGAGATGGGGGAGGTATGATCAGAGTCCTAATATGGTGCTGACTGGTGTGGTGCTTCTGTCTGAGGTGCCTGAGCCTATGGATTCCTCTTTACCCTGAGCATAGCTCTTTTCGTTCTGCATATGACAGACTGAGGCCCCTAGAGGCTGGTAGCTTGTCCATGGTCACAAAACCCATAGAATGCCCAAAACATATTTGACCAAAAGTTGAATTCAACAGATTGGTATTCAACATTGGGTAGTTAGTGGAGAAACAGATCTGGACACAAAGAATGTTGTTTTTGGGAAAAGGGGGTGTCTGATTATCTTAGAATTTCTGTTGCTGTGATGAACACCATGACCAAAAACAAGTTGGGGAGGAAAAGGTTTATTTGGATTATGCTTTCATATACAATATCCTTCATCGGTGAAGGAAGTCAGGGCAGGAACCTGGAGGCAGGAGCTGATAAAGAGGCCATAGGCCTACAGGCTTGCTTCTTTTGGCTTGCTCAACCTATTTTCTTACATGATTCCAGACCATCAACCCAGGGAGAGCATCATCCGCAATGAGCTGGGCCCATTTCTTAATCACTAATTAAGAAAATATCCCACAGCTGGATCTCATGAAGGCATTTTCTCATTAAGGTTCCTTCCCCTCTACAGACTGTAGCGTGGGTTAAGTCTTGCCACCACACTGCTGAGTCACTTAGTCCGATTAAAATGGAACCTCCTCTGCAGTGGAGGAGACCAGAAAGGAGCCGCTGAAGCCAGGTCCTGCTGCATTTAACCCTTGGGGCTAGAGCAGTGTGCTTGCTTCTCTCTGCCATGAGTCCTCCCTAGACTCTTCTGGGGGTTAACCTATCAAGCTGACTAACTGACACAAGCCTGTAATCCCAGCACCGAGACTAGCCTGGGCTACACAAGGGGCAATACAGGGATTCTGTCTCAAGATGTTTCTGTGAAGTGCTAGGAGGCCAAGCACTCTGCCCAGACCTCCATCCCCTGCGCCCTGGATTCCATGTTTGATGGCTTATTTCGAAAGTCAGAGAACTTGTGAGAGCCATTTTTCTCCATCATGTGGGTCTGGGGATTGAACCCAAGTCATTAGGCTCAGAAGCAAGCACCTTACCACTGTCGCATTCTTTTCTTGTGAGCTATGACATCATGTCATTTTGGTGTCACGACAAGGTCTTTTCTTGTAGTCCTGAGTCCTTGGGAACTGTGTGAACACTGAATTGGACCAGCTTCCGTCCTTCTGCCCTGCCTCCTAATATTACATTGTGTGCCACCACACCCAGCTGGAATTTTGAGGGGGGAGGGACAGGGTCTCAAGGAGTCTAGGTTGTCTTCAAGTTTAGTAAATAGCCAAGGTTAGCCTTGCATTTCCCCCTATGAAGCTAAATCCTCCTGGTAGGATTTAGCTTTTTAGTAAATCCTACCATTTTTTAGTTCATTTTAATAGTGAACACTTATGCTGGGCATGGGGACATGTATTTTTTTAATACCAGCACTGGGGAGACAGAGGCCAACCTGGTCTTCATAGCAAGTTCCAGGCAAGCAGCAAGAGTTAGTGAGACCCTGTCTAAAGGAAAGGAGGAGGATATGAGCAAACACTGAAAACATTTTTGAAGGCGTATTTGCCCTGTTTTGGTTGTCGTTACAACTACTACTACTATTGGATTTTGGTTTTTTGAGACAGGGATTTTCTATGTAGCCCTGGCTGTCCTAGAATTCACTCTGCAGACCAGGCTGGCCTCGAACTCAGAATCTCCTGCCTCTGCCTCCCGAGTGCTGGAATTAAAGATGTGCACCCCCACTGCCACCACCATCAGGCAAAACCAGAAACAAACATGAAAAATGGAAACCACATCATATGAAGTTTTTTGTTTGTTTGTTTTTTATTTTATTTAAAGATTTATTTATTTATTATGTATAAGTACACTGTAGCTCTCTGAAGAGAGTATCTGATTCCATTATAGATGATTGTGAGCCACCATGTGGTTGCTGGGAATTGAACTCAGGACCTCTAGAAGAGCAGTCAGTGCTCTTAACCACTGAGCCATCTCTCCAGCCCCTGTTTGTTTTTTAGAAAACAGTGAAGAAGATAATGGTGAAAGTTATAGCCAGGTTGTCCTCATTTACCCAATTCCAAGAGTTTGGCTGGTGGCTGGGATGGAACTTGGTCCTTGCATTTTTTTTTTTTCTAGATGTAATTGTGGTTTAGGCCAAGCTACATTTCATCTCTAGCATCATTATGATAAAAGCCCCGCCTAATGGTATCTGGCTGAAATCCAAGCACTTGGGAGCATTCCTTCCAGTTCAAGGTAAGGCTAGCTTGTATGGATACACACACAGGTGTCAAAAGATTCAAAACAAGTGCCCATCTTTCAGCCCGGCACTCCAGAGGCAAAGGCGGGTGATCTGCAAATTCCAACACAATGTAGTAACTCTCAGGATAGCCAGAGCTACATAGTGAAAAGACAAAACACATAAACAAAGCATAGGGTTGTATCTCAGTTTGTAGAGTGCTTTCTTAGCATCAAGACTCTGCTGTGCCTAGTCTATTCTTTGTCCTTCCCACAGCTCTGGCTGGAGGGATTGCTAAACACATGGGCTATGGGGCCAAGTAGGCAGAAGAGCCAGGGCAGTGTTACAGGCGTGGGATGCAGGCTGGGAAGGAAGTGTGATGTCACTGAGTTTACTGGGAGCCAGATATTGAATGGCACCATCCGAAGTAAACGAGTTTTTTGTTTGCTTGCTTGTTTTGTTTTGTTTTAAAGAAAGTACTTTTTACTCAAACCAACTGTGAGCTGCCAGAGACCAGAAGAATAACCGTCACCTGAGCTGTCACTAGCTGTGGGCGCGTGCAAAGGACCGTGTTGGCAGCTGGAATTATCCAGTGTAAAACTACAATTGACTCAAGGTTCTCAGCACTCCGGGAAACCCAGGAGACACCAGTGGGGTGACAGCTGTTTCCAGGAGTGGCTGTGAGAACTACAGGGCAGGTGAGGCAGATTGTCCCTAAAGGGCACCGCAGAGCCAACCTTCAGAGGGAAGCACACCTGGGTCCAGATCTTTATTCCCAGCCTGATGGCACAGGCCGAATTCTTGGTCAGACTCCAGAAAGAGACCAAATGTCCCATCTGTCTGGGGGACCTGGCAGACCCAGTCACCATCGAGTGCGGACACAACTTCTGTCAGGCCTGCATCACAGACTGCTGGGCAGAGCGGGAAGCCATACTCTCCTGTCCTGTCTGCCGATGCCAGTGCCAACACAGGAACCTCAGAAGCAACGCCCAGCTTGGGGAAATGATTGAGGCTTCCCAGCTGCTCCAAGACATGATGAGCAAGAGGCTGGAATGCAGCGCCATTTGTGAGAAGCACAACCAGGTTCTGAACCTCTTCTGTGAGACGGACCTGCAGCTGCTGTGTGACCAGTGCATGGAGTCTGAGAGCCACGAGGACCATGGGGTGACATCCATTACAAAGGCTGCCTCTTTCCACAGGAAGAACCTTCAGGGCTACATCAGGATCCTGAAGTGTCGAGTGGAAGAGATTCAAGAGTTAATACGCACCCAAAGCAGGGCAACTCTGGCCCTGAGGGAGCAAGTGGATGCTCAGAGGTCGGAACTAACTTCTGAATTTGAACAGCTCATCCGGTTTCTAGATTGGGAAGAACAGGCAGCTTTCTCCAGGTTAGAAGCCGAGGAGAAAAGGACTGAGAAGAAACTGCTTGATAACATAGCAACGTTAGAACGTTACAGTTCCATACTCAGAGACCTCTTGAGCCAGACGATGCTGACCAAAGAGCTCTCCGAAGCCAACTTGCTGTCCACAATGATTTTTACCTGAATTTTAGTAGTCACCTCATCTGCCCAACCACCTCCCCAGTCCAGTTAAGAAGAGAAACATACAACTTTCCTTTCCAGTATTCAGCCCTACAGAAAGTTATACAGCAGTTTACAGACCACATTACTCTAGACCTGAAAACAGCCCATCCAAACCTGCTTATTTCTGAGGATAGAACATGCGTAATATTTACAAAAGAAAGACAATGTGTGCCTGAGCCTTCAAGGTTTACCAAGAGCCCCGTTGTGTTGGGGATTCCATGTTTTAGTTCTGGGAGACATTTCTGGGAGGTGCGGGTAGGAAAGAAGCCAGAGTGGGCTGTTGACATCTGCAAAGCTGATTTATCCATCAAGGAAAGGCAGCGCTCTGTCCCCCAGGAATGCTGGAGGATTGATTGGCAGGGGGACAGTTTCAATGTCTCAGGACCTGACCCAGACTCTCGGCTGAAGGCCCAAAGAGCCACAAGCATTGGTGTCTTCCTGGACTATGAACTGGGAGAGGTGTCCTTTTATGGCATGCCTGAGAAATGTCACCTCTACACTTTCAGGGACACTTTTACTGGGCCAGTTTGCCCTTATTTCTACATAGGACCGCAGTCAGAGCCTCTTAGACTCTGCTCTGCCCCAGGCTCTGAATGCAAACCCACACAGTGGGCTTAACAGGTTTCTTCATATTCTGTGCTCTCAGGTTGGCCCCAAGCTTGTCATGTAGTGAAGACAGCTTTGAATGTGTTGCTCTTGGGTGTACCATCTTATTAATAGGTTTATAAGTGTGGATTGGCCTAGAACTCTATATGCTGACCAGGTTGGGTACCAACTGTCAGCCTTTCACTGTCCCTCCCTCTCAGCTTCCTGTACTCTGGGTTTACAAGCACAGATCTACACACTGGTGACAATGCATTTTTAAACTTAAAGTCATATACCTGAGATTTTTTTTCTTTTCTTTTTCTTTTCCTTTTTTGCTATGAAACCCCACAACATGCAATGCTAAGGGCTGAGCTATGTACACTTCAACATTTTCGTCTTTGAGGTCATCTTGGTAAGTCAACCAGGCTAGCCTTGACTAACTTTACAGCTCATCCTGGCCCAGCCCTTCCAAGTATCTTACATCACCAACCTAGACCCGCCTCAGAAAGTGATAGGTGTCTTTACCTATTTTATAACTGAGAGAGTCTTATGTAGCCTAGGCTAGCCTCAAACTAGGATACATAGTAGAGGCTGACCTTTAATTCCTGATTGCCTAACCCCATCTCACAAATGCCCAGCCTTTGAAATTTGTATTTGAGGATGCATTAGTTTCCCTATAATCTTAGAAAACACCTTAAACATTAAGAAGGAATTGGATTAACAACAGCAGAGTTCCAAAAAGTCTTTAATATATTCCCGAGTTTTCAGTATCGAATCATCAGTGTCACTCTCCCCCTTCCATTTTCAGCTCTAAGGCTTGGGTTCCGGGAGTTCACTCACACCAGCCCTGTTTGACTTTGTCGTAGACTTGTTGAATTGTCCAGGCTAACCTTGGGTTTGCTATTCTCATCCTTCAGGCTCCCACATAGCTGGGATGGTAAGCAACTTCTTTTATGCCATGATGAATTTGGAGGGGGGGTTATCTTTATTCTTTTAAAATTAGTATTTGTGTATGTGAGAGGGATAGACAGACAGATGGACTACAGTTGAGAGTGTAGACAAGGAAATACTTCTCTGCTCTCGATAAAGAAGGGAAACATGGGAAATGAAGAGGCTGATGAGCAGCTACTAAGCTACAGTTAGATGAAACAAAGTACCCGGGACCACTGCAAAGTGGGCCAGTTATAGACACTGAGAAGGTACTTTATATTTCAAAAAGCTGCAGGAAAACATTTGAGATGTTGTCACCAGAAAGACAGATGTTTGAAGAGACAGTTGTAACCTGATGTAACATTATGTATGTTCACATGTTGAAGTGTGACAAGGTTCCCATGAATGTACTGTCTTTATCTGTTAAATTCAGTTTCAATAAAGGAAAAAAAAATGACTCTTTGTGAGAAGGTCATTCCTCAGGGTTGGGGTTTTCACGTTTGCCTCACTCCGGTCCTAGAACGCTCAGGCTTGGCAGCTCATGCATGTACCTCTGCACCGCTGCAGGAGAATTTTATTTTCCTGTGGGCAGAGATGTTCGTTGTTTTTTTCGCACTTTTCTTCTTCCTGCATCCATCCCCCAAATGCTGGGGTTCTAGGCATTTTCTATCACCACCAGCTGTAGCGCCGTGAAGAACCTGGAAGCTAGGGTCATGCAGACCAGGCAAGCAGTGTACCAACTGAACTGCACCTCCAGTCCAGAATCACACTTTCTTTAATTAAGATCAGGGATAGCTGGGCAGTGGTGGCACACACCTTTAATCCCAGCACTCGGGAGGCGAAGGCAGACAGGTTTCTCTGGGTTTGAGGCCAGCCTGGTCTATAGAACTAGTTCCAGGACATCCAGGGTTACACAAAGAAGAAAAAAAAAACCCTGTCTCAATCAACACCCCCCCCCCCCAGTGACATTTATCATGTGGGTTTATACGAGGGCACCTGTGCTGTTGTGTGAAGGACACAGGACAACTTGCTGCAATCAGGAGTTCCAGAGGATCTGATGCCCTCCTCTGGGCTCTGTAGGCATTAAGCATGCAGAGTGTGAACACACATACGTACGTGTAGCTAAAACACTCATACATATGGAGAATGTACACTCTGCCTCAGTCAGCAAAGGGCCCAAGCTTTTATTAGCAGCACCACTTGTGAACATTGGTGCACTAGTCGGGATCTGGTCTTTGACTCCAGCTTTGTACTGACAGGAGTTGGTAGAACCGTTGTGGGCAGAGGAACAGGTCACATCCTCAATGAACAGACACTTGTCTTGTTCCAGGCTGGCTTTGGGCTCTGTGACGGTTTGTATTTGCTCGGTCCAGGGAGTGGCCCTGTTGAGTAGGTGTGCTACCATAGGTGTAGACTTTAAAATCCTTACCCTAGCTTCCTGGAAGCCACTATTCTGCTGGCAGCCTTCAGATGAAGATGTAGAACTCTCAGCTCCTCCTGCACCATGTCTGCCTGGATGCTGGATGCTCCCGGCTTGATAATGGACTGAGCCTTGGAACCTGTAAGCCACCCCCAATTAAATGTTGTCCTGATAAGAGTCGCCGTGGTCATGGTGTCTGTTCACAGCAGTAAAATCCTAAGACAGGCCACTATATAGTTGAGGAGAATCCAAACTCTCGATTCTCTGCAAATACTATTTCATTATGACTTGTTTTTGAGACGGGGTCAATCTCTCTCTCTCTCTCTCTCTCTCTCCCTCCTTCCCTCCCTCCCCCTCCCTCCCTCCCTCCCTCCCTCTCTCTCTCTCTCTCTCTCTCTCTCTCTCTCCCTCCTTCCCTCCCTCCCTCCCCTTCCCTCCCTCCCTTCCTCCCTCTCTCTCTCTCTCTCTCTCTCTCTCTCTCTCTCTGTTCTGACCCACAACAATCCTGCTTCAGCACTCCAGGTACTGAGGTTACTGATATGAGCCACTGTGCCCAGCTCCCTGTGAATTTTTTATTAAGAAGATTCACATATATTATGTGTAGGCATGCATGCCTGTGTTTGGTGTGTGCATGTGCCAGGCCAGAACAATTTGTCAGATTCCCCTGGAGCTGTTCAGCAGGCAGTTGTGAGCCACCTGACAGGGGTGCTGGAAACTTCTCCAGCCTTCTGGGCGAACATGCAACAGCATTCTGAGGGGGCTGTGGTTTTGACTGGAGACTGGCTCTGTGCTGCTGGGGTAGAATCCAACCTCTAGGCTGAACACTCTGGGCAAACACTATGCAGAGCCAACGCTAAGGCTGTGGGTTACGATTATTATTGAGACAGGGTGTCCCATAGCCCCAGCTGACCTTGAATTCCTTGTGTAATGGAAGCAGCCCTGAACTTGATCCTCCCACCTTCCCAAGGGCTAGGATCACAGGCAGGAGCCAGCATCCACGCTTGTGGCTGCAGTGCTGGAGAGGCCTCCTCACTGGATGACATCGAGGAAACAGAATGCATGGGAGCTGACGGGTCTAGGCAACATGGAAGAGGACAAGTGCGAAGGCCCTCGGGTGACACTCAGCCTGGCAGTACAAAGTCCTGAAGCACCTGGAGTAGGAAAATCTGGGGCAGGGAGGAGTCCATTTTCCAAGGACCTTCACTGCCAGGCCTTTAGTTTTGAAAACTAATTATGCTTACATAACATGTCCAGATTGTGGTTTAGATCTCTGGGGTAGGATAGATGGCTCAGTGGGTTGCTCTCCTACAGGATCCAGGTTCAACCCCAATAATTCAAACCACCAATAACACCAGTTCCAGGGAACTGAATGCCCTCATCTCCCGCAGCAGACATGCACATGGGACATAGGCATGAATGCAGGCAACACATCCACACACATACCATACAACAGTAAATTACAAAAAAGATCTCCGACTGCTGAGTTAAAACATAAGTGTTCGGAGTAGAGTGGGGATGATCAGAATCAGAAGTCCTAGGGCCTAAGTGATGGCTCAGTGGTGACCAGCACTTAATGCTCGCCCAAAGGACCTAAGTTTGACTCCCAGCACCCTCATGGTGGCTCACAACCAACTATAATCCTGGCTCTAGGGGATCTGACACTCTCTTTTTTTTGTTCCCCATGGGCACCAGACATGTACGGACACAACACAGGCTTATAGCGAGCAAAACATTTACACATAGCAGAGTTAAAATCATATCTAAGAATAAAGGGGCTGAACATGTAAATCAGTTGGTGGCACACTTGCCTAGCATGCATGAACCCCTGAGTCCAATCCCTATTCCACAGGGAGGACAAGGATAGGGCGCCTGTAATCCTAGCACTGGAAAGGTGGACGTATGAATCAGAAGTTCAAGGTCATTCTTGGGTGCAGAGTGTGAGAGCTCTTTCTACAAAAAAAAGAACAACAAATCACACAAGAATACAGAAGAAAAATGAGCAAAGGATTTAGGATGTATTTCACAAGAGTCCTGAAAGGCCCCAGGTCTGGAATAGGTACCAATTTTACTCTTAGTCAAAGGAAAGAACAGAACTCCGTATGCATATCTGTCCAGCCCCTGGAAACTGTGTAAGTACAATGTGGCTCCAATATGTGAATGTTGTTATCTTTTGGAGAGTCAACTGTATACAGAAGACATGTATATGTTTATTTTGGAGGAAGAAAATTTTTAGGATGTCCCAGCAATGGCTATATCTAAAGAGGACAGGAGTTTACTGTCCACAGGAAAGGATGGAATAAACAGTCCTTGCGCGTCAAGGCGCATTCCTCACATCCCCGGATAATCGTGTATAGCTCTGCAATGAGTAGTAGGCTAAAGCCTGCAGCCCTCAGTGAAGAGTCTTTCTCAGCTAAGTGTGTGAAGGCCTGACACCCCTGATCTCACCAACTGGGAGGTGGGAAGCAAGAGAATCAAGAGTTCAAGGCCAGCCTCATCCACATGAGCTCCAATCTCAAAATTTTTTCCCATAAGGTGAGGATAAAGGTGCCAGTGATTGAAAGGAGCTCTGAAAGTGGAGAAATAGTGCTCCATAGGACAACTCGTTTTCATTGCCGAATTATCACCTATACATAAACTTGACATCTCAATCCCATCAGTTTAAACGATAGCCCAAGACCAAAAGTATCTGTTCCCTATTTAGACAATTAAAGATTTCATACTGTATTTGTGTGATGTGTTCTGAGGATCAAGGGCAGTGTTCAGGAGCTGGTCCCCCCTCCACCAAGAGTTCCTGGGACCAAACTCAGGTAGGTAGGTCATCGGGCTTGCAGAGCAAGCACTTCTACCGAGCCATCTTACCAGCACTGCTTGGTCAAATTTTAAGCCACAGATGGTCTCATTCTCATCCTTAAATACGTTCTTCAAAGACTGCTTTACTGTGTACATATGATATGCATGTACTATGCTTTCTGCACACCAGAAGGCAAGACCACATCTCTGGCTCACCTGGAACCCAGGATTTGGGCCAGATCCACCTTGAACTTCCTGTATCTGTGTCCCAAGTCCTAGGATGACAGGTGTGAGCCCCCATGCTCAGTTGATTAAATTTACTGATTAAACCAAGGTAGAACACAGAGATGTGTGGAATCTTCTTAAAGAAGGGCAAAAATAAAGTGGAAGTGGCAGATTATTTGCTAAATCTTTAACTCTCACTAATGGACGGTCTTACCACATGACAGGCATCACCATTTGGCTGCCCATTAGCCCAGGACTTCTTTGCACTTTATTTTTCAACAACATGCACTGCATATGTCCTGCTGAGCTCTTGGTCCTTTAATGTGGAAAGTGTTTTGTGCTTTTGGAGCAAGTTCTCATTCTATAGGCTGGGCTGGTCTCAAACTAGTGGTGATCCTCCTGCCTCAGCTTTTCAAGGGATGGGATTATAAAGAAAATTCTTTATAAAAACTAACTCAGAGCAGAGTATTTGCTTATCATGTGTGAGGAAGCGCTTGGGCTTGGTTCCCAGATCTGGAAAACAAGCAAGCAAGCAAAAACAGCTTAGGAGGCCTCATCTCTCTTCAAATATGCCTATACACATATACGGTACATATGAGACTCTTTAGGAGAAAACTTTAACCACAGGAAATAATGCCCTGTCTTAGTAGTTTAACTGTGTCAAGAATTTACTGGTTTAAAACCCCATTTCCAGCAGATTGTCACGTCGAACTCCCTTGATAAAGAACCACATTATGCCAGGGTACTTATTAAACTACACTCTGGATTCCAGAAAAGAAGTTAAATTATTCACAGCATACAAAACATTCTCAAGTTTTCCAGACATTTATAAACCACTCCCGCCCTGCCCCCATCTCTGGGACATACACAGGTAAAACTGGACTCGGGTTCACACATTGTGAACGTGACGTCTGCAAAGGCTGCAGTGCCCTGTGGCAGCCATGCAGCCGGGAGGTCTGCAGTCACTGTGGACTTGGTGGCTGTCATACCCATGAGCCTCTCATGTCCTGGCTGGCTGAGTCGACAGCTCCAACAAGCGCTTACTCAGCAGAGCATTGTGTCGCTTCAGGTACATGATTGTGTCCCCTTGCTTCTCAACAATTTCTTCTAGGCTTGAAATGGTCCTGCAGAATTCGAGATATAAATGGGTTACACGGATGCACCAGTGTTCTGTGGTCTCATTTCAGTTGAGCACTCAGTATTCACCAGTGCATACTTTGCTCAGTACTTTCCCTCGGGGGAAAGCAGCATCCTCATGTGCTGCGAATGAATGTGATGGGGGAAAAAGCAGCATCCTCTTGTGCTGGGGAAAAGCAGCATCCTCATGTGCTGGGAATGAATGTCATGGGGGAAAAGGAGCATCCTCATGTGCTGGGAATGAATGTGACAACTAATCTTGGTTGTCAACTTGACTACATCTGGGATTGACTAAAACTCAAGCAAATGGGCACACCCACCAGGGATTCTTCTTAGCTGGATTACAGAGGTGGAAGACCCACTCTATATGGGGGCCACACCTGGTGGGAGCCCCTTAAAGGACACAGACGGAGGGACTTCTGCTTCCTGCCTGCTTCTCGCTAGCATTCCGTCTACTCTATCCTTCACCCATTCCTTCCTGGTATTAGGAGTTCTTCAGGATTCCAAAGTGGACTGAAAGTTGGCAGCTCTCTAGGATTTCTCTAGATGCCAGAAGCAGATTGGGACTGCTCAGACACTCGTCTTAAGGGCTAAACAACAACCAGGTCCTTGGCCTTCGTCTCCAGAGACAGCCAAGTGTTTGAGTCTATCCTGGGCTGTATAGCAACCCAGCAAGATCCCAGTACCCAGTAGGCTACGGGAAGACAGGCAAGAGTTTGAATCTCCCCTGGGCTATATAGCAGCACAGCAAGCAAGAGTCCAGTCTCAACCGCAAGTGAGGCATGATCCCAATCCCAAAACAAACACAAGAGCAGGGTTTTAACTCCTGCTCTCCCCTACTCTACAGTTACATCACACGTCTGTTCTCTCAATCCGGTAAATATGACAATTTTAGGCTACTGCACTCATGATATACATTATCATTATACAAATTATTTTTCACAGTTAAGCTAAGGTAAAGTCTACAATTATATTGCATATATAAACTCCTATTTTCTATAGAGTAATACTTACTCATTTAAAAATTTATATGGATTTTGTTCTTGAATGATTATTAATGGTTTTTTTGATCCTTTGTGAGTTTCCTACCATGCACCCCAATCTCACTCATCTCCCCCTCCTCTTGTACTCACCCTCTACCCTTGCAGCCTCCCCCTGCAAAAAAACAAAACTCCCATCTTGACAACAAAAACCCATCTTGTTATGGGTGTAGTGTGTCACATCTGATGTAGTGTGACACACAGCAGCTGTAGTGTGTTACAGTGTGTTACACGGTGTAAGTTTTTATCCAAACATCTGTACTGGCAAATGCTCACTGCAATGAGTCACTGGTCTGGTTTAAGGCCTCTGGCTTCTGCTACACTATCAATGCTGGATCCTCACCAGGACTCAACAGACATCCTGTTGTCCTGTATCATGGAAACCCTGCAGCTTTGGATCTGCAGGACTGGCCTTTCACATGCTCCAGCAGTTCGTAGATGGTGTGGAGTTTGAATAGGTTTAGTCCTCATAAGCTGTGTCTGAATGCTTGGCCTATAGGAAGTGTCACTATGAGGAGGTGTGGCCACATTGGAGGAAGTGTGTCACTGTGGGGGTGGGCTTTAAAATCTCCTATCTCAAGCTACACCCAGTGTGGAACACAGTCTGCAGATAAAGATGCAGAACTCTCAGCTCCTGAAGCGTTGTCTGTAAATTGTCCTGAAGCTGTTTGTATTTTAATGTTAATTCCACTTCCCTAAGAAGGGCTGCTAGTCACCAGACTCCAACAGAACCTTCCCATTTTAATTAGTAAAATAAAGGAAAGCCAGGTGGGGCAAGGGAGGCGGAGAGGGCCGAGAGGTCTGAGGTCAGAGGTCAGAGGTGGTGGAGGTCTGTGGCAAAATGGAGGTTTCCAAGGACCAGCTAGACCCAGGTGATAGTAATTGGCATTAAATAGCTATGAACATTAAGAATTTTACAGGTCTAGCATCTCATATAGAAGGGCAGTTTGTATCTTTGTCTATTTGATGTAATCTTGTTGTGTAGAGGATTTATGGACTGAGAGTTGAATATATAAACGTGTATGAAAAGTTATCAGGCTGTAGAGTTGTATTTATGTGGGATTTTGGGGTAGGGAAACATCCCGGGACAGAAGCAGAGAACAGGCAGTAGAAAACCGTCAGGGAAGCGAGTTGCGCAGACAAGTTGAGCTGGTGGTGGCGCAGACTGGGTACCAGAGGTGCGCACAGCTCTGTATCAGGGTCAGAGCTAAGGAGTGAGACCTCAGGGCTGGTAAAGAGATACGCCTTTTTATTTTTTAATATTTACTGCAACACATGTGAGCCTGCGTGCTGCCATGTTTCTTGCCATGGACTAAAGCTCTGACACTGGAAGCCAGCCCAATGAAATGTTTTCCTTTTTAAGAGTTGCCACAGTCATGGTGCCTATTTACAGCAATAAAACCCTAACTAAGAAAAACGGGGAAACGTCTGTAAGGGCCACCTCAAAGCTGTGGAACTGGGCCTGGGTGGCAGCTGCACTGGTCAGCCCGCCAGCTCTATTATCAACAATCTCTTTTCTCATAATGCAGGCTCATTAAAAATGTATGCTAGAGCTGAGGTGGTGCACACCTCTAATCCTAACTGGTAGAGACAGGAAGATCTTTGTGAGTTCAAGGCCTCCCAAGATGACATAGTAAGACCTTGTTTCAAAACAACCAAAAAATACTATGAATGGTATACAGGAAGAAAAATTTCTCTGAAATATTTTTTTTTTCCTGATGGCCTCAAAATTGGGATCCTCCCACCTTAGCCTAAGTGAATGTGCACGTGTGTGTGTGTGTGTGTGTGTGTGTGTGTGTGTGTGTGTATGCATGCATGTGTGTCAGATGCTAGGGATGGACCTTGAAACTCATACATATAGCCTCTGACTACATCCTCAGTCTTTATAAAAACAACAACAAAAACTATGAATGTCAAGATTTTGCTAAGTTGCCTCAGCCTGCCTCTGCCTCCCAAGTGGCTAGGATCACAGGCACGTACCATCAGGTAAGTGAAGAAGGAAAAGTTAATCCTGGTTTTTACTGCCAACTCAATCCTTACCTGAAGCCAGTCTCTGAGGCAGTACCGCCGGGGTAAGTGTAAGCCTTTTCTTCTTCAAGTACATCCGGCTCTGGCTCGGCTCTGTTGAATCTCCTAATCTTCACTGAAATAATAAAATCATTCTTAGTCAACACCTATTTCTGAAGAACTGGCTATGTTAATTTGTCCAGGTTACACTAACTGGTCACTCTTTTAGATTTATTTTATTTATGAGTACACTGTTGCTGTCTTCAGACATACCAGAAGAGGGCATCTGATCACTCTTACTGATGCTTGTGAGCCACCATGTGGTTGCTGAGAATTGAACTCAGGACCTCTGGAAAAGCAGTCAGTGCTCTTGACCACTGAGCCGTCTCTCCAGCCCCTGGTCACTCTTTTTGCATAGATTATATATATATGGGATTGCATACGGAGTGAACAGTTTGAACATGCTTATTTATCAATGCACACATTTCAGAGTCTACCAAGAAAGACGAGTCCCAGGGAATGCCAGGGTTATCATCAGGGACAAAGTAACAATGGTGAAGCAATAGGTGACCATTACAGCGTATGAGGCACAGCCTGACTCTCCTGTGAGATGACCTCATCCACTCCCCTGACCACATCATGAAGTGGGCACTCATTTTATTCTTCTTCAGACATGGTCTCACTCTGTAGACCAGGCTGGCCTGAAACTCAAGAGACTTGCCTGTGTTTCCCTCCCAAGTATCGGGATTAAATATGTGTGCCATTAGGCATGGCCTTTGTTTTTCATTTAGATGCCAAATATGTATGCAGGGCCTAGTGTGCTATATACTCCCAGCACATGGGCAGCAAAAGCCGGGAACTGGCTGTGAATTCAGGGCCATTCTGGCTGCCTTACAACAGTGGTTCTCAGCCTGTGGGTCCTCAGCCTGTGGGTCGTCATTCCTTCAGGTGCCAAATGACCTTTTCACAGGGATCAGTTGTCCTACATATCAGATATTTATATTATAATTAATAACAGTAGCAAAATTCCAGTTATGAAGTAGCGATGAGAATAACTTTAAGGTTGGGGGTCACCGCGATGGGAGGAACTGCATGAAAGGGTCCCTCAGCATTAGGAAGGTTGAGAACCACTGCCTTACAGGAAGCAAAGGTGTTGTTTTGTTTCCTAAGAAAGCTTTGCTGGCGGATGTCTGTCTTCCTTACAGAGTTTGAAATTCTATGCACATGTGTAAGGGTATGTCCCTGTGCCCTCAGGAGGCCAGAGGCGCTGAATGCCCTGCAGTGGAGTTCCTCCAGTGGTGAGCTGTCTGACATAAGTACTCTCTTTGTCTCTCCAGGTTAAAGCATCCCCAAATCTATAAGCGGCACTGATGCAGAAAATTAACTCACTGCTAACGGCTGTCTCTTCCTGTTGGTCTGAAAGGAGATGTGACCAGAATTGGTCATAAGTAAATGACCAGGGTGCTAAAGGTCCTCAGCTTCTGACTACAGAAGAGAGGCAGGCAGAGGGCACAGGACAGTGGCTTCCGTTCTCACCTGTATAGAGGACCAGGCAGCCCAGGGAACAGATCAGCTCCAGGGCCAGGACGGACAGAATCAGCTCCAGGTACAGCCTGCTTGGCTCAGGGAAAGAGTGCTGCACACAGATGAGGAGGAGGAGGGCTGTGTTGCCTGAGGAAGGGAGGGAAACAGACAGCAGTGGGACGATCTTCAGTCAACACAAAGCTCCTTTTGGTCTGTTGTCTATCTGTCTCCCTTTCCCCATCCATCCATCCATCCATCCATCCATCCATCCATCCATCCATCCATCTCCAATTTCATTAAGTCTTTGTAATTTACTAAATGAAAGAACTGTGTTGTTATGTATAACAAACCCCTAAAGTCAAGCAAGAGTTTATGCTACCGAGGGTAGGCTCTACATAGCCTAAACCTGAGTCCAGCCACAAGAAAGACCAGCAATTGGGGGAATTTCTGCTCCATTGCCAGACTTGGGGAAGCTCAAGAGATTGGAAATTTAAACTCACTTTAAAACGTATCTGGAGGGCTGGCTCTCTACCTTGGTCTGTAGAATTATTGCCCAGCATGAATGACAGCCTGGGTTCAATCCCCAGAACCACATGAAATCATGGATAGGAACTATAACCTCTGAATTCAAAATGCAGAGGCAGGAGGATGAAGCCTACATAGCAAGTTTGAGGCCATTCTGGGCTACATGAGACCTCATCTCCAAAAATCAAAGAATCTGACCTTATTTTAAAACACAAGAATGCCTTCGTGGCTTTATAGAATTATTAAACTGACTTCTTTTGGTTTGCACATGTGAAAACAATATTATTATTGAGATAGGGTCCCAACATAGCATAGGCTGGCCTTGAATTCATTGACCATCCTCCTGCCTCAGCATTCTGAAGGCTCAGGTTACATCATACCTAATAAGTCAGATATGAAAATAGTAAATCAAATAGTTTCTTGGTTAATTTCAAAGCTATTATTTCCAGATTTTTGAGGGAAAAAAACAAACAAACCCAAAACCATTATTTCTAGATCATTCCTTGAAAGTATTCTTTACTCTTATGCCATATATGGTAGGTAAAGTAGTTAAGTTTCTGCTTTTATTCTTATGCTTTGGGGACATCTTCTGGTCACACAGTGGCTCTACATTAGTCAGAACCTACAGTCATCTGTAGAGTCTGGGAGTAATAACCACTACCCTGTGTTCTCTGTCTGCTGAAGTGTGTTGCTTTAGCTGCCACTAAGACCTCTGTTGTGTGGAAGTGCTTGTGGGTTACCCCTTGGTAATACACTAAGAGAATATAGAAGAAAAACTCAGTTCTGTAGAACGTACAGGTCTTTTTTTTTTTCTAAGAAGGTAAAAATTGACATTACCAAAACTCCCTAGTCCAGTTCAATTTCATTCAATTAAACCTCTGAGAGAAGTACACAAGTGAGAGGGCAGGCTAGACTCTGTGTGTGGCACTGAGAGGGGCAGGCTAGACCCTGTATGTGACTACTAATCTTGCCCTGACTCAGGACCCGTGAGGACACTGTGACTGTGTAGGGTACCAGTAATCCAACCTAGGGCCTTGTGAAAGACAAGCAAGTACTCCATCACCCATGCATCTTAAGTCTCATTTATGCTTTGTTTTGTGACAGGGATCTTTCTAATAATTATGATGGTTTCAATGAAAATGGCCTCCATAGGCTCACAGGTTTTGGATGCTCAAGCCAGGCCTAGTGTCCCTCTTTTCCTGCTGTCTGCAGATTCAGATGGAGAACCCTTGTCTCCTCCTCCAGCACCATGTCTCTGTGCACTGCTCTGCTTCCTGCCATGATGGCAATGGACTAGACCCCTGAACTCTAAGCAAGTCCCAATCACACGGTTTCCTTTATAAGAGTTGCCGTGGTCACGGTATCTCCTCATAGCATTCGAAACCCTAAGACACCAATGAAGTAGAATACAGTAGAAAAGACCAATTATGAGATACTGATTTACTGGTTTATTTAGTGACTTGCTTAAAGAACTGCTTGTACTGCCTGTTTGCCAAGTGTGACTTTCACTTGCTGCCTGGAGCAACACTGATCTGATGGAACAGCTAAAACAATAGGCCAGCCATGTACACCTCCATTAAATCACCTTGTGGTGTTAGAATACAAAACAGGAGCGCAGCTGGGTGGTGGTGGTGTACACCTTTAATCGCAGTGCTCAGGGGCAGAAGCAGGCGGATCTCTGAGTTCAAGTCCAGCCTGGTCTACAGAGAAAGTTCCAGACAGCCAGGGTGGCACAGAGAAACCCTGTTCTGAAAAGCAAACAAAAACAAAGCAAAACAACAGAAATATGAGTGCAAACTGGACCTGGGACCGAGGCCTTTCCAGAGCTATGTCAACGTTGGTCCCTTGCTAACATCTTTCCACCATCACTGGTGTTTGAGGGCTTATTCCGGAAGCACGGGAGTAACGTAGCTAGACTTACTGGGCACAGCTTAAATAAGCCACAGTGGTTTTCATTTTCTGTTTTGAATAATAGCACCTATTTTTCTGTTTCTTAACTACTTACTGTCATTATTTCCTATAGCAAAAAAAAAAAAAAAAAAAAGATTCATGGAACTTCCTTTTAAAAATCCTTTTTAGGGGAGGGTGAGTTTGGGGGTTTTGTTGTTTTTGTTTGGGTGTTTGTTTGTTTGTTGAGATAAGGCCTCATGTAGTTCACAATGGCTTCATACCCCAGGCTAGCCCTGAACTCCAGGACCTCCTGACTCCACCTGGTGGAGGTTCTCGAACCTTTTCTAATCTAACCTTTTCTACTCCTCAGACTGTCAGGGGGGAGCAGCACCCTTCTTCCTTGAGCAAATGAGACCGCTCATAGTATAAAGGCAGAAAATTCTACATGTAGAACGGGGATACCCTGGATATCCATAGCAAATACAAATTTCAAATGGAAATTAAGGCTGTGTGCCCAAGATGGTGCCATACGCCTGTAATCCGAGCACTTGGGAGGCAGAGACAAAAGGAGGGTCCTGACGTGGAGGCCTGACTGAAAAGAGGTCCAGGAGGGCCAGCCTACCTGAAAACAACCATGGAGACTACGTAAGGAGAGCTTCAAGAGGTGGGTGGGACACAGCTCAGCAGCAAAGTACTTGTTAGCGTCCGCAAGGCTGTGGGTTCGATCCCCCCTCTTCCCACCAAAAGAAAAATTCAGGATAGCGGCTGTAAAACACCTCGCTCTCAAAAAGAGAATATATTTTATTGATTATAAACTTGATAAAATCAAGCTCCACATGTCCTTTTTGGGTCATTTTTGGCACTCAAGCCGCAGAGCAGAGGAAAGACGTGGTGCTTACCAGAAGAGTGGATCGTGAGGGCCAGTGTCTTGAGATGCCTCGTAGACCGGTAGATCTGGGAATAGCCCCGGCTGCGGACTTTCCTGTGGTGATACTGGATGTAGCGTTCAAAAAGCACATGTAGAATCCACAGGATAACCTTCCCAAGGATTATGACCGTCTGAGCCTTCAGTGGGCTGGTGTAGTTCTCTGGGCACTTGTCTTCATTTGGGTTAGGGTCTGAACACAGCACACCCATTAAAAATGCTAGAGTAACAAACACGACCTGGTGGAAAGAGACGCAGAGTTCACAGCACATATGAAGGTTTCAGTCAAAGACAGTGAGGCGGCTCAGCGGGGAGAGTACTGGTCACCAGGACTGACAGCCTGAGTCTGACCCCAGGATCAACACAGCGGAAGGAGAGAACCCACTCCTGCAAGCTGTCCCGATGTCCCTGTGTGCTGTGGCACACACACCTCCTTGCACGCTCACACATCAGTGTGACAAATAATAACAAATGTATGGGTTAAGAAAACAGGCACTGGCAATTCCTAAAAGACTTATACAATCCTATTCTTCCTTTAAAAGATTTATTTATCTTTACGTACACTGGTGTTTTGCCTGCATGCATGTCTGTGGAGGGTAACAGATCCCTTGGAACTGGAGCTACAGAGAGACGTGCGCTGCCACGTGGTTGCTGAGAATTGAACCTGGGTCCTCTGGGAGGACAGCCAGTGCTCTTAACCTCTGAGCCATCTTTCCAGTCCCATGCAATTCTGTCCTTACAAATTATTTAAATTTTTTGTTTTTACCAAAAGCATCATAGAAATTTATGATTTCTATGATGGGCAGAGAGGAATATACCTGTAATTCTAACCCTCAGGAGGATGGAAAATTTCAGATTAGCCTGGGCTGCACAGGCAGATTGCACATCACAGTTGAAAAAGAAAAATGCAGGAGATCACAGACAAAAGCACAAATAAGAAAGTAATACCACCTAAGTCCTACTTAAGAAAATGCTCACTTAATGTTGAGGTTTTATGTCTTTCTCCTTCATATATAGAAACACACACACACACACACACATACACACACACAAAGGCATAGAGACAGTTGATTATGTCAAAAGCCATTACTATGCATGGCAGAGGTGGCTCAGCAGCCTACAGTGCAAACAGCTCTGGTAGAGGACTTCAAGGGTTCAGTCCCCAGTACCCATGTCAAATGGCTCACTGACAACCAGCCCCAGGGGTCTCCATGACATCTGCAGTTCTCCTCATCACATAATTAAAAATACATATTTTCTTTAAAGAACTAATAGAAGCACTGTTTAAAAGTTTACTTCCAGGAGCCTAGGGAGATGGCTCTTGATTAAGCACATGTACTGCTCTTGTAGAGGACCAGAGTTCAGTTCCCAGCACCCTTGTTCTTGGGCCCTCCACAATACCCTTAATACCAGCTGCAGTGGGGTTTGGCATCTCTTAACTCTGAGGGCACCAAAACACACATAATAAAAAGGAAGGAAGGAAGAAAGGAAGGGTGGATGAAAGGAAGGAAGGAAGGAAGGAAGGAAGGAAGGAAGGAAGGAAGGAAGGAAGGAAGGGAAGTTAGTTTACCCTTTAGATTTAGGAGAACAAGTATCTAAAGATATGAACAAAAATTTAAATGGGGCCAGGAGAAACTCTTATCTTTTGCTGACCAGGCTGAAAATCACTTTTAGGAAATGATTTGGAAATATCTTGACTCAAGTAATTTGGAAATATCTTGATTCAGTAATTTTACCCCTCAAAAAACAACTCAATAGCCAGCACATGGGAAGCAGAAACAGATGGAGCCCTGAGTTCTAGGCCAGCCTACATCGGGAGGTCAAGGTCAGGAAGGCTACAGAGTGAGAGCTCATCTTAAAAAGAGGGAATAGAAAAAGCTTTCCATGTGTCCAAATAGTTGAAGGAATTATCAATCGCTGGCCCACAAGCCAGTCTGAGGGACAGAGGCCCTCAGGGGGCGTGAGCTGCAGAGCAGACATTCAGCAGACCCAGAGCATGCTAGGAGTGCACCCTCTAACCACACTAGTCCTCTGCAGCATGCAGACATTCAGCAGACCCAGAGCATGCTAGGAGTGCGCTCTCTAACCACACTAGTAGTCCTCTGGAGCCAGCCTGGGGCACAGACACCTTCTAGGAGTGTGACAAATGGGGGCACTTAGAACAGGAGGAAGAGTATTAAAATTAAATAAAGATGAAATTGACTAATTAATATGGATTTGTATATATGCTAATCTATGCATGAATTTGGCAAAAGGCTAAGGTCTTTCTATGCAGCCCAATTGACCTCTAACTTTTGATCTTCCTGCCTCTGCCTGCTAATTACTGACATTACAGGCATGTTTGTTTTTTGAGACAAGGTCTCACTGTATAGTCTTAACTAGCCTAAACCTGGCTTGTAGCTCAGGCTGGTCTTGAACTCACAGAGACTGCCTGCCTCTGCCTTCTAAGTACTGGGCTTAAAGGCTTACGCCACCGTGCCTGGCTTTATTTATATATTTATTGTGCTTGTGAGTGTTCATTTTCTATAGCGTGAATGTGGATGCCAGACAACATGTCCAGAGTGGGTTTTCTCCTTCTGCCTTGTCTGGAGGCATTCTTCATGGACCAGCTAGCCTGGAATTCAGGAGCAGGAACAGTGGTCCTCAGGATACCAGGTAGGTTGTGGTTGCAACACTGCCATTCACAGTGCTTTTACACACACATGTGCAAACATCTCCATAATGTTTTTTTAAATAGAAGTATAAGCACAAAAAAATTTATATTATAAATACATACATATACATACATAAATACATATATATATATATATACCTGATAGGTACAGCCCAAATGACCCCGAAGAGCTAGGTATTGTCTATGTGTGCCCATGAGTATGTACCTGGGAGTCAAGGCATTGTAGGTGCTGTTCCTTGGAGGCGGGATCTCTCACTAGGATCTGGGGGCTCACCTCTTATTAGATTAGGCTGCCCAGAGAGTCCCAGGGATCCTCCTAGCTCCACCTCCCCACTGCCGAGTGTGTCCCCATCCATCCCCAGGTTTGTTCTGGTGTTAGAGGTTGAACCCAGGTCCTCTTGTGACTGGGCATCTTCACCTCCACGCTCGTGTGCTTTTAAGAAACCAGCTCTGCAGTGAACTCACATGGATAAGCAACAGAAGATTCGCGATGATGACCGTGGGAAGAGGATGGAATCTGGGTCTAAAGTGAGCGTGCAGAGAGTGGTGTGGGAGAGGCTGGGTGTCCAGAAGCGGGTCGTCATCCATACTTTGTAGGATATCCAAGGAACTCTGTGAGGGGAAAACACGCAAGTTACAAGTTTCAGTCAAGACTTTCTGCATCATGTTTCTGAGACACATTTAACAAAGCTTTAAAAAGAATGGACGTTTTCGGTTGTTTGAGATAGTGTACTGTGAAGGCTGTCATAGAAACATCACGTGGCACACTCTAGCCTTCCACTTGTGGTAATCCTCCTGTCCTAGCCTTCGGAGTGCTGTGACTCCAGGCATGAGTCACCGCATGGGAGCTTTTGGAACTGTTTTGTATGATTTCTGTGTGTGTCTGTGGCACCCAACTGTGACGTCAGTTCTACGGCTAATCCCAAATCTGAAGCCAGTATGGGCAACAGAGCTCCTCCCCGGCCTGCCTGGGCTACTGGACACAACCCTTTCTAAAACACAAAATAAACTGGGGATACAGCTGGGAGCAGTGTGCCCCCCTTGCATATGTAACACCCTGGGTTTGCTCCCCAACATGGCAAACGCGAAAACCCCAAAGGGGCTGGGGTACAGCTTAGTGGTAGACAGCTTCCTGGACATGTGTGAGGTCCCAGTCTGTTCCCTACCACCAAACACCAGTTAAAACACTGCCCATGTCAGAGGCTGAACAGACCCTACCGAAAGTCAACTCTGAAAAACCCCACTTCTTTAGGAAATGACGCCATATGGCTTGGCAAAACTTTTATTTAGTTTTGTCTGTTTTTTTGACACGAGGTTTCTTTGTGGAGCCCTGGTTGTCCTCAAACTAGCTGTGTAGATCAGTCTGACCTCGAACTCACGGAGCTACTCCTGCCTCTGTCTCGAGAGTGTTGGGATTAAAGGTGTCCACGATCATTGCTTGGCTGGCAAACTTCTATTAAACAGGTCTATCTGCCTCCTGAGTGTGAGGACTCACGGTGTGTAGCACCCGGCTTGAGATAGGCTTTACCCTTGCTGTACCTCACACTGATTTTGAACTCACTGTGCATGCAAGACTGGCTTCCAACGCATACTTTGGAGGCCACGGAAGAACTTAAAAAAAACCATAGCGGTGTTTCACTGTGTAGCCCCGGCTAGACCGGTCTTGCTATGCAAACTAGAAAACCTCTACCTCAGAGATCTCCGCCTGCTTCTCCATCCTAAGTGCTGGTATTAAAAGGTGTAGGCTGCCACACTTAGCCCCAGAGAAGGAGTTTTTTTTCTCATTTCTCTTTTTGTTTTTGAGATAGTGTGTCTCTACATGGACCAGGCTGTCCTGGAACTCACAGATCCCCCTGCCTCTGCTTCTGAAGTGTCAGAAGGAAAAATGTGCACCATCCTGCCCACCTATTTAGGTCCTAAGTCCAGAACAAAGTCATACACGATGTTAATTTAAGCACCCCACTTGTTTCACTGTAATAAAGCCTCCCTGATTTGCTCAGGCTGGTCTCAAACTCCTCTCATCTCCCTGTGTCTCGAGCTGAGATTACAGCATGGACCGCCACGCCCAGCTTCAACCTATTTCCTCAAGCCTTCAAAAGGTACCGTTGGAGCGGGGCAGTGGCGCGCACACCTCTGATCCTGCTCTCAGATGCTGGCGAGGGAGAGCCATTCTGAGCTGGGGTGTGGCTGCTGGTGGACGGCCCATGCTCTGGTAGATGGCCTCATACCGTGTGCATGCGGGCAGCACTGATTAAAGCTCAGTGGGTTATAAAAAGGAAGAGAAGCACTGAGGGGGAGAGTGGAATTAGAAAGAGGATGAGGGGTGGACATGGTCAATTTATACACTGCATACATATATAGCTCAGGCTGGCCTCACATTCCCTATGTGGCTGAAGCTAGCTTTGAACTCCTGACCCTCCTGCCTCTAATCACTGGGTCACAAGGATCAAATGCAATTATTAAACTGTCTGGTGTTCTACATTACTTTGAAAAGAGACCCTATTATGAATGTCTGGGGGAGGAAGGTATAGCTCACTGGTCAAGTGCTCACCTAGCATGTGTGAGGGACTGGGTGGGACCTGTCTCCAACGCCACCTAGTTCCCCCAAAAGTGACTAGAACAAGCTGTCAATTTAAACAGAAATATTCTAAATACCAGGAGCAACACCACCCAGTGGAACCATCAGGGGGACACCAGTGTGTAGGAACAAGTCACCACAAAACCACCCAGCTGTCGGTCACTAAAGCGGTGAACAAATGCCGACCGCTGGGCGGTGCCCTATGAATCCCAGCCATTATACAAGTAAGGTTTATCATGTCTTCCCTGTCATACTAGGCAACAATGGCCTTTCCCTGTTTTTTCTTTCTCCCTTTTGTTCAAGGCCCATTTATCCATCTTTCCTGGTAGAGTACATGATTCACTAGTTCCTTGTCTGCCACAGGGGCTCAGTCAGCAAACACTGGTGCATGAATCTACATATTGACCACATCTATCTTTGCAGGTTTCCACAACTCACTCAGCAGCATCGAACGCTCATCAGAAGAAATTAGGACACAGGGGGGAGGGATCAACTCTGACCTGAGGTAGTAAGAGCTGTGGTTCTTGGGGGAGAGGAGTTCCCAAGTTAAACAGAGACAAAATTCAAGTCCCATTGCTTACTGGCTGTGGGGATTTCGTCTGTTTCCTTCTTTATTTTTAAGATTTGTTTTTTTTATTTAATGTGTATGTATTGTATGTACACCACATGCATGGAGGTGCCCAATGAAGCCAGAAGAAGGCATCAGGACCCCTAGAGAAAGTTGTAAGGCCAGGGATGTGGGTGTTGGGAATTGAACCTGAGCCCTCTGCAAAACCAACGAGCAATCTCTCCAGCTTCAATTCCCCCCTCTGAAAAAAGACTCTAATAAACATTGAAGAAGATTTAAACAAATTACCACACCAGAGAAAAACCCTGCTTGGTGCAGCAATTGGCTGACTGAGCAATCAGTATGTGTGCCATTATTTTCAACTCTTACCTGAAACTCTGTAGACCAGGCTGGCCCCAAACTCAGAGATCTGCCTGCCTCTGCCTCCAGGAGACACCTGACTCAAGCTATTTTATTACTTCTATATATAAAACGCTGCTAACCTGGAACTCACTACGAAAACTGGACTTGCTGTGAACTCACACAGACCTACATCCTTCTGCCTTCCAAGAGCTGGGATTAAGGAAGGAAGCCGCTGACTCTATATCAATCCCCGGTTCCCGTTTGGTCTTTATGTGTTCACTGATTCCCACCATCCTTCCTACTCTGGCATAGAATTCTCTTGGTCTTCTGCTAGAGTCTTTTAGTACCCTGACCTGAGGAGTCCTCCTCGACGCTCTTATGAGGTCCTGTGAGCACCTCCTCCTTACCCTCAGGCCAGAGCCCAAATGCTTCACCAGGCACACTGCGCTATGGAAAAGCTCTACACCACCTTTCTAGCCTAAGCCCTCATTTCTCTTCCTTGTGTTCCAAGCTCTCAGGAAACCCCATCCATCTCTACTCCACTCCTACCTGTCTAGTCACCTACGATGCCTGTCACAGCAAACAACACCTTCTCCTTGACTCATTTCTCCGCTTGTCAGAGAACAAGTTTCAGCTCTGCAACGTTCATTTCCTTTCTTTCATCCTTCCTTCCTTCCTTTCTTTGGCTTTTCAAGACAAAATGTCTCTGTGTCACCTGGCTATCCTGGAACTCACTAGGTAGACCAGGCTGGTGTCAAACTCAGAGATCACTTGCCTGATTCATGAGTGCTGAGATTAAAGTGTGCACCACCACTGCCTGGCCTGAATCGTTTTTAATCAACTCACCCATCGACTTTTCTGTCTTATCCTCCTCCATCCCAAACCTAGGACCTCATGTTCAATACACAAATGCTCTAGCACTGAGCTACACCCCCAGAACCCCAAATTATTCCTTTATTTTGGCCCATAACTCCTGAAGCCAAGAGTGACCTTGAATTTAAGACTTCCTCCCCTTATTTCCTCAGAGCTGGGATTACAGATGTGTGCTACCACACCTGGCTTATGTGCTGCTAAGGACTTAGCTCAGGGACGTGTGCATGCTAAGCAAGCAAGAACTCACCGTGCCCCTCACCTCATTTCCACGACTCGCGACTCAGTTACTACCAAAGAATTTAGCTACTGTTTTGGCCCCTATACTGTCTCTTCATTTTCTTCCCCCAGCAACTGCTTCTTTTGGGAACTCAATGTCTATGTTGTATTAAGCATTCCTGGGACCCAGGTATAGTGGCATGCGCTGTTTATAGTCACAACATGAAGGAGGCTTCAGGATTACCGTGAGCCAGAGGCTAGCCTGAGTTACCTAGTGTGAGCCTGTAAAAAACAAAATTCCATGTGAGAATAGCTTTACATATTGTCCCTCTCCCTCACAACAAAGGATGGTTTGTAGACAGATCTCAGGTAAAGTAACTACAGCATATTCATGTTGGAGTGCATCCTGCGAAGTACATTCTGTCTGTTTTCCACTGTCAATCCTGTATCAGTGGAGCTAAATGCTGCCAGGATTCTGGTTTTGCTATTGCTATGGCCCCTTACTGCGTTTCTATTCTGTAAATATTTGTTCTTCCTTATCTGGTCTGGAATTATATCCGATTCGCTGTAATAAGCATCTGTCAGACAATAGCTAGGCAGGAAGCGGAGGGTGGCTTTTCCAGGAGAGAAAGGGATTCTGGGAGAAGAAATCAAGGGTGAGAAAGGACCTGAGTTGAGCAGAGAGATAGAGATGGCCACACAGCAGGGCGTGCTGCCAGGGTTAGTCAGGTTAGAGTAACTAGAAGACCTCGATGAAAGGCCTAAGCTCTAAAATATTAAAAAGCCTGTGTCAGTATTTATATTGCTGGCCGGTATAGGCATGCTATACCTTCACCCAGTGTAGACTCTAAGGTGTCTTATCACTTAAGACCCTTTGAGCTGCCCTTGTTTGGGTTCTTCAGAGGCCTGGGTATTCATTCACACAAAGCAGCAACGAGTCCTTGTCTTTATAAATGAGCCATTTGTTTACTGACTCACTTAGGCGTCTGGGCTTGCAACAGAATCCATGAATTTAGCTCACTAAATGTGCACTCTGTTATCAACAAAATTCCAAGGGCAGGCAGCCTACTCAGGTCCATACATCAGGTTCAGCTACTTAACTGCTGGTGAAATAACCATCCCCAATTGTTTGCCGAAAGAAATACCCTGAAAGTCACAGATCCAAGAACTCCAGGGCAGGCTAGCATCAAAAAACATGGCTTGTTTTATTTATTTCTCCCAAAAAAATGTCAGTCCATGAAATCTCACTGGTAAGATTTCAAAAACAATGTGATATGCTTTAGATTAGTGCTACTCTTAGAAACATGTTTCATCGGGAATATTTAACTAGCTAGGTGGCAAGGCACTCCCATCACGCCAGCATTAAAACGGGTTCAGTCAGGACCAGTTAGGCAAACTTAAGGCCGAGTTAGGTTATATAATGAGTACCAGGCCAGCTAGCGCTCATAGCAAGTCTAAACTAACCAAATAAATAAATGACTGCAGGACCCAAACACACAAGAGTCTAAGCTCTTACAGTTCTGGAACCTTTTTTAAAAAATATACTTCCACACTAAGACCATGATAATGTTTTTATTAGTTATTAACTCAGGTCAGTGTGCTAAGGTAATGTCAGCCTTGCATTTCTCAAGGGCAGGAATTTTATTATGCCAGTGGACAAAATAGTTTGTTCTGGAAACAAATGCATTTTTCCTCTCAAAGTATCATCCCGCTCTCACCCAATTTCAAACTGATCAATGTCTTAATGAGCCTGCAAACTCAAGACTTTTGCATTTTGTATTATCACTCTACCCTGGCTACACCGTGAACTGGGCCACCGGGTACTTTTCTTTTTAAAGCAACCAAGCGTGCACCTAAGATTCAAACATCTTTCTGTTCCTACCATGCCTACATTCAAAACAGCATATGATACTGTTATGCTCCAATCTGCGTTTCCGGGAGATGAGAGTTACAGGTCCGCCCGAGCGATGCTGGAGGTTACCCCCAGCACCAGCTTCATACCAGGTACCCGGTGCTTTCCAGTCACCGCGGGAGGACCCACAGAAGCCGGGTCACCGGGGCGTGCAAGCCCGCCTGTCAGTCTTTCCCAGGAAGGACCGATCAGGCCAGCTCGCATCACGTGAAGCTCTCATTTCCGGAACCAAAGACGCGCACTGCACGTGAGCCACCGATTAAAGGGTCCCGCGCGCCCACCCTGCCGTGTCCCTCCGATCACACAGGAAGATGCTCCCAGGGTCCGCAGTCCCCGCCCATCGCGTCACCCCGCACCCCGCGTCCCCCGATGGTGGGGCCGCTGCGGCTCTGGGTAGCTCCCAGCCCGCAGTCTCCGCCCCCTGAGCCCAGCACAGGAAGCAGAATGACCGGGACAGGGCTCGGCGCCTCACTCACGTCCTCCAGCCTGCCGCCCGCCGCCATGACCCGCCGTCGCGGGCCGATGCCGCTCCAGCCTGACCTCGCCACCAGCGCCCCGGCGCCGAGGGCCCGGGACAGTCGCACCTACTTGGACCTGCGCGCCCCGCCCCGGACACACCTACTCTGCGCTCGCCCCGCCCAAACTGCCCAAGGACACGCCCCTCTGCCTAGATCAGCCCATCAGCAGCCAGGGGCGTGACCCTTCCTGCAGACTCCAGCATCCGTTTATCAGAAGCACTTAAAAAACGAATTTCTGGAGCAACCATTTAAACCATTTTTGGGCAACCACGCTTTAAAACATTAACTTATTTCTGTTACGCAGTTTGCTCTACGTTTAGAAAAATACGCAGTAAAAATCGTAGTTCCACCTATAGACTGAACTAGAAAAGATTCCAATTTCTATGACATAATTTACAAATGTCTCTACAAGAAATTTCTGGGTTTTTTTTTTTTTTTTTTTTGGTGTTGTTGTTTGTTTATCTATCTATTTATTTATTTTATGTATTCTGTTTCTGGCTTTTTTCCTTCCCCATCTCGTCCTTTGATTTATTTTTGGTTTCGGTTTTGTTTTTTGAGACAGGATTTCTCTACATGGCTCTGCAGGTTTTGGAACTTACTATGTAGACCATGTTGGCCTTGAACTCTCAGAGATTCACCTGTGTTTGCCCCACCCCACCCTCCGCCAGTGGAATGCTCAGGTTAAAGGCATGTGCTACCACACTTGGCTCAAAATTGAATCATTTCTTTTCTTCCACTATGTGAATCCCGGGCTTGGTAGCAAATGCCATTGGCCATCCCCCCCCCTTTTTTTTTATTCCAAGTAGCTCAGGCTGACCTAGAAATTTCCTGATCCTCTTGCCTTTGCCAGGGAAATCTGGCCTTGATAGTGTGCACCATCAGACCCAGTGAGTTATTTTGTTTTATATACAAAGCATTTTTAAATTGTTTTCATTTTATGTGTTTCAGTGTGTTATTTGCACGTGTGGCTCTGCACCCTGTGCATGCCTGTTGCCCAGGGAGACCAGATGGGACTATTGGATCCTCTGACACTGGAGTTAGACACTTGTTCTGGGAATCAAACCCAGGTTCTTTGGAATAGCAGTTAGTGCATTTAGGGACTGAGGCATCTCTGCAGCCCAAGTTTTAATGCACAAACACACACACACACACACACACACACACACACACACAAACTGAACCACACTGGGGAACTGGTTGTGGTAACACATACCTGTAGTCTCAAGACTAGAGGAGGCAGAAGGATCATGAGTTCAAGGCCAGGCTTTGCTTTATAGTAAATTAGAGGCAAGCCAGGGTTCCATGAGACTTCTCATGAAGAGCTAAGGGATATGAGGTAGAGTTCCTAAGGACTGCGGGTGAAGAGGAATTGGAAAGCAAAGGTGTCATGGACACTGAGCGAACTGGGCCCAAAGGACAGTGACCAGACTTGCCCATTGGAAAGAATGCCTGTCCTGTTCTAGAGCAGCCAGCTGAATCATGTTGGTTCCTTCCTCTCCCTAACACCAGCTTCACTGCAGGCCCTGTGAAGGAATAGCCCTGAAACCCCCCAAGAACTTCTCCTATGCACTGCGCAGTTTAAACTGCCCTTAAGCTTTTACCAGCATCTGCTAATTATCTGTAATAACAGGTTTCATGATGGCATTTTCACACATGTGCGTTAGGTATGTTGGTTATACACAGCACCCATTGCCTTCTCTTGTCCCCTCCCACTGATTCCCAACTAGTCCCCTTTCTGATTTCACGGCAGCAATGTGAAATGTGCGTGTGCCTGCTCAAGCATGTGCGCGTTTGTGTGTGACGTAATGAGTTTAAGATTGCATATTTACAGGATTATGTGACACTTACCTATGCCCTCGATTCCTGAAGTCTCTCTGTCTCACCTTGATTTAATTCTTTATTGAGTAAGAATACAGAAAGTCAGGCCATTGAGTGGCTTTGCAGGTAAAGGTGCTTCCTTTGCATGCTTGATCCGATGACTTGAGTTCGGTTCCCAAGACCCATGAAAAGTAGCAGAAAAGGCTGGAGAGATGGCTCAGCAGTAAAAGCACTGACTGCTCTTCCAGAGGTCCTGAGTTCAAATCCTACCAATCACATGGTGGCTCACAACCATCTGTAATGGGATCTGATACCCTCTACTGGTGTGTCTGAAGGCAGCTACAGTGTACTCACATACATTGAAGTAAATAAATAAATAAATAAATATTTTTAAGTAACAGGAAAGGATCAAGCCCACAGTTTTATCCCCTGACCTCTATCTATATACATGGCACCATGGATACCTGCCCCACAAAATAATAATGAATAGAAAATATAAACATGAAGCTGGAGAGATGGCTCAGCAGGTAAGAACACTGACTGCTCTTCCATAGGTCCTGAGTTCAAATCCCAGCAACCACATGGTGGCTCACAACCATCTGTAATGGGACTCAATGTTCTTTTCTGATGTGTCTGAGGACAGCTATAGTGTACTCATTTAAATAAAATAAGTAATTCTTTTAAAAAAAAAGAAAGAAAGAAAATATAAACATATTTTTAAAATGAGGAACATTGAATTCAGATCTAGTTCAGCTGCATTGGACTTTGTGTGTGTGTGTTTTGAGGCAGAGTCTCACATAGCCTAGGCTGGCCTCCAAACTCTACAGATGACCTTGAGCTCCGGCTCTTGTACCATCATGTAGCCCAGCTGTGAACCCGCAACAGTCGTTGGGTTCAAAGAGAAATGAGGGCGCACATAGGAGGTACCACTAGAAGACCGGGTGGGAAACGCGGGATGCAGAAGAATGGGCTAGCAAGTTGTAGGGATAAAATGAGAGACGTGGTAAGGGGCAGAACAAACAGGGTGTGTGTACAGGTCGCTGAGAAGACAGAAAAGAGCTTGGAAAGGCTGAGGGGGCATCAAACTGAGCAGTCACCCTCTCATTCTCTGTATTTCCCATCTTTCTGCCCTCCTTCCCTCCCTCCCTCCCTCCCATCCTTTTGCCCTCCCTTCCTTCCTTTGTCTTATTGCCCCCTTTCCCTTTCTTTGTCTTGCCATTTCTTTTTATATTTTCCTTTATTTTCAGCACAGACTCCATGGACTTCAAGCTGGCCTTGAACTCGCTGTGTAGTTGGCAGGATAACCTTGAACCCTTAATGTTTTTGTTCCTTTTGCCCAAACACTGGGATGACGGTCACGGGCCACTGCGCCAGCTACTGCATAGTTCATTATTATTTATATTCGCCATTAATGCTGTGTGCGAGCACCAACGGACGTGTGAATGCCTGTGTACTGTACACACACCACACCATGTGTGGATGGCTGGTTCTCTTCTTCCACCGTGGGTTCCAGGGTTCAGACTTAGGTCACCGGCTTGTATGGCTCCAGCTTTTACTGGCTTGGCCATTTTGCCAGCCAGGTCTTAAAGTTTTAAGAAATCCTTTTATCCTGAGCATGTTTTTTGTTGTTGTTGTTGTTGCTGTTGTTGGACTGCCCTCCTTCCAGGGCAAACCAGTGCTGAGCAGAGAGCCTTAGAATCACCAAACTCAACTTAAATTTGACTTCCAGCACTTTCCTTGTCTGTAAAGTGGACAGACAGACATTTATGAAGGGGGAGTGAGGGCCAACAGTGCGGACCTTATGGGGTAGAGGAAGAGTGGCTTCAACCTCCTACACTGAAAACAAATCTCTTCCTTTGCATAAGATTACCACAATTGAGGAACTCACAAAATTCTGGCTTCCTTCCTGCTCCCCCCCCCACCCCCTGCTCCCCTGTCCTTCCCCTTTCCCTCCCTTACTCCCCCTCACCCCCAACCCCCCCCATCTTTCCACTTCTCCATATTATAAATTGCTGGGGGGAGGGGGAGGGGCCAGGTGCACACAGTGCTCTTTGAGAACATCCAGCTCTGCACTAAGTGAAATTAAGTATTTAATAAACGCTTTTTGATTAATTTCAGCATCATCCTAAGCAAGTGAGAATCACTCTGCTCAATCTCCCTGATTAGATGTTTTTTTCCTGGAAGAAGTTCAGATGACACTGGCGCTAAATTTAGCACCGGAAAATTTTAGCTAACGGCATTATGGATCTTCTGCCCATCTCCCCTTGGAGGTGGGATGATCACACTCACACCTCCGGACAGTCATCTGTCTCTATGCCTGGAATATGAGACCCTGACCTTTGACCAATGTATCACATACTTTTCTTGTTTTGGAGACAGACTATCAGGAAGACTTAAGGAAGGAGGGTTTATTTTGGCTTATAGCTCATACACATAGTCCATCCTGACAGGATGCCCACACAGCAGGAGCTCCAGGCAATCCCTCATCTCAACAGACAGGAAGCATAAGTGGGGGGGAGGCAGGGGGAAGGGTGAAACTGGTGCTCACAGGGGATGTGGAAAGGAGCTGGTGCTCAGTCCAGGATCCCAGCCGATAGAATATTTAGGGTGTGTCTTCCTATTTCATTCTAATCTAAAACTCCCTCTACACCTCCCCAGAGGTTTGTTTCCATGGTGATTGTAAAGCCCATCAAGTTGACACTCAAGATTAATCGCCACAATCATAGAGTTATGTAACCTAGAGCCAAAGAGGCTGAGAACCCGAGGGCTCATGGTCGAGACTATGCTAAACCTTGAGGCTTATCGCAGCAGACTGGGAGCAGATGGCTCTGCACAAGATGGTCTCGGGAGTAACCTTCTTTCCCCTTCACTCTTCTGCAAGAAACCAGTCACTGCCAGATGTTTGCCGATCCTGCAGAATGTCCGGTAGGGCTGGGGAGGCGTGCAGGGTCTTCTCCTGTTTCTGTTTTGCTGGCACCGCCCCCTTCGCTCCTCCATATTTTCTAATTGGCTAAAAACCCGAAGGAACATTTCTCCTTGCTTCCTGTGTAGGTGCATAGCAATTTCTCAATGCCCCAACCCTTCCCCCAGATAGTTTATCAAAATATATTTGTTGTTTTACTTTTGTTAATACAAGGTCACATGTAGCCCAGGTTGGACTCCAGCTAAGTATGGGGCCAAGGGTAACATTGAACTTCTGATCCTCCTTCTTCCACCTTGCCAGTAAGTACTGGGACTGTAGATGTGTGTCAGCCCCCAGGCCCTCCCCTCCAATATTTCTTCCCTATAAAGGAAGAACTCTTCTTATTATTATATATTAATTGTGCATAACAATATTTCATTATGACATTTCATGCACAAATGAAATGTACTAGATCATACCCTCCCATTAGCTCTCCCCCAACAATTCCTTCTGCTCCCTTACTGTGCCTCAACTGGTCCCCCTTTACTTTCACAGGTGTGTGTGTGTGTGTGTGTGTGTGTGTGTGTGTGTGTGTGTATGCACGGATGCCCGTGCACGAGTTCCTGTTCTCTTCTTTCCTCTTTGTATTTTTATAAAACATTTTTATTATTTATTATGGTGGATGGGAGGGTTGGGGTCGGGGAGTCAGGAGAGTATCAGAATGCGCATGTGGAGTTTAGAGGACAACCTCTAGAATCAATTCTTTCCCTCCACTATTCGGGTTGGCAGACAGAACTCAGGCCATCTGCTAGGGACTATCTCCAAGGCCCTGTAATGATCCAGTTTCTCCACCTCTTTACATCACTCTCTACTGAGCACTGCGTCTCTACACCACACTAGTAGCTGCCTCCTAGATTCAAGCAATGGACTCAGGGCAGGTCTTGCTTTTACACTGTGTGTTTTGAGCACATGCAGACAGTTAGTGGTGCAGTTTCTACGCTTCCCACTGAGTGGCGCTGTCCCCCTGTTAGTCAGACAGATATAACTCTTCTGTATACTATCAAATTTTCAGTTTCTGGCTAAGTCCTTAAGGTGATGGTCCTGCTTCCTTTTGATGGTATATTTGAAGAGGCTTTTAAAGTGACTTCTAAGAAAGCGAAGTGAGCTAGACTTTGAAAAGAACTTAGTGTCACACTTGGTGATAGAACGTTGACAGGTCCAACTGCCTAAAGACAGAATTCAATTAATTTTTCATCTTCTTGCTGGCGTGGAACTCAGTATACAGAACAAGCTGGCCTCAAGTTTGGATGATCCTCCTGCCAAGTGCTGGAATTGCAGCCTCACTACCATACCCAAAGATGGAATTTAAAAATGTAAGAGTTCCAGGGTACAGAGTAATAATATATACTTAAAAGCTCAGGCATTCGAGATGCTGAGACAGGAGGATCATTTGAGCCTAAAAGATAGAGGTCAGTCTGGGTAATATAGTGAGCTTGGCAACACACCCCTTAAATAAGGAGGAGACTTCAACTACCGGTGCCAATACCACCATCATTACGTCACCACGACTAGACTTTTGAGCACCACATTAGCAGGCAATGTATGTCATACTGAGATGGGACAAAAGCAAGGAGCCAGGGTGAATAATCAAAATTAAACCTGTGGCTTTGAAAATCAACAGTCTAGATGAATTCACTTTCCCTTTATCCAGAAGACCAGGAAAAGAGAATTGATATTCACAGCATATACACTAATGTCAAGCGCTGATACAGTAATGAATATTATACTCATTTTGCAGAAAAGGAAACTAAGACTTAGATAAGGTAGAGCCTTTGACCGCTCAGAGCTCCAGCAAAGTATAAGCTCATGTAAGCGAAGTCCTAGGCTTTTCACAGCCTATGAAAAGGTGTGATTTGACTGAGAATGCCCCCCATAGGCTCATGTATTTGAACACTAGATAAGCAGTTGGTGGAACTATTTGGGAAGGACTGGGAGATGGGTGTGGCTTTGTTGGAGAAGCTGTATCACTGGGGTTGGCTTTGAGGTTTTAGAAGACTAGCACCATTCCCAGTGTGCTCTCTGTGTTTCTTGTTTGTAGAACTGGATGTGAGTTCTCAGTGGCTGCTCCAGTGTCTTGTCTGCCTGCCTGCTGCCATGTTTCCATCCATGATGGTGCTCCCATGACTCTGGAACCATAAGCCCCATATAAACCCTTCCTTCTATAAGTTGTCTTGGTCACAATGTTTAACCACACTAGTAGAAAAGGCACATTTTTCTTCATTTTGTTTTCTTTTTAAATCTCTCTCTCTCTCTCTCTCTCTCTCTCTCTCTCTCTCTCTCTCCTCTCCTCTCTCTCTTTGTGTGTGTGTGTGAGAGAGACAAGTTCTCTCTCGTTGTCCTGGAATTCACTGTATAGACTAGGCTGGCCTTGAACTCACAGAGAGCCGCTTGCTGCCTCCTGAGTGCCGGCACTGTGGGCATGCACCACTACATCCAGACACTTGTCATTGTCTTGCATACAGTGTACTTTGAATACAGGAAGGTGAATGTTCCTAATGGAAGAAAAGGTTTTCATCTTTTTGAAATTGTGTTTCATATTTATTATTTATGTATATGTATATGTGTGTGTATACACAGGTCCCACATGCCTATACCGTGTGTGTACACAGGTCCCACAGGACAAAAGAGAGCATTAGATGCCTTGGAACTGGAGGATAGGCAGCTGTAAGTTACCCATCATGTGCTGGGAGCTAAACTTGAGTCCTGTGGAAGAGAAGAGGGAATTCTCTTAGTAGCTGAGCCTTCTGCTCATCCCATTCTGAAATTATTTTAAAATTGCAAGATTGAGACAACAGAGTAAGGTTGCTATGTTGTTGAAGAAATAATTTTGCACATGCATTCTTTAAGTTTTTCAATATTACCCTTACAGAGAAATCTGAGATGACAAATTTTTATTAGATTTATTCACTTTATTTCATGTGTGAGTCGTTTACTTGAGTATGTTTATGTATATGTGTATGTATGTGTGTATGTGTATATGTATGTGTGTATATGTATATATATATGTGTGTATGTTTATGTGTGTATGTTTATATGTATGGGTATGTATATTTACATGTGTGTATGTATATGTGTATATATGTATGTGTATGTATGTGTGTATGTGTATATGTATGTGTATGTATATGTATGTGTATATGTATGTGTGTGTATATGTATGTGTATATGTATGTGTGTGTATATATGTGTGTATGTTTATATGTATGGGTATGTATATTTATATGTGTGTATGTATATGTGTATATATGTATGTGTATGTAAGTGTGTATGTGTATATGTATGTGTATGTATATGTATGTGTATATGTATGTGTGTGTATATGTATGTGTATATGTATGTGTATGTATATGTATGTGTATATGTATGTGTATGTATGTGTGTATGTGTATATGTATGTGTATGTATATGTATGTGTATATGTATGTGTATGTATGTGTGTATGTGTATATGTATGTGTGTGTATATATGTGTGTATGTTTATGTGTGTATGTTTATATGTATGGGTATGTATATTTATATGTGTGTATGTATATGTGTATATATGTATGTGTATGTATGCACCATGTGTACTTGGTACTCATGGATGTCAGATGGGGCATTGGATACCCTGGAACTGCAGTTATCAATAGATGAGCCACCCTGTGGGTTCTAGGAAACAAACCCAGATCCTCTGAAAGAGCTACAAGTACTTTGAACCTCTGAACCACCTCCCAACTCCACATGATTGAAAAATTTAAGTCATGAATAAAAAACAGGTTCATTTAAGGCTTTAACTACTGGCCTTTCCCCATCTTTCAACTGGATATATCTAAATAATCACAAATTTTAGGGAGTTTCACAGCTTGCTCTAGGGAAAGAGATGCAGTGGTTTTACATGTGAGCTGTGAGCGTGCCTCCATAATAAAAACGGAGACATAGTACTGAGGCTCAGCCTCAAGCTTTCTTCCAGTTGCTACAAGGCTGAGAAGGGGACTGGGGAGCTGGCTCAGCAGTTAACAGCACTGGCTTCTCTCACAGAGGACCGGGGTGCCATCCCCAGTGTCCACATAGCAGCTCACAACCATCTGTAACTCCAGTCCCAGGGATTCCAACACGTTCTCCGACCTTTGGGGACACCAGGCACACATGTGGTGCGTACATACATGCAAAATATCTATATACATAAAATAAAAAATAAATAAATAAAAAGTTTGAGATAGAAAAAACTGTCTCCTGGAAAAGATTTGTAGAATTATGGCAATATTTCCCTCTCCCTTATTATTTTTAATTAAATTTGGGTGTTTGACATACTTGGGGTATCTTGTACCTCTGTAGATATTCTAACCTGGTTTGAGATTGTGATTGCATGAGTGTGTGTGTGTGTTTGTGTGTGTGTGTGTGCGCGCGCACGCGCGTGTGCTCAGAAGAAGTGGTTGTTGGATCCCCTTGACCTGGATCCAGTAGCCAGTTGCAGACAGACCACTGCCCAGTGTGGGTTCTGGGAGCCAAATTCCAATTCTCTGAAAGAACAGCAAATGCTCTTATGAAGCAAGCTGTCCCTCCAGCCCCACCCTTAGCAATCTTAAGAGCTTTTCAAACACTTGCTCTTCATAATTAGATAACAGTGACAAGATGAATGAAAGCAAAGTTGTTTGAACTCCAGTATTATAAACATTCTCTCTTGCTTCATCTACTTAGGAAATAACATTTAAGATTTTCTGTCATCTGTTTCTTAAAAAAGGAAGGAAAGGGAAATGATTTGCAAGTGTTTAAAATATGGTGTTTATATTTAGATTAGGGTTGTATCTCACATTTCTGCAGTTTCTATGGTTTGGGGGGAAAGATTTGGCTAGTTACTGTTGCTTCAACTCACACACACACAAAAACAACTTCAGTTTCCTACTGCTTTTTAATATGTGCACGTGTGCCTGAATGGCAATGTATATCACACGCACAGAGGTGCTCGAGAGGTCAGAAGAGGCGTCAGGTGCCCTAAGCTGGAGCTACAGTAGGTTGCGAGTCCATGTGGTGCTGGCATTGAACTTCCGAACCGTCTCTCCAGCCTCGTGCTTTCTACCCTTCTTCCCTGAGGATTCCTCTGTGTCATCAGACAGAAAGCTCACCCTTTGCTCCGTGGATCCTGACGTCACTTGTGTTACAAGACTGGCTGGCGCGCCGTGATGGACTGTCCCCCTCAAACTTCATTCTCCAAGACCTTTGCTCTCGCAGGAACATGACCAACAGCAGTAATACGGGTGAATTCTGGGGCTCTGCTGCAGATTACTGGGGGCGAGGGTAGAGTAGAGGTAGGGGTGGAGTGGAGGTGGAAGTGAGGTTTTGTAGTGTTACCGTGTCTCACAAAACTCACCACCTTGAGTCTGATTTTAGTTTTGCTTTATTCTGTTTTGATTTGGAGACAGAGTTTCTCTGTGCAGCCCTGGCTGTCCGGGAAATCACTCAGTAGACCAGGCTGGCCCGAGATTGACTTTGAACTCCTATTCTCCCTGCATATTCTGCCTTCCAAGTGCGGGGGTTACACCTGGTGGAGACTTGATCTGAGGCCCAGCAATGTAGGTTTCCCTGTGCACTTCGGCACCTAGGTTGTACTCTGAACGTTCAAGTTTGAGGACCTAAGAATCAATTAAGACATGTTAGCGACTTTGTTAGAAGGAAAAAAAAAAGTTTTGTTTTGTTTTATCTTTTTGCAAAAAGTTAAGTTGACCCACATTTAATATTAAAAAAATGTGTGAACTGTGCGATTATAAATATTCTCTTGTAAGGGTGGAAAAATCTCTGACCCCAGGCTCAGACAGCACGCAAAAACAAGGCATTTATTCTGCAGAAACAACCAGCATGTGGGGGTCAACCATTCATCAAAATGTCCACCCCAGACAAGGCACACAGGGCTTCTTATAGAGAACAGGGGAGGGAGGACCTTCTAGAGGGATGAGGTAATCCACAGTTTCATTGGTAGGTGCTATGGGGTCACAGGTCATCGGTGATCTGCTTAACCGGAGGATGAGACAGGGATGCCCGCGCAGACAGTCCATCCTGAGGTAAGTCATTCTCCACGTCTGTGGTTATCCTCAGGCTGCTCTTTGGTGGGGGGTTTTATGATCTTGTTCTGGATTTTACGGTCTGTTCCTAGAGCTGGTGTCCTATGGCCTTCCACCCCCGCTCCCCCCCCACACACACACACCATCCCCCACCACTGAATCAGGCCTGGTCTTTAAATGGAGACAAATTGGGTTAATGTCGTTTTCACTTTCTGGAGAAAAGCAGAAAAGTAAAAACCTTATTTTCAAATGTCTGTGAAGGCCTGGAAACTTGGAGTTAGCCAGAGCCAAGCCCCCACATGGGCCCTCTTGGCTCTAGTCATAAAATGTATGAAAAGCCCATTTCCTACCCCCTCTGTTGCCATTACTCTGTCTCGGGCCCTTTATACTTTTTACAAGAACTAGTTCTGTTTATTTGTTCAATGTTTGTTTGGTCACACTGTCTCACAGACCAGCCGGCTGCAGCCTGTCTACAGCTCTCATGGGCTGGGATTGCCTCGAGCCCCAATCCTGGTGCTCCTGGGTATTTCTGTGGCTTTGTAAGCAATTTCTTTGTTTCAGTCTCAATTCTCATCCCAGTCTATTTTCTATACGTTAGTCACAGTGATCTGTAAGAAGCAGAAAAATCAAATTATGATGTTCCTTTGTTCAGAATGCTCAAATGGCTTTGCCCTCACACTGAATAAAATCAGACTCCGTTCCGGGCCTTTCAGGTCATGAGACTTTCTGTCACTTACTTTAGTCTGAGAGGTTCTAACTCTCCACCCACGGGATTCTTACAAAGGCATCATGGTCCTAGAGCATTTGGATAAGGCATTTAAGGTAACGTACCTTAGAACTAACTACTGGGGGGGGGGGTGTGGTGGAAAATAGCTTCGGCATTTCAGCCTCAAAAAGGGAACTGCAGGGAGAAGAAAGTAACTAACCAAGCCCACCTGCTTTTAAATTTTGCGGTCCTCCTCCCCTAAATACCTATACCACCCCACACCCACAGCCACACCCACCATATGGTACTAGGGCCCAAATTCTAGACCTTGCAAATACTTTGCCACTGAAGGACATAGGCTATCTCATCAAGCGATGGTGTCCCACGCCTTCAGTCCCAGCACTTGGGAGGTAGAGTCAAGTGGATTAGGCCAGTCTGGTCTATACAGAGAGAGTTCCAGGACAGCCAAGGCTACAGAGAGAAACCCAAAACAAACAAACAAGGGGAATATGGCCCCAGCTTTTTGTTAGCTTTTATTAGATTTTTAGGGTAACAGCTGGTGTTTCTGCATGGCATTGTCATACATTTGTGTCGCTACACTTTTGTCTTTGTTCCTTCTTCTGTTGCCCTTCCTGAGTGTCCCTCCACGTGATCCCTTATCCCAGTTAGTTTTTCTTTTAGAAACAATGCCTACCGAGGTGACTCAAGCTAGCCTTGAGCTCGGTACTCCTGACTTTAGGGCAGCCCCTACCGCCAGTGATGGCGCCACCCACAGGTGACAGGAACCTGGCACATCATCGCCAAGGAAACAGCCAAAGCATTCCCAGGATGCACCGGTTCAGAAGCCCACCTTCACCTGGGAACAAGTGACTGTCACTACTCCTATAAAAGACTGAAACCCATCCTCCTCTCTCTCTCTTCTCTTTTCTCCCTCAGCCCTGACCCCTGTCCCGTCCCTGTTCTATTAAACCTCTCCACGTGGAACCGTGTTCCTTTGGTGTGGTTTGTCCGGACACAAAAGGTACTGAACTCAGTCTGCTCTTGAACTTACGGTACTCATGGCTCAGCCTCCCGAGCACAGGGATTAGAGGCCTAGGCCACCGTGGTTGCTCCTGTCTTACTTATTTTATCTATTGCTGCCCTTACTGGCTATCACCTAGACTGTGGTTTTATTTAGTAAATGGAAACGTTAATCTTACCTACCTTAGAGAGCTGTAGAAAATTCTAAATGAGTGAGTAGAACATTAGATAAGATACAACTTTCTCCCTTTGAGACAGGGTCTCTCTGTGTGGCCCTGTCTGTCCTGGAACTCACTCTGTACACCAGGCTGGTCTCAAACTCAGAGATCCATGTGCTGGGATCAAAGGCGTGCACCACCACTGCCAAGCTTACTTACGCTCATTCTCGATGCAAGGCAGGCACTTCGTGAGTTTTTACCTAGTATTAAGAGGACAACAGTTTCTTTTGACCGTAGCCATCGGTGATGATGGGCCTTGTTTCAAGCAGGTGCTATTTTAATGTGCCCGAGAGCTCTAGGATAGCCAAGACTACACAAAGAAACCCTGTTTCGATCACTGCACCCCCCCCCCCCCCAAAAAAAAGGCCAATTAAAATGGCAACGTCCAGTGTTTTCTTTCAGACTTAAGGAAGCAAGAAGCCTACTCGGTCATAACTAGTAAAAGAAAAATAAAAGGGTTGGTCTGGTTGTGAAGACGCATACCTTTAAATACCAGCATGCCAGGTAATGAGTTTAAAGTCAGCCTGCTCTAAGTAGGGAGACTAGCCTGAAAACAAACAAAAAGCTATGGGTCTGTGAGTTGAAGTTTTTGGGTGAGGTGACAGGAAGACTGAGAGGGACTAGCACTCAGGGTAGCAGAGGCTCTGTTACGGGCTGAGTCTCCGGTGTCTGCTGGAGTTTTCCATTCTATCATTTAAATAATGAAAAGCCATCAGAAGCAGAAGCCAAAAGCCTTCATTATGCAGACACAAACCCACAGGACTCGGAACAATGCCCTCTTCTGCACACAGCATCACTTCCGGGAGCCTAGCTTGTCACAGTCTGCCTTAAGAAGGGATTTTAACAGAGGTCTACAAGGGCCAGGGAGAGGGTTCCATGCGGAAAGCGCTTGCGGCACAAGCACGTGGACCTGAGTTCTGACCCCAGCACCCGTGCAAAACCTGGGCGTGCGTTTTTAATCCCAGTCCTGGAAGGTGCTCACGGGAGGCGGATCCAGGGCGTTGCTGGTCAGATAGCCTAGCTGAAAATATCTCTAGTAAGTTCCATGTTTAGTGATGGGGAGAGAATCCATCTCACAAAATAAGGTAGAAACTCATAGAAGAAGACATCTAGCATTAATCTTTGGATTCCATACCTAAACATACATGTGTACACAGACTCAGACCCCACACACACACGTTGTACTGGCTGGTTTCCTGTGTCAACTTGACACAAGCTCCAGTCAGCACAAAGGAGCCTCAGTTGAGGAAATGCCTCCATGAGATCCAGCTGTAAGGCCTTTGCTCAGTGACTGATCAATAGGAGAAGGTCCAGCCCATGGTGGGAAGGTGCCATCCCTGGGCTGGTGGTCCTGGGTTCTATGTGAAAGCAGGCTAAGCAAGCCAGGGGAAGCAAGTCAGTAAGCAGTATTTCCCCACAGCCTCTGCATCAGCTCCTACCTCCAGGTTCCAGCCCTGCTTGAGTTCCTGCCCTGACTTCCTCCGATAATGGACAATGATCTGGAAGTGTAAGCTGAGTAAACCCTTTCCTCCCCAATTTACTTTTTGGACTTGGTGCTTCGTTGCAGCAACAGAAACCTCACGTGTGTGCATACGTGTAAACGGTTGCCTGTGGAAACAAGTGTAGCCCCGTTGGTAGAATGCATACCCGTCACTCACAAAGACCCAGGCACAATTTCTAGCACCATGTAAACTGGGCACAGTGACACAAATCTGCAATCCCAGCACTCAACAGGTAGAGGCAGGAGGATCAGAAGATCTTATTTGGTTACCTCAAAAGCTTGAGGCCATCCTGAGCTACACTCGTGAACTCAGTGTGATCTAGAATCAGCTACCAACCTGCCTGGGTCAGCCTTTGGGCATGATTTGAGAGGCTGTCTTGATTGCATTAATTTATGTAGAAAGACCAGGTCCACTCTGGACAACACCATTCTCTGGGTTCCAGTCCTGGATTCTGTAAGAGTAGAGACAATGAGTGGAGTATTAAGCACCCTTGATTCACTGTCTCTCTCTGTGCTTTACTGTGGGTGTGAATACAGCTATTGGTTGCAAGCTGTAGCCTCTGTTTCTTTACACAGTGAAGGACTAGAGCCCGGGTTCTTAGCTAGAATAAAGCCTCTCCCCTAGACTGTGTTTGCCTGGGCTTTCTGCTCACAGCATGGGCAATAGAAATGCACCAGCAGAGCAGAAGTATCTACATCTCTCTGATTTATGACTGTGTACTAAACATGGTCAGCTTGCTGGGGCTTTCACTGCTATGCGGGTCCCTCCATCTTGAACTGTATGCTCTAAAACCCTGAACCAAATAAAACCTCCCTCTGTCTGTTGCCTTTGTTAAAGCAACAAGAAAAGGAGCATCTCTAGCGAATGACCAGGTTCCTTCCTACCACTTGGTCACCTCTCATACTTTCATTGGTACGTTCTCCTCATACAGCCCCTCTCCCACTTCATGTCTATCCTCACATTTATATATAATTTGACAAGAATTGATGGTTGTCATGTATTCTTCTGTTTCACTTTACTTGGTTTTTTGTTGTTGTTTTGTCTGTTTGTCTCTTGAGACAGTAGCCCCAACTGGCCTCGACTTCCATTTGTAGCAGAGGGTGACCCTGAACCTGATGTTTCTGCCTCCTCCACTCAAGTGACAGATTATTGAGGATTTGATGTTATATTTGATGGAACGAAGTGTTAATTAGGGACTTTTCATTGTATACAGACCTGCATAACAGATTTTAAAATCCTGTGACTAAATCAAGGCCACTTATCCACCTCCCTTCTCTCTAATTCTCTAAGCCTGTGTACATTTACTACCCTACGTCTTCTGGCCCCCCACGAGCCATCAAACCATTGAGTATCTTTCCCTTACTACATAGATACTGTCTGAGGAAAGATCAAACACATTCACTGTCTCTGCCTGGGCAACACGGAGAACTCTGCGTCAGACTTACATCCAGCTCTGCCTTTTGCAGTGGAATCTTATGATCCTCCTCCAGTGGGACCTCAGCTTCCTCGCTCATAAACTAAGACCGATGGTGCCAGCTAGGCTTGTTTCAAGAACCACCTAGGATAATTATGAGGTGGCGTTTTATAAATTTCTAGGTTATGGCGGTAATATGAAAATTCAAATGGACCGTTAAAGATCAAGAGCTCCTGGTTAGAATGGGATATGCATCTGAAATAGCAGGCATCAAACAAAACAGCTGTTTTTTAAATTTAAATAAAGAAATAAAAACAGACTGTCATAAAAGGCCCGTCTTGTCAATACACCACCCTGTTCGTCTCTGGCTTTCTCCTGTGAATTCATTCTCTGCCCAGCATCTCCGTTCATCATGACAAGAAAATCCCAGCTCCTTAAAAGTTGGCAGGCAAAATTCTTGTCTCTGGGGATATTTAAATCTTTCTTGGCTCAGGATTGCTCCCTCTTGGGTGTTGAAATGAAACGATGCCTCCCAGCCTCTTGAAATGGAGCTGTAAGAAACGCTCTGCGTGCTCGGGCTTCACAAAACAACTTCATAAATCACAGATGTAATGAGCTGTGGTCACAGGACACAGCAAGGTCTCTCCGATTTCCTACCTGGCTTTAGGTTCTGGATATTTTGATATTCTCTCTCTCTCTCTCTCTCTCTCTCTCTTAATTAACTGAAGATATTGACTTGATATTTTTGCCTGTGTTTTCCTCCTAATGTTTGCTTCCCTCCCCACTGTTCTGACAGGCCATCTGTCAGAATTTTTCCGGCTTCTTTGAAGCAACATGCTATTTCCCCCCCTTATCCGTTATTAATATATATACACGAATAACACACAAACATGTTATCATTGCAAGTGGTTCACACAGTACTAAATTTATAAGGGATGATCGTAACTTCCCCGGTTCCCATTCTTAATTTTTCTCCAGAGCTGACCACCACCGACGCTGTCAGCCATCGCCGTTCCTTCTCATTCTGCACACAGATATCATAGGCGCACACATCTGTTACACGTGGTTGCTGATGTATGCTCACTTTATTGCTTTTTTTATTAGGTTAGCACGCACATTAATGGGTTCCACTGTAGCATGGCATGCATATCTGTTCTCTTGGACCTCTTTCCACTGTGTCTCCTGACAAGATGCCTTCCTATCCCTTTTTTTTTTTTTTTAATTGAGACAGTCTCCTTGTAGCCCAGGCTGGCCTCTGTTTCACTGTGCAGCTGAAGATGGCCTTGTACTTCAATTGTCCTGCCTCCATCCCCTGGGTGCTGGGATTCTAGGCATGTGCCACCATGGCCAGGTTTTGATCTCAGACTTTTATTGGCTCTTTAGCTTCCTGCCGGCACTCCATCACTCCGTGTTCCTACTTGTTCTTCAAGATAGAAAATGGGGGCAGGGTTTTCTTTGTGCCTATCTGGATTTCAGAATGTAGAGCGTAGTTGTTTCACACTTATCATCCCAACAATTGAGCACTTGGGGGGCAAGGGGTTATCCTTGGTCAAGCAGTAGGCTTAAAGCCAGCCTGTGCTTAATTTCACGATGCCCCATAAAAGAAAATGGAGAAAAAAAATTGAACAAACTCAACACATCATATAATAGATCCCTGGCATGGAAGTGCTGCGTTAAACAGATCTCTACCACGTACACTTTTGTCTTTATTGTTGTTGTTGAGACAGAGGCTCACTGTTCAGCCCAGGCTACCCTCAAACCCACATTCTCCCTGTCTCAGCTAACCCCAAATGGTAGCATTATAGGTGTGTGTCCCTGTAGCTGACTATAATATACAGTTAACAAAGGCAAATCGTTTCTGGGACACTTCTTCCAGTAGAATACTCAGAACTTCAGTTATGGACTAACATATCATCAGCATCCAAATTCCTTAAAATCATATTAAAATGTGTTTCCCAATGATGAGGACCGAACCTGAGACTTTTCCTCATATTTGCATCTATTATTTTTAAGAAATTCAGATACATATATATATACATATATGCTTAATAAGTGACAAAAAGGAACTAATCTTAACTGCCAAACAAGAACTGGGAAACCATTAATACCCCGAGAAAGAAGTTAGAGAAAGAGAAAATGCCCAAAGAAACATAGCTGAGGTCATATTTAAGGAAACAGTAGAAAGAGTCTTGGTAAAGTCAGGACCAAGAACGTATCTGTGTGTGCTCTAATGTGATTCAACCTTTTCCTGGGTATTTTAACTATGACAAGAAGAGGGATAGGTCACTGGGAGAGGGAGGTGAGATGACCCTGCCACTGTTGGTAAGTGACAAGACACTCTCTTGGGTAGTCCAGGAAAAATGAACTTTCAGATAATGAGAACCAAGGCTGGAGAAAGGGTTCCCCAGTGGGAGTGCTTGTTGTGCAAGCAAGAGGTGATCCCAACCTGCTATGGCAGGCTGGGTGTGGTCCTGTGCACGTTTAAGACCCCAGCAAAAGAAGGGGAGGACAGAGGGAGACCTCTAGAGCTTGCTAGTCAAAAAACTACAAGCTCTGGGTTCAGGGAGGGACCCTGTCTCAAAGGATATAACAGAGATAGATAGATAGATAGATAGATAGATAGATAGATAGATAGATAGACAGACAGATAGATAGATGATAGATAGATAGATAGATAGATAGATAGATAGATAGATAGATAGGGATCTGATATCTTTTTTCAGTTTTGTCCATGATGCACACACTCATGCTCACCGATATACTAAAAAAAAGGGGGGGGGGGCTGGAGAGATGACTTAGCGGTTAAGAACTCTGACTGCTCTTCTAGGGGTCCTGAGTTCAATTCCCAGCAACCACATGGTAGCTCACAACCATCTGTAATGGGATCTGATACCCTCTTCTGGTGTCTGAAGACAGCTACAGTGTACTCACATACATGAACTAAACAAAATTTTAAAAAAAGACAATTAGAATAAGATAAAGCTGTTAGATATAAGACATAAACACAATCAACATTATTATTATAAAATAAAATAATAAATTACTTTTACTTACTTAGTGTGTGTCAGGGGGCTATATGCCTGTGCCGTGGCACAGGTGTGAAGGTCAGAGAGGCAGCTCTCTTTACCAGTGGGTCCTAGGGCTGGAGTTCAGGCTAGTGAGATGGATGGCAAATACCTCACGTCCATGCCCCCTCCTCCTTTCGGCTGATTAGTGGAGGAAAAGCTGAGCAAAGGGACGATCCAGGGACGGTTTGGCCCCACTACTGTTCTTTACTAATGTCACTCTTTCATATCCGCTCCCTCCTGGATATCATTCTTTACATACACCCTCACCTGACAGTTCATCAAACTCTTGATACTTCAGTGGCTCACCCGCCTGACACCCATCTACGCAGCTGCCTATGTGGGTCCTCACCTTTGTTCTTCCTCACTAGGTACAAACGGGAAACCCCTCTCCATCATCTTTTTTTTTTTTTTGGTCCAGCCATGCATGTCTGTAATCCCAGCACTCCGGAGGCTTAGATAGGTGGATCATAGAAAGTTCAAGGCTGGGCTACAAAGCGCATCCCAGGTCATCTAGACAGTATTATAAGACCCTGTCTCAGTTCCCTCCAGGTAAAAAGAAAAAAGTGCCGTTTATGATTGAATGATGAAATAAAACTAAAGAAACAGATGCTCCTGAGTTGTAAGATGTCCCCATCTATGCTTTCCCTGAAATGAGACCCACCCCACCCTTTTCTCCCTTCGTCACTCATTTTCTTTCAAAAAGTTTTTGAGGGACCAGTGAGATGGCTCAGCAGGTAAGGGTGCTTGTTGCCAAGATGGAGGCCCTGAGTTCCGTTCCTGGAGTCTACATGGTAAAAAAGGAGAACAGATTCTGGCAAATTTCTCCGTGCATGTATGTGTACATGCACGCATGCATGTGTGTGTGTATGTGTGTGTTCTAACAAGTAGTTCAAAAAGGGAGAAAAATGAAAAGATTTCCTTTCTCCCTTCTCTCCTGGTCTTGGGTCTCGAACCCAGGGCCTCCACCACTGAGATACATCCCCCAGCCCTAAAATATTTTTAGAATACGGATTGAGAATATGCAGCTCAGTGGGAGAGTGCTGCCCCCTTTCCCCCCAATGTGTGATTCCCTGGCTTTCAGTTACCACCACTCAAACACCAAAACCTCCCCAGATGATTTTGCTTTCGGCATGGGAACTTGTGCTTTAGCTAAAGTGAGACTGAGGTGAAAAGAGCTCCCGGAGTGGGAACCAGCAGGGGCAATCAATCTTGTGCAGCTCTTTCTTTAGAAACAACCTAAACAAGACTCTGTTAGGACTGCCTCTCTCTGCAAGTTGCTGAGTTAAAAACAACCCCTTGCACAAGTTTCTGCAGATGGGCTGAGGTGCCTGGGATTGCCTGCAGTAAGGGTAGGGGAATATCTAAAAGTGGCTGAATCCAGAAACATGGTGTGGCTCTGGTCTCATGAAATGGTTCTGTGAAATACAGCCGAGATGTGAGGTGACTGAGTGTCTGAAGTTCTGGCTGCCATGTTTTCCCAGGCATGGCAGAACATGTCCCCTGGGACTGTCAGCCAAAGCAAGTCCTTCTGCCCTTAAGCTGCTCTCTGCCCTGTATTTATCACCATGGAAACAATGAAGGTCACTAATAAAGCCACGGAGCTTATATTTTAAAAGCAATACAATGGGAAGAGGACACCGAGGTAGTCCTCACTTAGAAGTAATATTTCTTCTTAGACTGAGGAATATTTTCAAAGTGAACTCATTGAAGAAGATCGGATCAGCTTGAAGGAAAGACATGGATAGATCACCCCGAGACATTTCACTTGCCAAATTGGTGTGAGTTCATTATTTTTCTGGAGCTACTTTCATGCTAATACTTAAAATATTATTCTTCCTCAGTGCTTTTCTATTTCTTTCTGGTCAGAATATTCCTTTTCATTAGGCAGCCATGCACCCATTTTGTCATTTTGAACTCTCGAAGACTTTTAGTCTATACCCCACCCTAAGAGAGCATGGAGAATCTCTGTCAAACAGTAAGGACAAGCTTCTTGCCTGGTTTTGTCTGTGCGTGGTGCTGAGGACTGAACCCAAACTCTTGGATGTGCTAGATAAATGCTCTGCCACTGAACCACGCCCCTGGCTGGCCAGTGAACTCCCTGGTACTCAGATCTCTCACCCCAACCCTGGTATTTCAGGTACATGGCACCATACTGAGCCCCCCCCCCTTTTTTTTAGTGGATCGAGTGCTGGTTATCTAGACTCATGTCTGCATGCTTTCTCAGTGAGCTCTTTATGCACTGAACCATAGCCTTAGCTCATGGGCTGACCTTTAGATTTTCTTGGTGACCTTCGGAATACTAAATCTATTAAAACTGTGACATTTTTGGAGCTCTTTTCTAGGTGTCCCTAGGTTTCCTGAGGATTTCAAGATTAGATAATCCACTTTTGAGTCCTTGAGTATCGCCCCATTCCCTTTTTGCTCTGTAAGGTCATCAGCGACATCTCACTTCAGTTTGTAATGTAAGCAACCAGCTCATCCTCCTGCTGCCCCATGACGGACTCTACCCACCAACTGTGAGCCAGAACAAACCTTAAGCTGCTTGTGTTGGGTACCCTGTGCCAGCATCATGGACAGAATACAATATGTTGTACAACATTTACTTTTTCTCCTGGTATTGTTGCTGATAGGGTTTCTTATTTTATAACCCTGCTCAATCTGGAACTCACATTGTTCTTCCTGCCTCTGTCTTCCTAGTGATGGGATTAAAGGTGAACACCATCAGACTCATTAACCATTTACAGTACACAGGTCTTTAACATTGAGTACATTCTTCACTCTGTATCATAACAACCAAACACTGAAGAGAACATCTTTCCCTCCACTAGCAACCAACAACTTGTTAGAGATTGTCAGGGTAGGGACCAGCCTTTATAAGCCCCTCCCCTCCTGTGCAAGTAGTCACAGTTTCTCTGAGGAACTCAAGAGTGTGACAGCTGGCCTGAATTCAGTTCCTAGCACTCTCAGCTGGTTGATCACAAAAACATATAACTCTAGTTCCAGAGGATCTGATACCCTCTTCTGACCTCTCCAGTAAACACACACACACACACACACACACACACACACACACACACACAGTTAAATAGACCTAAAATTAATGATCAACTACGTCATGCCCAGAAAACCGTGTTCCAAACATTCCAGAATTCCGTCCACCTTGCATGTTCTTTCCACACCCCCCCCCATGTCCCCTTTGCCTTGGAGGGGGTGAGATAGATGTCTCACTTGGGGCTAAGCAGTCAACCGTGATTTATTTTAATCACCTGGACCAGTTCTGAGTCTCTGCAGTTATTGCTGATGACTGTGGAAAGAAAAGTCTCTGACTACCACCACTGCTGCACTAATCTGATTGCTGGAGCCCATCTTACATCTCCCAGCATTCCCTTTTTGGCTCCTAAAAGCTTGTCTTGCTGGGGAAAGCTTCTCTCTGTTCTAATTTCTATCTATATGAATTTGTTTACTGTGGGAACTTTGTGGAAAGAGCATTTTAAGGCATTTCTATTGTCTGTCTTATTTCACTTTGCATAATGTTTTCAAGGTTCAATCATGTATCAGAATTTCATCATTTTTCAGATGAACAATATTCTACTGCAAGTAGGACTATACCATGTTTGATTGAGCTATACCATTACTGGGCATATACCCAAAGGATGCTTTATCCTAATACAGAGAAAGTTGTTCATCCATATTCATTGCTTCTCTATTCATAGCAATCAGGAACTGTAAGCAACCTTGGTGTCTGTCAGTGGATGAATGGATAAAGAAAATGTAGTACATTTACACATTACTCCACCATTAAAAAAGAGTCACAAGAGTTGCTGGTAAATAATGGAACTAGAAAAAGTCATCCTGTGTGAGGTATCCCAGAGCTAGACAGAAAGAAATGGTATGTATTGGCTTATATGTGTATATCAGCTGTTAAGCCAAAGATAATCAAGTTACAATGCATAGAACCCCAGAGGTTATGTATAGAGTAATGGATTTGGGATGTGTGTGGCACATCCCCCTAGGAAGGAAAAATAGAATAGATAGTTATGGTTGGATAGTGTTGGGAGGGGTAGAGACTAGAATGAGAGGATCAGATGGAGAGGAGAAGGGCAAACAGGAAGGGACATCTAAGATTAAGAGCCATTTGTGTAGTATGAAAAGCCAACACAGTAGAAACTTTCTAAGATATATACATAGGCAAAGTTTATCTAAACAAAAATGCAGAGTCACAGCTGAACATCTCTCATCATCACATGAAGCTTTGGTACAGGGAATTGGTTACTTTTGTTTAAAGTGGTCCCATGGGAAACCTCAAACAACCCAGGGCAAAGGCTGCAGGTTACTCTCTACAAACTCTTGCTGGGAATAACACCTGCACAGTTCACTGACTGTGGAGAGGTGGAACTGGTCCCTACAAAGAACCTTTATCTCTAAAGCTAGTGTTCTTGGTAGTGGAAGATACTCTGCATGCAACCAAAGGAGAAAGGTAAACACGCGCCCACATAAAAACCCTTTAATCTATAATGTTTTCATGCCTGCAAGATACACTAGAGCAATGGTGGTGCAGAGCTTGTGGGAGTAACAGCGAAGACCTAATTTGACTTAAGACCCACTTCAATAGATGGAAGCCAGACCCAAAGCCAGTTGGGCAACCAAGAACCTGAGACTAGATAGCCATGGCCTGTGGGACATAAAACCATGCCAGGAAGTTTGGCAAGGTAGAGCAGGTTGAGACCCGGAAACTTGAAGGGCACACACCTGAGGACTTTGGTGACTCCCTGCTCCCTGCCAGATCCCTGGCTTGGAACATGTGCCACACTCCTCACATAAAGAAAAGTGACCTGTGGTCTCAGAGGCCCAGAACAGAGTTCTCCATGCTACTGTACTTAGAGGTCCTGAGAGATTATTCAATAAGTTTCCCTTCCCAGACATTCCTCCCTGCAAAAGGTATTTAATCTCAGGCCCACCCTGAGAAGTGGGTAGAGTATATGTATGCATCCCTTTTCTGCCATGAATAGTCAATAAACAGTTTAGAACCATGGACTGTCTCTTTCATTAAGATCTGCTGTGTGACAAATACAGAGCTGCAGCCTAATTATCTCATAGAAGGCCTCGCTGCACTCCCAGACAACCACTGCCAAGCTAAGGACAATCACATCCGAGCTAAGCCTGAGCTCCCCTTTTCCCAGTCCCAGGCTAAACACTGTCCTCAGCCGATGGGCCCCAACAGCATTCTCTGCTCTTCCACAACCCCCAGTTGTGCCTGAATGTCCAAGAGTCAAATAACCCCTTCGGCTCCAGCCTTCTCATTGTCTCAGTGGTTTGGGACAAGCACAATCAAACTCCCCACATTCTACCTTCCCAAGAGGCCGTGCTCAGCAGCTGGGTGGACTTAGACACACTGTGGACCTAGGGGAAAGCCAAATACTATTGTTGTACTAAAGGTTTGCAACAATAAAATGACTCAGAATGACAATCTCCTATATTCACAGACCAGTACCTTCCTCAGCCTTCATCAGAGAAGCTCCCTCCTATAGCAGATGGTAACAAATACAGACACCCATAGCCAGACATTATGCAGAGAGAAAGACCTTGCAACATTCAGTCCTAAATCTCCATCAAATTCCTCCCCTTGGGGTTTATGAAACCTTTCAAAGGAAAAAAGAGCGAAAGAGCCAGAGAGAATAGAGGACATCAAGAAAACAAAACCCTATAAACCAGGAGGACTGACTTATATATAAACTCACAGAGATTGGGGCAGAGTGCATATGCCTTATACAGGTCTGCACCAGATGGATCCTAGAGTTGAAATGAGAGGGGAACATATACTTCTTTCTGTAACACAGAAGTGATCTTCAATTATAATCAATCACTGGCAAATGAAAACTTAGTTTTCTCTATGGGAGTCTCACTGAGGCAACAAACTACTCTTAAGGGTAGGCTGCATTCCCAGCAATAAATTACCAACAGAAAATGAACTCAACACATTTTTGGAGGTTCCTTTTCTCATGATGTCATGTCATAGACCAAATTTACAGGATATGGTCCAGCAAGTTCAACAATAGCTTTCTACCAACAGAAGGTCCAAGAATCTAGTAGTTGTGATGTTGGATATCTCAGCTGATCCTTAGGATACATCAGAATCATGAAAAAGTAGATTCAATGCCAATGAAGGAATAGACTTGTAGGTTGATGTTAAGGAGATATATGATTGGAAATGGAGAGATAGGTGGTGAAGGAGTCTGGAAAAGCAGAAGAGAGTCAGGGGGAGGCAATCTGGAAGCAGATGTGAATGTTTCATCTCTTCATAAGTAAGGTTGTTATAAATATGTCTAAGGGTTTCTATGGGTCTAATTATCTCATATAGATGGGCGGCTTATATCTTTGTCCGTTGGTTGTAATCTTATTGTGTAGGTAGAGGGTTTGTGGATTGAGAATTTAACATATAAACCTGTTTGACAAATTAATGATTTTGAAGTCATGTTTCTACTGGGTGGTGCAGGAAAGTGAGTGAAGACAATACTCAGGGTGGTGGAGTGAACTGTGCCTGAGTTTTTAGAGATGGTGTGGAGCCACCAAGTTAGAGATCCTTGCAGTGCCATGGCTCCACGGTGTCGGCACTAGTGCGGGATAAAAGGTTTTCACTTTATAATATTAACTGCAACAGAGACTTGTTATCAAGAATGAGAGTAAGCAAAAAGAGAAGAAGTTTCCTTCTCCCCTCTCCTTTATTTAGGCTTCCAGCAGAAGATATGACCTAGATGAAAGGTGGATCTTCCAAGCTCAAAGATATGGATTAAAAGTGGGTCTTCCCCCAGCTATACCACTCCTGGGCATATACCCAAAAGATGCTCCACTATTCCACAAAGACACTTGTTCAACTATGTTCATAGCAGCTTTTATTTATAATAGCCAGAAACTAGAAACAACTTAGATGTCCCTCAACTGAAGAATGGATAAAGAAAATGTGGTACCTCTACACAATAAAATACTATTCAGCTATTAAAAACAAAGCTATCATAAATTTTCCAGGCAAATGGTTAGAACTTGAGAACATTATTCTGAGTGAGGTAACCCAGACCCAAAAAGACAGGTATTCACTTATAAGTGGATACTAACCATGAAGGATACTCATGGTATACTCTACAGACCCAAAGAAGCTAAACAAGAAGGAAGGCACAAGTGAGGATGCTTGAATCTCACTTAGGAGGGGAAATAAAATAGTCATAGGAGGCAGATGGAGGGAGGGAATTGGGTGAGAGAGGGCGAGAGAAAGGGAATGGTAGGTTTAGAAACACGTATGGGAAGAGATAAAAGAGATGACCAGATAGTCATGAGAATGAGTGGAAATCTACAACTGCTGGAGGTGGGGGACATCTCTAGGAGGTACATGAGAGAGATGTCAGGTAAGAGAGGTACGCAAAAATCAATGAGGGTGACTTAGCTGTGACTCACAGCATTGGACATATTGAACCTGAGGAGATCACCCCTTGTAGCCAGGCTGGAACCCAGTGGAACAATAGGGACACCAACCCACTCACTAAACTTTCTTCCCAAAATATATCCTGTCTACAAGAAATGCAGGGACAGGGGACAGAGCAGAGGCTGAGGGAAGGCCAATCAATAACAGGCCTAACTTGCGATCCATCCCATGGGCAAGCTTCATTCCCTGAACTAATCATGAGATTCTGTTACACTTGCAGACAGGAACATGTTGTTCTCTGAGAGGCTCCACACAGAAGCTGACTCAGGCATATACAGACACCCACAGCCAAGCAGTAGATGGAGCTTGGAGACTCTTATGGAAGAATAGAAGGATTGTAGGGCCCGAAGGGGAAAGAGACTGCATAGGAAAACCAATCAGAGTCAACTAACATGAACCCTTAGGGCTCTCAGAAACTGAACTACCAACCAAAGAACATACATGGGCTAGCCTAGGCTTCCATGCACATATGTAGCAGATGTGCAGCTTGGTCTTTATGTGGGTCCCAAACAACTGGAGCAGGAGTTGTCCCAAAAGCTGTTGCCTGTTTGTGGAATATGTTCTTCTAACTGAGCTTCCTTGTCTAGCTTAAGTGGGGGAAAGTTTGTCTAGCCTCAGAGAGTTGGGGGGCGGATACACAGAGGGGCAGAGGAGGGAAGAAGAGGGAAAAATGATTATGGGAGGGTGTGACCAGAAGGGGGCAGTGGGTGTAAAGCAAATAAGTAAAAAACAAAATTGATTAAATTTTTTAAAAAGTGGGTCTTCCACTACAAATGATTTAATTAAATATATTCCTCAAAGGTGTGCCCAGCAACTTGGGTTTTAGTTCATTCCAGATGTAGTCAAGTTGACAACCAAGAACAGCCATCACAGGAAGATAAACTGTAATCAGAATATATTGTATTAAAAACCTATTTTAAATTAAAACAAAACAAAACAAATCAGTGCTTTGCATATAATAGATGTCCTATAAATAGCTCTTTGGTTAGTGAATAAATTTTTAGTAGATTGAAAAATCCATACCAATCTATTGATGGTTCGGTCATCCTTGATACTTAGCTTTTTAAATAATACTTGTGTTGGTGTTAATGTACAAGTATTTATTTAAGATGCCTGTTCTTAGGTTCATACCTAGAAGCAGACTTGCAGGGTCATGTAGAAATTCTATTTAACTGTTCGTGGAACTTAAAACTCTCTTATGTTGTCTAAGTGCCATTGATTACACACACCAGCAAGGTGCATACCAACGAACATGTATTTCGTAATTAAAAATTATAACCACAGTCGTGCCAATGTTTGAGGGGAGAGCGTGGAACCCTGAGGAGGTGAAGCCCTTCTGGAGGAAGTAATCACCATGTTTGGTTTTTTTTTTTTTTTTTTTTTTTTTTTTTTGAGAGTTCATAGCTTTGTTCAATTTTCAATTTGCCCTCTGTGCTTTGTGTTTGTGATTGAGGATAAGACATCTCAGCTTCCTATTACAGCTCTCTGCAACCACTCCTTCTGCGCTGTTTAGTTGGGGTTCCCATGGCTGTAGATAGACACCATGACCAAGGCAACTTTCTAAATTTTTGAAGATTTATTTATTTATTACTTATTTATAAGTACACTCTAGCTGAATTCACAAGACACACCAGAAGAGGGCATCAGATCTCATTACAGATAGATGGTTGTGAGCCACCATGTGTTGCTGGGAATTGAACTCAAGACCTCTAAAAGAGTAGTCAGTGCTCTTAACCACTGAGCACCCAAGGCAGCTCTTATAAAGGACAACATTTAATTGGGGCTGGGTTACGATTTAAGAGATTCAGTCCATTATCATCATGATGGGAAGCATGGCAGCATCCAGGCAGACATGGTGCTGGAGGAGCTGGAGGAGCTGGAGGTGCTGGAGGAGTTCTACATCCTGACCCAAAGGCAGCCAGGAGGAAACTGTCTTCTACACTGGGTAAAGCTTAAGCACTAGGAGACCTCAATGCCTGCCTGCATAGTGTGACACACTTCCTCCAACAATGGCCACACCTGTGCCTAAAAGGCCAAACCTCGGAACAGTGCCACTTCCTATAGGCCAAGCAAATTCAAACCAGCACACATGCCCCTATGGACTCTGTCTTTGGTGTATAAGCCAAAAATAAACTGTTTTTTTTTTTTTCTTAAGTCCCTTTGGTCATGACATTCTATCGACAACAAAATGTGACTAATACAGAAATCCATTCTATTAAATGTGAGTGACCATTTTATCTTTTGTAGAGTCAAAAATCTACCAAAAAATCACTTGTTGTCAGGTTTCATAAGTATAATCTGCAGGAGGCATGGAGGTCTTTGTGTTCACAGATAGGTACTAAAGGAAGCCAGAATGTTATCCACACTGGGCTGTTCCTTCGAGGGAAGGGATGCAATCCAGACCTTACTAACCTGGTGACCTTTCTTTGCTTTATCTGTGTGGCTAGAGACTTTTCTAGCACTGGTCACTCACCAGAGAAGCTTGTTTCTCTCAATCTATAGAACCTATCTTTACTTCCCAAGAACTTTGATGCCGTCATGTCTAATTCACGTTTAGCTTACTTTGCTCTTCAAAGACATTTTTTAAAAAAGATTTATTTATTTATTATATATAAGTGCACTGTAGCTGTCTTCAGACACACCAGAAGAGGGCATCAGATCCCATTACAGATGGTTGTGAGCCACCATGTGGTTGCTGGGATTTAAACTCGGGACCTCTGGAAGAGCAGTCAGTGCTCTTAACCACTGAGCCATCTCTCCAGCCCTCAAAGATATTTTTTAATGAGTGCTTTGTTGTACTCAAGAGTTTGAGTTAATTATCACCAAAATCATTCTCCCCAGTTACGCTATGGCTCAGTGTGTTTAAAATAAACCACTCATGGTCAGACTCCAAAATTTTAAACCAACAGCAGTTACTTTGTGTCTTTTTACCTCCAGGAGACTATCTCTCTGCAGGTTTGTAAAGGTTCTAGAGACCCCACCCTCCCACACAAAATAATTGTGTAAAATGTAGACATACACAAAAATACCATAACCCCTTTTGTTTATTTCTTTTCATCTCCCCTCCCCACCCAGTCCCCAAACAGAGTTCCACTATGTAGCCTTGGCTGGCCTGGAATTCATTATACAGACTAGACTCAAACTCACAGAAATCTGCCTGCCTCTGCCTCGTGAATGCAGGGGTTAAATTCCTGTGCCACCACACCAAGATAGAAACATTTTTCTATCAGCATATTAATAGATACAGAATTGTTTAGACACAAGTATAAAAATTGTATAAAAATATCCAGACTCTTGCTATGCAGGATGATTTTGAGATGAAACGTGTCTTTCTGAAGAAATAACCACTTACAAGTTGAGAAGTCATTAGGTTCCTCTCCCTGGCTTTCTTTCGTTCCCTCTGTCTGCAGAAAATGTCCCTCTAGGGAATATATTTCCATGGATAGTCTAGTGAATGCTGTATGAGTAAGTTTCTAGTTAATATTTACATACATTAATGTCCATATGGTTGCTGTATGGTTGTTAGCAGGAACATGTGTCTTGAAGTGCAAGCATGAATCTTTGTCCTTTTATTTAATACTCATTTCATCTTGGGAATAATCTTTAACCTCTCGGTATAGCAGTTTTCATGTAATGAGAGATTTACAACTGTGTCCTCTAAAAAAGCAGGTTGTAAGATGATATCTAAACCCTTGGAGAAAACATCTGTGAGGAAGACAAGCTAGTGGGCCTCACTGGCTACTACAGCACGGTCAATTGCTCTAGAGTTTAGTGACCTCCCATAATATACACTTCTAATTCTGGGTTTTTGTAGCTCAGAAAATTGGGATTGGCTCAGACGGCCCCCTGCTCTGTGAAGCCTCTCGGGAGGCTCCATTGAGAACTTGGTTGTGAAAGACCCCCAGAGGGTATCTTCCGTCTGAAGAGACCCCTCCCAAGGAGCAGCGAGACCACTCACTTCGGATGCAAGTAGCAAGAGGTTTATTTACACAGGTACCTGTGGGCACACAGTCTCTCGGAGGACTTGTGCGCCGGACAAAGGGGCAGTCCCCTTTTTATAGGGCTTGGGGGGCAGAAGCAAGGTACAGAAGCAGAAGCATAGCAACAGGGTTTTAATTGGTTAATTTAAATGAAACTAGGGTGAACTGGGGACAAGCCTCAAGTTCTTCGGAAAGGGTGGTCTGGGCCCCTCCTCTGGGACAGGGTGCTGTTTTTCGTCCTTGTCTCAGCATGTATGGCAAAATATTGTGTCTTTACCCAGGTCCAGGTGGTCAACTACAGACATCTTGTTTGGCAGGGACTGTGGCAGAAATATGGCTCCAAGGACACAACTCTTGGTACCAGTCGGGGGCTGCAGCTTATCTGAAAGCTGGGCTTGTCTGAGTGTCTCCCTTTCTTTGTCTATTGCAAGCTGGCCGCCCACCGGTATCTTGCTTGGCCACCTGGGACCCTGACCTAGCCTGCCCCGTGTGTGCACCGCCTTACAGACATGGCATTTACTGTTGCTAAGCGGGGGTCTTTCAGTTGCAGGTTCTAGCAAAGGAGCGCAGCTGCTTGTCTGCCTTTAACTCTAGCATGATGCTCGTGAGCTTGCAGAGAGGGCTCAGAGGTTTGGTTCCTAGCAGCCACACTGGGCTGAGGCTCACAAACCCCTGTAACTCCCATTCTGGGGTCTCTGATGGCCTCCAGTCTCTGTGAGCACTGGAACTCATGTGTGTAAACTTACATGCATGCATGCACAGACATACACGTAATCACAACGGAAATCGAATCTTAGAATTGAATTTGTTCCTCTGTGAGAAGGTCATTCTCTTCTTCCATGCTCAGCTTCGGGAGTGATAGGAGCAACGGTGATGGCGGAGGAAGGGGACCCCTATCAGTGATCAGTGAGTGACAGTTGTTGATGTTAGACCATCCTCATAAGCCAGCCAGAGCTGTGGTCTCTTTTTCTGATCGTACTTGACTTGGGGAATACACTTTCACTCATTATTTTACTATCAGAAGGATACATTGTAACGAACAGACTATGTATCAGTTAGGATGACAGGTTTACTCATTACCCAGACGGCCACCCTATTAGGTTCCTGTGATGTGGATGGCTTCCTTGGGGACACAGGTCCTGAGATAAGATCAATCTTCAGCTGCCGGGCTTGACAAGTCTGAGAGGCCTTCCTGAGGAGGAGGAATGCGGCAGAAATGACCTCACCCGTGTTCACAGTTCAGAGTAGGATCTGGCACTGGGTGAGACATCGAGGCAGTGAATCTCAGTGGTTAGCACACACCAATTCCTGTGGTGTCCTTTGTTGTGCCCTTTTCTTCTTGGAAACTTGGGGATCTCTAACCGAAACCAGCTCAGTCAAACAACAGGTTCCCCAGGGCCAGAGTGAGGATTGAAAGAAAAAGAGACAGTTAGTCAAAATTGTAAAGTAACTTCGGCCAGATTTGAGGCTGAAGATAAACCTGGTTTATTCAGTTCTCCTTTAAACCACTTTAATTACACGCAGAGAACAAGCAAGTTAACAATCAAAGGTTCTGGCGTGAAGATCAGGGACAAAAGGGGACCCTAAGAGACAAAGAAACAGCTGTGCCTACGTCTGCAGAATCTGCCCTGTCCGGAGCTACTTTCCTAAGGGTTCCACCTTGAGCTTCAAATGCAAATGTACTTCTCTGGCTTCAATGCTAAATGTTCCGCCCTGAACTTCAAATGCAAATGTACTTAATTCTATCCTTTTCTGGCCCTAGCACTAAGGCCAGGTTCCTTCTTTGGCTAGTTTCAGAATGTTCTGGTAAAATAAGATTATCCACTATCAACTGTCCAGAGCTGCCAACAATGCTCTGCACAGGTCTCTGTCTGTTACAGTAACATCATCATATTAAACACCATATTCAGCAGATCTTCGATTGGTTTGAGGGCCAGTATCTACTTAGCATAGCTGAGTTATACAATCTTTGTCTGTTTTAGTTATCTGCTCTAACCTGTACCTTGCAATCATAACACAGAAGTCTAAATAAGGCTTAAACGTATAATTAACTGTATCCGTTTTTAGTCTGAGTACCAGTTCCTGTTAAGTTTGACCACCCACTCAAATAGCTGAGCATTTGGGCAAATTTCTCTCCCCACCCGATCAGTTAGTTGGGAGTGTTCTGTGTCTCTGTTTTTCTGTTTGTTGTCAATCTGGAGGCTGAGAGGGACATAGCAGATGTGGATTCTGTCACCCAGCCTGGGACAACATCCTGAACGTCCCATCTGAGAGAACTTGCTCGTCTGATTTCTGAATCAGCTGTAGGTCTGTGGCCTTCCATGAGCAGGAAGGAAGACCCGCTGAGACAGCCTTCTCTTTTGGTTTTTGCTTTCCTGGGATCGTCTTTCTGTGTCTGCATGTGTTTTATGTGCTTACATATTATCTGTTCTCCCCTCTTACCTTAAGAGACACCATAAGCAGAGAGTCAGCTCAACTCTTCAGGACCTAGCCTGGGTACACCTCAAAGATGTCAGATGCCTGGCAGAGAATCCAAGCTTAATTGTACAGTCCAAGAACCATCTTTTGCAGGAATAAATGGCCAGCAGGTCTGCTGCCTTACAGATACCTGCTAACTCCTTTTTCTAAACTACAGACTTCTTCAATACAATAGCAAATGCTCTTCTCTTTATAAGCTGAACCTCACATAAGCTTCAGGGACTCTAGAGTCCCAAGACTTGGACCTGTCTGCCACAGATCAAGCGAACTCCAGATAAGTACACCTACCTGTCCTTAAAAATAGGATTTTCCCCCTTGGTCTTGGGATTTCTTACCTTCTACAATTACTAGATAGTTTTAACTTCTGTCCCCAATCTATATTTGTCTCAGCAGATTGTCACCTGGCTGACAATGACAGACTCCATCCAGGGACCACCTGAGGACTGCAGGCCACCAAACTCGGACTTGCTGAACGCTGTTGTTAACCAGTCCAGTCGATATAACTGTTCCTGTCTTTCATCTGGATCATCTAACCAGATGCTTCTGATAAATGCCCCATTGCACAGTCTTTGACCAGCATTTCACCCCCCCCACCAGAAGACAATGTCCTAATGTCAGCAGGAAGCAGCTACAGAAGAAAAATATGACATCTGTTACCCCACCTTACAAGCTAAGGTTCTAAGTCTAAAAGGCCTGCATTTTAGCAATAACTTATGATTTTAGGTCCCATTTGACTCTCTGGCTGATGACTCAGGCCTTGGGAAAAAGAACTAACAGATTAATGATCTGATTTAGTTACAAATCAGAGGCGGGGAATGAGAGGACTGAGTTAGCCAGAGCCAGGCTTACTCCATGACAGGCTGCAAACTGGCACTCTGGGGGACTAGGCCTAAATTTCTGTTTCCCAGAAGTGAGAACCTGGATCCAAGGAACTGCGGTCAGCCAACCACAGCCTTGGGCAGCCAATCCAAGAGCACCTTGTCACCTGAAGCAAGAATAGGTGGCTAGAATGAATAAGCAACCACTCTGGGAAATCTCCAGAGCCCACCCAATTCTAGAATCAGACCTCTAGAGATAGAACTAAGCAATCAAGGTAAAAGGGCACATACCACACCCTGGGATTACACTGTGATTCAAAGCTGGACCTGAGAGCCCACTAGGGGTCTCCATTCCAAAATGAGGAGACCCCTGCATGCAGGAAATGTGGCTGAATAAATGTTCATTTTACTGTTTCATACTATTTGAGTCTTGGGTGTCAGTCTTAGGCGATTCTTGGACCCACACACTAGGTTGTTGGATGAGGGCATTTGGTTCCTTACCGGTACTGTCTGACATCCACCTACAGTTCCATACCGCATGATCTCTGGACATCATCTTGTGATGCAAGAGCTGTCTTTTCTCCCAGCAAAGGAAAGAGATGAAGCGTTCAAGTTTGGAGTCATGGTGAGATTTTGCTGTTTCAGAGTTTGAGAGGTGAGAGTTTGTTTTAAACGGTCTGGAGTTTATGGAGGTTAGAACTATGAGTGAAGGGTTTTCCACGTTCATTGTACGTGTGCCGTCCTTCTCTAGGAGGGTCCCTTGTATTTGCAGTTGAGGCAGAGTCTCACCACCCTAGGCTGGCCTCAAGCTTACTATGTGGCCAAGAATGACCTCGAACTCAGGCTTCTTGCCTCTGGTTCCTAAATGCTGGGATCATGGGCATATACCACCTCACTTGACGTACATAGTCCTGGGGACTGAATCCAGGACTTTGTGCATGCTAGACAAACACTAAATCATTTGAACTATGCCTTCGTTAGGGTTTCTATTGCTATGACCCGAAAGCATGTTGGGGAGGAAAGAATTTGTCATCTTATACTTCTAGACCATAGTCCATCACTGGGGGAAGTCCGGACAGGAACTCAGGCAGGGCTGGGACCCGGAGGCAGGAGCTGGTGCAGAGGTCTCAAGGGGAGCTCCTTATTGCCTTGCTTCCTATGGCTTGCTCGATTTACACTCTTATAAAACCCAGACCACCATCCCAGGGTTAGCACCACCCACAATGGGCTGGGTCCTCCCCTATCAATCACTAACTGAGAAAATGCCTTAGAGCTGGATCTCATGGAGACATTTCCTCAAGTGAAACTTCTTCCTCTCTGATGACTCTACCTTGGGTCAAGCTGACACAAAACCAGCCAGTACAAACGACACTCAAGTTGGCTTGTTTGCATGTGCTTTGTGGGGTTCTGGTTTTGTACAGTACTCTCAGCAGTGGCATCTCTCTGTGTTGGGTTCTATTATCTGGAAGCTAACCTTCGGGTCCGGTCAACTTCACAGGGGAGGAGTCACGCAAAGACGTGAGTGCCAGATGGTGGAGATCACCGGATGCTGTATCCAGCTCGTAGCTGGCAGATTTGGGAAGAGTTGTGTGTGATTTGGTTAGGGTTCTTCCTGCAAAGGGTGGGGAGAGAGGTAGAGAACAGTTGGGCAGAATGGTTTCAGACTTCCTTGACCGTGCCAGATAAATATGCTACCCCAAGCTGTATCCCTGGCCCCACAGCACAGTCTTTAGAATGTCTCAGCAAGCATAATGCTGAGTCCTTAAGCCAACATCACCATCTGATGGGAGGAAACTTGCCTGCGGACTTGGTCTTACTCATCCCTGGCTGAGAGCAACAAATGGTAACAACGGCTTCAGGGATGCTGGTTCCAAGTACAGCAGCCAGGCTGCTCAGCCAGCTCTGTTCCCAGCAGCAGGTAAGGCGGTGTCCTGCCTTGAGTGGAGATAACATGTTCCTCGCACTGGAGATTTCCGTGAAGGATGATACAAAGAGCACATTGTGCCCTGTGTACACTGAGCTCCTAATGGGCTCATTATTACTGCCTCAAAAACACTGTAGTACTTTGTAGCCACTGCTGACCCAAGAATTCTGCTTTCTTTAATGAGTCAGACTCTCGTGCAGTTTCAGGGTGGCCTCAAACTTGCTATGCCCACAAGAACAGCCTTGAACTTCGGGCCTTCCCGTCTCCGGCACCCACATGCCAGGATTACAGGTCTGTGCTTTAATGCCTGGTTTGAGTGATGCTGTGGGAACTGGGTCTAGGACTCCATGCATACTAGGTGTCTCAGTTAGGGTTTCCATTGTTGTGGGGAGACTTGGGTCCGGGGTACACTTTCAGAGATTTTGTCAATTATTGTCATGGCGGGAAGCATGGTGGCACATGAAGCACACATGGCGCTGGAGAGGGAGCTGAGGGTTCTACATTTTGATCCACAGATGGCAGAAGAGATGCCACACTAGACCTAACTTGAGAATCTGAGAACTCAAAGTCTGACCCCACAATGGCACACTTCTCCAACCAGGCTGCACTTCCTAAGAGTCCTGTGGGCCAATGGGGGCCATTTTTACTCAAACCACCACACTAAGCGAGCCCTCTCCTGAATGACCTGCATTTACCACCACTTTTTTAAAGCAGGGTCTCATTAGGTAATCAGGCTGTCCTTGAGGTGGCTTTACCTCTTTATTCAGCTCCCTGATTGCTGGCATCAGTGCGCCACCAGGCCTGGCTCTGCTGCTAGTTTTTGTTTATCGACCTTTTTACACGCTCTTACTTCTTTCTAAATGCCTTATGTATTCATTATAATTATAAATGATAGCTTCACTTTTGTAACATTTTCTAATGTAGAGAAACAATTTTGGTTCGTAAAAGTTAATGACACGTGCAGGAACCATGCTAAATCAATTTCTATTAGTTTCCCCAATGGTTTTGTTATTGTTTTTTTCTAAGTGGGGATACACATTATCTATAATAATGACAGTTTTTGTCTCTTGCTTTTTTCATTTTCACAGTTTTCTTTCTTTCTTTCTTTTCCTTCCCATTTCTTTCTTTTTTTGACACCAAAGTTTTCTGTATCCTAGGCTGGCCTTTGAAGTTAGTATGCACCTTAGGATGACCCTGAACTTCTAACCCTCCAGTTTTTACCTCCTAAGTGTAGGGTTAAGGAGTGTGGCATCACATACAAGTGTGCATGGTCCTGAAGGATCAAACCTTGTGGTGATGCTTGCTAATCAAGCTTCCCAAACCAACCGAGCGATGTATGTTTGTTTTAATTTCCACCGGCCTGCCCAGCGCCAACAGACTGTGTTAAACACAAAGGAAAATGAGGATATTTTTTCCCCAGTGTTTAATCTTTAAGCAATACAGTCATCAAAATAATACTGTGAGTTGGTGTCTAACCTTTATGAGACCTGCCATTTACTCTTCTTCGCTAATTGCTTGAATGGCAAGCAGCTGTTGAAAACCATCGAATGCTTTGTTCTGCACTGAGTTCTGTAATTGGACCTTTTCCAAGTTCATTCTTCCAAAGTGGCGTGTTGCACGTTTCTCGGATGTTGAATCATTCCTGCTTTGAAAAGATGACTTCAGCCAGACCATGATATACTAAGTTTTAATAACCCAGTTAGACAGCAGATCACTAATATTTTATTTAGGTTCATGAGTAAAGTGTCCCATGACTTTCTCCATTCAATCATCATTGGTTGGTATTGGACTCAATACTAATGTATCCCCATGCTTCCTCCTCTCTTCACACCACTTGCTGTTTGTGATGTTAGTCCACTGAACGAGATAAAGACCACCACCCAGAATAGCCAAATTTATAGCAAGCTTCATTATAGTGCACAACACAGTGGGTCCAGCAACTGCCTCTCCAGAAATGTGGGAGTTGGGAGGTCATCCCGAATATAGAGGTGGGGGTTTTTATTACTCCAAAGCTGCAAGGCTAGGGGACTTCCAGAAGAATGTGGCAAAATGTCTTAAAATTTTGGACAAAACATACCATATTATGGGGTTGGAGGTCAGGTTATAGAGACTGGAACATGTCAAATTCCAGAAATTGTTTTGACTTTGTAATAAGATGACTCAAGATGGAATCAGAATGGTCCGTCAGCGATTAGCTTTACTGAGGTTGTATCAAATGGGCTGACAGGGCCTGGCTCCCAGATGGGACTTAGTATGTGTGTGTGTGGTTGAAGAGGACTACTATTCAATGTGCTATGAAAATAGCAGAGAATCTTAGTGTCTCTCTTCCTGTTGACCCTCCACGTTCTTCTCTCAGCTGCCACAGATCACCAGCAGAAAGGGGACTCAGGCTCTGAACTTGCCAAAGGAGACTCAGGCCCTGTATTTACCTGCCTTTTTATTTTATCTCTTGACTCAAATCAGAGGTATTCCAGTCATGATGACATTTAATTCACAATGTTTTTAATTTATGACTTATACTTTGTACTCTTAGAAATCTTTATATAAACCAACATCACCAATTCTTTTTTATTTTTGTTATTATTGGATGTTCTCTGTATTTACATTTCAAATGTATTCATTTCCCCCCACTGTAATCCCCTCTCCTGCTCCCCTTGCTTTCATGAAGGTGCTCCCTCTCCCAATCATCCTCTCCACCTCAGCGACTTGATATTCCCCTACTCTGGAAAACATACCTTCACTGGAACAAAGGCCTCTCCTCCCACTGATGCCAGACAATTTTGTCCTACACATGCAACTGTAGCCATGGGACCCTCTCCATGTGTACTCATTGGTTGGTGTTTTAGTCCCTGTTTTTGTTGGTAATGTTGTTCTTCCCATGGGGTTTCAAAGCCTTTCAGCTCCTTCAGTCCTTTCTCTAGCTACTTCATTGGGGTCTCCATGTTCAGTCCGATGGTTAGCTGCAAGCATCCTCAACTGTTTCTGTATGACTCTGGCAGAGCCTATGTGGGGTATTCATATCTGACTTCTGACAATAAGCACCTCTTGTCATCAGCAATAGTGCTTGAGTTTGGTGACTGCATAGGGAGTGGATCCCCAGGCGAGGCAGTCTCTGAGTGTGCTTTTTTTCAATTCTTGCTTCTCTATTTGTCCTTGTATTTTTTTCCATGAGTGTTTTGTTCTCCCTTCTAAAAGGACCGAGGCATTTACATTCTGGCTTTTCTTCTTTTTGAGCTTCATAATGTCTGTGAATTGTTTCCAATGTATTCAGAAATTTCTGGGCTAGTATCCGCTTATCAGTGAGTATATACCATGTGTGTTCTTTTGTGACTGGGTTACCTCACTCAGAATGATAGTCTCTAATTCCATCCATTTGCCTAGGAATTTCATGAAGTTGTTGTTTTAATAGCTGAGTAGTACTCCATTGTGCAAATGTACCACAATTTCTGTACCCATTCCTCTGTGGAAGAACATTTGGGTTCTTTCCAGCTTCTGACTATTATAAATAAGGCTGCTATATGTTGTAGTAATTATTAAAAATGGTGTGGTTTCTTTGAGAGACCTATTGATTCAGTTGTATATGTAGCTGAAGATAGCAGTGTCTGGCATCAATGTGAGAAGAGGCTTTTGTTCCAGAGAGGGCATGTTTTCCCAGTGTAGTGGTATGACAAGGCAATAGGGTGGAGAGGAGGATCAGAACTGGAGGGGGGGGATGGGAGCAGGGTGGGGTAAAGGATTACATCTCAAATGTAAATACAGAATAGCTAATAAAAAAAGAAAAAGAATAGTGTGGCTTATCTCCTTATCAGCCCCCACAGTCACACTCCAGGGATGTCACTCTAGTTTGGAACCGTGTGCATGGACTCTGTCACTCGTTCCATGAGCTACACTCTCCAAGAGATTCCCTTCCCAGGCGGTTCACTCTGTCTGCCCTGTTGATTTTGCTCCTGTATGTTTCTGTACCACACTGCCCTGAACAAACATGACTGTATGGCCGGTAACTTTTCATACAGGTTCATATATTCAATTCTCAAATCACAAACCCCCCATACAGTAAGATTACATCCAATAGACAAAAACACAAACTGCCCTTTTATATGAGATAAAATGACCTACAGAAACCCTTTAAATACTTATATCTTCCTATGTTTGATTACAGCCACCAGGATCTAAGTCTGTTCTTTCCAGCTCCAACTTGATCTCCTCCCAAATCTGTTTCTCCTCCATCTTTCTACCATTTCTCTGCCTACCTCTACAGTGTCCAATCATGTATCACCTTGACATTAATACACAGCTATGAACATGCTAGAGCATGTGTCCTTGTGATATGTTAGAGTGTCTTTAGGGTATATGCCCCCTATGTCCAATTTTCTGAGGAACCACTAGACTATTTCCAGAGTGGTTTTACAGCCTGAAATCCACCAAGAATAGAAGAATGTTCCTCTTTCTCTACATCCTAGCCAGCATCTGCTGTCATCTGAGTTTTTGATCTTAGCCATTCTGACTGGTATGAGGTGGAATCTCAGGGTCGTTTTGATTTGCATTTTCCTGATGACTATGGATGTTAAACATTTCTATAGGTGTTGCTCAGCTATTTGGTATACCTCCATTGAGATTTCTTTGTTTGGCTCTGTATCCCATTTTTAATAGGATTATTTGATGCTCTAGAGTCTAACTTCTTGAATTCTTTGTATATATTGGATATTAGCCCTCTATCAAATGTAGGATTGGTAAAGATCCTTTCCCAATCTGTTGGTTGGCTTTTTGTCCTTTTGACAGTGTCCTTTGCCTTACAGAAGTTTTGCAATTTCATGAGGTCCCATTTGTTGATTCTAGATCTTAGAGCATAAGCCATTAGTGTTCTGTTCAGAAAAATGTCCCCTGTGCCTATGTGTTCTAAACTCTTCCCCACTTTCTCTTCTAATAGTTTCAGTGTACCTCATTTAATGTGGAGATCTTTGATCCACGTGTACTTGAGCTTTTACAAGGAGATAAAAAAAGATTTATTATCATTCTTCTGCATGCTGACTGCCAGTTGAACCAGCACCATTTGTAGAGGATGCTATCCATTTCCCATTGAATGTTTTTAGCTCCTTTGTCAAAGATCAAGTGACCATAGGTGTGTGGGTTCATCTCTGGGTCTTTAATTCTGTTCCAATGATCTATCTGCCTGTCTCTGTTCCAGTACCATGTAGGTTTTATCATTATTGATTTGTAATACAGCTTGAGGTCAAGAATGGTAATTCCTCAGAAGTTCTTTATTGTTCAGAAAAGTTTTTGCTATCCTAGTTTTTTTGTTATTCCAATTGAATTTGCAAATTGCTTTTTCTAACTCTATGAAGAACTGAGTTGGAATTTTGTTGGGTTCATAACTTCTGTTAGCTTCATTGTATATTTATTCAGTTTCTGCTTCCCTGATCTGTCCATTGATGAGAGTGGGGTGTTGAAGTCACCCAATATAATTGTGTGTGATGCAATAAATGCTTTGAGCTTTAATAGAATTTTTTTTTATGAATGTGGGTATCCTTGTATTTGGAGCATAGATGTTCAGGTTTGAGAGTTCATCTTGATGTATTTTTTTCTTTGATGAGTAAAAAGCGTCCTTCCTTATCTTTTTTTGATAATTTTGGTTGCAAATCAAATTTATTTGATATTAGAATGGCTACTCCAGCTTGTTTTTTGGGACCATTGGCTTGGAAAGTTTTTTCCCAGCCTTTTACTGTGAGATAGTGTTTGTCTTTGTTGCTGAGATGAGTTTTCTGCATGCAGAAAAAAGTTGGAACCTTTTTACCCATCCAGTCTGGTAGTCTATGTCTTTTTTTTTTTGTTTTTTTGTTTTGGAAAATTGAGTCTATTAAGAGATATTAAGGAATAGTGATTGTTGTTTCCTGTTATTTCTGTTATGAGAGGTAGAAGTATGTTTGTGTGGTTCTCTTCTTTTGAGTTTGTTGCAAGAAGATTATTTTCTTTTTAATCTATATTAATGAGCATTTTGCTGAATATGGTAACTTGGGCTGGCATTTGTATTCTCTTAGGGTCTGTATGACATCTGTCCAGGATCTTCCAGCTTTCATAGTGTCTTTAAGAAGTCTGGTGTAATACTGATTGGTCTGCCTTTATATTCTACTTGTCCTTTTTCTCTCACTGCTTTTAGTACGTTTTTCTTTGTGTTGAACATTTGACATTTTTAATATTATGTGTCAGGAGAATTTTTTTTTTGTCTAATCTATTTGAAGTTCTGTAAGCTTTTTATCTGTTCATGGCATCTCATTTTTTAGGTTAGGGAAGTTTTCTTCTATAATTTTGTTGAAAATATTTAGTGGCAAGCAGTTCCCAAAGGTTTAAAGACTGATGAGTGGGAGATCTGGGCAGCCAGGAAGCAGAGAGATCTCTGCCGAGTGCGCACGGAAAGCACGCACCTGCCCTGCCTGATCCAGGGACCAGGAACACAGCATTGAAACCTCTGCGCAGAACAGGGCTCAGACCATCTGCCACCTGAACCAGTGGGGATCCAGGGACACAGATCAGATACAAGGGAAAAGAAAGAACATATCACTGACAACAAGATGGCAAGAGGAAAGAAAAAGAGCATATCCCAAGGAAACCAAGACAACCTGGCAAAACCAGTACCCAGCTCTCCCATAACAGCAAACATTGGAATGCCAAACACTCCAGAAAAAGAAGACACAGACCTGAAATCATACCTCAAGACGCTGATAGAGATCCTTAAACAAGAACGGGAGGAAAAGCAAAAAGAATCAGAAGCTTTTAAAGAGGAAACAAGAAAATCACTCAAAGAACTCAAAGAACTAGAGGAAAACGGAACCAAAGAAATGAAGGAATGGAAGAAAATATTTAAAACGGAAATTGACACAATAAAGAAAACACTAAAAGAGATAACCCTGGAGGTAGAACACCTAAAAAGAAATCAGGAGTCACAGAAGCAAGCATTCCCAGTAGACTACAAGAGATGGAAGAGAGAATCTTGGGGGCAGAAGACAACATTGTAAACATAGACAAAACAGCAAGAGAAGATGCAAAAACCAAAAAGCTCCTAACCCAAAATGTCCAGGAGATCCAGGACACAATGAGAAGACCGAACCTAAGGATAATAGGAATAGAAGAGGGAGAAGAGTATCAACTAAGAAGCACAGTAAATATCTTCAACAAAATTGTAGAAGAAAACTTCTCTACCCTTAAAAATGAGATGACCATGAGCATAAAAAAAGCCTTCAGAACTCCAAATAGGTTGGACCAGAAAGGAAATTCCTCCCGACATATAATTGTCAAAACACCAACTGCCCAAAGCAAAGAAAGAATACTAAAAGCAGTAAGGGAAAAAGGTCAGGTAACATATAAAGGCAGATCAATCAGAATCACACCTGATTTCTCAACAGAGACTATGAAAGCTAGAAGAGCCTGGACAGACATCATGCACACCCTAAGAGAGCACAAGTGCCAGCCCAAGCTGCTATACCCAGCAAAACTATCAATCACCATCGATGGAGAGATGAAGATATTTCAAGACAAATCAAAATTTACACAATATATGACCACAAACCCAGCACTACAAGGAATTATAGGTGGAAAACCCAATACAATGAGGGAAAATACAGCCTAGTAAAAACAAGAAAACTCCTAAACAAGAAAACTAAAAGAAGAAAAAGACACAGACACAACTCAGGCCACAAAAGCAATAATGGAAGGAAACAGAAACAACTATTCCTTGATATCTATTAACATAAATGGACTCAACTCCCCAATAAAGAGACATAGGCTATCAGACTGGATACATAAATAAAATCCAGCCTTTTGCTGCATACAGGAAACTCATCTCAGAGACAAAGACAGACACTATCTCAGAGTAAAAGGGTGGGAAAAAAACTTCCAAGCAAACAGCCCCAAGAAGCAAGCTGGAGTGGCTCTTCTAATATCGAATAAAGTAAATTTCCAACCAAAAGTTATCAAAAAAATATAAGGAAGGACACTTTTTACTCATTACTGGGGAAATCTGTCAGGAGGAACTTTCAATCCTTAACATATATACTCCAAATACAAAAGCACCCACATTCATAAAAGAAACCCTACTAAAGCTCAAAAAATACATTTCGCCCCACACAATAATAGTGGGAGACTCTAATACCCCACTTTCTCCGATGGACAGATCATGGAAACAGAAACTGAACAAGGACACTGTAAAACTAGCAGAGACTATGAACCAACTAGAAATAATAGACATCTACAGAACATATCATCCTAAAGTAAAAGAATACACCTTCTTCTCAGCACCCCATGGCACCTTCTCGAAAATTGACCACATAATTGGACACAGAATGAGCCTCAATCGATATAAGAAGATTGAAATACTCCCATGCATCCTCTCAGATCACCATGGTCTATGGCTGGTCTTTAACAACAAAGACAACAAAAAACCCACATACACAAGGAAACTAAACAACGCTCTGTTAAACGATGGCAGGGTCAAAGAAGAAATAAAGAAAGAAATTAAGGATTTTCTAGAATTCAATGAAAACAAAAACACAACATACCCAAACCTATGGGATGCAATGAAAGCAGTACTGAGAGAAAAACTCATAGCCCTGAGTGCTTCCAAAAAGAAACTGGAGAGAGCTCACATCAGCAACCTGACAGCACAGCTAAAAGCCCTAGAACAAAAGGAAGCAGATATACCCAAAAAGAGTAGACGGCAAGAAATAATCAAAATTAGGGCAGAAATAGACCAAATAGAAACAAAAAGAACCATTGAAAGAATCAACAAAACCAAGAGCTGGTTCTTTGAGAAAATAAACAAGATTAATAAACCCCTAGCCAGACTAACTAGAGGGAAAAAAGAGAGTATACAAATTAACAAAATCAGAAAGGAAAGTGGAGACATAACAACTGAAACTGAGGAAATTCAAGAAATCACCAGATCCTACTACAAAAACCTGTACTCCACAAAGTTGGAAAATCTGGAGGAAATGGATGAATTCCTAGACAGATACAAGATCCTAAAGTTAAACCAGGACTAGGTAAACCATCTAAATAATCCCATAACACCTAAAGAAATAAAAGAAGTCATCAAAAGCCTCCCAACCAAAAAAAGCCCAGGTCCAGACGGATTCAGTGCAGAATTTTATCAGACATTTATGGCCGACATAACACCAATACTCTCCAAACTATTCCAAAAGATAGAATCAGATGGAATACTACCTATCTCATTTTTCTGAGGCTACAATAACTCTCATTCCTAAACCACACAAAGACCCTACAAGGAAAGCGAACTTCAGACAAATCTCACTTATGAACATTGATGCAAAAATACTCAACAAAATCCTTGCAAACCGAATCCAGGAACAGATCAAAACGATCATTTACCATGACCAAGTAGGCTTCATCCCTGGGATGCAGGGATGTTTTAATATAAGGAAATCCATCAATGTAATCTACCATATGAACAAACTCAAAGAACAAAATCACATGGTCGTCTCACTAGATGCAGAGAAAGCATTTGACAAAATTCAACACCCCTTCATGTTAAAAGTTTTGGAAAGAACAGGAATCCAAGGTCCATACCTAAACATAATAAAAGCAATATACAGCAAACCAACAGCCAACATCAAACTTAACGGTGGGAAACTTGAAGCAATCCCACTAAAATCAGGGACTCAACAAGGCTGCCCACTCTCGCCATACCTATTGAACATAGTACTGGAAGTCCTGGCTGGAGCAATTAGACAGCAAAAGGAGATCAAGGGGATACAAATCGAAAAGGAAGAAATAAAAACATCACTCTTTGCAGATGACATGATAGTGTACTTAAGTGACCCTACAAATTCCACCAGAGAACTCCTACAGCTGATAAACAAGTTCAGCAAAGTGGCTTGATACAAAATTAACTCAAACAAATCAGTAGCCTTCCTATATTCAAAGGACAGACATGTGGAGAAAGAAATTAGGGAAAAGATACCCTTCACAATAGTCACAAAAACTATGAAATACCTTGGTGTGACTCTAAGTAAGCAAGTGAAGGACCTGTATGACAAGAACTTCAAACCTCTAAATTAGGAAATTGAGAAAAATCTCAGAAAATGGAAAGATCTCCCTCCCATGCTCATGGATTGGAAGAATCAACATTTTAAAAATGGCCATCCTACCAAAAGCAATCTACAGATTCAATGCAATCCCCATCGAAATTCCAACCCAGTTCTTCATTGAGTTGGAAAGATCAATGTGCAATTTCATATGGAATAACAAAAGACCTAGAATAGCGAAATCCATCCTCAACAACAAGAAAACATCTGCGGGAATCACTATCCCTGACATCAAGCTATATTACAAGGCAATTGTGCTGAAAACTGCATGGTACTGGTACAGAAATAGGCATGTGGATCAATGAAATAGAATAGAAGATCCAGAAATAAGCCCTCACATATATGGTCACCTGATTTTTGACAAAGGAGCCGTAAATATTCAATGGAAAAAGGACAGCCTATTCAACAAATGGTGCTGGTCCAACTGGCACTCAGCATGCAAAAGAATGAAAATAGACCATTTCTTATCTCCTTGTACAAAGCTCAAGTGTAAGTGGATCAAAGATCTCCACATTAAACCAGATACACTGAAACTATTAGATGAGAAAGTAGGGAAAACCTTAGAACACATAGGCACAGGAGAAAATTTTCTGAACAAAACACCAATGGCTCAAGCTCTAAGGTCAAAGATTGACAAATGGGACTTAATGTGATTGCAAAGTTTCTGTCAGGCTAAGGACACTGTCATGAAAACAAATTGGCAGCCAACAGATCGGGAAAAGATCTTTATTAACCCCACACGTGATAAAGGCCTAATATCCAAGGTATACAAAGAACTCATAAAGCTAGACACCAGAGAATCAAACAACCCTATTAAAAAATGGGGTACAGAGCTAAACAAAACATTCTCAATTGAGGAATATCGAATGGCTGAGAAACATCTGAGGAAGTGTTCTACCTCCTTAGCCATCAGGGAAATGCAAATCAAAACAACCCTGAGATTCCACCTCACACCAGTCAGATTGGCCAAGATCCAAACCTCAGATGACAGCAGATGCTGGCGAGTTTGCAGAGAAAGAGGAACACTTCTCCACTGTTGGTGGGGTGGTAAACTGATACAACCACTCTGGAAATCAGCCTGGCGATTCCTCAGAAAATTGGACATAGTACTACTACCTGAAGATCCAGCTATTCCACTTCTGGGCATATACCCCAGAGACACTTTAATGTACAACATAGATACATGCACCACAATGTTCATAGCAGCTCTATTTATAATAGCCAGAAGCTGGAAAGAACCCAGATGTCCTTCAGTAAATGAATGGATACAAAAATTGTGGTACATTTACACAATGGAGTACTATTCAGCCATCAGATACAATGACTTAACCAAATTCTTAAGAAAACGGCTGCATCTTGAGAATATCATCCTGAGTGAGATAACCCAGTCACAAAAGAACAGACATAATATGCAGTCACTGATAGTGGGATGCTAACCCCAGAGGCTCGGCCTGCCCCAGAAACAACTCACAGACTGTGTGAATTTCAAGAAAAAAAGAAAAGAAAAGAATACAAACAAACCAAAAAAAACCCGTCATGCTCAATCCTTACACACCAAGAACACGTTGACTAATTCCGGGTTACACCCTGTTTTACATGTACTTTTTGCTCATTGTAAATGATAAGACCTAAATGCAGAGTATCAAACCTTAAAAAAGAAAGAAAAAAAAAAAAAAAAAAAACCAAGCACTGACACAATTGTATTTGTATACATTTATGCAAAAATGTTTAAAATTTTTTTTTATCTTTTTTTTAAAATAAAGTTTAAAAAATCAAATGAATTAAAGAAAAGATAACAAAACTTTAATAAAAAAAAAAGAAAAGAAAATATTTAGTGGCCCTTTTAGTTGGGAGTCTTCACTCTCTTCCATTCATATTATCCTTAGGTTTGGTCTTCTCATAGTGTTCTGGGATCTTGTGAATGTTTTGAGTTAGGAGTTTTCATATTTTTTGCATTTTCTATGATTGATGTGTCAATGTTTTCTATGGTATCTTCTGTCCCTGAGATTCTCTTCCTCTTCTTGTATTCTGTTGGTGATGCTTGCAGCTATGACTCCTGGTCTCTTTCTTAAGTTTTCTAACTTTAGGGTTGTCTCCTTCTGTGATTTCTTTATTTTTTCTATTTCTGTTTTCAATTTGTTCACCTGTTTGGTAGTGTTTTCCTGTAGCTCTTTAAGTGATTTTTTGTGTTTCCTTTTTAAGGGCTTCTACTTCATTATATGTGTTCTCCTGGTTCTCCTTCAATTCATTAATGGATTTATTCATGCACTTCTCAAAGATCTCCATCATCAACTTAAGGCATGATTTTAAGTCCAAATCTTATTTTTCTAGTGTGTTGGGATATCAATTACTTGCTGTGGTGGGAGAACTGGGTTCTGATGTTGCCAGGTTGTCTTGGTTTCTGTTGCTTAGGTTCTTGGGCTTGCCTCTTGCCATATTGTTATCTGTGATGCTAGATGACCTTATTCTCTCTGTCTGGAGCATGTGTCTCCTGTGGGTTTGTGGGCCTGTCAACTCAGGAGGGAGATTGCTCCTGGGTGTTCATCTCTCTGTGGGTAGGCTGTGAGTTCCAATGGCAGTAGGCTGGCTCTAGCTCTGGGCACAGATGAGGGCTGGAACAGTCTGTTTCCTAGTAGCTCTAATGTACCTGTGCCCTGAGAGTTCCCAGTGGTCTCTCCCCAATAGGCAGTGGAGAGAAAGTGCCTATTTACCCATGGGCTCATCTGGGAGAGCACTTCTGCGGCTTCTCTAGGTGCTCAGCCATCTGGGGGCAGGCATGGAGTCTGATGGCAGTTGGCAGGCTCAAAAATCACCAATTTCCTAGGTTTTCTTCCAGAAGTTTTAGGCTTGAGATTAATTAAGATTGGCTTGTAATGTGCATGGCCATGTTTATTTTCAGTTCCTGTCTTAATTTCTTTTTCTGTTGCTATGATAACAATCTCCTGACAGAAGCAACTTGAGACTGGAGGGTTTTATTGTAGCTCACAGGTTTTCAGCCATGGATAGCAGGAAAGCCAAGGCAGCAGGAGTTGGCCAAATTACCTTCACAACCAGGAAACAGAGGAATGGATATATGACGGCGCCCAATGTGCTGTCTTCATTTTTAACATTGTGTTTTACTTATTTGTGTGTGTGTGTACGTGTATGTACATATGCATGTATAGGCAGCTTTAACACTATATTTTACTTATTTGTATATGTGCACACGTGTGCATGCGCTCACAAATGTGTGCATGTATATGCAGCTTTATAATCATGGTTATACAGAGGCCAGAAAACAGTCATGTTCTCAGGGATCAAATTCAGGTCATTGAACCTGGCAGGTGGCACCTTTACTCACTGAATTCACTGGCTCTCTTCCCCCATTCAGAGAGTCAAGTGTTTCCTGAGAGTGACGCCACTCAACAAGGGGAAGGATCTCTTCCCCTAAAGTGTTGTAGCAGTTAGGCTTTCGGAGACATAGAGGCAATTGTACAATTTATCATGTTGATAATTAACACTAATCATCATCACAGCTCCTATATCAAATACAGGAGCTAAGCAGTTTATGAAGACAATAGGCTTCTTCCAGGTCAGTGTTCTGAAGTTTTCCTTTCTTTAGTGGCTTATGTCTATAGTCATCTGGACAGGTGCATGATGGTAAGCCAACCAGTTGACTTCAAGTTCAAGATTAAAAAGAAGGAAGACAAATAATAAAGATGAAAAAGGAGGAGAAAGAAGAAGAGGAAGAAGAGGAGGAGGAGGAGGAGGAGAGGGAGGACAAGAAGAAAGACAGGCGGAAAGAAGGAAGGAACAAGAGAGAGAAAGGAAGAAAAGAAAGAAAGAAAGGAAGAAAGAAAGAAAGGGAGGGAGGGAGGGAGGGAGGGAGGAAGGAAGGAAGGAAGGAAGGAAGGAAGGAAGAAAGAAAGAAAGAAAGAAAGAAAGAAAGAAAGAAAGAAAGAAAGAAAGAAAGAAAGAAAGTCTTAGTCAGGGTTTCTATTCCTGCACAAAAAACATCATGACCAAGAAGCAAGTTGGGGATGAAGAGGTTTATTCAGCTTATACTTCCATATCACTGTTCATCACCAGAAGAAGTCAGTACTGGAACCCAAGCAGGCCAGGAAGCAGGAGCTGATGCAGTGACCATGGAGGGATGTCACTTACGTGATGCAAGTGTGGACTACAGAGAAGACTCTCATGCCTTAGTGGAATGGAGGGAGGGTGCGTTCAGCTCCAGTGAGGTCCTCTGCTCTGGTTATAAGTTGTAGACATGTTTATAGCTCCTTTTCTTCCATCACAGAGGACTTAGGGAATAAAAAGACAGAGTTATTGTAGTTTTATGGTAACCACAATTAATGTTTAAGGAATGTCATGAAACCACAGAGAGCTGTGTGGTGCTTTGGGGGTGTGTGACTAGTCCAAGATGGTTGATTGGCATCTTTCTGTGTATATTGTAGCCCCTGACTTCTATGATTTATGTGGGGAAAACACTCAAGTCATATTTAAACGTTTCTTTACACTGCTACAGTTATAGCATGTGACAGGAGGCAGAGAAGGGTGAGTCCAAGTGGAAGAAACTTGAGTTAGTGTGTCACAAGGATGATGCTGTACAGTCGGTGTTTGTGATAAAGCAGAGCTTTTGTCACTAAGGGTGTGTCTGGTGCTGCTCTCACGTTTACGTCGATGCTCACTGACCTTTGACACTAAGCTGTTCCGTCTTTCTCAGCTCACCGATGGCTTCATTACTGTCTGTGTACTTGTGCTTTCAATAAAACTCGAGCTTTGTGTCCCAGCGGTCAATTCCGTCATCTATATAATGATTGCCTCTAATGTAGCGAGGTTTTCTGTTCGCTTTTTATATTTGCTGGCACAGCCTAACCGCTATGGAAATGAGCAATCCAGTAAGTCCAGCCAGTGCGTGCTGATGCTGTCTCCAGTGAGGGCCTGTTTGGTCACACTGTCTTTTCCGTATTTGGGCATGACAACCAGTTTTCCGTTAATAAATTATTTTATGCAAAGTAGCTGGTTTTGGAACTTTACCAACTTAAAACACAGGTCAAAATTTGAAAAAACAATCAAATTGTTGGCCTGGTATACTGCCGCGGCCCTGGGATGTTGTCATTATGTGCAAAGCCAGGAATTCCATATACATGTATCTAACCATGAAGGGAGCAGTCCTGAAAGAGGAAGCATTTGTGTACACAGCTATTTACATAAATAGGTAATAAAATTCTTTAGTAATGGCAAAAAAAAAAAAAAAAAAAAAAAAGCAAAAAATCAAAGTTCCAAAGTTCTTCCATAGTCCTCCCCAAAACGTGATCAGATTGTCACAGGAATACCCCACTATGCTGGTACCAATTTGTTTTAGTCAGTGTTTCTATTCCTGCACAAAACATCATGCCCAAGAAGCAAGTTGGGGAGGAAAGGGTTTATTCAGCTTACACTTCCACATGCTGTTCATCACCAGAGGAAGTCAGGACTGGAACTCAAGCAGGTCAGGAAGCAGGAGCTGATGCAGAGGCCATGGAGGGATGTCACTTACTGGCTTGCTTCCCATAACTTGCTCAGCCTGCTTTCTTATAGAACCCAGGTCTACCAGCCCAGGGATGGCACCACCACAGTGGGCTGGGCCCTCCCTCCTTGATCACTAGTTGAGAAAATGCTTTACAGATGGATTTCATGTAGGCATTTTCTCAACTGAGGCTCTTTTCTCTGTGATAACTTCAGCTTGTGTCAAGTTGACACAAAACCAGCCAGTACAAGAATGAAAGAAAGAAAGAAAGAAAGAAAGAAAGAAAGAAAAAGAAAGAAAGAAGGAAAGAAAGGAAGAAGGAAAGGAAGAAGGAAGAAAGAAAACACTGAGTGAGGTACAGTCGGTCGGTCATGGAGTTGCTCACCTAAAATGCCTAAAATTCTCTACCTCTATATCCAGAAGTAGAGAATCAGGAGTTCTAAGTCTTCTGCTACATAGTCACCTTGAAGCTAGCCTGGGCTACAGGAGACTCTATTCCCAGATGAAATACAAACAAAAATAGCGAATGGGTGATGAACAGGTGTATCCATGAGACCCTAGGCTTGAAAAGCAGCAACGGTAAGAAGATGAACAGTTTGTACCGTGCTCAGCCTTAGAATACTTCCCCCTCTGGTGACTAGTAATAATAAACAACCCAGACAACTTCATTTGATGGCCAGGGATTGTCCTTTAATGCACAGACAACCGGGCCTGTGAGTATCACACAGGAGCAGGCTAGCTGTCTGTCACCGCTGTTCTTTTGCTATCAAGTGTCATAGAATGGTGTTGGAGTACGGCACAGAGCTGCACTATGTATTTAAATGAAAGAAATGTTTTATTTGTTCTTTCTCAAGTCAGATGCAACCTTAAAATAGCATTTCAAAAATCAAAGCCATCTTTCCCGAAGACCCCCGGCCACGTGCTCAGTGCTTGCAGGCGAGGACAAACACAGAGGCAGCTTTTTTTCCTATTCAAGAGCTGAACTCAAAGCTGCTGTGCCCTCAGGCACCGTAAGTTCCACATTTGCCCAGCTCTCCAACATAACGCCCCGAACTGGGAATTTAATATTAAATGAGCATCTGATTACTTCTTCCTAAGAGGTCCCTGGACCAGATTCTGATTACTTGAGGTAACTTGATCACAACACAACGGTGAGTTGGGGGTCTTTTTCTTGGTTTTGCTTTATACACACATACACACACACACACACACACACACACAGAGAGAGAGAGAGAGAGAGAGAGAGACAGAGACAGAGACAGAGACAGAGAGATACAGAGAGACAGAGAGACAGAGAGAGACAGAGAGAAAGACAGAGACAGACAAAGAGACAGAGAAAGAGAGACAGAGACAGAGAGAAAGAGTCAATGCTAGAGGTCAACTTTGAGTGTAGCTCCTCAGGAAATATCCACGCAGATTTGAAACTGCCTGTATGTCTGTGTACTGTGCATATGCCTGGTACTCCTGGAGGTCAGAAGAGGGCATCAGATTCCTGGAACTGGGGATTCAGGTGTTTCTGAGCTGCAGTATAGATGCTGGGAACTGAACCTATGTCCTCACGTCCTCTACAACAGTTTTTAATCTCTGAGTCATCTCTCCAGCCCTTCCTTGGTATTCTGTAACACACACACACACACACACACACACACACACACACACACACACACACACACACACAATATAAATGCATCTTCTCTGATAATTTTATATATGTGTACAATGTATTTTGGTCTTATTGACTTTTGCCTCCACATTTCCTTCCCAATTTCATATTCTCTGTCTCTCTCTCTGTCCGACTCTCTCTGCTTCTCTGTATGTCTCTTTTTTCTCTCTTCTCCCATCCATCTGTCCTTCCTCTCCTCTTCCTTCTTTCCTTCCTTCGCCTCCTCCAAACCTACACTCCTGCAGCTTATTTCCTCGGTTCTGCTCCTATTCCCGGGAGAGCAGAGTCATTAGCCGGAGCGTGAGAAACTATGAGGGGCCACACCCCTGAAAGAAACGGACTCTTCCTCCCCAGCCGCCACCCGCTGCAGAGAGCTAGCTCCTCAGCTAGGTGTGAGGCCAAGCGAGCCCCTTCTCCACTTCGTCTCTAATGACGTGATCTCTCTTTGGTCCGGAGCCTCCTGGTTAGGCTCGGCTGGTTGATCCATGAGTTCCAGGAATCTGCCTGTCTCTGTGTCCTCAGTGCTGGGGTTACAAAGATGGATTCTCGGAGCCAAACTCATGCCTTCACGCCTTACTCACTCAAATAGTTTTCCAGCCATCTCCCATTGAGACTTGGTCTTGCTATGAATCTCTGTGTAACTGGGCGTTTGCTATGTAGTCCAGGCTGGCCTCAAACTCATGCAATTGGCTACCCGGCCTCAGTCTTCCAAGTGCTAAGACTATGGGTATGCAAATCTGTGTCCAGCTATGAGTTGGCAATCTATGTGAATAACTTTATTAATATGTGCCATCACAAGTCCATGGTGTGTGGGGAGAGGAGGGAAAGTCATACCATGACTTGGGTATGGAGGTCAGAGAATAACTTCATGAATCTGGTTCCTTTTCCACCCTCATGTAGGTAGAGCTCAGATCCCCAAACTTGTGGGGCAAGGGCCTTTATCCAGTGTGCCATCTTGCTGATCTGTGGTGTGAATCTTGCCTGGTGACTTTCATGAGTTGATTTGGCCTTTTAGGAACTGCAATAAGGACTGGAAATATAAGGCTGGTTCTGTGATCTGACGACAGGGAGGAGATAAAGCCTAGAATTCATGAATTCCCTGGTGATGTAACTGTTACACACATCTCCTCTTTGACCTTTGTTTTCTCCCACCCACCCCCTAACTATCCTTGGCACGTTTGTCAACACCAGTAGACAGACCAGGAAGATGCAGAGGCCCAACTATGTGCAAGGCCAATCAAAGCTCAATCTTTTAAAACGTAAAGATCTGTGCTGACAAAACTTGTTAGACCAAGAAAATCATTAACTCCTTCTCAGATATAGAACCACAGTTACTATTTGGTAAATCCATAACTTTGTCAGGCTCTATTAGTCAAGGGAGAGTTAACCTTTTTCTTTGTTTATGCAGTGAAATTTTAGTATTCAACAGAAAGTTAAAAAAAAAAAAATCCCAGCACTAGCCTTTGAAAGCCAGAGCAAAAAAGTAAATTGCTGTCCCCTGCAACTTAACACTGTTTCTCACAGAATTTTTTTAACAGAATAGTTGTACTGCAATGCAGTTTATGCATAACATTTTTTAACTTTAGAACTGGCCAGCGTGGTGATATTTAGTACATCTGCAGGGTTGTGCAAAACCAGCATGAATTCCTGATTTATGCCTCTAAATAGAGACCTGGTGACGACGGTAGTTTCTCTCCACTCCCCAGCTACCGGCGAGCACTAATTCATTTCCTGCCTCTGTGGGGTTGGCTATTATGTATGCTTTGTAGAAATGGACTCAGAAACTTGTACATGCTGTTGCTGGCTTCTTCCAGGTTCTTACATCGTAGTGTGCACCAGTCCTTTTACAATTGAATAATGTCACTCGATATGACTGTGTCCCATTTTGTTTATTTAACCATCAGTGGGTGGGCATTTTTTTTTTCTAATTTGGGGCTATATTAAATAATGCAATGAAGCGGGAGGAGACAGTTCAGTTGGTAGAGAACTTAACATAGTGTGCACTAGGGGATCCATCCCCCGGCTATTCTGGAACTCTCTATAGACAAGGCTGGCCTCCAGCTCCCATATATCTACCTGCTTCTGCCTCCTGAGTGCCAGGATTATAGGCATACCCCCACTCTCCCCAACCTGTTTATGATCAAATTATAAACTCAAAGTAATCTTAGATCATTAAATAAAATTCAGATGTACATAAGCAATGGATACTTATTTGTCCACGTGGGATTTATTCCAGAATCACAAACATAGCTTTCACATATCAATAAGTACAAAGAGAAATGATATGGGCATCTTAATGCAAGCCAAAAAAGCACTTAACAAATTTGACACTCATTTCCAACAAGAACACTGGGATATATAGCATTAGATAGCTCTTAAACAAAGAAAGAAAGGAAGAAAGAAAACCAAAAAAACATTAATTTATTTAAAGATTGTTTGCTTCTTTATTTTTGTTTTTTCTTTGTTTTGAAACGGGGGGGGGGGTGTCTCTCTACATAGCCCTGATAATCTTGGAACTCACTATGTAGACCAGGTTGACCTCAAATTTACAAAGATCCACCTGCCTCTGCTTCCTAAGTGCTGAGATTAAACCATGCACCATGATGCCTGGTGGTAGATTACTGTTTCGTAATTTAACAGAAGTGCCCCTTATATCTTAATCCGAGGAATCAAATAAGAGAAAGAGGAGGCTGAGAAATAATCTTCCTCCATGCCTGACTTGGAGAGGGGGAGGGAGGGAAGGGAGAGTGGAAGGAAGGAAGGAGAAGGGAGGAAGAGAGTGTTGGAGCATGAACTGAGAACCTCATGCTATGGAAATGCTTGACCACTGAACCACATTCCCAGATTCTGATATAAACTTGTCCTTTTGTGGGCCCCTGGGAGGGTTTGGATTCTGTATGCTAGGCAAGCAGTCCTACTGAGCTACATCCTTAGACTTTCATTTTCAGACGAGGTCTTATATAGACCAAGGTGGATGTAAACTCTTGTCTCCATAGTCTGCCCTCCCAAGCACTGGGACAGTATGTAAACATTAGCCCACCAGCTCTGTCTTGAGACATAAAGTCTGTCATACTTTCTTCCGGCACACTCTCTACCTTCCAAGTACTACCTACTTGAACAGTCTTTAAGACAAAGCCTTTTTATATAGTCCAGGGTGACGTCAACCTCAAGTTCTCTCTGTGTTAGTCTATCAGGTACCAATATAACAGGTTCATCTGCCTGAATGCATGTTCTCAGTAACCAAGGCAACTGTGCCAAGCCCATGAGCCATGAGTTCAACTTCCAGAACCCATGTGGTAGAAGGAAAGGACCAGCTCCCATCTTTACACACACACACACACACACACACACACACACACACACTGTGATGGTTTGAATAGGTATGGCCCCATAGACACACGTGTTTGAATGCTTCGCTGATAGCGAGTGGCACTGTTAGGAGGTGTGGCCTTGTTGGAGGAAATGTGTCACTGTTGGGATGGGCTTTGAGGTCTCCTATGCTCTAGTGAGACCCAGTGTAACACATAGTCCCCCTCTGTTGCTTTCTCATCATATTGTAGAACCCTCAGCTCCTTCTCCAGCACTTGTGTGCCTGGACACAGCCATGCTTGCCACCATAATGATGACTGAACCTCTGGAACTGTAAGCCAGCCCCGATTAAGTCTTTTTCTTTAGAAGAGCTGTACGGGTCAAGGTATCTCTTCCCAGCAATACAATTCTAACTAAGACAGAAAATAAAACCTACTGAGAAATCACATTATGTGGGGAAGGTAGGCTGTGTTTGGAACCCTTATTCTTGATTGAGACCGGTTAAAAGCGCCGGAAGTGATAACGAGATGGAAGGAGCTTCCAGAACTCTCAAGAAATCAGAAATCTTCACCCTGCCATAAACAGTGCACAGCCCCACAGGGCATTGGCCACGCCCCAAGTCCCACCTCCACAAGCGGATGTGACATGGACCCCAACCAGATTGGCCACGCCCCAGACATGACTGCACATAAGCCCTAGGCAGAAGTAGGATGGCCCCTAAATATGTAGACAAGGTCTCCCCAAACCCTGAGGCCAAGACAATAGGAAGCCGGTTGTCAGACCCCGAACCTTTTAAAAATGCATTTAGACTGGAGTTGAGCTTGAAAGTAAAGAGATGGATGTAGAAATCATTCCTCCATCTGAGTTCCTTTGTTCTAAAGAGCTGGTAACACCTCCTATTTCCCTTGTTTTTCTTTTTATTTAAATTAAATATTCTCTGTATTTACATTTCAGATGTTATCCCCTTTCTGCCAATCCCATTTTCCCCTCCCTCCCGTTGCCTCCATGAAGGTGCTCCCTCTCCCAACCTCCCTCTCCTACCTCAGTGACTTGGCATTCCCCTGCACTGGAAAAACGAGCCTTCACTGGACCAAAGTCCTCTCCTCTCATTGATGCCAAAGAATGCTATTCTTTGCTACATATGTACTGACCCTGCTATGGGTCTCTCCAGAAGAACCCATTGGGTGGTGTTTTAGTCCCTGGAAGCTGTGGTGGGTTTGGTTAGTTAATAATTTTGTTTGGGAAGAGATTTTTCTTTCCTGAAGTCTCTTGCATCCTGCACCAGAGCCTCTCATCAGCTTGGTTCAGCACATCCTGCTAAGATTAGTGGCAGAGGAGTTCCCACGCCCCACTGAGCATCCTTCTCACTCGTCCAGGCTTGAATTCATGCATGCCCGGCAGACCTAGTGGTGGTAGTTAGTAGCAGAGGCTGCTTTTCCCCAGTCAAAGAGCCACGCCAGGCTCCTGGAACCAGGACCCACAACATTAGAAGAAAACATACAACTTCAACTGCAACTGAAATGCTAATTCCATCAGAAACACACTGTGTGAAGAAAAGAATAGGCTTTTAACAGGAATTTGTTTATAGCTCTAAATACAATGCTTTAGTCACTGCGCTGGAGTGTAAAAGTGGCATTCAATGTGACTTAAAGGGGTAGAGAGATGGCTCAATGGTTAAGAGCATTCACTATTCTTCCAGAGGGTCGGTGTTAGATCTCCCAACTCTATAGGGCAGCTCACAACTATCTGTAACTCCAGCTCCAGAGTATACCGTTTGAGCCTCTGTGTTGTTCATCTGCACATGCTCTGGCACATACATGTGCATGAACACACACACACACACAACTAAATATAAAATGAACCATTTTTAATTAGGCATGGGGCTGAACAGATGGCTCAGTGGTTAAGAACAGAGAACCCACATGGTGGCTCACAGCTGTCTGGAACTCCAGTTCCAGGCAATCCAGTGCCTTTTCCTAGCCTCCAGAATTACAAGGCACCAAGCACACATGTGATATACACAGCTGTACATATGGCAAAAATCCCCATACACATTAAATTATTAAAAAATTAGGCAGGCTGTGTAGTGCACACCTTTCATCCCAGCATTAAAGAGGCAGAGGCAGAAAATGAGGGTACAGACTGAGACCCTGCCTCAAAAACAAAAACCAAAATCAAAACTAAACTAAAGAACTGGGCAAGAGATGTAAATTCATAGTAGCCATTATGCCATGTGTTGGATACAGAGAGTGACAAGTGTCGTATACTTGAAACTGTCTAATAGTATAGACTTAAAACATTGTGTCTGATGTGTATAAATAGGTATGTGTAATGTGTGCATCTGTGTGTGTGTGTGTGTGTGTGTGTGTGTGTGTGTACCTGCCACAGAGCAAGGAGGTCAGTGGACAACCTCAGGTCCTTGCCTTTTACATCCCAAGAGACAGGGTCTCTTTGCTGTTCGCTGCAGCATACGCCAGACTCCAGGGGACCCGGCTTGAGAGCATCTGGAGATTCTCTTGACTCCAATTCCCATCTTTCTGTAGAATGTCTGGATTACAGATGTGCACTTGCAACCTTGTGGGTTCTGAGGATTTGAGCTCATGTGTTCAAGTTTGTGCAGCAAGCACTTCACCCCCTGAGCCAGCTCCTTGATCATCACGGAAGTAGATTTTAAATGTTCTGCCACAAACAAAAGGTATGTGAGCTCATGTTTGTTAGTGAGCTTGATGTAGCCATTCCTAAATGTATTCTTACTCCAAACTTCATGTTGATACCATAAACATGTACTTTGGTTTTGAATAAAAAGGTGCCACGGACTCAGTATGTAGCTAAGAAACAGAATATTTGCTTAGTGTATGCATGGTTCTAGATTGACCCTCAGCCCTGGAAATACAAAATACAGTCAACTCTTACTTATAAAGGCAGCCTGGATGGGCACATCATGGATGTACAGATGTAAGCATCAGAGTTGAAATGTTGGAAGTGTTAGAAGAAAAAAATGAATACATTTCCCTTAGGAAGATGTCAAGCTATTAAAAAAAAAAAAAAAAAAAAAAAAAAAAAAAAAAACATGTCACCAAAATCTAAAAGCTAAGAGAATAATAAAAGAAGATTGATAACTTTGACTTTAAAACTTCTATGTTTGAAACAAACATAAAAGAAACATTTACAACTTGCAAGACAAAAAGGGGGAAAGACAAATTTGGAACATGTTTGGTAACATAAAATATAACGAGGAACTAAAGTTCTAAAATATACTCCCCATATGGGGCAAAAATAAAAGAAAGATGATTATGAAATATAAATAGGAAGTTCAGAACAAAAAGGGTTGCAGGGGCTGGAGAGACAGCTGGGCCAGCAGCAACACTGCAGCAGACACAGGCTTACTTCCCAGCACCCATCTCAGGAGCTAATTACCCATAATTCCAGCTTTAGGCAATCCAGTGTCCTTTCCTGGCCTCTCTGGTACTGCATGTGTGTGTGTGTGTGTGTGTGTGTGTGTGTGTGTGTGTGTGTGTGTGTGTGTATGTGTGTGTGTTCACACTTACACACGTCTTAAGAAAATTAAGTTATCCATGGCTAATATTAACAGAAGATGTCCAATACTTTAGTCTAGAAAGTGATAAAAAATATTACTGAGTCAGGCCTGGTGGCACCCCTGTAAACCCAGCTGTTCAGGAGGTTGGAGAAAGTGGACTCAAAGTTGAAGGGAAGATGAGCAACTTGGTGAAACTATGTCTCAAAGTAAAAGTAAAATGTCCAAAGATACGTGGATATATCTCAGAGCCTTTGCCTCACACTGGGTTCAATCCTCAGTCCTAAAATAATGTATATACATACATAGAGTTCAAATATCTTTTCTTTTTCTAAGTTATATTAGAAAGTTTAATAACATTCAGAGTTGGAGATATTTTTAGGAAACAGATCAGTTTATATTTTATTGGTACAAATGTAAAATCCTATAATATTGCTAGAAAATAGTTTGGTTACACTGGCACATGCCTGTAATTCTAGACATAGTACCAGACTCCAGGAGGCAGAAGCCTGCCTGGGATATAAATGAAGATCCCATCTGGAAAAAAAAGAAAACAAACAACAGAGAATAGGAAAGGTTGAGAAGGAGGAAGGGGGTTGTTAGAAAAACTGTTCCCCCCACAGAGAGAAATTCCAAGGAAGAAACGGTATGAGACCAGACTGACCCTGGTACCGCTGATGGCTCTGTGAATCAGAAACTGGAGTGATGGGGTGGGGAAGTAAACTGTGAAAGGTAGCCTGGTCCCTGGTTGAGGCTAAAGCCAGAAGCTCCCCGGAAGAGACAGTACGACAAGTTTCCCCTGCTCCCAGGCACCAGGTTCCTGTCACTAGCTGCAGCCTCCCATTGAGTTGGGGCCATCAGTCCTGTAAGGGCAACCCCAAACTGGCCCCATAGACTTAATGCAATCCTTTGAAAATAGTCTACAATCAAACTGTCACATTAGCGTTGAAAAGCAGCATTGCTCAAAGTCACCCCACTCTCTGTCGTATCTCTATCTATCCATATATATGCATGTATATATGACATTTCCCAAGGCGGGGGGAAGTGTCACTATAACGCATGATCGACTCCCATGAAGGAAGCTAATGTTGACACTCAGAGGCCAAAAACATGTCTCATGCAGGACCAAGTGCATTACACATCATTGTCAGAAACACATTTCTGGCAAAAAAGAAAACAAAAAACAAAACAAAGCCACGGGCTGGTAGCTAAACTATCAAGTGTATTTGAAGAGGGTATTATGTTTCAGAGGGAGCAGAACAAATTAGAAATAGATTTGGTTTCCTTCTTTTGGCCTGAAGCACTTTTTCACACTGGTAACTATCAGGTCAGATCTACACAGTACTGCAAGCACTTCAGTGGGAAATCCTCTTATAATAAATCCTCATTATCCAGGGTGTCGTTTTTCTGTGTAATGACAAAGAAGGCACATTCTGAGAAAAATTGTTTAGTGAATGAATTTGAATGAACCCATATATATTCCAGCACATTTAAAAAAACATGTGTGTGATCTCTACATATTAGGTACACACATAGTGTACATATACCATGTGTATATGTATGTACAATCACGTGCAGTAAAAACACTCACATACATAAAAACATAAATCTAAAAGAAAGCTATGTGTGTGAGTGTGTGCATATGGGACAGCATATGTGCAAGTGTGTACAAATATATGTGTGAGTGTGTGCATATGGGACAGCATATATACGTGTGTGTACAGATATGTGTGTGAGTGTATGCATATGGGACAGCATATGTACATGTGTGTACAGATATGTGTGTGAGTGTGTGCATATAAGATAGCATATCTGCAAGTTTTCAAAGGGGAGAAGAAGTCAACGTCGGGTTTCTTCCTCTGTTTCTTTCAACCCTATTTTTTGAGACAGGGTTTCCAACTGAATCGACAGCTCAGTGAGACACAAGACTAGTCAGTCAATGTTCCTTTGTCTCTGCTTCCCCAGGCACACTTACAGGCACACTGCTATGCTCTAATGATTTAGGTAGGTCTTGGGATGGAACTCAAGCCCTCAAGCTTGTACAGACTGGCACATTACTGACTGAGCTGTCCTCCAAATCTTGGTCAGACTTTTATATTCCTGTAAAATGTGACTAAACAGTCCACAAGGGGCAGTGAGAGCTGATGAGGTAATGTTGATAATCTTCATATAGCAGAAAAAGAGAGAAGAAAAAACTAAACATGGTGGTACATCCGATAATGCCACAGGCAGAGACAAGCTGGCCTCTGCAAGTTCAAGTCCATCCTGGTGAGCAGAGCAAGTTTCAGGTTAGCCAAGACTAAATGGTGAGACCCTGCTTAAGAAAACAGTGGCATGGATACGTTCATCCTGCACTGATAACTGAGGGATAAGGTGTAGTGCCACAAGTAAATAAAAACCATGTGCAGTGTTCCACATTCGTAGATAGACCCAGCACCTTGTTGAAGAAGGAAAAACAAACCTTCAGAAAATCCCTTCAGGTGTAGAACAATCCAAACTCCAAGGCCAGAGCAGTACTGACTGTGGCAGCTAACCTCATTACTTCAACGTGTTCGGCCTTAACCACTGGTCAATTAAAATTTCAGAGTACTGTGTTTTTGTTTACAACACTAACTACAAAACAGATTTACACACATGGGGAGAGGATTCAAGGGAAGAACCCTGTTAAGACTACACAATGCTAAATCCTCCATACAGTTGGAATCACAAGGCTTCTTGTGGGCTCCTAGTTTTGACTGTTGGCAAAGCTGAACTTGGTACTATAAGGTTTCAGGATCAAGTACGGAACCTGTGAGAAACTCCAACATTTCCCAGGGGCTCATGAAGCCACAAACTTATAGTTCAGTACAAGCTGGAGCACTGAAACCACAGTGGCTGACTAAGTTTTCCTTTCAGCTCAAATTAGATTAGACCACGGAACACGCAATCCTGTCAAACCAACAATTTAGAAAATCAAGGAAAAGTTTAATTTTTAAATTTATAAAGAAACACATGGGCTGAGGATGTAACTCAGTTGGAAGATTGTTTACCCAGCAGGCAGGAAGCCCTATGTTCCATCCCCAGTGGTACACAAACTAGAGAAAGTACACACACTGTAATCCCTGCTCTGGAGAAACGGGACTCTCCAAAACTCAAGGCCACTCATGGTTGCATAGTAAACTCAAGGTCAGTCTGGGATCAGTGAGATTGTATCTCTGAGTAAATTAGTTTAAAAGAGACAGGGACTGCAGGTACAGTTTAGCCATAGAATATTTTCTTAAGATGTGTAAGACCCTATGATCCATCCCTTGGACCACCACCAAAAAGAAAGGAGAGAAAGACAGAGAGAGAGAAAGATAGAGAAGGGGAGGGAAGGAGAGGAGAGGGAAGAGGAAAGGAGGAGAGGAGGAGGAGAGAAGAAATAGAAACAATTTTAAAATAAAGGTATGTTGTTGGGCGGTGGTGCTGCTCACCTTTAATCCCAGCACTCTGGAAAAAAAGGCAGGCAGATCTCTGAGTTCCAGGCCAGCCTGGTGTACAGAGTGAGTTCCAGGACAGCCAAGGCTACAGAGAAAAACCCTGTCTCAAAAAACCACCACCATCACCACTACTAATACTAATGCTAATGCAAATACTAAGGCAATAAGAAGTTCTCTACAAGGGATAGAGATTTGACATTGCAGAGTAACAAGTCTATTGTTACAGAAGCTGGAAGTATAAAATTGTGATTCAAAGCACAAATTGCTTGAAGGCAAAGTGAATGGCAAGCATGTAATGTTCTTATGTGCACATTTATCACATCAAAATTAGGCTGGATTGGCTAGAGAACTACACTATAAGCAAGCAGAAATGTCCTATAGTCCACTAAGAAATCTAAGTGTGTGTGTGTGTGTGTGTGTATGCATTTGTGTATGTGTGTGTCTGTGTATGTATGTATACATTTGTATGTGTGTGTGTTTGTATGTGTTTGTATGTGTACGTGTATGTATGTGTGTGTGGTTTTTTTGTGTGCATGTGTATGTATGTATGCATTTGTATAAGTGTGTGTTTATGTGTGTATGTGTGTGTTTATATATGTATATGTATGTGTATATGTGACTTTTTGGTGTGTATGCCTGTATATGTATGCATTTCTATATGTATGTGTTTGTGTGTGTATATGTATGTATGTACGTATGTGTTTTTTATGAGCATGTGTGTATGTGTGTTTGCATTTGTGTGTGCATGAAAGCATCATGTTATCTTCCTCAACTGATTTCCACCTTCTATGCTGAGGTAAAATCAGCTGAGGCTAAAGCGTGCGAGGCTGCTCTGTTTTCCTGCTTCCCTTGGGATCCCCGTCTCCACGCTCTGAGGATTTGGATCTCAGTTGCCCCCCCCCCACCTGCCTGGTTTTACATGGGTGTTCAAGATCCAAACTTGGGTTCACATGGCAAGTATTTTACCCACTGAGTTATTTCCCCAGGCCCGGAAAGACATGTATTAAGATATAAGCAGAACCGCTTCTAAAAGACTATCTGAGGGTTCTGAAAGTTATGTGAGAATATATCTGTGATGGTTTGCATATGCTTGGGCCAGGGAGTGGCACTACTAGGAGGTGTGGCCTTGTTGGAATAGGTGTGTCACTGTGAGTATGGGCTTTAATACCCTAGTCCTAACTGCCTGGAAGTCAGTGTTGTGCTAGCAGCCTACAGATGAAGACTCTTTCATGTTCCCGCCTTGATGATACTGGACTGAATCTTTGAACTTGTAAGCCAGCCGCAACTAAATGTTGTTTTTATAGGAGTTGCCTTGGTCATGGTGTCTGTTCACGAAGCAAAACCCTAACTAAGACAATATCATACCCGAGTCTCTTATAACTCTTCTTTTTTAGGCAGTATGGTTGAGTTGTGCCCTGTGTGCAGCTAAGTTTGTGTGGCCTGACTTTTCTGAGTTAGACTCTGAGGAACCATTCCTCATCTGCCACCTTCCTAATGTGCTTTGTTAAGTGACATTAGTCAGTGGGTAGAATCGCTCAGCACTCTGAAAAGTCTAATTCTGAATAATTATGCTGAATTGCTTGAAGAATTAAAGTCTGGCTCATAAAATTCCTTCTGAGATCTGTAAGCTTACACTTTAAGGCACTTCTGGAACAAGACACGGATTCTCACACTTTCCAAGAAGGATATTATTTGGAGCAGTTTTGACAAATAGATAAAAATCATTTTAATTAGCCTCTCATTCACATGCAAATAAACGCTGTTGGAGAACTTCAGGCATCCTTCAAACGGCTTCCTCGGGACACCGAGGACTTCCTTGGTGTGTTTTTTACCTCCACAAACAATTTATGCAGCAAACATTCTCTTCGGAGAAAATGCAGCAGTGGAAGCCTCTCCGTGGTAGAGTCATCCGGCGCCTAAGTGACAGGTCACCGCAGCCTTCGTCATTCTATTGTTCACGCGGTGACTGTACCATCTACTTAAAACCTTCTGGGACAAAAAGCCCAGACAGCAGTTCCTTATGGCTTCATTTTAGCGATTTCTGTGACACTTTATTTCCAACACTAACCAGGATTCTGAAAAATATGGGTTTTTGGATCGATTGCTGAAGAATCGTTATCTGCATCTTTGTTTTCATGAGCAGTGTTCTGGGAGATAGTGCAGGAGATGTAAGAATCAAAAAAAAAAAAAAAAAAAAAAAAAAAAAAGGTGGAAAATGATGGACAGTAACCATAACCCACTAAGGTGAGGGGTGAGGAGCAGGCCATCCCACCATCCCACAGTGTCCAGGCTGGATGAAGTCCTCAGAGCCTACGGGGCTGTGAAGAAGTCATAAGCTACTCAGCCATCTAGTGGTTTGTTGTGTCTTGCCCACCCACCCGGCTCAGGTCTCTAGTAGTCCAGTCTAACTTTCTAGGTAGTCAAGGATGACCCCGACTTTCCGGTCCTCCTGCCCGGTGCTACGTTAGCAAGTGTGTACCACATGTGGCACCAGAGATCACTGAATCTCGGACTTCACTCACTCTAGACAAGCATTCTTTCTACTGGGCAGTATCCTGAGCGCCATGAACCGGTTCCTTCTCTTCAGGAGAATGCAATGGCCAACGTGCTTCTGTAAGCTCTGATACCTTCATTAGCTTACAGACGGCTTATGGAAGGGAACAGAAAATCAAAAAAGCCTGACCTAAGGAAAAAAATGTGCGGGAAAGAGCTTGGCCAGACTCCAGGTGAATGTCAGCCAAAACTCAGCGGAAGTCTGGACTGTACGTAGAAGAGAGATGAGTTAGGGAAGAAAGTGAGCTGTGAGCCTCCTTGGCCCCCAGGAATCGTAATCGGATATTAGTCCGTGGTGGCAAAGGATGCTGGAAACAACGGCCTGGGCGTCCAGAAGCTCCGTGAGCTTGTCTGGTGAAGGACTGCTGCAGGGAGACCAATCACATTTGCTTAGCGTGATTCAGGCTTACATAATTTGGAGAACTGAGGGGGAAGGGAGGATCTGGTGCTCGCTGATCGGGTTCTTATCAGGAGCAAGGAAGCTGAACCTGTAATCTAACTAAGGCTACATGACATTCCATAGGGAGAGGGAGTGTGGGGGAGGGGGTTGGATTCCCCAGACAAGGCCAGAGAAGGGGTAGCCCTGCCAATGAAGGGAGTCCTCATTATGTGATGAGCTCAGAGGGTATCTGGCTAATGGTAAACTTCAACCTTAATTAACGGGGTTTGCCCGCAGCGAACCTTCCAGATAGATCCTCAAATCTGCATTTTGTAGTGGAAAAAAAATGGAGCTATAGATCACAGTACAGAAGCAAGAGGTTCCTATCTTTCCTCCATCGACTCTACTCAAACATCTGACTAAGACTCTACTCAAAAGCCACCTGTTCTGTACCCCTCCGTCCTTTCCCTAACTAAAAGGGGAACTCTCCCGTTCAGGAATTTCTACAGTGTTCATACACCACTTTCTCTTTACATACTGGTCACCTGTGTGTACACATTTTAAATTACACAGTCTTTAGTCTACTTAACGAACTACTGTGTAAATACCAATAAAAATCTTTTGTTGATGTGATTATCTTGAAATGTGGTCTTGCTATGAAACTCTCGTTGGCCCAGAGACTTTTTGTGTCCCAGGCTAGAACGGGCTGTAATCCTCCTGTCTCAGCTGCCCAAGTGCTGGGGTTATAGACAGACATTAGCTGCCTGTTGATACGAGTGTTTAATAAATACTTCCTAGGACTGTTTTTAATGGAATAATTTCTTAGCCTTGTCCAGACTTAAAAAAGAAGTTTTGTTTTGTTTTTCCTGATTTGCTGACTTTTTTAGATCCAGGTGGTCCACTTGAACTGTTACAGACACACACTCTCTCTGGCAGGAGATTCTGATCGGTCCCCGAGGACTAGACACGGTGATCTATACAGTCGATTCTTGCTGCAGGGAAAGAAATAAGGAAGGTGTTCTGGCTTCATTGCTTTTTCTTTTCTTTCAATAAATGCTATATATAAACTCCACCTGTTTCCTTTTCCTTTTTCTCATGTATCCGGGCTGTAGATCATTTAAAGTTCCCAACCAGAGCATCCCATTAACTCAAGTCATTCAATCAGCCATCACCACAACCACCATCACCACTACTACCATCACCATCACCACCATCATCACTACCATCACTATCATCACTACCATCATCATCACCATTATCACCATCACCACCATCACTATCATCACTACCATTATCACCACCATCACCATCATCACCATCATCATCATCACCATCACTATCATCACTACCATCATCATCACCATTATCACCATCACCACCATCACTATCATCACTACCATTATCACCACCATCACCATCATCACCATCATCATCACCATCACTACCATTATCATCACCATCATCACCACCATCACCATCATCACCACCATCATCATCACCTTCATCACCTTCATCACCATCATCATCATCACCACCATCACCATCATCATCACCATCATCACTACCATCACCATCATCACCATCATCATCATCACCATCACTACCATCATCATCATCACCACTACCATCATCATCACCACCATCATCATCACCATCACCACCATCATCACCACCATCATCATCATCACCACCATCATCATCACCATCACCACCATCATCACCTCCATCATCACCATCATCATCATCACCATCACCACCATCACTACCATTACCATCACCATCCTTCTGTCTCATGCAGACAGACAGCCTGTCTAGAGAGCCAATTAAATGTTTTGAAAATAGAGTTTTCCTAGCTAGGCATTGTGGGTAGTAGTACCCCTAAGAGGCGGTCCCAAGCTGTATCAGGAATTAGGCTGAGCAAGCCATGCAGACAAGCCAGTAAGCAATACCCCCTCCAGGTTCCTGCCTTGAATTCTGCCCAAATGTCCCCCAGTATAAATTACAGTTGTAGTTGGAATAAACCATCTCCTCCAAGTTGCTTTTGGTCATGGTCTTTACCACAGTGAGAGAGAGCAAATACACCAACACACTTCAGAAGCCACAGCTGGGCGCTTATGAGGACCAGGCTACAGAGTAATGCTCCCATCAAAGACTCCAGTAAAATAGTCTTATTCTTATTTTAAATTCTGTGTATGTATAGGAATGAGTGTCACACACATGGGGACATGCGCACTGGAGCACATGGGGGCATGCGCACTGGAGCACGCGCACTGGAGCACATGGGGCGTGGGGCATGCGCACTGGAGCACATGGGGGAATGCGCACTGGAGCACATGGAGGCATGCGCACTGGAGCACATGGGGTGTGGGGCATGCGCACTGGAGCACGCAGAGACCCGAGCAGGCCACCAGATGTCTTTGTCTTATTACCTTCGGCCTGATTTCCTTGAGACATGATCTCCCACTAAACCTGAGGCTCACTGTTCTGTCTGGGTTGGCCGGCTAGTTAGCTCTAGTGTCTGCCTGGAGCGACAAGCTCGTTCATTTTTTTATTTATGTGAGTGCTGAGGATTTCTAAATTGTGTACGCACGGGTGTTTTTCTTGCACGCATATCTGTGAGTCACTTGCATGTATGGTGTCTGCAGAGAGCAGGAGCAGACACTGGATTCCCTGAAACCAGCGTTAGATGGTTGAGTCACTGTGTAGGTGCTGGGAATCAAACCTGTGTCCTGTGGAAGAGGGCTCTTCACTGCTGAGCCCTCTCCACAGCCCCACTGATGGAGATTCTAATTCAGGCCCTCCTGCTTATACATCAGCGTTCTTACCCGCAGAGCCATGACCCCCGCTCAAGTTTCAGAGAAATCAATGTAGTTTTACTGTAAGAAGTGCTGTATGGGGTCAAGATGATGTGGTCCTACCCACCACCGCCATGCTGGGCAGAAGTGGGTGGAGGATTGGTAGGCTGGGGTCACAGTCCCACCCAGTCCCTAGAGCTCATAGTTGATAACCATCTTGGCCTGAGAGATTTCGGACACATCACCTCAGTTGTGATGTTTGAAAACAGAAAGAAAAAAAAAAAGTTACACTCAAGCTGATTCTGTCTGTGTGCCTGTCCATCCGTCAGTCCACAGTTTTGCTAGAACGGTAGTCAGATAGGTACTAACAAGGAAGTGTTAAGAATGATTACCCCCAGCGCATCCTGTGCGCGGTACAGACTGTTAACTGCACACCTTGTATTATTCTTCATACATCCTGGATTCCTGGGGAGAGGGTGTATGATGTGGGCGTATTTCGTGTGCTTCATATCTATAAATACACTCAGGCTGTTCGGAGCTGCTCACTGTTACTCCGGCACCTTCCCTATTCCGGGATTCCTCACACACCCTCGCAGGAAAGAAGAAAGTGAGTTTCAACTCTGCCGATCTGACCGCAATCCCAGAAAATCGCTCCAACAGCAGTTTTTGATCTTTAGGCACACCTTCATCCCAGACAGGAGATATGAGAGGCGAGCCCTTCTGCATCTGCTGGCAGCACGCCGCTTTCTGCTAGGTTCTCTTGACCTCCTTCTGGGCTGACTTTGGAGACACCACTTCTATTTCTGGCACCATCTGCTTTTGTAGTTTGATTCAGGGTTTTCTCCCAGCCCATGACTCTGATGCTATTTTTTGTTTGAAGCTTTTCTTTCTTTCTTTCTTTTTTTCCCAGGAACCCCAGCCCACAGATCCTCCACCCACTGCTGCCTTAGGCTTACCCAGACCCTGGAGTCTGCCATCTGTCACCTGGAGGGTAGGTTCATGGTCCATTGAAGTTGTCTCTTCTTACCCCTCTAGTCACACCTTCTGTGGCTTTCCTGACCTACAGCAAAGCAGTTCAGAATATGGTGTCTGTACCCCCTCTTGGTATTGTCCTGTACTAGCTATGGATAATTTATTGCCTTTCTAGGCTCAAATTTCTCAACCAAAGGAGGAAAATCCTTAACTGCACCCCATCTGGGTTTTCCCTTATATCCCATGACAACCCCAAATTCCAGGACTCAAACAATCCTTTCAGATCTGCCTCCCTAGTAGTTGAAACTGTAGATGCATATAATCTGAACTATCTAAAAAATGGGGTATATTAATAGTACCTACATCACAGGATGGGATGCTTAATATTGTTAACTTGACAAGACCTGGAACTACTTAGGAGACAAATATCTGTAAGTTAGACTGGGCTAACTAAGATAGAAGACCGTCCCTAAACATGGGCAGCACATTCTACATGCTCTGGTCCTGGACTGAGTAAAAAGGTATGAATACCAATTCTCATATTTGTCGTTCTCAGCTTCCTGACTGCATGCAATACGACCAGCAGTGGCCACGATGCCCCCCCCCACTCTGATGAATGATACTCTCAAACTGTGAACCAAGATGCACCCTCCCTTAAGAAGCTTTTCTTGGGTATTTTGTTAGGGCGATGAGACAGTGTCTAATACATGAGGTTTTAATAAAGATGGCAGTGATTAGTGACAAACTTAATGGACCATGCTTCCCCAACCCAAGAACTTGTGATATCCTGAGAAATGTTAGTTTTAGCTTTGGACATATGGCCTGATTTGGCCAGTATCACAGAGAGAGATTTGAAACTCACACACACACACACACACACACACACACACACACACACACACCGTGTTTTGTATTTACTTGCTCACTGCCCTGTAGAACGTGGCCACCTGAAGAAGCCTGGCTTAGCCTACTGAATTCTGAGATACCTGTTGGCCCTATCTTATCAGTCAATGAGACATCAGAGACTAGCCGCCCCCTCCCCCTTCCCCCCCCTCACTGGCTTGCCAAGTGACTGTAGTGACTCCAGCTGTCACCATATGGAGCAGAGGTAAACTTTCCCAGTACAAAGGGCCAACCCATAGAATCTTGAGCATATGAACTACGATCGAGTCATGATATTGGGACTGGTCTGCTTTGTATCAATGATTGAATGACACAAAAATAATAAAGTTGTTTTCATGGTGCATGGACAGTATTCAGGAACGTGTCCAGATTGGGATGTGTCAGTAACCACTTATCAATACTTAGCATTAGTTTGAACCAACCATTCTCTCATTTTGGAAACTCCTGTCTAGGCTGAGGCTTTGTAGACCCTTGTGCTTTTGCAGATGTCTGAAGCTTGCACATCTGAATTCACCCACTGCCTCCCTTCTTCCTTGTCTTCCAGACAGGGACTATTCAGAGTATTTTCTAATTAGTGCAACATGGACATCTACCAGTGACACACTCAAATGCCAGGCACATCTTCTAGATTTAGATTAAGCCTCTGTGTTGTATGTCACCTGGCTTATCACAACAGCACTTTGATTTCTCTGCGCAGCCTTGCACATCACTTAACCCCTGGCCCACCCTGTTCTTCATATACTACTTCTCTTAAACCAAATGATCACAAAAGAGGCTGAAGCTGTATGTAGTTCAATTGGTAGAGTGCTTGCCAGGTATACACAAAGCTCCGAGTTCTATCCTTAGCATAAACCAGGCGTGTCACTAGCCATTTATAACCCGATTCTTGTAAAGTACAGACAGGAGACTGAGAAGTTCAAGGTCATCTTTAGCTACATAGCAAGTTCAAGGCCAGCATGGGGTATATGGGACTTTATAATAAACAAATAAGTAAACAAAAGCAGACAGAGACTAGTCTAGGCTATATACATAAATGCTGTCTCCCTAAAGTCCGATTATATTACCCTGGGGGAAATCTAACACTACAACCATTTTCTGGTTCACTCAGTAAGATCGGAGGATTTTTCATAGGCCCAGAAATCTCACAGAGACTGGAACCGGCTCTTGGTCATCACCCTGCTCAAGTCTAATGTTCCCAGGAAACCTAAACTGGCCCTCCTTCCTAACCACCCAGCTCCCGCTCACTACCTTGCACCCCCAAGCTCCCTTTGCCTTTGCACTTCAGTGTTACTTGAGGACCCACCAGAGAACCAGAACCAGGAGATACACACATTGAGGGCATGCACACTCACAGGAAAATTCGTGCACACAGAGACAGATGTACTGTCACATACCTACACAGAGACAGATGCACACACACATAGACAGATGTATTCACACATACATAGAGACAGATACACACATATACACAGAAACAGATGCATACATGCATGCACATACAAAGAGATGTACACACGTGTACACATAACCAGAGACAGATGAATGCACATACAGAGAGATGCATGTACACATAGACAATATATATAGACAGATGTTCTCACATATAACTACATAGAAACAAATGTATATACGCATACACAGAGACACATATACATACACCTACACAGATGTACTCATATACACATACACAGAGACAGATGTGCATACACACATATGTCAAGTCTTGCATGGCCATGTGGAAGGGATGCTGTGACATGGTTTCTTGCCCCTGGATCAGAGGCAGCAGGACATAGGTCTCCATGACTATTGGCGGTTGCTGGGCATAAGGCTTATGTGTGTAAAAAAATATATGTTCCTTCCTTCATGGGAATGTTTTCTCGGCCAAGGTTAATGACTTTATGATAATCACATATAGCAGGAGTCTGGGAATCAAGGATGTGTCTATGTTCTTTGCAAAAATGGTAAATATTGTGACCTTTAGGACAACCCTTAAGGCTGTGGAAAAGAACTCTTAAAAGATAAGTTCAAAAATATATAATCAGGATTTTTCAACTATGTAAAATATAAGAATGCACGATGAATTGTGTTGGGGGGCTTCACAAACCTAAAAGAACAAAGGCAGCTACTCTATGAGCTAGCTTGTCAGAAAGATACAAAGGCAGGGAGATTCCTGAGTTCAAGGTCAGCCTGGGACAGAGAGAATTTAGGTCCAGGCACGGTTAGAATGGTAATCTCAGGACAGAATCTCACCCAGCTAAATTTATTGTTTGTGCTAACAAAGACAAACAGATCTCTGAATCTATTTGCAATGTTAATATATATATTAACATTATATATATTAATTGGGATTGTCAAAAGGAAACCTGTAGTAAATGACTGAGCTGATATGTAAATAAGACTGTGCTTTTGGTCTGCATGAGATGAGCTAGCAGACAGCCATAGCAGCTCTTTTTAAAAAATGTTTTTCTAGGAAGAGCTGAGCTGTCTGCAGATCTCTGGAAAATGAACACAACTCTTTTAGAAAAGTTTACAGCTCTTTTAGAATTTTTTTTTCTCTAGCAGCTACTCAGAAAGAACTGCTTGGAGAGCAAACACAGCTCTTAAATTTTTTTTTTTCTAGCACAAGAGAACTGTCTTTAGCAGGGAGCTGTCTCTAGCAGGGAGCTGTCTCTAGCAGCAAGCTATCTCTAGCAGCAAACTATCTCAAGCAGACTACAGAGCTAAGAGCTATCCACAGAGAGCTGGTTAGGGAGCCATCTCAAGCAGACTAAAAAACTGTCATCCTGGACTCACAATTTGACTTTGAGTCTTTCTTTTCCCTGCTCCTAAATACCCTCTCCAAGTTGATGTTGGTACACTTGCACCCGAGTGCACTCGCACGCGCTCTCATGTGCGCGCGCGTGCGCACACACACACACACACACACACACACACACACACACACACATACACACACACACACACACACACACACACACACACACTTCACCACTTAACTGTGTTGCTCAGGGTAGCCTTGGACTCCTAGGTCTGGTGATCTTTCTGTTTCGCCATTCTGAGTAGCTAGGATTACATGTGTATGTCACATGCCCAGGTAATTCATGTATAATCAAGTACAGAATATATCTTAGTCAATTAGCAAACACAATCGACCAGCATTCTTACACATTATATGATATTCTAATTTATTATGGCTATTCCCAGTCTCCTCAGACAAATTCAAGTTCCACGGGTGTTAGGAATATTAGTTTCGTTTGCTAACATATTGCCTAGTAAGTATTGTGTAAGTACTGGAAGACAGCTCAGTTAACAGAGTGTTTACTTAACATGTGTATTAGTTACTTCTGTTGCTGTACTAAAACACAAGGCACCTTCTAGAATGAAGTGTCTGAGGGAAGAAGAGACAGCTAGCTCAGTTGTTAAGAGCACTGACTGATTTTCCAGAAGACCTGAATTCTATTCCTCAATCCCACAGGGTCACCAACTGTCTGTAAGTCATGTTTCGGGGGGTCTGGTGCCCTCTTCTGCTCTCCCAGAGCAGCAGACATGCATGTGTGGAGGGGTTTATTGGGGGGGGGAGTTATGGTTCCAGGGGAATGCGTCGATCGTCAAGAATCATGACAAGGAAATGGGGCAGCAGGCAAGCATGGCTCCTGCAACAGCAACTGGGAGCTCACGTCTTAAACTACAAATCAGAAGCAGGAAGTGTGAACTTGAAAGGCACAAGTCTTTAAGCCTTCAAAACCCGCCACCAGTGACACACTTCTTACAGCAAGGCCATACCCTTTAAGCCACCACAAAGACATCTACAAATGGGCGACCAATCGTTAAAATGCCAGAGACTATAGGGGACAGTTCATCCAAACCATTATGGCACACATGAAACCCAGGATTCTATCCCCGTCATCCAGATATCATGGAGCACACTGGCACTCAGTAAGTGGAGACAGAAAGATCAGAAATTCAATGTCATTTTAGGCTACATAATACGCGCAAAGCCAGCTTGAGCTCTGTGATACCCTGTCTCCAAACAGGAACACCACTGAATAGTTTTTTGTTGCATTACATAGAAGTCTTAAAACCTTAGGAAGACACTTTCTCCTCACAGCAGACATTATATGTCCTTGAGTTAGTTGTCATTCACCCACTCTTCATAATATTCTTCGACTTCAGTCAGCTCCCAGTCCAGCCTTAGAGCATTTATCAGGCACTGAAACAACCGAACTCCTCTGCTTATTCCCCTATGCACACTAACCCCCTGTTTTGTATTACAGCCGGACTTGTACATATACAAAGCTCTTGCAGAAGAGGCAAATGTTTGACATCTCTCCTCAAGCAGTATCCCAATAAGGCATCACACATCCACCCATGAATAAAGTACGGAGTTCAGGGCGAGGTATGGTGGCACAATTCTTTATTCCCAGCACGTGGGAGGCAGAGGCAGGCAGGCCTCTGTGAGTTCAAGGCCACCTTGGCCAACATACTGAGTTCCAGAACAGCCAGGGGTACAAAGTGAGACCATGTATCAAAACCAAAAAAGAAAGAAAGAATGAATGAATGATTCAATGAAAGAAAGGAAGAAATAAAGAGAAAAAGAAAGAAGTAAAATTTAAGTACAAAGAGTAAAGAGATATAGAAGTCAGAGTCACTGCCTCCGAGGATAGTGAATACTAAATGGTGCTTCTATTAATCAGGGTTCTCTAGAGTAGCAGACCTTATAGAATGAATCTCTTCTCTGTAAATACAGAAGTGGATTTATTAGAACTACTTATAGGCTGTGGGCCAACTAATCCAACAATGGCATGTCAGGAATGGAAAATCTAAGAATCCAGTAGTTCCTCAGTCCACAAGGCTGGGCGTCTCAGCTGGTCTTCAAAGAACTCTGTAACTCTAAAGAAGTGGGCGCTAATGCCAATGAAGGAATGGACTTACCAGGAAGGCAGGAGCAGGCAGCCAAAGAGCAAAAGCTTCCTTCTCCCATGTCTTATACAGCCGTGTTTCTCAACATGTGGGTCATGACCCCCATGTGGGTTGCATATCAGATATTTACATTATGATTCATAAATAACAATATATAGCAAATAACAATAACAAAAATCACAGTTGTAAGGTAGTAACAAAAACAATTTTATGGTTGGAGGTCACCACAACAGGAGGAACTGCTTGAAGGGTCACAGCAACAGGAAGGTTGAGAACCACTGTTACATAGGCTTCCGGCAGAATGGTGGCCCAGATTAAAGGTGTGTCTTCCTATCTGAAAGGTTTAAACTAGAAGTGGGTTCACCAACTTTAGCCAAGCCAAAATCAAACAAACAAACAAATCAAATCAATCTCTCACACATGTGTCCTTCATTTCTAGATTATAACTCATTCCACAATCAGTCAAGTTGACACCCAAGAATACAGACATCACATTCACCTTATTTGTGATTAGTTCCCTGTTTTTGTTTGACTCACTGTGTCAGTCTATGTGGGGCTTGATATTTAAATCAGTAGTCAACATGCAAATCAGGGTTTCAAGGGTCTCTTAGAATATCAGAAGACCTAGGAGTACATATGGTCTAGTTCTGCAGGGGACAGGCAGCTTAGACCCATGATAGCTTCTCCTCTCAAGATGATTATTTAGGCCACTTGTATGGACTCCTATAGGTATTTGGTTGCTGGGTTACTGGTTTACATACACATGAATATGTATATGTGTGTATACGTAAGTATGTATGTATATACACACATTTTGTGATTAATTTTCATTTTATGTGTGTATGGATGTTTTGCTTACATATACATCAGTGCACCTTGTATGTGCAGTACCCGAGGAGGCCAGAAGAGGGCCTCATATCCCCAAGGACTAGAGTTACAGATAGTTGTAAATTGCCATGTGGTTGCTGGGAATTGAACGAGGTCCCTCTGCAAGAGCAGCCAGTGCTTTTAACCACAGAGCCATCCCTCCAGTCCATAATGTGATATATGAGCACATATTGATAATATACCACTAAAATATTTTTAATTCTGTAGATAAATTCTGCATCTGTACCATGATGTTTCCAATAAGCCTGAGAAGTAGGTCTGGCAAGTTTTATGAGCTACAAATTCCGTACAAGTTAATGAGAAATTAGAGTGGTTGATTTATTGCTCCTTGAGGCAAGGCAAAGATGATTCTAGATTGCCAGTCTCCTAACCAGTAGCTCTAAGTCTACAGAGCACTGCAGAAGGATTTCTGGGCATATCCATTCTCCCTATTTTAGGATTCAGACAGAAGAGGTCAGATATTACGGAAGGAGGCTATTTTCTCCTCCCTTGGAACTCCTCCAATCTCAGTGGTTTTCTTCCTCTTTCTCACTTTTTACTAATACATCTATGTTTGCTTTGCTAAAAATAGAAAAAAGAAATTAGAGAAGGAAAAAATAACTCACAGTTACATTGGGAGCTTTAGTTAAGACTGAGTTGGGGGCTCGAGAGATGGCTCAGTGGTTAAGAATATTGACGGCTCTTCCAGAGGTCCTGAGTAGAAATCCCAGCAACCACATGGTGGCTCACAAGCATCTGTAATGAGATCTGATGCCCTCTTCTGGTGTGTCTGAAGACAGCTACAGTGTGTGTGTGTGTGTGTGTGTGTGTGTGTGTGTGTGTGTGTGTGTGTGTATGTGTGTGTGTGTGTGTGTGTGTGTGTGTATCTTTAAAAGAAAAGACTGAGTTGTGGCTGTATATGTTTTCTTTTACTTACTTTGACGTGGCTGCAACAAGTTTCAGGGACTGTCCTATCTCTGCCTCCCCAGTACTAGGACATCTACACCACCGTGCCCAGCTTGCACGGGCACTATAAATGCAACTCAGATACGCATGCTTGTGAGGCTGAGCTTTGCCAGCTGGGCCTTAGAACCAGCCATGCTTCCTGTTTGGGTTGGATTTGGTTGTTGTTCCTGTTGAGAGTGGCTCTATAGGTAGTCAAAGCTAATCACAGTTCACGTCTTCTTCCCTCAACCCCCCAAGTGCTGGGATTCTGGGTGTGGGCCACCATGCCATAGCTAGAACTTTAATAGTATGGAGAAGTTGCCATTTTAATGACTCATGGGCCTCCTCAATATTTTACATTAGGGTAGAATAAGATCACATCAATAAACACACATCTGAAAGCAAACAGAAGCGGAAAACTTCGCGTTTTCTATACAGCCAAGCTGTGTCAGGTTGTTTTCCAATTTGCCATATAAACACATGGATGCTAGTTTTCTTTTTATTACATATACAGGATCAAACAACATACAGTGTTTTATAACTTAATTTGCCTTTAAACAATTCTTTATTGGAAGTTCAGACACTTGCTGCTCTTCTGGAAGACCCTCATTTGGCTCCCAGGACACACACTGAGCACCAAACAACTGCCATATACTCCAGCTTCAGGGAGTCAGGCACGTTCTCTGGTCTCCGAAGGCATTAGTACACATGTGTGCCCCCCATGCATACACACACACTCGAATACAAATACATCTCAACATATCAGGGCCATCTTTTTTAATATTAAATATCGCTACACTTTATCAATATAATGGCCCTGCAGTAGTTCATTATGTGGTACTATTATAGTAATATGAATCCCATCACCTAATGGCCAATTTGGACTTTCAATTTATCATTATGTAAATATGTTCTATTCACATTGTTTTGGATGCTGACTCTAGTGTATCTATAATTAATTCTCTAGAGTAAATTTGTGGACATGGAATTGAAGTGTTTCGAAGTCCATCTCTTTTTAAAGTCATTTGGTGCACATGTAATGGTGACTTCATCAATGCCTTTCCTTTTAAAATCTCCCAAGTCCTTGGAGGTAGGTGGTGGGAAACTCAATGGTAAGGCCTTGCCTATCAATCATACTTGATACTGTTGGATCGATATCTAAACAATTAAATCTCTTGGACAAAGAGGTGGCTCAGTGGTTAAAAGCACTTCAGAAGACCTGGGTTACATTCCCAGCACCCACACAGAGGCTCACAGCTGTTTCTCAATGACATGCTGTTTGGGCCTACATGGGTACTACACATGCGTGGTGCATAGACATACATGCAGGTTAGGGCATTCTTGTATGTAAAAACCCTCAAAACATTTACTAAAAAGACAAATGTCCACCTCAGCTACTCCATACTAAGGACCTCATGAATAAATAATTCCCTTATTTAAAAGCCTTAGCTGTTTATAAATTGATCCGTTTAAAGCATCCCAGCTCTGGAGGACCTCTGAGAAAGCACATGGCCCTAGCTGTCCAACGTCACTTTCCACCTCTAGCTTAAGATAGGACAGACCCTCCATCTCCGCCAACTCTCATGTTTGCCTTTTTGTTTTACCTTCTCTCAATAAATGAGCTCTTTTCTTCCTTATGATTCTGAGTTGTCTATGTCATCCAAGGTACAGATCAAATTATATCTCTTGCAGAAAGTGTTGCTGAGATAATCCCACCCCAAATTATCCTCTTTTTTTGCACATGAATCATATCCCTCTGTAATTTTAGATATATACCTAAAATTTCCTTGGGGTGGGCAGGCTGTTCCTGGCAGGTTAGGTACTTTTCAAGTCAGCCTCCACAGCAAACAAGAGGGTTACATGCTGTATTTTCAGAAAGGATTGTGAGACAGAGCAAGGAGTTACTAAAGAAAGTTCAGAATCCAGAATATTCTAATATTCTCTAGATGAATCTCTTTCCTTTTTTTTTTTTTTTTTTTTTTTTGGAGACAGGGTCCTTGTAGCCTGGCCGAGTTCAAATCTGTCTACACAGCTGAGAGCAGAACTTGGAGTTCCTGCTGCCATCCCTCAAATGCTCAGAGTAGAGGCAGAGGCTCCTGTTACTACACTTGGCTCTCAGACGTCCTTTTAGGACTTTTTAAAAGTTTGTTACTGTGGATGTGTGGATGTGATCGTAAGCATGTACCACTAAGCAGTATACAGGTCAGGAGAGCTTACAGGGGTGAGCCTCTCCTTCTGCCATGTGGTCCTAGGGACAAACTCTGGTCATCAGGCTTAGTGTCTTTCCTCACCAGACCATCTTTCCTGCCCTCTGGCTGTTTTTAAAATAGGTCATCATTCCATGTAAAATTAGGTGAATGAACCAGATGAGTCCACATTTCTGCAAGTTTTCTCACAATGAGAATTTAGCTATGTGAATTAATTAGTTACGGGGAAACAAATGATTTTTAGTGCACTCCACTTACAAAAAGCACGTCGAATGGTCAATAAAATGCCTCAGCAACTAGAGGTGCCTCTTGCCAAGTCGGACGACTTGAGCTCTGTTCCCAAAATCCACACCGCAGAAGGAAAGAATCAACTCCCACAGGTTGCCTTCTGATCTCCACACGGGTGTGTGACACAGGCCTGTATGAATATCCAAACAAATCAATGTGGAGAAAACACTTGGCATGCAATTCAGAATAAAGAACAAAAAATCTAACAAAGATATTTTAACCAGAACAATGACAAAAATAGCTAGCAGAGGACACGTGACATTGATATTGCAAATAAGGTTCATTGTATAAAGATATTTTTATTCACGGCTTACAATAAAAAAAAAACAACCAATGAATTTAAAAATTATCCTAGACACTGAACATTAAAAAGCTTAGTTCATTTAAAAATACATAAATTATTTTAATTCCGCCCCTCCAAAATATGGTACTTTTCTGTTCTAAAAATACTGCACATTCAAATAAACATAATTATGAATACATATAGCTTCTCACAGTTAGACGTGTAAAAATAGATTGTGTGAAATAAGATTCATGTTGCTGAAATATTTAAGCATGCTTTAAAGTACATCATTATTATAAGTAAGCATATAATTACTATGGCTTTGGGAAGCTTGCCCAGGAACTAAAACACAAAAATAATAAAATTTCAGCACCATTTGACCAATAAAATATTCAGATGCCGCAGGTCTCCTGACCCCCCTCACTCAAGGTCTCCGCTGAAAAAGCAAGCAGAATGAAAAGAGTCATGGAAAGAAAGAGCACAGGCTAGAATAAGAGGTTTTTAAAAACAGAAAATCTAGAAAAGTGAAGGACCTGGCAATCCAATGGCTTGGAAAACACCCACATTTTTTGCTGGGGAGACAATGACTTGGAGTGTCGGGTTAAGAATTAAAAGCAAGGAGCAGAAGAGATGGCATGGAAGTCAAGAGCAATTGCTGCTCTCCCAGAGGACCTGAGTTTGGTTCCCAGGGTCATCCCAGGTAGCCCACAATCTCCAGCTCCAAGGGATCTGATGCCTCTGACCTCCAAATGTACCTACACTCATGGGCGCATACCCACATGCAGACATACGCATAATTAAAAGTAATAAGAATAAACCTTCAAAAAAATCATAAAAATACTATTTCCAAGCCAGGCACGGTGTTGGATATTTGTTATCCTAGCTCCTGAGGAGCTGAGGCAGGTTTGCCTTGGCATTCAGTGCTAGCTACAGAACAAGACGCTGTCTCAAAGAAAAACATATGAGTAACTATGAGTTCTGTGCCTGCAAAGATGGTTCAGTGAGCAAAGGCGCCTGATGCCCAGCCTGGCAGCCTGAGATTGATCCCTGGGGCCCACGTGGTACTATTCTTCTCAAAGAGTGTAAGAACGGGAGTTGGATTTCCCAGAATGCACACAAAGCCATCCATAGTAGCACACGCATGTAACCCTGGTGCTTGCATATCACTAGAGATGGGAGGCAGAGACAGGAGAAACCCCGGAAGCCCGACAACTAGCTAACTTGGCACGTACAATGATGACCATTAAGAGCTCTTCTCTCAAACAAGATGGAAGAAGGCAAATCTGAGGGTTGATACCTAAGGTTGTCGTCTCACTTCTATCCCTGTACCATACGTGTGCCCCTGCACTCACGTGTGCATGCACATACACATGTACCCACACAGGTATGCCTGAAACAACGAAGAGATTTCACAGACGATGTGCATGTGCTATGGGTGGGGATGGAATTAACTGGCAGCATGCCATCCCACCCGATGCTGTAGTCTACCGTCTCATGCCCATCTTTCCCGAAATTTGTGTTAGTTTAAATCCTAGACACACTGGTAATTGGCAGCCGAGCGTTCCCTGCCTGGGTTCCCTGCAGCTATAGCAAATTGGCAGTAAAGTTTCCTTAGCAGCTGCTAATGGCTGATGGTACCATACAGCATGATTCCATTTACTGTAGACAAACAAATGCAAACCCAGGTAGATCTTCAGGTAAAGCCTATGACGCAACTGCATAGAAAAACCCATGAAGACACAGGGAGTGTGACAGATGTATGCCACATTTAATGGGAGGTTAGAAGAGGGACGCTCCGAGCTGCAGCTTGAAGTCTCCTGTAAGAATACACTCACAGGTTATTTACTTAAATTTAAAAAAAAAAAAAAGCAATTAAAACAGAAAAAAAACTGTAGAAAACAGGCTGGAGAAGTGGTTTCAGCAGTAACAAAGTAACTCGCAGTAGAAAGCCGCCTGCCTTCCCACTTTCTGCAGGGGCTAATAACTTTAAGTGGTTACTGTGTCTTTGTATCTGGAGTTCTTATTCTTCTGGTTATTTCATTGGAACATCTTGCTATGATTAAAAACCCCTGGGCGTTGTCTTAGTCAGTGTACTATTGCTGTGAAGAGATACCATAGCCATCTCATAAAGGAAATTTATAAACTCTTATCTAATTGGTGCTGGCCTAAAGTTTCAGAGCTTCAGTCTGTTATCAGCACGGTGGGAAGCACGGTGCTGTGCAGGTAGCCATTGTGTTGAGGAGGTGAGAGTTCTATATCACCATCCACGGGCAATAGAGAGGAGAGCCTCTGGGGCCTGGCTTGGGCCCCTTACACCTCGAACCCTACCCTTAGTAACAGGCTTTCTCAAACAAGGCCATACTGACTCCAACAAATAACATCACCCTCCATCGCCCAAGTATTCAAACCTATGAGCCTATAGGGCTGTTCTGATTCAAAGCACCTAGGCCTAAAAAGCTACACTGTCACTAATATGACCTCCATGAGATTTTCTTAGTTTTGTGAATTGAATCATCAGATTTTCATGCTCCATGTGTTCATCTTTTGGCCATTTTACCTTCCTTGTTCCATGATAGAATCATTGACTCGGGTGTATGTCATCTTTTTCCATCTGGTGTCTCCTTTTCTGTAGAACATGCACTTTAAGCTCTTATTATGACACGAATTTGCATAACTTTTAAAAATATTGTCATTTCCAATTTCTCCTATTTGTACAACCGGGTTTCCAGTCTTATCCCGTACTTGGATGAACATACTCCCACATGCATACACACACTGACACCGTCATCCAAGAATTACCTACTTGCTTTATAGAAAGTCTGAGGCTCATCCAAGATCCCCGAATATTAACGCCTTAGCCAGTGTCTCTATGTTTTATCTTTGTGATCATGTACTCAAAGATCTTCTTTCTAGTGACTAAACATACTATTTTTTCCCACTTCATAGATATTCAACACATTGTTTCCCAAAGATTTTGGTATCTTATATTCTTCTCTTTTAAAAATCTATCTCTTTGTCTACATTTATGTAAATGTGTAGGCTTAGATTTTTCAAAACCTACTTTAATAAGGGTTCTGAAATTCTTTAACCCCCTCCCTTCTAGCCTATCAGCCAAAGTTAGGGGAGAAAAGATGGTAAATAAGACGGGACGGGAGGATGTAGAGTTCTTTACAAGTAGTTCTTTGGTGTGATTCCAATCTTGGTTTGTCAGGATACCAGCAGTCTAGTTCAGTAGTGTCAGGATACCAAAAGTCCAGTTCAATAGTGTCACCAAACATGAATCAGCAATGGCAGCAGAATCCAGCAGAATCTACCAGGCCTCCACCGATTAGGCACAAATCAGTGGGAGTGACCAGGAGCAGTGGGAATACCAGGAGTTCTCTGCAGTGCCTCTCTTAATGAAGGAGCAGCAAAGGCTCAAGACCAAGGAAGAGTTACACAGCTATGCAAGCCATGTCCCTTGAGTTCCAGTTATACTCTCTCCAAACATCATGTATCCTCCCATGGGTTTTGCCTCAGCAAAATGTCACATGAGTCTACAACACATGCAAAAACAAGAAACTTCTATTTCATGTATTACTATGACTGTGAGCATGTGCATGCTACATATGTGTGTAGAGGGCAGAGGACAATCTTGGGGGTCAGTTATCATCTTCCACCTTGTTTGAGACAGGGCCTCTTGCTGTTTGCACCTGAATACATCAAGGCTACCTGTTCTTTGAGATTCCAGTGACTCTCTTGTCTCTACCTTCCATGTGCTTGTAGGTACACTTGAATTATAGATTCTCTCTTGTGTCCTGTCCTGCTTTATGTGGGTTCTAAGAATTTGATTGCATGTCCTCACGTCTGCACACTAAGCACATCCCCACTGAGCTATGTTCCCAACACTTCTTGTATCCTTTTATCCACTTTGATTTAATATATTGGATTTATTTTGTGTGTGTTTGTTGTTGGTTACAATGTGTTAAACCCTTGCCCTAACCTTCACGTCATACCTAATGACTTCCCCAGTCCACTCTTTGGTCATAATATGATCCCTGAAGAAGACATTTTAAATGGCTGGCTGATCAAAAGACACAGGACATTTCTCCATGCCTTCATTATTTATGGGAAGCATTGTTTCTGTACTTTGAAGAACAAAGCAACAAATAAAAAGAATGTGAGTCTGAGTTGAAATATATACAAAAAGAAGTAGATGTTTTAGTATCAATTCATTCATTCAGTAACATCTATTGTATACATAATGCTGCTAGACCCTAGGGATACAAAAGTCAGTCATTAAATAAACTAAAATCTATGTCTTCATGGGTCTTGTATTCCAAAGGAAAGCATAGACAGTAAATGAAATAAGTTATGCAAATAGTTGGTTGAATTTAATAAGCTAGAATAGGCACTTAGGAAGTGTAGGAGGTATGGTGAGGGGGTAGTAGTTACTACTTAAAATAGAGTGTCCAGTATTTTCTCTTCTGGCATAGAAAAAAGTCAGTCAGTATCTCTAAGCATAATAGAATTAAGATTGGCTTGAATCAGTGTGCCTCAGAAAACATAGCTAGAAATATTGTCATTATGATTTAATTTTAGCTGGTTCTTAACAAAGACTTCAAAATGGCTGCTCATGTTGATTTTTAGTTCAGTGAAGAATAACTCTCGTATACATGTAGTTTGAAATTAACTCTTGTCTGACTGGATCATTATCGAGATCCAACAAGGAAGATGAAGAAATATAGATGCTTCAGGGAATAACAACTTACCTTCTGTATCTGGTGTACTTCTTCAAAGTTCACCAGAACAAGAACTAAGGATTTCTTGGCAAAGGATCCTTATGTGCAGAAAGAATTCTAAGACATGGGCCAAACTCACATTTTGTGATTTCTCTGGAAATTCCAACATATCTTTTTACATTGCCATGTGAACAATTTGGAGAAGCAATAGAAACTTCAACAGATTCATGCTCAAAAGGTTTGTGGTTCAAAAAGAATATGTTCCACCTGCTAAATTCGACATGGCTTCTTAGCAAGCAAAGTAAAGCGTACTTTTCATAGTGTTGTGTAGTAAAACAACTGTTAATGAAAACAACGTTTAAACTTTATGATTCCTGCCTATATAATGTAATTTAAATAATATGGAAGTCATTAGAATGCATCCTGGAGTAAACAGAAGAGGAAATTGAGATTTATTTAGCTACAATGCCAACACAGTGCTAGGGATTGGCTCAGTCCATAGAGTGCCTACGTAGAAGGTACAAAAACCTGGGTTTGACCAGCTGTGCAAACTGGGTATGGTGGCTGTGGTGGTCTGATTAAGTTTGGCCCATGGGAAGTGGCAATATTCGGAGGCATGGCCTTGTTGTAATAAGTGTGGCCTTGTTGGAGGAAGCATATCATTGTGTAGGTGGGCATTGAAGTATGCTAGTGCCCAAATTCATCCCAGTGTGGAAGAGTCTCCTCCTGGTTGCCTTTGGATCAAGTGTAGGACTCTCACATCCCTCGCCAGCACCACATCCACCAGCAGACTACTGTGCTTCCGGCCATGATGATAACAGACTGAACCTCTGAACCTGTAAGCCAGTCCCAATGAAATGTCGTCCCTTCTAAGAGTTGCCTTGGTCATGGTGTCTCTTCACAGCAATGAAAATTTTAACTAAGACAATGGCACACACCTGTAATCCTAACACTTGGGCAGCAGAATCAGAAATTCAACCTCTTTCTTGGCTATATAATGGGGTTGAGGCTAATCTGGGCTACGTGAGACTCTGTCTCTATGTATCAATAAATCAGTGTGTGTGTGTGTGTGTGTGTGTGTGTCTAAATATAAGGTTATTCCATGTACTGGAGCGCCACCCCATACTCATTCTGTTGACTGCTACCACATCATTGCAGATGTTTACTGGAAGAGGAGAGGAACACAGGAAGTCTATAGACAGTGAGGGCTAGCAGGGAGGTGTATTAAAGCTAACAAGGAAAAGGGGGAATTGGAAGAATGAGAATGTCTAAACAAACTGATTCAGAACCTGCTTGGGGTCTGTCCTCACATTCCAGTGTAGGGGCAACCAGAAGCTGTGGGTGGGTACTCCTGTCTGTGTGCATGCATCTGTGTGATCCGAGATGAACGGCCACAAGCAAATGGTACTTCACAGAATTTATCAAGAGTTTGGTCTTGCTTTCTCCTTCCAGCACTGCTGACTGTGTAGAAAGCTGTTTAGTTCTAGATAATTCTACAATGAGGCATTACATCACCAGACCATATAAATAGATACTATATAACTATATACAAGTAAAAATAGATTAAGTCAATTTCTTTTCTTAAAAAGACACAGAAAATGCTCACCTGATATGCATTAGTGTGAAACCTATTTTGGGCTACTTCCTGGACCAACTCAAACAGATTTTTCAATTAAACTTCACAGCAAATGATTTTCTTTCATTTCTCTGGGAACTTGCGACACAGGGTAACGGGCAGGTGTGGCATGCTGGAGGTGGGGAGGGACTCCTCTAGACATAAAAACAAGGAAACAAGCATTTGTAGATAAACTGAACTTGCAGGCATAAAAGACAGCATGAAAGAAAGGCTTTTCTATTAGTCTGGAACAGAAGAATTACATTACCCCATCTGGGATGGTAAGGCTTACCAGAAAGACCTTCATGTATTGTCAGATTCCCAATAACAAAGACTCTGGAGGATGTTCTGAAGTGCTCCATAAGATTCTACGTACAGTAAGCCTTCAACCCGTAGGTACCCAAGCAAACCCTCCAGCTCAGAATTACTGCACCTGGGCACGGTTCCACACACCAGCGATCCCAGCCAGCTCTTGGAGAGACAGAGGCAGGCAGATCTGAGATCAAGGCCAGGATGCTTGATACCTATGGAGTTCCAGGCCATCCAGAGCTGCTTGGTGAAACTCCATCTCAAAATGAAAAGGAAAAAAAAAAAATAATAGTGCAGCCATTTAAGTGATGCACTTTAGGCTAACTGTAGGGTAGAAACTTTTCAGAAGATTTCCGGTTTCCTTAGTACTTATCTGTCTCGGTTTTAGGGAAGGGTCTTTTTTGTGGCTCAAGCTGTCCTTGTTCTTCAGGAAGCAAATGACCCTTGTGGTTCAGCCTCCTGAATGGTGAGCCCGTGTCACCATAAACCTGCATGTCTTTTAAAGACAGAATTTCCCAATAGAGCTGAGGATGACCTTGAACTCCTGATCACGCTACATCTTCCTCCATAGTGCTGGTGTTATAGGTGTGTGTCATGTCACCATGTCCTGCTCTATGAGCTACTAGGATCAAACACAAGGCTTCCTATCTGCTAGGAAAACACCCCATCGACTGAACTACTTCCTCAGCTCCCAGCTTGTCTGAATGAGTGACTTTCTTTCTTTCTAGTACTTTCTTTCTGTAGAAGGGGTTTCCAATAGATGATCTGTTTGATGTTCCACAGGGGTGTGAATACTTTTCATCACAATGGCTTTCTCCTCCCAGAGGTTCTTGCTTCCTTGCTGTGACACCAAGTTTGTGCCTGCCACGTCCAGTCACTAGCTCTATTGAAACATCTGATTTCAATTCGGTTAAGTAATTCCCGTCACTGACACTGCCAAACACTCCCTCACCCGTGTGTGTGCCATCCTCTGCAAGCGGTTCTTTCTGGCATTTTAGATTCTAGTGTTTAGGGACTATTTTATTTTATAAGTATAGCAAATGGATGCAGTTTTATGTGGTTTCCTCTCTTGGTCCAGGGCAGAAGGATTCTTGAAGAAAATCAGGGATCTGGAAATACGGCTCAACCATTAAGAGCCTTTGCTATTCTCATAGCAAGCTGGGGTTTGGTCCTTAGCATCCATATTGGGTGGTTTACAAATACTTGTGATTCCACCTCAAGGTAATCCAGCCTACTTTTCTGACCTCTTTGGGCGCCTGCACGCATGTGTGAACATCATAATGGGGAGATAAATAAAAACAAGCACCCTTCCGGGTTTACTTCTGAAACCTACAAATAAAGTGGTAGTAAAAAAAATTAGACATTTAGAATATTAACATAAAATTGGGATGGACAAAGGTGAACCAGAGGAAGATATAATGGGGGCTGTCACTCAAGGTAAGTGCTTAGTACACTGACACACCCTTTAAAATTATTATTATTATTATTGCTTTTCAGTGCTGGATCGAATCCAGAGCTTTGAATATCCCACTCTCTGTCACTGAGCTACAGCCCCCTATTTAATTTATTTCAACTTATTATGAGGCAGAGTCTCCCTAGGTTGCTAAGGCAGGTTTTGAACTCACTGTGTACCAGGCTTACCTTTTGCTAATGAGCTCAAGTGCTTCACACCCACCTTTTCATTCACTCTTGACTTTATAAAGTTTTCTTATGGCTCAGACAGCTCCGTTGCTAATACCAAGGAAACACATGCAGGCCCCGCATATGGTGAGTCAGTAATGAATGGCCTCAGAATGCAGAGACATGGCTCATGGCAAGGCTTATTTTCTTTTATTAAAACAGGCCACCAGTGAGTATCCTTTCTTGGCTTCCCGAGTGCTGGGATTAGAGGCACACAGCACGTTTGGTATTATTTATGTACTTACTGGTGGTGCTAGGGATGGAACCTTGTGTTCCCCCAGGCAAGATCCATTTCAACCCTCATTTTAGTTTCTTAATGTTGGAGTGCCCCAGGGATGTCTTGGTCTTCCTTTCTGTAGCTACATTACAGAGCTTATTTCAACTAGTTTCGTGACTACGTGCCATCTACACGGGTCAACCGCCACATTTAAGTTCACTCCGGATGCTACTTTTTCTGAAGCCTGATCCATCAGGAATTCTTACTGGGTGCTTTATCATCTAGACTTCTGACCACTTCTTTCAACCCCTCTGACTCCAGTCCAGCCATCTTTCTTTTTCCTTCTGGCTAGGCTAGGCTAATCTTGACTGCTCCGTTCCCTTCCCTCCCGGAGTGTATCACTAATACAGCTAAAAGTATCCATTTGGCCAGTAATGGTCTGGCACTGCCTCAGCTACAGAAGGGAGTGTCCGACCTTAGTGGGCTCCAGCACCATCTGGAGGACCTTCAAACCGGGAATCCAGGCTCTACCTCAAGGGTGGAGACAGTAAATTTGGAGTGGAACTGGAGAATTCCTGTCTCTAAATTCCCAGGTGTTCCTTCCTCTGAGAGGCACTGGTGAATTCGGAACCCTCCCGCCTACTCTTAACGTGACAGGCGTCCGGCTGACAGGGATCCTCACTGATTTTGCCTTAGTCCAGGGCATTCACGCATCCCTTGACTTAGTCAAGGTTCCTCAAGAGGCCTTCCTGGCCATTCCCCATCATACAGCACGCTCTATCTCATCGCAATTTATTCTTCTTCCCAGTGGGCATCCTGCGCTCATTGTTTCTCCTATCACATCCAGATGGGCAGCTCAGCGACCCACGTTTGCTCAGTCACGTCCCCAAGCACAGCCTAGCAGATGCTCATCTCAGTTGTCCAAGGACCAGATTAGGAACACCCAGAAAAGACTCCCACCAGCTGCGGGCTTGGGACACTGGTCAGGCCGATCTCTCTCTTCTTGCCTCGGTTTACCCCTTTGGAAAGACAGTACCTGGTCTGCCCTCCCTCTCCCGAATCCCCACTCCCCCGGGGGTGGGGCGGGGAAGGCACGCGGACGCCAAGAGAAGGACGTGAACACACCGGTGAATCAGAGCAAAGCCGTGCACCGGCGAGCACCCCTTCCGCGCGAGCCCCCCAGCCTCCCAGCTCCGAGCCTCGGTCCCGGGTCGCCCCCGCCTGCGCGCTCGCCCGCCGCCTCCTCCAGACGCCGCGGAGGAAGGGGCGGCGCCGAGGGAGGGGTCCCTCCGCCGCGGGAGGCCGCAGCGCCCGCCCGTCACGGCGCCGGCGCCGGCCCGGAGAACCCGGAAGTGGCCGAGCAGCGCGCTCGCCCGCCCGTCCCGCCGCCGCCGCGGTCGCCCGGCACTCGGGGGAGCGCGGGAGCCGCGCCAGGCACAGGAGCGCGCGGGGCCGACGGGCCATGGCCGCGGGGGCCGCCGCCGCAGGTGGTGGCGCGCGGTGAGGAGCGCTGCGCCCCCTCGGGGCGGATGGAACGCGGCTGGGCGGGCGGACAGTGCCGGCGTCCGCGGCTGGTTATGGTGCTGGCGGCGGCGGTCGGTGCCTGCGTTCTGAAGCCCGCGAGGAGCCACAATGGAGACGCCGCCGCTGCCTCCCGCGTGAGTGAGCGGGCGCCCGGGCGCGCGGCGGAGGGAGGGCTGCACGGCTGCGGCGGGGCGCGCGGCGCTGCGGAGGACACGCCGCGATCGCGGGGGGCGGCGGGCGAGGGGAGGCGCGGGGCGTGACGGGGCGCGGCGCCCGCAGTCCGGAGGGCCACGGCGGGACCGGACTCTTCCCGGCCGGCCGGGCGTGGGTAGGGGTTTCTCAATCCCGGGGCGAATTGAACGTTCGAGATGGGGCTGTGCGTGGGGCATGGCGGGGTGTGTGTGCGCGCGGGGGTGGGGGGGGCTACGATCGCCCTGTCCGTACCCCCCCTCCCAACCCCCGAAATGCATGGGCTGATGCTGCCCATCTCGCCTACCCCTTTCTAGTGGGGAGCGAGAGGATGCACAGGAAACTGGAAAGTACCAGACGCCTGAAGTCTAAAATGAATGCAGTCTGAGGTGGCTTGCTTCTTGGAATTTCTAATAAAATTAATATCCAAGGAGCTTTTTACATCACTCCAAATGAGCTGCGGCCGTTTTAGGGCATGTGATCTCCTACCTGGCACTGCAGAAAATCTTTTATCCAGAAATCAGAGCATCTCTCGTTCCCTTGGTACCCGGGGGCACGTTGGTAGTATTACCGACCTGTTAGGCACAGGTGTCTTTTTTCCGTGGTGCCCAAGTGCATTCAAGATCACCTGCAACAAAATTACTTTCTAGAAATAAGACCTTTAAAAAATCATGTGGATGATGTTATTTGGTACAAGATTTTTTTTTTTTTTTTTGAAGTGGCCTGCAAATCTTCAGGAGTTTGAACGTTTCGTGCCCCCATCCCCCCCCCTCCATCCGTTTAACCTTTATGAAGGAGTAAAGAGCCCTTTGGATCTGACTTTTCAAACCGCAAACCTCTCCAAAAAGGGTGAACCTTTTCATCCGATCTGATTCATGGAACCTTATCGGTTTTCAGTGAGATTTAGTTAGCCAGCTTCACTCCATCCACCGTTGCTCCTCACCAGCCTCTTGTGGCTGTTTGGCAGGATTCCAGCTAAAATAAGGATATCTGGCTTGGGCTGAACTTTTTTTTTTTTTTTTTTTTTTGAGTCCTTTTGTGGATCAAATGGGATGATGGAAGCACAGTTTCTGTATGTGCATTACAGGATTTTGAGCTTGAGAGGAACAGGTCGTGGGGATCCAAAGAGTGGGTGGTGAGTCTTGGCCTGCCCCTTCTGGGCAGATAGAGATGATAGAAAAAGCAAGGGATCACATGCTTGCAGATGGTAGCAGCTTTGAGGCTGTGTGATCTGCTCATGCTCCCCAGGAGGTTGGGAAAGCCTCCTGAGCCCCCCACCCCACCCCCCCAGGAGTCATGTTGGTGGGAGGCTTGAGTCTAGTGCCAGCATGTGAGGTTTCTAACCAGCCTCAGCAGCACTGATGGCAGAGCAGAGATAACATGCTGTGTGTGATATAGGGTGTGTAGGTAAGTGACCTGTGGTGAGCTTGCCCTCTCCACTTTTCTGTCCATTCAATGCAATTTTCCCCCCACCCCCTTTGGGAGCAGAGTGAACTGGAGAAAACAAGGGGACCTTACGATGAAGGTTCAAAAAAAGGTGTGGAGAAACATAGAGCAAAAAACATAGAGGCACAGAGAATGGTTAAAAAATACACTGTAGATGACCAGCTAGATACTGATGAAGTAGATTCTGATACTTCACTTGTTTTTGGAACTAGGGGCTTGAGGTGGGTGGAGGAAGCCTGGGGTGCTGAGGTGGAGGAGAGAATCGTAGCTGGAAAGCAATAAGTCCTTTTCATTGTTCACATGCAGTTAATTAAAAATACAAAGACTTTTCATTGGCATTAGGTAGATCTAAGACTCCAGCACTCTTCCAGGGCTTCTTACCTTGCTGCTTAGGTTTCCATTGATTAGACACAGATCTTGGCCTCCTATGTTGTGGCCTCTTTGCCTCTGTTCCCTTTAACAACTCCCTTTTACTTTGGGTCATGCTGTCTGGTGGCAGACATTGCAGGTGAGGTCTTCTGGAAGGGCTTTGCTGGGCCTCCTGGCTACAGCTAGGTTTGGAGCACTCACTGGAATTGCTCAGCTCTTTTTAAGCACCCAGTGTTAGTCTGAGTATCAGTGCACAGAAAGATGTTTGACCTGAACTTAAAGGGCCTTAGATAATATGGTTGGAAGACTCAGAATTCTCTTTGTGTCTTTGTAGTAATTCATTCAGTGTGCAAATTCCTGGATGCCTGTCTCTGCCTGGAACTTTTCATGATGCTTGTCTGGGCTTCTGTGTTAAGAGCCAAGGCTTCATCATTCTCTGGTCCCACCCTTCTCCCCTTAGGCTGCCTTGGAGGGGTGCGAGGCATCTCTGCCTAGACTCTTCCTTGTTCCTCATTTTGATTTCTTTTCTGCCTTTTCCACTCTGCCTCCAACTTTTTCCCATCCTCGGAGAAGTCTCATGGATTGCCACTGTACATCACATTTCAAAGTTGTCTTTTTGCATAGCGTGTATATGTGGCGTTTAGGTTCTGTTTCTTTTGGTCTAGGTTATATTAAGACCACAGGACATTTATTTACCTCTGGTCAGATCTGAAAGATGTGCATCCAGGAAAATTAGGTACCGATGAATGAGTCGGGGAATTGGAGGTAGTGAGAAGGTTGTGCAGACAGAGTGAGGGCTGAATAGCCTTGACCTCCGGGGTACTTTCCATATTTTAACCTTTACAGTTATTTGCATAAAGGAGTTTCCTAATTATTAAACTGACCAAAGCCTGTGAAGTTCAGATTGTGTGAAGAAGCCCTCTGACAACCCCTTTGGAATAGTTTTCTTAGCTCTTGTTTGCTTCCTGTTCCTTCCCCCAAGCTGTCTTACTCTTGGCCTTTCGGTCTTGCTTTTTCTTCATTCAGCCGAGTAATCATGCCTCAGGTGCAGCCTCCTCTGTTCCCAGTGGGCGATTCTGCATCACTGGAGATGCCTGTCATCTGAGGCGTACCAGCACAGCCAGACAACTTGTTAGCCATGCTCTAGGGGCATGTGCCCCCCATAGATGGGCTGAATCAGAACAAAGGTCTCGGTCTTTGGGTTTCTTTGATCTGTTTAAAGGGGAAAGTGAAGTCCAGGATGGAGTTGGCAAGTTTCTGGTTTTGCCAAGTAAAGAAGTGTCTGTTGAAGAGTAATTAGCAAGCCCTACCACTTACCAAGAGCTATTCTAATACTGTTCTCACCAAGAAGGGATGTCTTAAAGGGATGGTGCTTTACTGGCATAAATGTAACTTTGTGAAAACTTGTTTTGTTTCCTTCATTTTGTCAGGAGAACAAAGTAATGTGTTGAAGCTTGCCGGCTTGCAATGCATCAAGCTCCTGCAGAACTAGGGCTCTTTCCCAGCTTCAGTGTGGTGAATTACCAGCCTGCAGCTTAGTGGCTCGCCGTTTATAGGCCCATCTTTCATAAAGCCTGCTGGCCCACATTCTTGTTTTCACTTCATTAGTCCAAGACATTGAAGCAGAGTAACTATCATTCTTCAAACTTTTTTTGTTAAATCTTTGTTTTATGTGCAGTGTGCTTGTGTGTGTGTGTGTGTGTGTGTTTATGTATCCACGTGTTGTGCACATGGGTCATAGGACAACTTTCAGGAGTTGGTTCTCTCCTTTCACAATGTGGGCCCCAGGGATTGGACCTAGGCAAGTGCATTTGCTTGCTGAACTATTTCAGTGGCTCAGTTCAGATTTTTTATTCCCATTTATTGAATACCTACTGTGGCTAAACTTGGGGGATTTCTCAGAAAACAACAAAATCTTTCATCTCATGGCTGAAACTGATAGTAACCAGATATAAAATTGTTGGACATGACAGAGTAGTCAGGTGCAGAGAGATATATCATGTTGGATATGATAGAAGATAGTGTGTGTGTGTGTGTGTGTGTGTGTGTGTGTGAGAGAGAGAGAGAGAGAGAGAGAGAGAGAGAGAGAGAACATGTGTGATATGCCATTCAGATAACCCTGGGAATGTCTTTAATGAGGTGAGGGAGGACTGGTATTGAAGGTATAGGGAAGAGCAAGCATACAGAAAGCACAGAGACATCCTCTCATGGTTTTCCATGGAGGTAACCATTCCAGGCATGCGTACTTGGTGTGGGCGCTTACTGCGCCTTCCTCCATTTTGGATTGTTGACATCTGCTATTCTGGCTAGATCCTCTCACAGATTCTGTCTTGAGCAACAGCCTTTGCTTTTTATGACACCACTTGTTTTGGCCTCCTCCTTTAGTTTTTTCAGTTGCTGAATGTGATTTACATAATTTTATACTTACTTAATCTACTCAACAATCTTACCCTGTAGGTCTCCTATTATTTCTTCTTGGCTGAGGAAATGCACGTTAAATTGCTTTCCCAGATTTGAAAAGCTGGTCTTCTATCACTCCCTCGGGGTTGATCAGTTTTTTTTCCTTTTGGAGACAGAATGTTGCTATGCATACCAGATTGGCCTGGAGCTCTGATCCTCCTGCCTCAGCTTCCTGGGATCGTAGGACTGCACAGTCAAGCTTTGCTCTGTGGTTGCTGCCACTCACAGGCCATACTAGGTCCTCCCAGAAGTGGGTCTTGACCTCATCTGTATTCCCATCTGTATCCTTTTGTTCATTATTTTTTAAGACAGGGTGTCTCACTCGGTAGCCCAGATTGGCATCAGTCACACAGTATAGCCCAGGGTAGCCTTCAGTGTGCAAGAACACTTTTGCCTCAGCCTCTGGAACACTGAGACATCTGTATCTTCAGCCAACACATCTGTGCTTAAGGCTGTGGAATCTTGGGCTCTGGGGGAGTTTCTTCTCTCCTGTGTGAAACTCAGTATTTCTAAGGAGTTAACTTTGTAACCTATTCTCTAACCTGCTCCCAGTGTGACTCTTCTAAGTAGGAATGGGATAGCCATCCTTTGGTTCCTGCCACTGAAAACACTCACAGTCTGTGGTCCTTCCTCCTTGGCCCCACACTTGTCTGTGTGCAGGAGCTGGAGAAGCCTGGAGTCTGTAGAACTCATCACGTCAAACCTGGAAGTTTTCAGTCATCTCCCCTTCACTCCCACTTTTGTTCTTCATCTTTTAGCCCCTCTGCCAATTTGACCTTTCAGCATCCTAGAATCACGTGACCCCTGGTAACCAAAGTCACACACTCAGGAAGCCATGGCCTGTGCCTTAGCCTCTGGAGCTAAACGGTTCACTAACTTTTCACGCCATCATGAGGCAGGAGGATGCCTGTTGCTCACACTCCAGTCTCTGCTTAAAATGATTTGGAGTTCTTGCAGGTCCCAGCTGAGCCCCATTTCCTTTACAGTTTGATTTATTTATTATCTATTTAACTCTCGACTTAAGCCCCTTCTGGCTCATTGTTAGCTTCCTATGGTATGTCCAGGCTTGCATATGTATACTGTTAGCATTTGGCCTTGCCTTGTCTATTAGATTTGAAACTAGAGCAGGGTCTTGGGTCAGCCCCTCTTATCTTGCTTTATTACAGGCATGCGCTAGGCATTTCTGAAGCCGTTATCTGTTTGATTTATTAGCAGCTGTGATTAGCTTTATATTTCAACTTCAAGTTGAGTGTTGCAATGAAAGGCCAAGGTAGGGGATATGAGAAAATGGTCGTGTCCCATTTCGTTCCCAACACCAACATTCTTCTTTATGTTTGTATCCATGTGGTATTTAATGCTTAGACAAGTGGGTGAGGAGTCATTCCCTCTCATTGATTGCGGGTCACTTGTTTAGTGCTTGGCAGAGACAGTACTACTCTTGATTCTCCCCGACTCCTGTCTTCCAGTGGTCCCTCCCTACCTCCCATCCCCCCATGAACATCTTTTAGGCCATCGTCTGAACTGCCAGGTCAGGTTGACACTTTGAAGAGATGACCATTGTAGAAAAAGTAACAAAGGAAAACAAAACAAAACAAAAAACCCAGGAGCTACAACAGACACGGAAATGTTAAATGGCTCATTACCCCCCCCCCTCTTTTCTCTATTTTGCCATCTCATGAAAATGTTTCCCTGATCCTGCTTTGTTTAATTGTTTATGAGATATTCTTTAAAAGATTGATCTTGCATAAGACATGCTCTTTCCCCATCTCTTTCCTGGTAATAGTCACCGTCAGGGACAAAAAGTGCCTGATTGTGCAGTGTTTGTCGTGTAGGTGGGAGGGAAAGAGGAGCAAGCTGGGCTGAACTGAAGTGGAGCTTTTTCCAGCACCATTGTTTCACTATCAGAGAGCAATTATGCTCCAACTTCCATCAGCCTCAACCTCAGACATCCACCCCCAGCAACCCCCCACACAGCCCAGGCCCAGGCTGAAGCAGTGTCTCCCCTCTGCCCTGCAGGAGGCTCTGGTTTGTAACCCCTATTCTTTAATAAAACTGAGCATGTTTCCTTTCCAGCTCTGAGTAATCAGAGCTGTACCTTTTAACAATAAGAACAACAACACGCACACACACAGGATAGGAGTTTAATCTCTCACTGCCTCATATTCAGTTCTAAGGACCTACACAGCGAAGATACAGTCTTTCCTCCCTCACAGCCTCACACATCCTAAGCCGTATGGACCGCCCCTGTAGTACATCCTCAGCCCAGTCCAAGCTCTGGGTATGATAGGGAATACATTCTCAATCTTTTACAAAAGCCATATTTATTTGGTGGATACTGTTAAGTTTATTGATTACAGTTCGTGCAGTGGTACCACTAAAGCCCAAGTAAAGCTTAAGTTTCATACACTTGTAGGAAAATCGCCTTTAGAACACTCCAACAACTTCATCCGTAACTTTAGTGTGAACTATATGTTGACTGAGGAAAACTCATCACTCTCTCAGCCTCTCAGTGATTATTGGGAGACGCCATGGGGGGCGGGGGGTGCCTCTGAGAGAATTTTGTTGGGAAGTCTTATTATAGAGCGGTGTGATAAATATTTATGAAGACAGTCATTAGGTTCTAGTGTGTATTCCCAGTACCTGGTCTTGTTAAGTGGATTGTTGCTAGTAACTTGCCAAGCTTCTGAAAGTACGTTGGGCAGGGAAGACAGGGGGAGCACAGGAAAATATTCTGAAGTACCGGGGAAACTTCAGAACCGTGCAGCACGAATAGTGACTTTGAAAACAACAGCTGCTGCCCTGAACTTGGCAGAAGTGTGTGAGTAATGGTGGGTGACTCACTGCAAGCCGGGGAGTCTTGCGGCTTTTGAGGTGAGCAGGCAGAGGGTAGAACAGAGATGGTGGCCACCCAGGGGCCAAGAATTTACATCCCATATGTGACAGTGTCTTTGGTCCCACGGGAAATTTTGCAGCCATAGCATGTCCATGACTTGTAGCAGCAGAAAACACCAAACTTACAAACAACCCAGATTCCCTAAAGTGCTTGTTCTCAATCTGGGATGATGGGCCTGGGGTGGGAGGGGAGGTGGGTGGTAAGGCGGATTACATCACCTGTTATTGTTTTTAAAAATCATGCATGGCTGCTGTCACCCCTGTCCCCTAGAGACACCACCGTTCTGACATGCATATTTCTGAAAAGGTCTTGCCTGACTCCTTATAGGAGCACAGATGGATCTGCATGGCTTGAGAAACTGATTGTGTTTTTCTTTGTGGTGTGTGCATGCGTGTGTGGAGGTCAGCGGTTGACTTGTGGGAGTCGGTTCTATCCGCCCATCCTGTGAATCCTAGCAATCAAGCACAGAACATTGGAATCAGGCTTGGTTGCCTTTACCTGATGCTGAGCCATCACAATGGTCTTCCATCTTTATCTTTTGAGACAGGGTCTGTTTTGGGAACTGGGGCTTGCTGGTTTTATTCTGCTAGTCTTGGCTGGGCAGCAAGCTGCAGAATTTCCTTTCCTCCCCAGTGCTAAGATTCCAGGTGTGTTTTAATTTGCCCTGCTTTTTATGTGGGCACTAGGGAATCAGATTCAGCGCTCCATGTGTCCGCAGCATGAACTTTACCCTCTGACCCATCTCTCCAGATGTGGATTGGATTTTTCTGCTAACCTTTGTGTATGTGAGTGTGGTATATGTGTGTGTAGTCTGTGGACTCTGGGTATGAGCATGCATTTTTGTGCCAGAGGAGGATGTTGGGTGTCCTGCTTTGTGTTAGTTTATTTCCTGCTATGTGATAAACATAATGACCAAAAGCAACTTGGGGTGGGGAGATTATTTCATCTTATAGGTTACGCAGAAGTCATGGAGGAATGCTGCTTGCTGGATGGCTCTAGCTCTCTTTGATAGTATCCTTCTTCTGCTCAGGCCCTTCCAGCTTAGGGGTGGTACCATCAGCAGTGGACTAGACTGTCCATAAACAAGAAGCCAAGCAGCTCCCATGGGCACACTCACAAACGAGTCTCAGGGGAACAGTCCCTCGAATGAGGCTCCTGCTTTTAGGTGACTCTAGTTTGTGTCAAGTTGACAGTGAACAGTTAACCATACAAGCCTGGTCACTCTCTTCCTGCTTGCCTTGAGGGTCTCTCTGAGCTAGGCTGGTCAGCAGCAAGTTCCAGTGATGGGTCTCTGTCTCTGGTCCCCACAGTACTGGGATCAGGGGCATGTGAACAATTCTGCCTGGCTTTTCATGTGGGTTCTGAGATCTAAACTCAAATCCTCACGCTTACATAGGTTCTTCTAACGGCCATCTCTTTAGCCCTTTCTCATATTTCTATCCCCCACTCTTTAAAACAAACCCAGAAACCACTGTTCCAAATCAAATATCTTGGAAGAGATGATACGTCCTGTCTGCGTTGCTTTTAACCCTTTGCCTGGTCTTACAATCTTGACTCTTTAAGAAGTCTCCAGGCTAGAGTATTTTCCTGGAGTCTGAGAATTATTACTAGGCAGGGTGGCAAGGTCACCTCAGTTACAGACAGCCTAGGAGTCTGTGGAGGTCAGACATGCGGGTAAGGTCTGAGGAGGGTCACCTATGCAGCCTAGTTAAACTGGATGTTGGAATTTTAACTTTCAGAAGTGGCAGCGGGTTCTGGGGCGGATGCTGGTGGCTCATGCCTTTAATCCCAACAGAGGCAGGTGAAGCTGTGTGTTTGAGGCCAGCCCGGCCAATGGATCAAATTCCAAGAAAGCCAGGGCTACATAGGGAACCCTTCCTAAAAAAACTAAATCCCCCCCCAACAAAACAAAACAAAACAACAAAAACCAACCAACCAAACAAACAAAACCTACCCCTTTTCCCTCCAGAAAAATATCGAAAAGAAAGGAAAGAAATGACAGCTCTATAGAAGTGTTTTAGTAACTATAGGCACCTGTTAGAGAAGAGTCTTTGTGGAGTGTAGAGTTGAGGAGAGAAAGGTGAAGGGACATTGAAAAAGTGTCTCCTATTGATATTCCGTAGAAAGCAGTGCCCAACGTTCCTGGAAGAGGCTGCTCTCTGTTCAGAAGGAAAGGAGGGACAGGAACCAGGGCACACATGGCATAGTTTTCTAGGGTAAACTTTAACACACATACACACACACACACACACACACACACACACACACACACACACCCTAGCCAGGTGCCCTCAGCTACAGGTTCTACTGATACAGTTTTAACATGATGTGTCCTGCCTGTTGCTCAGTTCTGCTAATGACCAGGACATCTGACAAAGCCGTATAGGAACGGGGGGCTTGTGGGAAGGGCTTTAGTAGTGGAATAGTGGGGCTGTGTTCCTAAGTGGCTCTCGGTACAAAGAACACATGAGAATGGAAAGCCAGCATTACTTCTTTCTTACTCCTTCCACCCACCCATCTATCCACCCACCCACCCACCCACCCACCCACCCACCCACCCACCCACCCATCCACGCACCCACCCATCCACCCATCCACCCATCCACCCATCCACCCATCCACCCATCCATCCACCCATCCATCCACCCACCCACCCACCCACTCATCCATCCATCTATCCATCCATCCATCCACCCATCCATCCACCCACCCATCCATCCACCCATCCATCCATCCATCCACCCACCCATCCATCCATGTTGAAGAAGGTATGTACTTGCCACATCAGGTGTGTGTAGGTCAGAGGACATGAAGAGGGAGTTGATTCTGTCTTTTCACTATATGGGTCCCTGGGGTTGAAGTCAGGTTGTTTAGCTTAGGGACCAGTGCGTTTACCCCCTGAGGCATCTCATGGGCTCCTGATTGCTTATGTAGGTAGGTATACAGCTCTTAACCGTTAAAAAGCACAGTTCTTCTTAGAGCAGAGTCCATTTGCTTCTGTTCTGAACATTGAACACTCTCCTGTGATTATTTCAGTAATTTTCACTTACAGTATTTTCTGCCTGCTGAAACCTGATTGGACTGTATCTGTGCATATATGCTGTATATGTAGGAATTCCGTATGCATAGCTAGAGAGGGGGTTAGCCTGGGTTCCACACACTTCTGTTGGAATCCCCGTTTCCTGTGCTGTGGGATTGGAGATGCCTGTCTTCTGTTGTAATACACCTCTCCAGTCCTCTCCCTCCCCGCCTTTTACACTTACCAGACCATTTCCTTTCCAGGATCCTGTTCCTTTTTAACATCCGTGCACACGTGTAGTGCACAGGTGTTTGGAGGCCACAGGTTGATATTGTGTGCTTCTGTCTGCAGGTGTCCATCTTAGTTTTTGAGACAGGGTCTTTTCACAGAACTGGGAGCTTGCTCTTTGGCCGGAAGCTGCTCAGTCAGTTCTGGGGATCTTCCATCTGGACTCCCATTGCTAAGGCTGGAGCCATATGTCAGATGCTTGGCTCTTATGTGGGTGCCGGAAATCTTCATCTAGGTCTTTTGCTTGTGCAACAGGCACTTTTCCATCTCCACAGCTTTCTAACACCCTTCTGAAAACAAACAAACAAACAAACCTTATTTTGTCGTTGTTTTGCCTGCATGTTTGTCTGCACAGCATTTAGGGCTGGTACTGACAGAAGCCGGAAGACGGTGGAGGATTGCCTGGACCTGGAGGTACAGAAAGGGGTATGAGCTGCCATGTGGGTGCTTGGGAACTGAACTCAGGTCATCTGGATGTGTAGCCAGTGCTGTTTAACCACTGACCCACCTCTCCAGCCCCAGGACCCCTTCTTAAACTATTCTATACCTTCTCCCCCATAGCTAATGTGCCTCCTGCCTCCTCTTATCTCTCACCGGCAGTGGAATTTGCCTCTGGAGGCTATGCCCGGAGTTCAGCCAGTTGTTCCGCCTTAAGAAACAAATACTGGGGAAGTGGGGCTTCTGTCTGGCTCTGGTCGACATCTGATAAGGAATCAAGTGCTACACCAGTGCTACTCTGGGTCTGGGGAAACAGCAGATTACTGTCTCAGAATTCTGTCACCGTCTAAGTAATGATAATTAATGTGTGTCTACAGCTTTGGGAGTTGGTTCTCTCTTTCTACCTTGTGGGTCCAAGATTGTGAGACTTGGCAAATGTCTCTGCTTGTTCAACCATCTCACCAGGCTGCTAGTTAGACTTTTCATTTCCAACTCGAGGCCGTCTTGGCATTTTTCTCCTGACTTTTGTGCCTCCACATCAGTACGAACTATGTGAGCATGATCTTCAATACCCCAAACTAGTTCCACCCATAGCCTTCCTCTTTGTTGATGAAAGCCCAGTCCTTGTCCTTGCTCAGCCTTTGTTCCATGTACACGTTGGTTTTGGCAACAGATCTTGTTGCACCTTCCTTGACCATAGCAAAAGCTGGTGTGACTTCCGATCAGTGCTTTCAGCCTTCCTAATGCCGCCACCCTCAGTACACTTCTTCACATGCTGACCCCAACTGTGAAATTATTTGGTTGTTACTTCTTAATTGTAGTTTTGCTACTGTTATGATTTGTAATCTGACATATAGGACATCTGGTATGTGATCCCTGTGCAAAGGTCACAGGACCCCCAAATATGCTGGCTTGCTCTCTGGCTCCTGCTCAGCTAACTTTCTTATATATAGAAGTAGAAACAGTCTGACAGACACATCCATGGGTCAGTCGGAGTTAATTTCTTTGTTTGAGGTCCCTTGGGTGATTCCAGGTTGTGTCAAGTTGACAGTCAAACCCAACCTGCCACCTGGCAGTCAGTGGGCTTTGCAAATATAAACTGCAGCCCCTGTTACTTCTCAGCCCCAGCACAGCAGCCTGGCCCTGCCTGTGCCCTCCCCTGGAACCTCCTCTCACCTCCTGGGTTTAGAGGATCTCAGTTCCCACTTCCTGTCCTTGGGCACTCCCTTTCATTCTGAAAATCACCCCTTCATTGCCACCTTCCTACTCTCCCACTTCCTGTCTCATTTGCCTTTTCCTGTAGCACGGTTTCTGTGACATGCTACCTACCCAGGTTTTTTGGAGTCCCAACAGACTGTAAAAACCTTTGTTTTATTCACTGATGTCTTACAAGTGCACTTATAAAAGTTGGTTGTAGGAGTGAATGCATAGTGTTGTGTTTTGTTTTTTATTTTATCATCATCATCATCATCATCATCATCATCATCATCATCAAACAAAGGAACCACCCTTTTAGGGGCGGAGCATGAGAAGAGCAGGTCCTTGTGAGGGACTCTGGCTGCTGTTTTTTGAACGACACATGTACAAGTGTGGTTCTCAGGAGTCTTAAATGTGGTGCCTTGGTTTTTAAAAGTTGATTTATTTTATCTTTATGTGTGTTAGAGTTCACTTGCATGTATATGTGTGTGCACTATATGTATGCCTGGTGCCCAGGGAGGGTGATGGAAGAGTGTGTCAGATCTTTTGGAACTGAAGTTACAGATGTTTGAAAAAACAGTGTGTGTGTTCTGGGAACTGAACCCAGGGCCTCTTCGAGAACAACATGTGATCTTAAGCTCTGAGCTCTCTCTAGTTCGGTTTTTTTTTTTTTAACCCTGTTTTTTGAAGTATAATTTATATTCTGTAAGAATATGTGTAATTCAGTGATTTGTAGGAAATGTCCTGAGTTCTCCGTATATCACTTCAAAAACTTCCTTTTTGTCCATTGAGTTTACAGTTCTTAGCTCACTCCACATTCCTAATTTTGACAAATTTTTTTTGCCCTCACCTCTCAAAAGAACAGTTCACATACAATACTTAAAGTGTTGTGTTCTTAAACATCATAAATGTAGGGTCTGGGGAGCTGGAGGTACAGAAAGGGGTATGAGCTGCCAAGTGGGTGCTTGGGAACTGAACTCAGGTCATCTGGATGTGTAGCCAGTGCTGACAACTCTCGGTAACTCTTGCCTGAGACAAGCCGGCGCCCTCCTGCTACCCTGAACAACCTCCAGCACACAGGTGCATATTCATATCCATTAGAAGAAAACAGAGCTTTTCTTAAAAAAACGAAAACTGACCCTCTGAATGTGAGGTTGACTGCTTTGATGGAAGAAGTGGTAGAGAGTGTGCTCTAGAGTAGAGAGTCCTCAGGTTGGCTGTGCCTTGTACCGTGCCCCTCATTATCTCCTCCCCACCTCAGTCTCTTCATCTGTGAAATGGGCTAATTATGACAATTAGCTTCCAGAGTTGTTGTGATGATTATAAATAACAAGGGCATGCTATTATGCACAGAAGCTGCCATGTGTTGAGAAATTTAGTTAATATGATTAATCTCTTTCTAGGGTAGGCCCAAAAAACATGGGCTGTGTCTTTGCAAAGAGAGCACGTTTAAATCAGATTCTGTATCTTAAGTTTGCTTGAAGTCTAACTCTGTTCTTAGTTTGTAAACAAACTCTCTCTCTCTCTCTCTCTCTCTCTCTCTCTCTCTCTCTCTCTCCCTCCCCCCCCCCCCCCGCCCCTATATAAATGCATGTGTATGACTGTAGTTTGACTGTAAAAGCAAGTTGATTTCCAAGGGAGATTGTTTTGCAGCATCTTTATTTAGAGAGCTCTGTTAAGCCATTTTCCCTGAATCTGCCATGTTTATATTTGACAGGTCTTTGACAACAGTGAGATAATTACCCACTTTTTTTTGTAGAAACCACAGTGAACTGTGGGAAAGGCTCTGACTCTGCTCTGACTCTTGCTTGTGGACAGCCGCCTTCTAAATGAGCAGGGGAGGGTGGCAGGCATTCAACTTGTCTCTCATAGCTTTGACAAGCCCGAACTGGATTATCCTTTACTGAGATCTTTGTCTTCTCCTTTTGTTCTTTTCTCTATGTACAGATGCACAAAGCAGGGTCATCAGAAGCCCCTCGATTCAAAAGATGAGAATCTTGAGAAACACTGCCCACTGACGGTGAACCCTTGGCACATGAAGAAAGCCTTCAAAGTCATGAACGAGCTAAGAAGGTAACATCACTCTAATGTACCTGGACCCGTTAGCCTTCCTTTTATTTCTCTTTCTCAGTAGGTACACCCCTACCCTACCCCACCCCACTCCACCCCACCCCCACTGTTGCTTGGATACAGGGAACAGCAAAAGCTTTCCTGGAAGGGTTTTAGGAGAAGCAAGGAGATCAGAAACGAGGTGATCGAGGGCTCGTGCTCTGTCCAATAGCTTCTGTCACGGGTGGGGAGTGTGAGTTCAAGCTTTCTCTAAGAAAAGTTTATCATGGCTTCCCAAGGAAAATAGTTTATTTGTTTTCTCTTTCTTGCCTTTCCTTTTTTAGTATTAGTGCCGTTGAGATAAAGTCTTGTGTGTTCCGGGTTGAGGCTGACCTTGAACTCCCTTCCAAGGAGTTCCCTTTCCCATCCAAGGCTGGTGACAGTTCTACCACTGTGCTCCGGCTTATAAAATAGGTTTTTAATCTTTAACATACAGATTGTACGTTCGTTAAACATCAGATATTCTGCTTGTTCATTTGCTCACTTATGAGTGTGTGTATGTATGTGTGCATGTGTGTGTGTGTCTCTGTGTGTGTGTGCATGTATGTGTATGTGTGTGGTGTGTGGTGTGTGTATGTGTGTGTGTGTGTGCATGTATTTGTGTGTGTGTGTGTATGTGTGTGTGTAGTGTGTGTGTGTGTGTGTGTGTGTGTGTGGTGTAGCACACATGTGGATACACTGGCAGTTAAGAGGAAAGCCTGTGGGAATCAGTTCTCTCTACCACTGTGTTCAGATATTTGAACTCATGTCTTCAGCTTTGATGGCAAACACTTTTATCCTCTGAACCTGGGGATGCAGGGATTTAAATGGAATATTTTATTGAAATTAATCATGTTTATTTTTAATTTTTCAGTGTGACTACTGGAAAAAATCGTTACTTGAATTGTATTTTCATTTATTAATACTGCGGACTGGCTTCTAATTCCGGCCATAAGAATGGAGAGATACTTTCAGACAGAAACATGTAACTTGTTTTGGTGGGTTGTGGTTGTTGGGGACAGTACCTGCCTGTTGCTAGTAGGCTATGGGTCATGGCCACACACTGGACCTTCCTGCTACACACTTGCAGTCCTAGCACGCGACAGGCTGAGGCTGGAAAGCTCTTGGTCAAGCCCGAGAACACTACATAAAGAGATCTGGTTTTTGGAAAAGGCTTTGGCAAGGGTGACATTAAAAGCTGGTAATGTAGGTCTGGATAGATCGTTCAGCAGTTAGAACTGCGTGATCCTCTTGCAGAAGACCCAGGTTTGCTTCCCAGCACTCACGCTTTGGCTCCAACAGTCCATAACTTCAGTTCCAGGAGGTCCAGTGCTGCCTTTCAGCCTCTTTGGGCAGCAGACATGCATGTGGTGCAAACACGTACACCCAAGCAAAGCAGTCATGCAGAAAATCCAATAAACCTAAAAACCCAAACCAACTAAAAAGATTCGAGTTTAGCAGGCACCTCCCCCGACTCCCCTTCAACCCTTCCTTCTCACTCCCCCTACCCCTGGTGTCTGTTGGGCTTTGTAGCTTTGGTTTCCCTTTTTACCTTGGTCTCTGATTGACCTGGACATGATTCACTACAGCACAGGAACGCAATCCCTACTGCTCCTTCCCCTGAGGCAAGTGACTGTATTTTCAGCTAGGCTGATGTGAGTTGTTGCTTTATCCCAGGATTGTTTAGCTCTGGCCATCCCCAACCTGTTGTGGGTGTGGACTACACAGCTATTCATTGTGTTGCATTATTTCAGGAGCCAGAGTCCCTGGCCAGTGGTTCCTGCTGATCTCCAAACAAAGGAGAGCTTTGAGTAGTTGCAGCTGGCTGCTGCTCTGGAACCAGGTTTGCTCTGACGACGTCACTATCCAACAGTATTTCTAAAATGTACTGCCAGGCTGGCTCAGTGGGAAAGTGCTTATTGCACAAGAATGAGAACCTTTGGAACCTCAGGGCGCACATCAGTAGCCTGGGGCATTAGCACAGGTCTGGCATCTCAGTGAGACGGGAGGCAGAGACAGGAGCGTCCCTGGGGCTCATGGGCCAGCTAGTTCTGCCAGTCTGCAAGCTTCATTGAGAGACCCAGTCTCAACAGAGGAAGAGGCTTGAGGTCAACCTTTGGCCTCTGCGCATTTGCAGGTGAGCACACAGGCACATCCACCCGTGCACATGTGCACATTCACCAACACAAACGGAATGAGCTGCACAGCTGGCAGATGGATACACTGGACGGAGTAGACTAACGCTTATATTCCGTACAATGTATAGAAAAGGCTAAGAAGGAAGAAGGACAGACTCCTGTTTCAAAAAAGGCATTCTTGGGCAGTGTGATGTTGCATGTTTTTAATTCCTACACTGGGAGTCTGAGGCTGGAGGATGTCCGAGTTTAAGGTCTACACAGTGCATACTAGGGCTGCCTAGTGAGAGTCTCAAAAAAAAAAAAAAATAGTCGTCTTTATTTCTTATCTTTAGTGTAATTCTTTAAAAAATACAAACAGAAGAAACTTGAGGCTTTTTATTGTACAGCTGAAAGTCACTAATGACTTCCTGTCCCTGTGTCAACTTCCTGTTGCCAGAAAAAAACGGTAGCCCAGGGTGGTTTCCTGACTGCTGGGAAGAGAGAACTTCCCTGTTCTCATTGCTGTGCCTGGCCTCCAGTGGCCTCCAGCCCTGTGGCTCTAGCCTCAATGTGGCAGTGGTGGGAGGTAGGGTAAGGGGGCCTCACAGCTGTGCATTAGGAATGGCTTTGGTGAACATTTTGCTAGTGGGAACAAAGTCCCTTTCATGAGTCACTGTGTAAGGTATGGTTGCCCACACGTCTACCTCCGGTTAGAGGTAGGAAGACAGGAGCTCTGGGAGAGAGGTTTAACTGAAGACAGACCACGCATCCTGAATGTGGGAGGCACCGGGACTGTGGACCTGGAAAAAGCCATCCGAGTGCCAATATTCCTTCTCGATGCGTCCTTTCCTACCCAGACGTGAATGAGCCCCTGCCAGCATCCTGTCCCACCGTGACTGCACCCTCAAACTGTTACCCGAACAAGTCCCTTCTCTCCCACGTCCCAGGATTCACATACAGGGCTAGGCACAGCAGTCTTTTGTGGTGTAACCAGTTGCACAGCCAGGAAAGGACAGACCTAAGATGAGTGAATGCGACTTTGTGCTGGTACTGTGTAGACGGTGCGAAGCCAGAGGAGAACAGCACCCTGCTAGGCTAGAAGAGTGTGGGTTTTCACCGAATCTTCTGGGCAGTGTTCTTCACTGATGGTTTCTGAGACCACGGGAGGGTGGCTGTCGCACGGCCCTGGTTCTCTGCTACTTTAACATTTTTTTCCCAAGTGCAGCGGGAGGAGTGTGAGTTCAGAGTGTGAGTGCTGTCAGAATCAAACAGTGGACCCGTAACTCCACACTGCTGCCTGGTTCAGTGTGTTCTCTCACTGTATCTTTGAGGGTAAGACTTGCCTGGACAGTATGTCGTTAAAACTATTTACCGTGTGCTACGCGGGGGTGAGTATAGGAGGGGACAACGAAGCAGGGAATGGCACAGGTACCTTTTAAAATTCTGATCAGGGTCTCACTTTGTAGCCTTAGCTGGCCTGGAACTTACCATGATCAGGTTTGGCCTCTAATGCAACCAAGCCCCTGCCTCCAAGTTCCCAAGTGCTGGGATTAAGACGACTGTTACCTGGCCAGCTTTCCCCTTACTCCCATGGTAGAGAATGTAGCTAAGGATAACTGTGACCTCTTCATCCTCCTCCATGCACCTTCCAAGTACTGGAATCCCAGGCGTGCACCGTGCACCGCCATACCCGGCTCTCAGAACTGTTACTTTAATGTTTGTAGACATTAAAGATGGCTGCAAAAGGGGCAGCGTTTTATCCTCAAAAGAAATGAAAAGAAACGCAGTTCATTTCTAGGATATGTGATTCTGTCTGAGCTTGTTGCCGTAATTCTTACTGAGGGTGTGGGCGGTGGGCAGTCGCTAAGTTTTATTAGTAGGAATGTAATTTTTGGCCCTTAAATTAAATCTAGGGGCCAAGCGTGTTCTGTAAGGATGAACTGTGTTTCACCTGTGTGTCTTACATAATCCATACGTACTTGGTTATTCTCCAGTAGTAGTGGCTGTTACCTTGTGGAGCAGGAACACAAGACTGGAATCGTTCCCTTAAAGGAATGAGTGTCACTCTCCGCCCCCACTGTACCCCAGGATTTGACACAGGGAACCCAGCTTCCTTCTGGGATTCTGTGATCTGTGCTGCACCTGCAGACAGACAGCCGTGGCGATTCCTACGTGGCTGTTCACTCTTTGTTACCTAGAGGTCAAGGCAAGTGGATTGAACAGTGAACTCAGACAAGGCCGTTTTGGTTTTGATCCCTTCCTGTCAGTGTTTTAAAGAGATTTTAGAAGGATCACTTAGGGTGTGGCTGTTTCTGTTCTAGTATCTCTGAGATGGTAGAATGTTGCCAGGACTTTTTGGTTTTGTGCACTACAGTGGAATACAAGATCTCCCTTGAAGGACAGGAAGCCCTTCAGTTCTTCCAGATGTATTTATGGAAGAAAGATGGAGAGACAGCCCGGAGAACGAGCAGAATTAACCAGCAGTAGTCTGTAGGGTCTCATAAGCACTGGTGGTTGATTTCTTTTTAATGGTCTTTATTGAGCAGGGAGAGGATCATTAAACTCTTCTAGAATGTGGAGAAGCGACAGTTGAGAATGACTTCACTAGAACAACCTTCTCTCCTTCTCCCTGAGACGCATGAATTACCCATCGCACCACCTCAATTTGCCCTTGGTAGCCTCAAAACCAGAAGTCAGAGTCTGGCCCCCTTTCCGTTTAGTCTCAGCTGTTGCGTCATCTCTCCATCACACAGATTTGTTTCCTTTGTTTCCGTGTGTGTGTGCTCCTGTGAATTCGTGTGCACGGCATGCATAGTATGGCCCCAGGGGCCAGAAGAGGGTATTAGATCTTTGGAACTGAAGGAAACAGTTGTGAGCGGTTGATCTGGACATTTGGGATAGAATCTCACCCACTATAGTAGCAGTAAGCCAGTCGGTGCTCTTAACTGCTGGGCCATCTCTCTAGCACCCCTACCCAGTGCTAGAGAGCTAGGGCTCACGGGCTAGCTCCAGGCCAGCGAGAGATCCTGTTTCCCAAAACAAAAATGGATGACTCCACAGTGACACCAAGCCTGTCATATAAACATATGGACAGATAGATAGGGACATGCAAACACACACACACACACACACAAACACACATATACACATACACACACAAAGACAAACATACATACACACATATATACACACAAACACAAAGACAAACATACATACACACATATACACACACAAACACATATACACACACACACAAAAAGACAAACACACATACAAACACAAAGACAAACACACACACACATACACACACAAACACATATACACACACACAAAAAGACAAACACACATACACATACAAACACAAAGACAAACACACACACACATACACACACAAACACATACACACACACAAACACACATACACACACAAAGACAAACACACAAACACATACACACACACACAAAGACAAACACACACAAGCACACGCACACACATACACACACACACACACACGTGTATGTGCACTGCACCTGCAGACATGCACAAACAGCTTACCTCCTCACTGCAGCTCCCCAAAGCCCAGAAGCCTGCTCAGCTTTACTTTGCTGTGGCGAGGCTGGTCTGGAAACTCCTGCTAGGATTATAGGTATCCTGTGTATGTCGTGCAGGCTCTACCCTGTAGCTAGTCTCACCCACATATTCTAGCCTCCCACTCACCCCCAGCTCCCCAGTGTGACTGTTCTCTCAGGGAGGCAGCACTCCCCACCTCTCTCTCCTCTTCGCCTTTCCTGTACCTCTTCTTTTTCTTCATCCGTCCTTTTACTTTACTCATACAGAAATTTGCTTCTGTTTTTCTTAAGAGCAGCGAAGTGTTTCTGTAAGTCTCCAGATCTGCAGACATCTCTTCTCCACAGACAAGAGTCCATGCTTTCCCCAGGGTCTCCTTGTGGCTCTGCTGTGTCCTTTTTCCTTCCTGTTCAGCTGTCTGAAGTCTGTCCTAGAGAGATGATAGATTCTCTATTGTGGGAGCCATTACTAGTGTGAAGCAGTTACTAAATCGTTGGCAATAACTGGCTTTCCTCCGAGTTCCCTGGTGGACTGTCACCTTGGCTGTGACTGGTTTCCTCTAAGTTTATCTGTAGACCGTCCCCTCTTCATGTGTGTTTGCAAGTCTGAGGCACCGTAAATCTCCTGAGGGGCTGAGTGCTCTCACAGCTCTTCCCACACTGCTGAGCCTTGTCAAGCCCAGGACTTGGGTTTTTCTAATGTTTAGCTGCCACAGAAATTCACAGGTGTCTCCCGCCAGTGTGGCTTTAAGAAGAAAAGGGAAGATAATGGTGACATTTGTTGTACTTGCTCTCCTGTTCTTTGAGACCATTGATGTTTTAGCCCGAGTATACCTGCTGTTCTAGGTAAGGACGTTGTCAGTCTTAGATTTGGTTAAATCTGACTGATTGAAATCAGCAAGTGGGGACTCTATGTCCTGAAAAGCAGCTGGTCAGCCAAAAATATTTCAGTCGACCAAGCACCTTTGAACCCTTGAATGCGTGCGTACAAACAAAACACTGGTGGTTCCCGAGAATCCGTCCATATAAAAGGCTGGAAAGTGGCGGCATGTTGTATTATGGTCTGGGTGCCCCACTCTGCTCCTCCTGGGTAGCTCCTCACTGCAGGTCCCAGGGAAGGCTGCTTCTGGTGTGCTCTGCCCACAGGAGTCAGTGGGGTGCCGCCAGACCTGTGAACTCTGGCAGGCCAGGGCTCAGCAGCGTGCTGAGACTATAGCCTGGCTGACCAGGGCCATAAACCCCTGCCTGCCTGTTAGAAAAGTGCAGAGCCTGGGGTAAGGCTCTGGAATAGAGCTTTCACAGAGGACGAAGGAGTCAGTACCACAAAAGAGCGAGGACCAAGGAGAAGGTTTCAACGTGTGTCTTTATTTTCTCGTGCCTCTTTCCTTTGTTCTGTTCTTTTTAAACAGCCCTGGATCCAACCATTGGATTCCCATAGTTTGCCTCTAAGATTGGCCATAGTTGTTTTTCTAATGCTATGTGTATGTGTATGTGTATGTGTGTGTGCGTGTGTGTGTGTGTGTGTGTGTGTGTGTGTGTGTGTGTGTGTGTATGGGACTTAGGGATTGGCTGATTTGGCTAGAGTCTATGGTACTCTCCTCTGTGGAGGTGGGGTTTGGGGCTTGCCTAGAGCCTTGAACATCTGCCCCATTGTGGTGCATCCAGGAAAAGTGGATTTGCAATCGTGAGTTCAGAAAGCACCTGCCGGTTGACAGTTACCTGTCTTCGTGGCTTCGACTGACCTCAACCATTTGCATTTCCAACTTTGACCCTTCAAACCCACAGCGGCACACACCTTTAATACCAGCACTTGAGAGACGGCGGCACATGACTCTGAGTTCAAGGTCAGCTTGTTCTATGACAGCCAGGGCTACACAGAGAAACCTTGTCTTGAAAAACCAAAAACCAACCCAACCCAAAAGCCAGTATGGTGGTGTGTGCTTATAATCCCAGTGTGGGAAGGCATAGACCAATGGGTCCTCAGGGCTTACTGGCCAGCCAGCCTGACCTACCTGATGAGCTCCAGGCCAGTGAGAGATTCTGCACACACACACACACACACACACACACACACACACACACCTACACTGCACCTGCAGACATGCACAGGCAGCTTACCTCCTTACTGCAGATCCCCAGTGCCCAGAAGCCAACAGTAGGTCACAGGGCCAGGTCCTGAGAGGAGCCCACCCTGGCTCACCCTCACCTTTACTTTCTGACAGTTTCTAATTTCCTTGCCTTTCTTTCCTTGGGCCTCTTTCTTCTGACCTCGTGGTCTAGTTTCTCTGACACCTACGGCTGCTCTCTAGTGCTGAAGCTCTCCAAGCTTCGGTGTGCAGGGATCCTCACCGACAGCTTTTCTCATAAGCCTGGCACCTCAGGGCTTGTGCTGACTTGCTCCTTGAGGCAGGAGGGGCCTCCATACTGTCTCTGGGACCTTAGGAGAGGGGACAGAGTGCCCCCACTTCCAGTCATAAGCACATTTCTTTCATATGACAACTAATTATATCTGATACCTTCAAGTTGGATGGCACATTTCCTTTAAGAAGACACTGCATTTTAAAAGCAGTGGCAGGTTCCTCTGCTCTTAGGAATTCACTTATTTTATATCACAGAGCCAGACATTGCCTTTAATATATTCTAACAGGTTTTATCATTTTCAAAGATTTTTGTCTTTTTTTTCTTCCTAAGAAAGACCAATATTTATTAAATTGTTTCATTTAGAACAGTGATTGTCAACCTTCCTAACTCTGCAGTTCTTTAAAATTATCTTGTTGCTACTTCATAGCTATAATTTTGCTACTGTTATGAGCTGTAAATACATGACATGCAGGACCTCTGACATGGGACCCCCGTGGGGTCGAAACCCACTGGATGAAAATCACCGATTTAGAAGATCAATTCGCCTGTCTCCAGTGCTGTTTGCATTGTACATAGATCTGTAATCTCTGTCTTTTGCTAGGGTTGACTTGTTCTCTGAAGCTTTTTCGGAGTTGGGCTCAGGCTCTTTTATCCTAGACACCACAGGTTTTCTTGTTACAGCTCTGGCTGTGTCTCTTTGCATCTCCTGTATTTTGAGGCAAGGCCTGGCTGTGCTGGTCTTGGACTGACGTTGAGATCCTTCCTCCTCCACCTCCACATGCTGGGGTTACCGGTGTGAGTCACCAGGCAGGCCCTCGTGGGTTCCTTTACTATGATCCATTTCCGGGTGCGCCTCTCCACTCACCTGTATAGCCCTAGCGGTCATGACGCCGCCTTTCTTGTGGTAAGCTGCCAGCCCACGGAGTCTGGTAGGCACCCTTGGAGTGGCTGACAAACAAGTGGATGCAGTTCGTGCTCAATGACAGCTCTAGGTCATTATTTTTGACGTCCTTTTCTGTCTGCAGTCTATTTTCTTAATAGATTTCAAGTAACAGGAGCACAAGCTCAGAAGTTCACTGTAAAAGCTAGGGCGTGAGCTACTCAAGATGCCTTATTTCTGACATCAGACTTTTTACTCCCAGTTTTGTACACCCCAAAATTCAGCTTGTGAGAAAGCACCGTGAGAAGAGGAGTGTGGGGCTGGAGAGATGATGGCTCAGCGTTGAGACCTTTGGTTCCCAGCACCCAGTTCCCAACTGCTGTACCTCCAGTTCCAGGGCATCTGACGCGCTCTTCTGGGCTCCATAGGTACCGGAGCACCCGTGGCATACATTCACACAGATACATACACACATATGCACATACGACACAGGAGGCATGCACTCACACATTTATGCAGATGTGAGACAAACTTACATTCATGCACCCATGCACATACAAAGAATAAAATTTGAAAAAAAGAGAAAGGGGTGACCAGCTGTGCATGCTGATGTATGTTCACTGCACATTCGACAGTGCTGGTCAGGTCTTTGTTTTAAAATATGCAAAAATATGCTTGACCCAAAAGGATGAAACGCAGGTCTAAAAGCAAGCATGTCCACCGTTCCTAATGAGGCCCTCAGACTTCCCACAGCCTCACCCAGGGTGTGCCGGTGTAATATTTTGTTAATGTTTTAGCCTTATTAGTTAACTGACATCAACTAATAAGCCAGTGAGGCCAAGCTAATTATGCAGCAACCAGCAGGTGTTATGCTAGAAGGGTTGGATCAATGAGTGACTGTAATTGAAGTGGACTGTAATTAATTACGCGATTTTTGAGGTAGTCAAGTGTAATGCTATTTAAGATGCATCTTTAATCGAGAGCGGTAGGAGGGATTGCTGACACCAGGAAAACATGGCGAAGATGCCCTTGCCTTGGCATTGACTGGAGTCCACATTCCCACTCACTGTGGGAGAGGCAGCTCTGTGGCTGTATGTAGAGGTGTGTCATCCTACTGACCCCCAGCTCACTGTTCTTGGGCCACAGTTCCCCACTATCCTTTGCGGAGGGCAGTCTTTGCACAGGACAAACTGACTTTATTTTATTTTTTCTGTTTAAGATTGCCTACTCCTACTACTCAGCTATTAGAAACAATGACTTTATGAAATTCCTAGGAAAATGGATGCATCTAGAGAATATCATCCTGAGTGAGGTAACCCAGTCACAAAAGAACAGACATAATATGCAGTCACTGATAGTGGGATGCTAACCCCAGAAAGCTCTGAATACCCAAGAAACAACTCACAGATCATATGAAGCTCAGAAAAAGAAAGGCCAAAAAGTGCAAGCCTCAGTCCTTCTTAGAAAACAAAAAAAGTGTGTAGCACCCACTCAGAGTGGGGTACACCTAGATCATTAATAACTCAAAAGCTAAGAGGATAACCTTGTGACAATTTATGGTATTTAAAAATCATTATGTTTAATCTTTACACACCAAGAAAACTTTGACTGTTTCCATGTTATGTTTTGTTTTACATGCACTTTATGCTCATGGTAACTAGTAAGATTTCAATGCATACTATCAAACATTTAAAAAAAATCAAGTACTGACAAAAATATATTCATATAGTTTTATGCCAAGATGCTTTTAAAAATCTGTACATGTATCTCCGTTTTTTAAAAATAAAGTTGGGAAAAAAAAAAGAGTGCCTTGTTCCTTCCTGATTCATCCCTGTTTCACTATTGCCCAAGGCCGGGCTGGAACTTGTCACCCTCCGGCCTCTTGAGTCGAGTTGGGGTTACAGATGTGAGCTACCCAGTCCCCGGTGACATCTCTGTGGAAGTGCTTTGCACTCTGTCTGATAATGCCTGTCCTTCGCTAGGTGCCTTAGGGCAGAGATGGTCTTGAAGTGCTGTTCTGAACGAATGCACACACTTTAAATTTTTTGTCAATATTTGGTAGAGATAGTCCAGCTGAGCCTTTGATCAGCTATATGTAACATTTAATAATTTCTTGACTAGGCTTGTAAGTGACATACATCTATATCCCCAGCACTTGGGAAGCCAGAGCAGGACCATTAAGAATTCAAGGCCAGACTGGGCTATATAAGAACAGCTCAAGGCCAGTTTGTTTTGTTCAAGCTTTAAGAAAAGTTTTCATTACCTGCTTAGGTGATTGTGTGGTGGGGCGGAGGCGCTGGGTTTGAATAGTGATTACTTGGGGGAGGGGAGGCTGTAGGTAGGTTAGCCCTATGTGTGTGGTGCTGAGGATAGACCCCCTAGGTCTGGTACATACTAGGTAGTCCTTCATCATTGAGGTACATCCTTAGCCTGGGATGTTCACTTTTAAAAACTTTTTCTCCAAGTGTTCATTTTGGGGAATCTGAAAAATTCATATCTTGCTGACCGAAATGGGCTGTGCAGAAGAAGGCCGTCCCCAGGCCTCCACCCTTGTCAGCCTGGCTTACCTGTGAACCCTGCCTGCCCTTCATGGAGTGCAGAGTGTGTGATCCTGTGTGCTGATGGTAGACTTTATCACTGTGCACCCGGGCTGGAGGCATTCCAGATGAGTGCCTCCTTTAATGACTCTAGCATGGGACCTTCCTGATACCACCCACAAGCACACTTCAGTCTGAATGGCCCAGCAGGCCTGTCAGGAATTAGGCCACAGAACACTGTCATATCTCATAGTTTCTCAGTTAAGGAGAGAAGAAGTGAGGTACACTTCCCAGAAAGCTTTGATGTGACCCCCCAGGAACTAGTTCATGAACAAGTGAAAACTGCAGGCTCCTGGGCTAAGTTCCTGAGTTCCTGCTGCTTGTGGGCTGACAGCAGGCTGTCCTTGAAGGAGAGAGGCAGAGGGTTCCCTATGCACACGGGAGCTCAGGGCTCACGTGTTTATGGGTGGGAGGCCTGTCTGCACCGTGTGTGTGTGTCCCTGTCTTCCGTGACATGACTCCCTGCAGACGGCTGGGCTTTGAAACCTTCCTGCTAGTTCCAGAATAACTAGCTGTCAGGAACTTATTAATTACTCACAGAACGCAGTATCATGGAAGCACCCAAAAAGTGCTCACCCCACATTTTAAAGGGAATTAAATGTGGGTGTTTTAGAATTATAATTATGGATTGAAGAGTGTTTGCTTTTAGGTTTTGTTGCTGGCAGTTCGACCTTAAAGGATAATATAGTTTATGTTGGTAAAGTGGTCTAGGTTATGGTTTTTAAGACCAAATGCTTTTTAAGCAGCCAGTGCTTGTTTTAATTTTACCTTTGTGTGGGAACCCAGGGTCACACAAATTTGGCAGGAGGGGTGATTTTGGCTCAGTTTGCTTGTGTGCATTCCTGTGTCATACTACTGTGTGCGTTTCTGCTGGCGCTGTTCTTACTGAGCTGTGTCCTGGGAGTCACTGCTAGTCTGCCTCCGTGACTGCCTGTTGGGTGAAAGGCCAGTGATCCAGTGTGGGTAGATTTCTGTGAAAGGACAGGTCATGGTGAGGTGGACCTATATAGTTTTATGTATTCTTACCTTTAGGCATCATGTTAGAAGGGAAGGGATTTTCCTTAAAGTAGACAAGATTTCAAAAAAAAAAAAAAAAAAAAAAACTGGGTTTTAGCAGCAACAGTTTTGTATAGAATAAATAAAATAATGCTTTTATTATCGGAGGCATTTACATTTTCCTTTTCTCCCGGGAACAGTCAGAATCTGCTGTGTGACGTCACGATTGTGGCAGAAGACATGGAGATCCCCGCTCATCGGGTGGTGCTGGCAGCCTGTAGCCCTTACTTCCACGCCATGTTTACAGGTAGGAGAGATGTCCATTTCTAAGGTGTATTCAGACCTGAACCTGCTGTACGCTAGCCTTTGTTTTTGATGAAATGAAGAAGTATAAAGGGAAAGTATCCCCAGCATTTCCCCCTGAGAGTCTCTGCATCAGGCCTGAGCATTCTAGAACTTACCATGCCAACCGCGCTAGACTGTCAACTGTCCCCAACACCCACACACACCTTTGCTTTGCTTTGTTGTCCTCAGTAAACGTGTTGCACACTGTGACCTAGGTGTCAACTCAGCATTGCCACTGCAGGGGACATTCCCATGTGTCCCCTCAGTTCACAGCATCTTGGGCTCTTAAATTTTTATTGGTTTGTTTTTGTGTATACGAAAGGAAAGGCATCTTTTACTGTTTCATATTTCTTTTCCAAATGGGTTTTCCCATTTGCTGTTTCCAGTATGTATAGTGAACTAAAGGGTTGCCTTAGATGATTTATTTTGGAAATCTGAGAGGAAGGCTGCTGTATCCATACGCTTAGGTTTTACTTTGGCATGTATGAATGTGTGTAGCGTGGTGTTAACACTTTTGGAAAAGAACTAATATATGCTAGTGATGCCTGAAGTGTCGCCAAAAATAAAAAGAGAAAACCAAAAAACAAAACACCAACTTAGAGGTGGGGGTAGAGCCCAGTGGTGCAGAACATATCTAGTATGCACAGGCCCTGGGTTCAGTCCTCAGAAGGTACAGGCTGAAGAGAAGAGAGAAAAGGCGGAGGGGAGGGAAGGAGAGGGAGGTTAGGGGAGGGAAGGGGCTAGTCCTCTTACAGTGACACCCGAAACTGTGGATAGGTCCAAACTCGATGTTAACTGAATATTTTTATGTACACATACCGTCCTATACTGTTTAACTTACAAATCAGGCCAAGAGTAGCAGCCTCGTCTAGGAGTAAATTGGGATAATAAAAATATGCTATGATGAATTAGCCGGTGTTACTGTTTTGTGCTTAGGCGATATTATTCAGTGCAGTAAGGGTCACGTGCACATGCACTTGGCAATGCCATGGCAGTTGATTGACACCCCAGGAGTTGTTGATTGACACCCCAGGAGTGACTGACAGATGGGATGTGCTGTGTGGCTGTGCTGAACAGAGAGACGGTTCATGCCCCAGCCGAGACAAAAGCAGGACATCTCCGAGAACAGGGTCCAGTTTCAGACTTAGGAACTTTATTTCTAGAACTTTCCGTGTAACGTGCTTGTACTGTGGCTGGTACAACTGATGAGGGGCCACTAAGTGCAGTGTGGCACAGGGAACTTGGTTATGTGATCAGCGAGTTTAGTCTTTGTCTCTCCTGCTGCACCAAACAGAAAGCATGTGGTTGGCACGCCAGAAGATGAACAGGTAAAGTTGTAGCTAGGCATGGTGGCATGTACCTTTAATCCCAGCAAGCAGAGGCAGGTGGATTTCTGTGAGTTGGAGGCTGCCCTAGTTGACATGGTAAATTCTAGGATAGTCAGGGCTAATCTAGACAGAGCCTCTGCTGGGGACAGTTGACAGACTCTTGAGCATTTGCTGTGCCTAACATATCAGTACGTCAGGAGAGACTCGAAAGGTATAACTCTGCTTCCTGCTTCAGTGGCTCATTGTGCAGCCGAGGGGGTGAGAGGCGCCCAGTTTAAATGTAGGATGTAGACCTGGGCCCACACAGTGAGTCGTTTGGTCAGGCATCATTGAGAGGAGGGTCCCGACCTTTCCTGTGAATGCAGAGGGTCTGCCAAGGGGACAGGGTCATGTAGGGGGAGTGGGAGCAGGGAAAATATCCTGTGAATCCTAGCAGTGCACCAGACCGAAGTCTTGTTGCTTTGCTCGTTCTGAGTTTAGTCATAGGAATGGAGGAAGGTCAGCCAATGGGTTGTGAGCCAGGTCAGGAGGCACTGTCAGTCAGGGTTGTGAAAAGTCAGTGCTGACATGGCAAGGGTGGCCACATTTCCGTGCACCAACTTTCACTTTATCATCCTTGGCCTAGATCATTCTTCTCTTGGTTGCCTTTCTGGAGAGGGTCTTGGCTTCTGAGTGTTCTCTTGATTGTTGGCCTGGAATGCTCTAGGAAAGACTATACTATACTTGTGGGAACCACTGGGTCTTTGGAGACCGTCTTGAATACTGTGGGCTTCACTTTCACCATATGCAAAATGGATAATATACAGTGAGAATACTGCTCACATTCTGGATTTTTGTAAAGATTGGATGAGGCCATGTCTGAATTTCTTCGCACTTCTCTTGGCTGTTAGAAAATGCTCAGCCTAGCTGGGTGTGGTGGGGTACATCTGTAACCCCAGCAACTGGAAGGTAGAGGTACTTAGTGAATTTGAGGCCAGCCTGGGATACAGGGCATCTTGTTTTTAAAGAACAAAACTTGAGAATGTGCATGCGTGCCTGTGTGTTTATGTGTAGGTGTGTGTATGTGCGTGCGCACATGTGCGTGTTTACAGTAATTAAAGAAGTAGTAATAGATTTGAAAAGATATGGGGGAACAGAGGAGGACTGAGAGTTCAGAGTAGGAGGGGAAATGATGCAGATATATTAGTCATGTATGAGATTCTCAAAAGTATTTTTTTTTTAAATTAAAGGCAAACTAAAAACCAAGAGAAACTGCTCAGTTAGGGCCAGCAGTAAGGATCACAGCCATCTCATCTGAAATTTCGTTTCATTGTATAAGAATAGGAGATCTAGCAAACCTTAGGCTAGATACTTACATTCTTTTCTTAAGAAACTCAGTATATATTAACTTTACAAAATAACTTTTCTCACTGTGACATTTCACACACACATCATACCATGATCATATGCACCCTCTGATGCCTTCTTTTATCTCTCCTCCCCTTGTCTCCCATGCCTTCCGTAGTAACTCCCCTTCCAATTTTATAGCCCCTTCCTCCCTCATGCCCTCCCTCCTCTCCTCCCTCCTCCCCTTCCTTTCTCTTCCCTTCCCTGCCAGCCTTCCCCTCTCCTCTCCCATCTTTTCCTTCCTTTTGAGACTTTGTCTCCCATAGCAAGATCTGGCTTTGAACTTACTGTGTAACTGAGGATTCATAAATATTTTCTTTGCAACATTTTTTTATTCCACACAGAGTAACAACAATGTAGTTGTTAACAACTTAGCTTTACCAGCAATGCGCAGCCGTATGGGCCTTTATCCCAGCTACATGGAAGCCTGTGCCTAGGAGCTGGAGATAGTATAGACAACAATAGTCAGGCTCTAAGTGAGGGGATCGTGTTATATTTATTTAGTTTTGATTTCATGTATGAGTGTGAGCCGGTGTGAGTTTCTGTCCATGTTTATAGGAGCTGCAGAGGCCCAAAGAGCAGCTTCACCTCCTGGATCTCGAGCTTCAGGTGGCTGGGACCTACGTGACACGGGCCTAGAACCTGCATCTGGTCCCGTGCAGGAGCAGTGAGCACATTTAACCACGGAGCCCCCTAACCAGTCCAGCCCCTCACTTTAATCTCCCATAGACTGCGGGTGAAGAATTCATTCAAATTTTAGGATGTAAAAAGAATTGTGCTACTCCATGTAGTTTGAAGTACTGAATAGAGAAAGAACGTGATAAATAATTCCATGGTGTAGTTACAGGTTTTCATCTTGTGAAATCTGGGACTATTTAGAGCCAGACCAGGTGGTTAACTGTGACTTGGGAAAGAGCTTAGCAAATTGGGTTCGTGTGTTTTTAAACTGTTCACTAAAAAACGATTTTGCTGTATTTGGTGGTACAGGCTAAAATTCTTTTTTTTTTTTTTTTTTAGTTTATTTATTTATTTATTTTAAATTGTGTGTGTGTGTGCACACACACACACGTGTGCGCACATGAGTGAAGCTACCCCTGGAGGTCAGAGGTAGGGGTATTGGTTGCATCTAGAGCTAAAGTTACAGGCAATTATAAGCTGGGTGCTAAGAGCTGCACTCTCTCTGGAAGAACCACAAGTGTACTTTTCAGTGAGCCATCCCTCCAGCCCCACAGGTTAAAAGTCTTAAATACTAGTCACAAATAGTACTGTGTACTTTTCTGGGAGCAAATATAAATACAAAGTAGACAAAAAATACAAAAAGAGCCAAGAGACTATTGTTGACTGATTAAAGGATCTAGATGTTGAAAGTTACATGTACGGCTCTGTTTGTCTAAGGCTCATGCTTTGGTGCATCAAGAAACTGAGTGTCTTCCATTTGCTAGATGCCATAGGCTTCAAGGACCACGGACAGCAGTGGCTGTAGAGGCTTGCTGACTGTTGCCAAGTGCTTTGAAGAAAGTGAAATAGGATGGTGCGGGCAGTGAGCATGAGCTAGGAGGCCCGAGGCGTCAAACAGGCCACTCCAGATGGGCCAGGTAGTAAGAAGTAGGCACCAGGCACGGCTGAGCTGCACCCTGAGAGCTATATTAGGAACCTGCTTCCTTCTGTCTCTTTGCCCCTTAACATCCACAAATACCTCCAGGCTGCTCTTCTGGGTGGAGGGTGTCTGCAAGGGTGGAAACAGTTTCTGAGAGACGGAGGGACGCTGTCTCCTTTCCCTGCTCCCTTAGAACTGAGAAGTCTTTACCAAGTGGGACTAAAGCCACAAGTCCAAGAGTTTCCCACGTTTGCCATGTTTGAACTAGGGCAGCGCTGTGGGCCATGGCTGCTGTGGTGGGTGACTGGTGGTGGCCTGTGGAGTCGCTTTGCCAGGCCGACATCCTAACAGCTTCGTGTAGCCCAAACTAATCAGGAACAGGTGTCAGTGATGAATATTGTCAGCGACAAGTAGAACTTGAAAAGCAGTGGGACGGAATTAATTAAATATGACGTCCAGTCTGTAATTAACTTGTTTCCTTTCATTGATTTCTTAGATTCTCGGTGTAGTCAAAGCTTCAGTGATAAGTTTTTGTTTTTTTTAAGTACCCTTGATTATAAATAAAATGGAAATTAGGATAATGGACTTTTTAGTGGACTATATTATATAGCGTTTATTTTAGATTTTCTTTTGCTTATTCTTTAAAATATATTTTTAAGTAGAAATAGAGTTACGTCACGCTTTCTCCCTTCCTTTGCCTCCCTCCAACCCCTCCCAGGTTTCAGAGTTGGCCACTGCATCGGATGACAGAATGGGCTCATTCCTGGGAGAGGCTATCTTTCCTTCTCTCAGTAGTCACTAGTTTCTTTGGTCCTTTGTCTAGGTGTAGGACTGCACAGAAAGTTCCCCTTCCATATCAGCGTGTTCGTTGTTCTGGCCTTATTTGTACAGCCATCTTGGAGAGACTTTTTCATGTCTCTTGGTACCCTAGGATGCTCTCTGAGCCGTGGATGCAGGAGGTGTGGTTATGTACCTTTATCTGCAGGGGCTGGGCCCCTCATCACCTGCTGAGCTCGGCTTTGTGTCCCGTTGTAGCTTTCTAGAGGGTCTTCATTTGTTATGGTGAGAGGCTTTGATGAAGGGAGGTAGCTGCACACATCCAGGAAAGATAGTTTCGCATATATACGTTTACTTATGTCTTAGTTATGTGTGTGGTCTTGCGCAGGAGTGCAGTGCCCACAGAGGGCAGAGTGGGGCATTCAGTCCCCTGAAACTGAGTTATAGGCAGTTGTAAGCTGGGGGCTGAATCCCAAGTCATTTGTAAAGCTAGTTGGGTGCTTGTAACCTCCGAGCCATCTCCCCAGCCCCCGTTCACTTTTAATTTACCTCATTCAGAACGGATAAATGAGGCTAACAGTTGGTGAAGGGCCTCAAGAGTCCTGGTTGAATGCTCTTGATGGAAACATTTTAAGCCACAGTTATATCTCTGAGGTTTTAAAACTTGGATATCATAATTAAAAAAAAAAAATCAAGTAGATGATGTGTTATTTGCTGACGAATCTACGTAACCCAGCTTGCAGCATAGAGCATCGGCTGACTGAAATCCTTCACAGCATCCATGAGCTCAACATTGTTATCTAAGTAAATATGTTTCCCCTTAACTCGGCATGCTTTCCCTCATTTACTTATTAATTCTTGCAGCCAACATTGGGTTTCTATCCAGCATCGTGGAGTGCAGAAGAAGGCTGTCAGCTGTGTCAGGAAGCCCACAAGAGCTAGGGAGGGAGTTCATTATGTTGAAGTCGGCTTGCATGACATGCCCAGCTATAGGGTGAGAGTCCAGTCCAGCTGTGGGCCACCAGCAGATAATGCATCCTGGAGAGGTTCTAGAAAAATCCTGAAGAATGTGTGGAGGTTGGCCTGGGAGTGGGGATATAGAGTCTAGTAGGACAGAGTTCAGCTCAGGTAGCAAGGTAAGAAATTGCTTGGTTTGTGTGGAAAACTACAAAGCATTTCCTACTGCTCTGTTTTATGTCTGGAAGTGAGAGGGGGAGTATATGAGCGTAGGTAGTGAATTATAGGCAGGCTATGCATACTTGCTTAGAGTTTTGCATACTTGGTCAAGGAGCAGTGGACTGATTTAGAACATGGTCATCCAGTTGGACAGTTATTGAGTTTGGTTCCCAGTATTGATGTTTGGTGACACTCAGCTGCCTGCAACTCTAGCTCTGGGGAATCCAAAGTCCTCTAGGACACCTGTGCTTGTGTGCATATACCGTAATGGACCCATGCATTTTCAACTGGGAGAAACCACTGGGGGATGGCTCCATAGGTTTCCCACAGAAGATGAGAGTGGGAGATTGCATTGTCATCAAGCTTTACTTCATTCTGCAGGCTTTGGTGAGTGATGGATTGTGGGTAAGGAAAAGGGCACTGCAAGGCGACCGTTCCTCAGGGTGTTAGCACAAGCATCTATGTGGATGCTTTAATTTAGATAATCGTAAGTAACTTGGTCCACTGAGCGTGTAGAAAGTTCTGAGCGATACAGGAAGAGCTGCACAGCATCATTAGATAGCGCCCCTGCCCGTGAAGAGCTGTTTTCTGTGTGAGTACACAGATGCCTGCACAGCAGTATGCGTGTCACATGCATGCCTGGTGTTGGAGAAGGCCAGAAGCAGGCGCTGGGTTCTTAGGAGCTGAAGTTACAGATGGTTGTGAGCTACCGTGTAAGAGCTAGGAACTGAAGGCAGGTCTCTGTAAGAGCAGTAAGTGGACCTTGCCTGAGAGAACATTAATATGAACCCAGGTATGTCAAGCTGTGTGCGTGAAGTCAGGAGCCATGTAGTTCCTACGTATGCACCTCAGGTCGTCAGCAAGCAATTTCGCCAATGAACCATCTCGGTTGCCTCTGATGGCTTTCAAAAATCCGTTATCCAATACAAATCTCAGAAAGAAAACTGTTTAAACATATGTTCTATAAATATGGCAAAGGGCAGTAACTAAGACGCCGTGTAACACTAAGACTGGATATAAATAGCTCTCACTTCTCCTTCCCTGTGCTTTGTTGGAATTTTTAAATTATTAATGCATTTGGTAGCAAGCTTTTGGGTTTTGCTACTTTAACTTTTTGGTAAAGTTAAGATGAAGATGTAAGATTAAGTCATTTTAAGAACATAATTGAGGTTGACTTTGTTGGAAGTAGATGATTTTTCTGGCGAGATAATCTTTAAAACTGACATATGAGGAAAAGATGTGATTTAGCAAAGTACCTTTTCATAAAACATAATAGTGAGAGTTGCCTGGCATAGGACCATTTTTTACCCCAGCCACATACATGAATTAAGAGACTCATTTTTGTCTATGGCTTTGTCTACACCAACTGATGGTGAAATTTGGGAACTAGGTACACACTTTGCACTTACATTGCCCTGAGCTCTGACAGACTTTGCAAATTCTAGGGGCACTGTGGATGAAGCAAGGTAAGGTGTTTATTTAAGGTCTAGTTTAAATAACTAGAAGGGCAGTGGGGAGATTGCTTAGCTGGTAAAGTGGTTGCCCCATTTCCCATGTTAAAAGGCAAAGCGTCAGAGTAAGTGATTGGGAGGACCAGAACAAAGCCGTGTCTTCAGGCTCACACTGACTCTGTAGTCACTTGCATTAAATCGAGGCAGTCAACATCCTGTCATGTAATGAGAAGGCATTCATGAGCCCTCACCCCTAACCCATAGCTGTGGGCAGTCAATGAGTTCTGACAGAGGGTCAGTCAGTTTTCTTATGGACATGACTCCTGATAGGTCCACCGTGCCCCAGTGTGCGGCCCCATACTTGGAAGTATATGGACAGCACAAATTGGAATTCATAAAATTTAAGAAGAAAAAGAAAAGAGGACAGTTAGTTGGGAGTAAAGAGGTCAGGGGATCTGAGAATAGTCAAGGGAAAGAGTTGGGCGTGAATATAATCAAAGTAAATGAGGGTCGGAGAGATGGTTCAGTGGTTAACTGGCTGTTCTTCATAGGACCCTGGTTCAATTCCCTGCACCTCCATGGCAGCTCACAACCACCTGCCTGACTGGCTTCCAGTATTATCAAGCATGCGCTGGGTGCAACGACTTGCATCCGGGAAAAACATCAGTACTCAAAATAAATAAATAAAGTACATTATATGAAATTCCTGAAGAATTAATAAAAATAAATAATAAAAACCCCACCTCACTTGGTGACACATGCTTACAGTCTCAGTACTGGAAAGGCATAGGCAGGTGGATCTTTGGTGCTCACTGGCCAGCCAGCGTAGTCTAATGGGCGAGCTGCAGGCCAATAACATGCCCTGTTTAAAAGATGATGACATTCATTATGATACTGGAGGTTGTCCTCTCTATCCCCTCCCCGCTCCCCACAACACTATAAGTAGGAACAAGTGTCTTAACGTTGGCACTGTAAAGGCCTTCAGATTGGACCAACCCCAGAGATTGTGAGCCAGGGAGAAGAGGGGTGCATAGGGAAGGCACTGCATATGCAGGTGAATTAATTTCTGTATTCATCCGTTCTTTTTAAAGCCACAGAAACAATGGGATTCTCTCCTCTTTTGTACCCCACATGGATGTTTTCTCCTTGGGCAGTGACAGGGCACAGTTAGACACAGTGCAGCCCTGAGACGAACAGCCTCTTTCTGAGTTCTTGTCAGACCCTCTCTAGGAGAACACACAGTGAAGTGTCTGTTGCTGTGATTAGCACCCCCTGCCCCCATCCAAGGCTTCTCTTTGCAAAGGAGTCTTGTGACATTGTAGATTCCCATAGGCCTTCTGATAGTTCATGGAATCACACTAAACCATGCTGTCTGAGACAGAGATCTTGGGGCCACTGTTATTTTTATTACTGCAGGATGCGGGTGAAGGTGAGAGGTCGTGGCACAGTTTCCCAAGCTTCCCACGAAACCTTTCTGCTGAGGGTTGGTCCTCCTTGGGGTAGCTGCTTAGTTTATAACTGAGGTCGAGTGCGTGCATGCGTGCGCGGGTGTGTGTGTGTGTGTGTGTGTGTGTGTGTGTGTGTGTGTGTTTTATTTCCAGACTGGGTATCACTAAATTACCCAGGCTGGCCTTGAACTCACTGTCACTCACACAGGCCTTGGATTTGTGATCTTCTGGTCTTAGTCCTGAGTGGCTGCTCACCAGGCCTGGCTAGGTAACTAAGGGTTGTCCTCGTCACGATTTCACTGTGTCTCCTTGTATCCTACAATGTTTTGCCTTGTCCTGTTGCTCCAATCTGTTCCTTGTCCTTACAACGTCCCCGTGGTGTGGGGTCATCATTGTTTTCTCTCTCCATCTATATCTGTTTCTGTCCATGTTTGAGGACCAGGAAGAAGGGGTTGTACCACTGTTTGTCAGGCTAAGATGCGGAGGGCTCCAGATTGTATGGCTCGTGCACACACACACACACACACACACACACACACACACACACTAAAAGTCTTAGAAAAAATTAAAAATAAAACCCCAGCCGGATTATGGTGGTGTTCACACACCTTTATCCCAGCACATGGGAGGCCGAGGCAGGCAGATATCTGAGATTGAGGCTATCCTGGTCAACCAGTGAGTCCCATGATAGCCAGGGCTACACAGACGAACCCTGTCTTTAAAACAAGCAACCAACCAGAGAGGAATTCATGAAGGGACAGCATCGGCTGCAGTTTCTGCAGCTGGGCGCAGGGTGCCTTCATTCCTGCCATGTTATCTTCAGGGTCAGATGCCTAACAGAAGCATAGTGTGGAGTTTGCTCAAGACAGCTTTTAGGAGAGTGGCCGAGGCCTGCAAAATGCAGCAGATCCCGTTGCCTGTCTGACTGGGTGTGTTGCGGGAAGATGGGTCAGCCTGTCTCCTGTTGGCCTTTCCTCAGCAGCCTCCTGTTGTAACTTCATCTCACTCTTGGGTGTTTCAGGTGAGATGAGCGAGAGCCGAGCAAAGAGAGTTCGAATAAAAGAGGTCGACGGCTGGACCCTGAGGATGCTAATTGATTATGTTTACACGGCAGAAATTCAGGTCACAGAAGAAAACGTACAGGTAAGGGCCCACACTTGACGCCACTCAGCTCCTCCCGATCCAAAACTGCATTCCCACACAGCATGCACTTTGTGCCAAAGTAAAGATTCATCCTTGAAATTTTATTTCTGAGAGACACTTGGGATGATTGCGTCTTTTTAATGGTGTTTCTGATTTCAATGCCTTTTATATCTTTGCAGACCTGAGACACATCCTTTCTCTGAGTAATGTTCCTTCTTTTGTGACAACACTGTCATTCTTTATAATTCCTGCTTCATGCAGCCCACAGTTTTTCTTTATTCCTTTGAAGGATAAAGTCTACGAAGGATGTTTTTGACTACCAACATCCTTTAATTCTTTATTACTTGGGTATCCTCTTTAAATGAGTCTGGACTTTAGTCAGAATTTGATGTAGCATCTTATTTTCTGTAGAGAACAAGTGTTTTCCAGACGTTTGTTAAATAGATATTTAAAGTTTTAGGTGACATAGAAGGATGTTGCAGGCAAACAAAAAAAGGGAAGTCTCTTCTTAAAATGGCCTGTGCTGGCTGAAAGAGAATGGTCCCCAGAGGCTCCTGCAGCTGAAGGCTTAGTCTTTGGGGGGCGGAAGTGTTTGAAAAGATTAGGATTAGGAGGCCTGGCCTTGGAGGAAGTGTGTCATTGGGGTTTCAAAATCCCAGGCCAGGCCTAGGGGCATTGTCTCATCCTGAGGACCGGGATGGAGGTCTGTCTGCCTTCCTGTCTAAAGCGAGCCCCTGTTAAGTGCTTTCTTTTCTAAGCGTTGGCAGGCTCATGGTGTCTCTTCACAGCTGTAGAGCAGAGACTAGGACAGACCCTTCTCTGGGATCCACCCAACTCCCTCACTCCTGTCCCTCACCCCCATACCTATCTGCTCCCTGAGAAGGATAGCTGCTGATCTTTGAGGGAGACGGGCCCCTCAGCCCATTATCCACTCACCGATTCAAGTAAACGAGTGCATTTACAGGCATGCACAGAATTGAAATTTTCAGTATGTTTTTTTTCTGTATTTGTTCAGAAACTTTGCTTTTCCCCTTCCTTCACTGAACAGAATGGCTTGTTCTTTTGTGTGGTGTCTCATATGGTAATGGGTATACAGAATGCTCCACTTTTATGGATCGCTGCAGTGAATGGGCATCTTAATCTTTGTGTGCAAGAAGTCTACAGGCTGGAACTCCTGAAAGTGGATTTGGTTGAGCAAAGAAAACAGGCATCTTTTAATTCTGGGTGGTGATGCCCTATCAACATTTAAATATTGTATTTATTTATAGTCCTTTCAGTAGGGGGACTATGTATTTTAAAGGTAACAAAGAGAACTTTAAGCTTTTGATAAACTATTTAAGTGCTTGTGTGAGTCTGTGATGCAAGTGTGTGTTCGAGTGCTTGTGGTTTCTGGAGCTGGACTTCCAGGTGCTTGTGAAGTCCTCAGCACGGGTGTCAAGAACCAAGCTTTGCCTTTCTGGAAGAATAACGGAGCACTCTCAACTGCCAAGCCATCTCCTCAGCCCCTGAGCCAGACTCTTAAGAAACAGCTTCTACATTCTACTTGTACAAACAGGGTATGGGTTTTGTGTTTTGTGCCTCCGAGCAGCTGCGGTGTGCTACCTCATGCTTGAGTGTAGACTGAAGAACTGCAGTTGTAGAATGTCACATGCTGTGAAATGTCAGCCGGAGAACCTGAGCCTCCTGGGGACCCTTTTAATGTCCTTTAACTTTGCTGGAACTTTTCATTTATGAGGCAGAATGTTAGAAAGATGTACCATCTGTTTTGGAGTTGTGACTAGGGGTGATACGGTCCTGTTTTTAGTGAACATTGCTTATCTATCTATTATCTATCTGTCTGTCTGTCTGTCTGTCTGTCTGTCTATCTACCTATCTATCTATCTATCTATCTATCTATCTATCTATCTATCTATCTATCTATCTATCTGTGTATGGGGGGCATACATGCCGTAGTAGACATGTTGCGATCAGAGGACAGCCTTGAACATCATTTCTCCCCTTCCACATTATGTCAGATTCGCTGGCCAGCAAATTTCTAGGGAGTCTCCCGTCTCTGCTGTAGGGACTCAGAGATTACAAAACCTGCTACTATACCTGGCTGTATGTGGGGTCTGAACCCAGGTCTTTATGCTTGCATAGCCACCATTTTACCCACGAACCCGTCTTCAGAAGTTCAGATGAATGTTCGTTCCAGCGTGAAGGAATGTGCTGGTGTTATGTCTGGAAATGAGAGAAGGTTGCGGCTGCCATCTTCGGCTAGACTTTTCTGTACACTCAAACCCTTGTCGGGTGATGGAGGCCTTGTTTTCAATAAGGATGCACCTTGTGCTGTTGTGCTTTTTCTTTATTGGTGTGCATGGGGTCTTTATACTCAATACCTACCAGCAAATAGATTGCAGATTTCTTTGACACATAATGGCCACGTGGAGGAAAACTGCTAAGGATGTGCAGGCCTGAAAGTCTGAACGTGAGTTCAGTCTTTCCTGTAGCTGGTAGCCGGTCTTAGGGGAACGTTGCCTGTTAGGAGTGAGACCACTCTACGGTTCCTTTTAATAACTCTCACATCCCAGGCTTACTCCGTTAGTCACGGACTTTGAGAAGAGCCACTTGTCATGGTGGCTTGCCTTCTGTGTACATAGCTCAGGTCCGACGGCGTACTGTAAGAGCTGCGTTGGGAGGCTTGGCTCGATGCTATATTGATTTTCGTTAGAGAGGAAGGTGCTTCTCTTTAGCTTAGGGGTATGCTGGTTTATGAGATCTGTACAGCCCACCAAAAAGGCTGTGTTTTGGAAGGGTATTTGGAAATAAAACTCATGAAGGCAAGCCTCCCTTTTTGTAACAAGTATTTTTCAGTGAACTCTGGGATAAAGGCTTCATAGATGAGTGTGTGTCAACCTCTCACTGTGTTTGTCCAATATGTTCTAAGGAAAGGGGCAGTGCAGTGGGGGTGTCTGGTGGCCTCAGGACAGTTACTCTGAAGGTCTAAGTGGCCACCCAGTGAGACTGATCCGTGTACTGTCTTTCTAGTAGGAAAATCCTAGTGTCTCTGGGATTGTGTGGTGCACTGAAGACTCTCAGTGCTTTAGGATTCCTCGGGCCAGCTGTCTTCCAGTCAGCTGCTGACAGAGCACGGTTTTATCCTGTTCCTCCTGACTTCTAACTTCAGTTCCTTTCCTGCTGTCTCCTCATCACACACTTACGACACTGTGACGGCTGTTTGAGGTGAAGGTTGTTAACTGAGTCAGAATGAAGGAGTGAGTAATTTGAAGATTTCACTCCAAAGAAGGAAGAGTCTCTTCTGTATTATATAAGTAATAGAGCTATTTCAAGTTTCCTCGATTTTGATCATCCCCCCCCCCCCCCCCCAGCTATTACTGGTTTGCTGTTGTTGTTGGATATTTTAAAACTTTAGTTTGGCTGTTTTGTTTCATATATTTCAAAGTTGTCGAACAATCCGAGCTAAATGAATTTACAGTAATTTGGAATCTGAAGGAAAGATGGAAAGGAAATGGGTATTCCTCCTTGCTTCAGTTTCCATCCTCCTTCTAACTGGCTGAAATGTGCTACCACATGTCTGGATTTGGAGACTCCTTCTTTAGCAGACTTTATAAATATTATAAATATAGGGAATAGAGAAAACAACCCTGCAGCCTGCTCTTACGCAGCTTTTTAAACATCTGTGAGTCACAGACATCTCGGAGCCTCTCAGCTTCTCCTCGGGGCAGGGACAGAAGGCCATGCGTGAACTTTTGTGTAGTTCCAGAAGGTCCGTGGGGGCTTTGCTCCTTCCTCACTGCCTTACAAACTCTTCGCAAGCCAAGCACCGTGGCGCATGCCTGTGATGCACGATACATCCTAGTCCTGTGTGGCTCTCAACCTTCCTAGTTGGGATACCCTCTGAGACAGTTCCTGATGTCGTGGGGACCCCCAGCCATAAGACTATTTTGTTATTATTCCCGAACTTTAATTTCGTTACTGTTATGAATTGTAAGTATCTGATAAGCAGCCCACAGGTTGAGACTCACAGCAGGAGGGAGGCCCACTGGGAGGATCCTGAGTTCAAGGCTCCCGAGGGTCAGAGGACACTGCAGGTGTGGGTGTGGACAGTGATCTGAGAGGAGGTGAGGAGGAAAGAAAACCTTGTTCAGATTGATTTCATCAGTTTGAATCAAACCCCGAGGAGTCTACTGGTCCTTGAGGTTCATTGCCAGCATATTTGCAGCGCAGTACAAGGGGAAAGAGCCCAGACAGCAGTCATTCCTATTCCAGATGTACAAAAGAGCTGAAGGTGTGCCTACTTAGAAACTCCCTTACCGCGTGCATGTGACCGTGCAGGTGGGCTCTGTAGCTAACGGGGAGGCTCTGCTGTGGTCTCTGACCAGGTATCAGAGGTCAGCAGGTCATAAAGTACACGTGAAAACTCCCCTAAGGACGAGTTTAACTGGGAGCTAAAGATAATAGTCTAGGAAGTGTTGGGGTTCAGGAGCAGACCACAAACCACATAAACACCAATCTCAGTCAGACAGGGATGGTATAGTGAACGTGTACCTTAAGACTGACGATAAGGGCTGAAGCTCAGATCTCGGGGGCTGAGGCTACAGCCTCAAACATTTCTTGGGGCTGGCTTATATGGGGGAAAAAAAAAACATATTGAGCTCATGTGCAGGTATAGGAAGTGCTGCCCAGTGGTCAGCTCTGACTTAACCTATGTTGGCTAGCTAGACAAAACAGCTCTAACTGACCTTTATTCTGATTGGTCCTAAGTGGAAGTTTTGGTTGTTGAGTTTCTTAAGCTTAACTGACCTCATAACATACAGAAGATAAGAGGGTGTCTAGTCAGTGCGACCCTGCTCTGAGCCAAGTTATTTTTCCTGGGTCAGTGTCTGACAGGCAGATTACAGCAACAATATGAAAGAGCTGTTGGACATGGAATAAAATGGCTCCGGCTGTGCTAAGGGAGCAGGGCTCAACAGGGAGGAAGAATCTGCTGTAAGCATTCTGGGGGATTTAGGTCTGCCTTCACCAGGTCCTAAACAACATCCACTCCCAGCCTTCTGGGTGGAAAACGGGCATTTCGTCACCTCTGCTGAGGAGAGCACCCCCACTCCCCACCCCCCACCCTTAGTGTTTAACATTGCTGGTTGGTTTCCCTGCCATCTGTAGGCCTGAGGAACCTTTGTGCCTCTTATTGGGGTGGGGGAGGACTTAGTAAGACCCCGTCTTGAAAAAAATAAGTCTATGATTGTATGTATCATTAGTGCAAAGGTTTTAATCAGGTATATACTCAACCATGCATTTTGCATGTATGTTGCTTATCTTATTTGATGGTTTTAGTGTTATGTAAGGCATTCATTAATTTTGCTGTTGAAAAAAAATAGGCTCAGAAAACTTAAATAATGTGTTCAATACCATCCTGCATATAAAGAGACTTATTTTATATGTATATGTACACTTTTGTGCATATGTGCCAGTGGTCATCGTGTGTGTGTGTGTGTGTGTGTGTGTGTGTGTGTGTGTGTGTGTGGTGTGTGTGTGTGAGGCAGGCATTGTGTATCACTCTCTGCCTTATTCTTCTGAGGCATGTGTGGTTTCTCCCTGAACCCGGAACTTGCATTTTTCGTTCAGTCTGGGATTCAGCAATCCACTTGCCCTCCCTTCTCAGTGCTGGCATTCTAGAAATGCGTGGGGTATTCCTGGCTGCCTGCATGGGTCTTAGAATCCAAACCCCAGTCCTCATGCTTGCCCATCAAGAACTCTTAGCTGCTGAGAGCCTCTCATTGAACCTGGAGCTTACCAATGCGACTAGTGCGAGTGGCCAGCCAGCCCCAGAGCTCATTCTGGTGTTTCTCTGACGCTGGTGATATGGATTGTCCCGTACCGCACATCTGGATGGCTCACTCTGTCTGTCTGTCTGTCTGTCTTTTCCTTTCTTCTTCCTCTTCCCCTCCTTTCTTTCTTCTTTCCCTCTGGATGCTAGGAATCAATCAGTCATCATATTTGCACAGCAAACGTTATCTATTGAGTCATTTCCCCAGTCCTTATAAATATATTTTTATAACTAGAAAAAATATTGACTGTGGATATATAGTTCCATTGTAGAATACTTGCCAAGAATGTGCAAGACCCCGGGTTAGAGATGGGTATCGCCAAAGGGAAAAGAAACTATCTTTATAACAGAAAAGAAAATTTCCCATATCCCAAAGGTACCAGAGTCAGGTATTAGCATTTTTTGGAGACTAAAACATTTCCCGTTCTTTCACCATTTTGTCCTTTGTTAAATGTGTAGTTTTGTTCCATACATTTTGACGTTTCAGCTTCAGGGTATGTTTAGCTTGCTAAAAGTAGGTGTTTTCCACCTAATGTGAGTGTGAAAATCAAAAATAAAAATGAAGTGTGAGAAACAAAGGATGATAATAGCCGGTGCTGGTGTGAACAATGCTCACTCACAAGGACTGACCGTGAGCACTCATCTGCAGGCTCCATTGCATTAGCAGGCTCGCACTGGGAGGGCGTGGCGGGATGTAAAGAGCTGTCTGACAGCTTCAAATGCATGAATCTTGAGCAATTCATGAAACTTACATGTTGCAGCAGCAGGAATTGTCTGGGATGAGAACATCTCATTTCTTCAAGAAACAGAGCAGAATTGGAGATGGGCATTTTTCACGAGAGCTTTAGTGCCAGTTCCTGGTAATGAACACATTAATGTTCAGCGGGGTTGCAGTGCTGTAGAAAGTTCACCATGGTGTGCCTATTTCACCGGGATAGACTAGGATACACTAGGTTGTATTTGAAGTGCTGCAAATGTGTTTTCCACTGGGTCGGGGGCAGCAGAAGGACTCGGGTTCTGCCAGGCCTGTTGGCGTTGAAGCGTTGGTGGGAATGGAGGACAGGTGAGCGTACTGTTGTCTGGTTCCAGCACCATCGTGGTAGCTCACAGCTCATGACCATCTATGCACAACTCCAATTCCAGGGCATCTGATAGTTCCTTCTGGTCTCCGTGGGCACCAGGTAGGCCTATGGTGCACACATACACATGCCAACCAACACGAAAAATGAAAATAAATCTTTAAAGCCATTTAAAAAAATTAAGTAAGTCACTTAAATCAGTAAAAGGCCATTAAAGTCAAGGCACCATTAAAACATGCATTAATCAGATATTTTATTTTATTTTAACCAGAATAAGTACATATACGATTGTATATCAGTTTTCTGCTTTTGAGCTAAGTGTGATCACTGGATTGGAGATCTCCGTGATTCGCTGCATGGTCACAGCATAAACAGCATCAACTGTAATTTTCCAGGCTAACCATTTTCCTGACTCTTGAGAACTCCGCTCATGTATGCAATGGAATAGGATCATATTCGCCATCATTCCCTGCCACCAACTCTGCTCCTATCCCCTCAGTGCCAGCCCTGCTGAGTTCATGTCTCCTGTGTTCCCTTGAGAGCCGGGGCACTCACAGGGACGTCTCAGTGCAGCCTCTGAGTTACTCACTCCGTGGCTCTGGCACCCGATTAGATTCTTTCCTTCATCCGCACACATTGATCCAGTCACGGCGTCAGTCAAGGCTGTTTTCATAGACACTGCTTCCACAGATCTTTATTATATGTGCACGTTTAGATTACCTGAGTTGTTGTAAAGAGGGGAGTACCTGAGTTGTTGTAAAGAGGGGAGCAAAGCAACGTGTATGAGCTGGCCAGGTGCAGCTGAGCTGGAGAAACAGGAGAGTGTACAGGGGTCTTATTTAATCAGTGAATAGATCACTTGGAGTTTGGTAAGGGTGCTTTTGTTTTGTAAGTTTCTTATATGCAGAGACATTGAGATAAAATTCTCATTAGATGGGTGTTTGTCTTAATGATGAACTGTTAATTGTTTGAAACAGAATCCTATTATGTAGCCTTGGCTGTCTTAAACTCAGAGCTCCACCTGAGTCTCCGTCTGACATGCTTCACCATGCCCGAGCATTAAAAATGGACATTTGAGACATCTCTGTTAAAGGCTGAAGAGGTGACTCAGAGGTTAGGAGCACTGACTGTTCCTTCGGAGGACTGGGTTCTGTCCCTGACACCCACATGGCAGTTAAAACCATCTGTCCCTCCAGTCCTAGGGGATCTGACACTTTCTCCTGGCCTCCATGGGCACTGCCCACACGTGGCTCACAGGCATATGTGCAGACAAAACACCCTAACACATGTTCTTTTAATCTTAAAATTTCTAAACAGGAACGAAACACCCAGTCATTTCAGCAGACATTGATGGATCGTGCTAAGCACGCAGTCCTGGAGCCATGAAAAATGAACAAAGAACAAAACATGGCAGTGGACACCTTTGGACAGGATTTACCTGTCCTGTGGCCAGTTTCCTTAACTTCTCTGGGCCTTGTTTTTTGGGAGATTGTAAGGGCTTTTGAAACTTGTTAGATGACTTGCTAATGTAAATAGGAGACTAGTAAAAATCTGATTGAGATCAGCTGAGACATAAATGACTATGGGAGGAGTAGGGACACTGATTTATGGGACTTTTTAAACTTATGACAGCATTAGTCTAAAGTTAAGTAAGGAGTAACTGGCAAATTCAGACTTGAATGACACATTACAAGGGGCATGGTATTAAGGGTCTTGTGGTAATGATGATGGTAGAAAAAGTGGTGGTGGTGGTGGTGGTGATAGTTATGGTGGTGGTGGTGGTGATGATGGTAGTGGTGGAGGTGGTGGTGGTGATGGTGATAGTGGTGATGGTTGTGGTGGTGGTGGTGATGATGGTAGTGGTGGAGGTGGTGGTGGTGATGGTGGTAGTGGTGATGGTTGTGGTGGTGGTGGTGGTGATGATGGTAGTGGTGGAGATGGTGATGGTGGTGGTGGAGATGGTAGTGGTGGAGTTGGTGATGGTGGTGATGGTGGAGGTGTTGTTGTTGTTGTTGGAAATGGTAGTGGGGACGATTGTGGTGGTGAAGTAGGTGGTAGTGGTGATGATGATGGAGGAGGTGAGGAGGTGGTGTAGGCAGTGGTGATGAAGGAGGAGCGATATTGCTAAGAGCGTTAGTGATGACGGGGGAGGTGATATTGATAATGGTGTCAGTAGAGGAGGTTGTATTGATTGTGTTGGTAGTGATAGAGAAGGCTGTGGTGATGATGACAATGATAATGGTGGTGATGGTGTGGTGATGCTGTTGCTGGTGGTACTCTTGGTATAGTGGTAGAAATGGAAGTGATGGTTGAGGAGGTGAACATGGGGGTAGTAAAGATGGTGGATGTGGAAATGGGAGAGGAGGTAATGCGGATGTGATGATTATACCTCTTAGGCAGATGGTAGTTTCTGGTTCATGATGGGATACTGTTGTGTGAATATGGCTTCAGCCCTATACTGTCTGCATTCTGGTTTATCTATAAAGAGATTTGGTTAAGGATTAGGTGATTTCCATGTCTGAAGGCAAGCATTGGGATTGTGGAGTGCTTGTTTCTATAGTGGACATGGTGCTGAAGCCCAGGATGTGAGGCTTTGGCGTAGTAAGCACAGTGTGTTTAGGGAAGCACAGTCATGTATAGAACAGCCGAGTTCATTGCAGACCAGACTGTACACACTGATTTGGAGTTTAGTTAACTTGGCAATCTAGAGCAGGACTGGTTTCTGGATAAACGGTGCTTCAGTTCACTGGAAGACATGAGGGTGTCAGGACTTGAATATGAACGAGGCAGGTCATCAGTTGGGTCAGGGTTGGTAACTACTGCTGTTCCCTACACATGGCTTGCACCTTGCCTTTCTGAAGTCTGAGCTGTTGACCTTGTACATTTTTTTTTCCACTGCCAGTATTGATTTGATGAATCCCAGTGTCTTAGGGTTCTACTGCTGTGAAGAGACACCATGACCAAGGCAAATCTCATAAAGGACGACATTTACCTGGGGCTGGCTTACAGTTCAGAAGTTCAGTCTGTTAGTATCATGGCATCATCCCGGCAGGCATGGTGCAGGAGTAGTTGAGAGTTCTACATGTTTATCTGAAGGCTGCTAGTGGAAAATTGGCTTCCAGGCAGCTAGGATGAGGGTCTTTAAAGCCCACACCCACAGTGACACACCCACTTCAAAGAGGTGACACCTCCACTTAGTGCCAATCCGTGTGCCAAGCATATATTAACCACGATACCCAGTTCTCAGCCAATCATTTATTAAACATTTTTGGAGTATGTTATTCGGTATGTGCTAAGCAGTTTTTTTTCTTCATGGACAACTCAGTGTCAGACAGGGAGACAAGGTCCCAGTCTGGAAAGCCTTTATGTTGTAGAGGGGGGAGGGGCAAGGCAAACAATTAGCCTTCAGATCCACCAGGTAGTTTCACATTGTTACTGAGTTCTGAGGGGGACTCGCTTGAACCAAAAGCAGAATCAAGACAAGTAAGGAATTATGCAGAGCAGAGGGCAGAGACTCTCTCGAAGAAGGAACAGCTGGTACAGCAATGCATAATGGGGGGAAGCTGGGCGGGTTTAAGGCCAAAAAGTCAAAGCTGATTAATTTTTTTGTTTGTTGTATTTGTTTGCTGTAGGCTGTCTCAGAACTCACTGTAAACCAGGCTGGCCTGTGTCTCTGAGTGTTGAGATTAAAGGCATGTGCCACTATGGCCAACATAAGGAGATTCTTGTTTGAGGAGAATATATTATAGAAAGAATGGAGAGAGATGATACTGGAAAGGTAATAATAGATCTAGATGAAGCAATTCCACTTTAATGAGGAGGGAGGGTTCATTCATTTGTTGGACATTAGACATTGCTGTCTTCTTCCAGTTGCTAAGTGAAAGTTGGGAGGTATTTATCTTTATTTATATATTTAAGTGTTTATGTGCATGTATGTCTGTGTACTACATGCATGCCTGGTGAGAAGGAGGGCAGAAGAGCGTGTCTGATCCACTGTGTCTAGAGTTATGGACAGTTGTAGTCCACTATGTAAGAAGAGTGCCATCTCCAGCCCAGGAGGTCATTTAAATATCTGCTGAGGTAAGCCGACAGAGGGACGAGGGCTTGACGTGAAGTCAGGGTTAGACTTGGGAGATGCTTGGAGTTAGGGCCAGTGATACTGGTGTTTGCCTGGAGGGTGATAAAGGTTAACTGGGAATATCGTGAGCAGTGGAGCAGGCAGTCAGATGGTGAAATCATGGGATCGGGGTACTGCTAAAGTGTTGCTCATCACGGTTTGATTCTGTGCTGGGAAGGGGTTGTATGTCACAGATTGAGCCCCTAGGTGCCATGTAAGTCCCTGCAGAGAGAATGGAAGAGCAAGAAAGAATGAAAGGCAGCCAGTGGCTGCCTGGAGTATTCTATAGTTTGCAGGAGCCAATGAGTAGTAGCCAGGTATATAGAGGGAAGCCACGGGCATGCTAGCCTTAGAGGAGCGAGTCCTCAGAGGAGGGACCCAGGTGTTTGCTGCAGGCCAGGACTGTGGAGGGTGAATTGATGTTGACTGGGGAGCATGCGCAGGCCGAGTGTTATTACTGGGCAGTTTAGCTCACACGGTGCCAGGTTATACTGATTATCGGGTGTCTTGTCTGATTAGTGCTAACTGTACTTGGGATGTTCTGGGTGGGGAATGGTGAACGACAGGGTCACACTAGTCAACAATGACCCTGAAAAGCGGTTTGGATGTGATGTGAAGAATGAGAACTTGATTGGAGTGGCTCGAGGAGCTGGCGGAGATCACAGAACGCTCATCTAAAGCATTTTGCCCTGAAATCCAAGAGCGATGTGCTGGTTTGGAGGGGAAGAGGAGGGTGATGGAGGGATTGTTTCTTAATGTCAGTGTTGTTGAACAGGTTTCTACAACAGTCAGAATGACCCATAGAGAAGCAAAGGGAGGTGAAAACAGGAGACAGAGAGAAAAGGGTATGATTGGGGAGGTTTGACAAAGCTAATAAAAGGTTAAGATCTGAAAGTGCACAGATTTACCTGGGATGGGACAGGGATGTTCCACCATTGAGCCAGAGGGACTGCAGACATGCTTAGAGTTCAGTAGGTTAGTGGCTCTGATGGTGGTTAGCTCCAAGGCTACGTGTCCTGTCAGCCTGCCCGTGTTTATGAAGACGGGTGTGGTGGGAAGTTACCAGCCTAGATGAAGGCTGGGAAAGTGATAGAGACCAGCAATGCTAAGTCGTCAGATTGGAAAGGACAAAGGTGACTTTGCTTCTGAAGCACAGTGAGTAGAAATAGCTTGCCGAGGGCTCACTGGAGATTTGCAGTCATAGTGATCACCTAGAATGGGGGTGTGACTTCTGTAGGCACACCCAGCCGGTTCCCATTGTTCCTATAACAAAGGTGCGGATAGCTACTACTGTAAATGCTGCAGAAGAAACGACAAGCAGATTGACAGGTTTGAGTCACCTAGGTTGAGCGACTAGATGTGTCTCAGGTGTCTCTCATCCTTCCAGATGAATGCAATCTAGGAGATAGAAAACTGGGAGAAACAGGAAGGACTTGGTTGTGCGGTGTCCAGTTGCAGAGGCCTGCTTTAGGAATGATATTTGATTGTGTTTTTGCTCTCTCTGGATCTCTGCACTTTCAAACCCTGTCCACAGCTGTGTTGTGGAGAAGAATGGTGATTTAGGTTTTTAAAACCCGTCGGTAGGTGAATAGCAGTGACTTAGGTCATCGGATAATCCCAGGAGAGTAGGCGAGTGGGAGCTTCATGGAATCTGTGCCTAGGAGGAAGGAAGTACCAACTGACGTCTGTCTGTCACGAAGCAGCGCTGATTTGTAGGTGTGGATGGTAACCAATTAGTGGGATAATTTCAGTAAGTCATCATAAGAAACTAGAAAGATCTATTGCGTCTAAAGACGATCGCAAGTCTATGAAGTAGATTGGGAAATAGGTTCTAGAAAGTTTCCATGTTCTGTGAGACTCTTGAGTTGTAAATTGTAATGTACAAGTCTTACATGGGGTGTGATTTTACCTGGGGTATGGGAGGAAAAGTTAAATAAATAGTAGCTTCATGACTGAATTCTTACTAACTCTGCATAAACACACTGTTCTTTGGGGGTATTTTATATCACACCTTTTTATTCAAACTGCATTATAGTATTGTGTATTGTGTGTATGTATGTGAGTGTGCATGCCACAGTATTCCATGTTTGAGAGGCCATTTTCACCTTTCACCACGTGGGACCCAGCCTTCAGGTCTGTCTCTCCAGCCCCTCCAGACCGAATCCTTCTGGGAGCATTTCTAATATGGAGGTGCTCAGTATGTGGCTGTTGGACCATCAGGGCCGAGTGAGTGCTCAGTAGTAATCCAGGGAGGACATTTTCTTTCCGTGAACAGACATGCAGCACTGAAGATCACGTGGAGTGTCAGCTGGACTTGGAATCCTGGTTAGAAACTGTTTCATTAGCTTCTTTGGGGTCCCGTGGGCTTTTGGAAAGTAGATCAGCTTAGTCAGAATTCAAAGATTAATCCGTGAGTTTTAGTAACCTTATTTTCAGGTATTTCTATGAAGTGTAACATATGTTTATATTATGTAATGTGCACATAGTTTTGTGGTGGAATTTGTAATGAGATCATCAGGTGGGGAGCATGGATCCTAGGGGGAAAGATACTTGTCAGAGATAAAGAGGTGGGCAGAGCCCTACTGAACTCTTCATCTACCCATGTGCTTCACACAGTATGTGTACTAAGTGTTCACTGTGAATCCCAGTGCCCTACCCTTTCCCAGGCTGAACTGGGAAGACCTTAACAGTTAGTCTTCACATAACCTGTGTTCTTGTTTACCAAGTTGGTAGTTACGCTTTTCCTCTCTGGACACTATGGTGGGTCACTAAGACAGTGGTTCTCAACCAGGGGGCCCTGGAATTTTGAGTTCTTCTGATATTTCTTGTGGATATTTTGTAACATGGAATTTAAACTATTAAAAATACCATATACTTGATTATGGGCTGGCTCTCCCTTATCACTTATGCTGAGGATTGAACGTTTAACCTCGGGAGCGTATTAGGCAAGCACTTACAATTGAACTGTGTCTCCAACTCCTTGGTTATGTTTTCTGCTTATTGAAAAGTTCCTTTTCAGGTCTGCTCCCCTACCACAACCCTTTGGTCATCTCAATAGAGTGACCTTCCTTCCTTCACCATGGGGTTACGTTTAGAAGTTGCTCAAGTACCACGAGAGTGGAAGTTCAGTAGGAGACATAGCTTCTAGGTGAACAAGAGCAACTATGAGCAGCTTTGTTCGTGGCCTCTAAGGGACTCATCACTTAAGAGTATAATGCTGAGGGTTTAAATGACAGCTGAACAACTCAGAAAAATAATAATAAGCCCTTAGAGCTGCTCTCTGCTAGAAAACTCCACGGGCCAATGGGCCAATGGACCCTGGCTAATTATCATATGATCATTTATAGCTAACATCCTGAATTACCATTAGCTTCAAGAATAGATTTGAGTAGGGCATTAACCTTTCTGTCTAATCGGCCATTAAGTGAAGCCAATAATGTCTTGCCACATCACAGAATTAGTTAGAGCTTGCAAAAATATTGAAAAGCTTCATGAATGTTGAGCAGAAATAAGAAATGGCCATCAATAAAAGACAAGACTGAGGAAGATGAAGAACTCATTGCAGTTGCCTGGTATCACTGGGTAGAAAATGGTCTTTTGACACTCTATATTCTGAATAGTTTATTGTTTTTGCTGCATTTGTTGTTGATTTGCTGAGGTCTTTTTGAATTTGACTTAGTGTTGAGATAAAGCTCTGAGTGGCTGTTGTACCAAGATGTAGATTTGACTTACAGTAGCCTATTCCTTTGATTTGACACATAGCGACTGGGAAGAAGTAGTACTTCTCCCAGCATAGCACAGGAAGGGCTGCTGCCTTCTACTAATGTTCTGTTTTACTGTGTGAGAACAAATACATCCCTTGTTAGATGATGTGCCTAGAAAGCATAATTGGAAACCTGAAAAAAAAATCATACATAAAAATCTCTTGGACTAGACCCTCAGAACTAACGGTTGCTTATAGCCAACCATTATAGCTGTTCATCAATGAGGTTGTGTCATTGGTATGGGTACCCGATATTCCAATATCCAGTAATCTTCTTAAATATTGTATCCATTGCATCAAGATGGCACACATGTGGTTTTAGTACTATCCAAAGGCAGAAAAGCTTAAATTACTTATAATTAAGTAGTTTCGATGTTGTGTCTTCCTCGGTGGAAGTTTCATTTTGGTTTAATATTTGCGTAGTGGAAACATGCTTTTTCTGGTCATTCCAGGTATGTTGTGTTTTATTCTATGTAAGTTAGGGGTATAGAGCACATAAAACTCTTATTTAAATGTGGTCTGTTCTCATCATTTGGTTGGAGGAACGTGAAGCCGTACATAGCATAACAACATCTTATAGAACTAGGTGGGTTAAACCTATGCTATGTGCTCGGTATGCTAGGTGCTCATCTGGGGCACAGCTGCGTTTCGGAAGCTTTGGTAATTAACTTTCTTGTGGCTTTGTGTCATTAAGGCACATGATCTTTCAAGATGTCCATATAGCTGAATCATTGTAAGACTGATATTTTCAGTAGCTTCATGTGGTACATAAAAGACATTTATCTCAGTGGACAAAAGTGGCTTTACACTGATTAAGACATTGCAAAATGGTAACGATCTCATAGTCATTTGAGCAATAATGAAAATATAGAGGTTAAAAGCCCCAGCAGACAGACCTTTTCATGGTCTTTGATGTTTGCTTCATGCTGTCTAGGTATGGAGCCTGTGTATAGCAACAGTTGCACCAATGTGCGTGCCCTTGTGTTACCGACGGTTTGACTCTTCAAACCGGCTTGGCTAGGAGGGCCTGAGATTCAATTATTTGTGGAATTGACACATTAACTTTGATATCAAACAAAGTTTTGTGAAGCCTAGCTTTATTGTTGTACACATTTTAAAAACGAGTCTGACCTTTTGAACCTTGATATCTTAGGCCCGTTGGAACGTTAAGAAAAACCTGAATACATCATTAACATGTATTCATGATATTAGTGGTCTGTCTTGTGTGTGTGTGTGTGTGTGTGTGTGTGTGTGTGTGTGTGTGTGTGTGCGAGCTCGAGTGCGGTATGTGTATGTGATGTTTGTGTGTGTGATGTATGTGTGTGAGTGTGTGATGTGTGGATGTGTGAGTGTGATGTGTATATGTGTGTGAGTGTGCACATGCCTGTGGTGTGATTAGAGGTCACAAGTTGACATTGAGGTCTTCCTATGTAGTTTTCCATCTTATTTTATAGAACAGGTTTCTCACTGAGCCTGGTGTTTGCCAATTGGCCAGACTGTGTGGCTAACCCCTAAGATCTTTCTGACCCACTTTCCAGTGCTTATAGGTCTATAACCAGCTTCTTATTGTAGGTGCTGTGGATCTAAATTCAGTTCTTCATGTTTCCACAGCAAGCATTTTACCCAGTGACTCATCTTTCTGACCCCAATTAGTGTTTTAAATGGCTTTGTGAATCCTAGGGTGGGAATTTTATTACATAACTACATTTGACATTTTTGTTTTTGATTTATTTTAAATTTTGGATGCTACCAGACAGGGTCACTATTTTCCATTAAAAATAAATCAGGTAGTATGGCTTTATGAATGCCACACATGACCTTCTGGCTGATCTCCAGTGTGTTTTGGTTTTGATGGTGATGAAAAGCCTATTGTATGCAGCTTCTCCACTCAGCTACCTCCGAAGATCTTAGTGTGGATTTTAAGGGCTTGTTGTCTTTTCCATAGTGAGGTATGGTTTATAGCTTAACTGTATAGTTTGCAGAGTTTTAGTAAGTGCAGATACTTATGAACCATGGCGACATCAAGATATTGAACATGCAGAACCTTGGACATCTTTCCCAGACCGCAGACGAGATTTCTGGGAGGATAGTTTTAGCTGTTTTAAACTGTGAAAGCAGAAGCATCCAGGACATGGGGTGGGGAGGTTGCCTTCCATCCCACACTGCATTTAGGTGTTTTCTCGGCAGTCTTTTCCCTCTTTCCTGGGAAATGAACCGTATATGTATTGACTCTGATACGGTGTGTTGATAAGCACACCCGTGTTAACAGTTTGGAGTGTTACAGAAAGACCTGAAGAGCTTTGATGGGGCACACCGAGTTTAACAAATGCGCTGGAATTAATCATTTGTCCGGGTCAGCCAAGCTTTCAGTAAAATGGGTTGATTTAATTTCCTATAAAGTAAAATCTTATTTGATCTTTTTCCCCCTTGGGTGCTTTGCTATGTATCTTTCTTTCTGTTTTTTTTCTAGCAATAATTTAATCTTACTGTCTTTTTTTTTTTTTTTATGTTCCACATTAGCTTTGAGACACAGAGTTAGGAGATGGTTGTATGAATATTTAATGCTAAGAGGTTTCAGAAGACAGATGTAATTTTTTATGAAAAACAGGATGTATCTGTCAAGTATTGATCTCTCCTCCTTTGTAAAAAAAAGTGTGTGTGTGTGGGGGGGTGTGGTTGTGTGTGTGTGTGTGGTGTGTGGTTGTGTGTGTGTGTGTGGTGTGTGTGGTTGTGTGTGTGTGGTGTGTGTGGTTGTGTGTGTAGTGTGTGTGTGTGTGTGTGTGGTTGTGTGTGTGTGTGTGTGTGTGTGTGTGTGTGTGTGTGTGTGTAGTGTGTAGTGTGTGCGTGAGAGAGATAGACAGACAGACAGTGGAAGCATGAACACTCTAGAGCATGTCTGTGGAGGCCAACAGAACACCTCATATGTCATCCTTAGGAACACCATCTGTGTCCTTTGAGTGAGACAAGTTGTCTCATCAGTTAAAATAGACAGGCCAAGAGAGCTGGCTGTTGAGTCCTGGGAGTCCTCCTGTCTCAGCCTTCCCATCAGCTTCACAGCACTGGGATAAGGAGAACATGAACTGAGCCTGGAATTTTGTTTGTTTGTTTGTTTGTTTTTTTTTTTTTTTTTTTTTTTTTTTTTTTTTTTTTTTTTTTGAGACAGGATCTCTCTATGCAATCCTGGCTGTCCTGGAATTCACACTGTAGACCAGGCTGGCCTTATCACAGCGACCCACCTGCCTCTGCCTCCTGAGTGCAGGCCTTAAAAACATACACCACCATTCCTGGCTCTGGCATTTTTTTTGTGGGTTCTGGAAGATGACCTCAGTCCTCATATTTGTAAGCCAAGAACTTTACCAATTGATTTATCTCACCAGTCCCTAAAATAGTTCTTCAAGGGTTAAGATTATATTGTTTATGTATATCTACGTACATGTTTGATTTAGTATTGTTTCTAAGGATATAAAACAGCAAAAAAGATTAGACCTCTCTAAAACTTTAAAGATTTCCATTAGAAAAAAATTGTGTGTGATTTGGAAAGGGGATGAAGCCAGGCATGGTGGTGCAGGTTTGTACCTGCACTGAGAGGGCATGGGCAAGCAGGTCCCTGAGCATGAGGCCAGCCTGGCTTTGTACACGTTGAGTTCCAGGCTGTCCAGGGCTGTGTGCGGAACTCATGTGTTTCAGAAAAAGAATGGGGGGGGGGGGATGCAGGTGTAGGAGAAAGGTCAAGGAGAAGGGGAACAGAGGAAAGATCAGGAAGAGGAAAAGAGGGCAAATGTAATAAAGCAATCAGTGTCCCCAAGGAAGTCTCTGAATTACCTCCCCAGTGTAGGGAATGATTGCCACACAGTGAGGCCATGGCGGTAAATTATTCTCACAATTATATTTGGCATTTAACTTGGCAGTTGTTATCCACAGTTGTGAAGGTGCCCGTGCTCCGCCTCTGAGAGGCAAGAGCATCCTTAGTCCTTCATCTGTAACCTAAACATGCCTTTTAAGATTTTAATGTTTTAAATGTTTGAGGTCTCCTGAGGGTGCAGACTGCTTTCCGTTTTCCATTTCAGACACTAAGTTGGTTCTTCAGCTTGCCAAACTCATTTACCTGCTCTCATTTTGGTTTTTTTTTTTTTTTTTTGTGACAGGCTGGTTTGAACTCGCCGTGTAGTTTAAGATAGCCTTTAGCTTCCCATTCTCTTGCTCCCTCGCCCAGTTTTATGTAGTGCTAGAGATCAAACTCAGGGCTTTTGAAGGCCAGGCAAGCACTGTGTGCACAGCAACATTTTAAGCCCTAAATTATGTTCTTGGAAGGTGGATAGGAACTTAGTGATAGCCTATGTTTTTAGTTATTTGAGAGATTCTAAAGGCATGGAAAGGAGGAATTGTGAATGATCTAATGTGGACATAGATAGCAAATCTGATTGTGGGGACACAGAGCTGTGTTCTCGGTGTGCTCAAAGCAGAGGCCCGGTGTGGGCCAGATAGCATGACCCTGTCTCAAAAACAAAAGCAATATGAACAAATAAACCAAAGCAAGGCACGTGTAACTTGGAGCTTTTTTGATGTTGGTTTTCAGGTAGGATCTTGGATTGTTGCTCAGGCTGACTTCAAACTTGTGATCCTCCTGCTTCAGCTCCTGAATGCTAGGATTACCAGGATCTGCGTTTTCTCATTTAGTGACAGCGTATGGAGACAGAAGTACAACACTTTCCAGAAGGGACCACAGGATAGAAGGCTTGTTCTAAAGCAAGGGGCTGCCTGGGTTCCGAGTCTCAGCCAGTGGGTGGTTTTTACAGCATCCTGGACAGAGGGATGTTTTACAAATGAGAACAGTGTGGCACAGGAGGACTCAGGCTTTCCAGGCTCCGTAGCTACGGTGGAATGATTATAGATTCATGGCCAGAGTGCTCTGGACAGACTGTGGCCTGGTGTCCATTCTATGTTCTTCTCAGTCTTCATGCTCCTGGCGATTTTAGGAACACAGTGACAGTCTGGTGTTAATGTCTACAACTCCTCAACTCCAACCTCAGTCATCCAGGCTGTGGAGTTTGGAGTTCGAAGACCTCTTGGAAGACTGTGCCTACCATACCGGGGTGAAGTGAGCCGTGAATGTCCCACTAAATAAATGGAAGACAGTAAACTAATGCAATCCTTGTTAGCATCTGAGCTCCAGGGTGGCTGGTGGGTTTGTCTCTTGTTCATTTCTGCATCCCTAGAACCGATATCACAGATTCGTGTAGAGGTGGTTGTCCATTACAGATTTGTTAAATGAATAATAAAGAAGTCATTATTAAGTGAGAATGCCCACAAGTTTTTGAGGGTGAATAGAAATTAAGCTACTAAGTCTTCCTTGACATACAAAACAGAAGAAACCCGAATGGAGGCATCCTCAGTCCCAGGCTATGACCCTGGACAGAACTCCCGCCCAGCAGAACCCTCCAGAGTATGAGAAGGTGGGACAGGAGAGAGGAGGTGGGACAGGAGAGAGACCCCGGTTAGTGTCACTGTGGGAAGGGCAGCTGAGCTCTAACTGGGTCTGGGGAATATCTTGTCGGAAATCTAAGGCTACATTAGCAGTGGCATTAAGTCAGCTGGCTTCTTTATTGGTTCAGAACTCTGTCCTGATACAGACAAGATTGGACATAGATGCAGGGTGTGTGGGCAGGAGCCAGGCTGTCATTACAAGACCCAGTAGATCCCTGTCTTTCCTCATGTATAGCAGGACCGATTGTGTGTGAATAACCAGCTTTCCCCCTTCGTTGTAAAACTTGCTGGTCATCGGGCTTTTCTAGTGTGTGAGCACGTCTGTTTACTTTATAATATTATTATACGTTATAGCAAATATTGCATTTATTTTAATTTTGTGGTGCTGGAAATAGAGCTCATCATCTGGCATATGCCAGGCAAAGGCTATACACTATTCAACTATATCCACAGCCCAGAGAAATGGTCATTATTTTAAAAACCGTATTAATCTTGATGCCTGGTATGCTAGCACATTCCTGTAATGCTGTAGTCTGGGAGGTTAAGCCAGGTCAGATATGAGTTCAAGGCTTTCCTGGGCTACATAGCAACTCAGTCAGTCTTCATTTTCATTGATCATAAAACATTTTATCATGTTGCTTTTTAATATTTGAGTCAAGAATTGCTACATGCTTTCCTTGTGCCTCTGAAAAATCAACACTACAGTAAAATGTGTTGTTACAACTTGCTTTTCTTTGTTTCTTTCCTTTCTTTTCTATTTTCTTAGAATATATTTTTAAACATATTCCTGTAGAGTCAAAGCTTCCAAGTGTGTGTGTGTGTGTGTGTGTGTGTGTGTAAATAACTATGGCTTATTTACTTTCTAAGAGAGACTAGGGCCTTCCTTCATGCACATGCATTCACGTTATATATGTGTGTACTGTAATTATACTAATAGTTAATAAGTTCCTTTCTCATTGTTTTAATTTATATGCACTTGATAACTAATAGAGCACTGAGTACTCTTCTCATTTCTTATATATAGATTCTTCTGTAAATTACCCCTGGTCACATCTACTTTTCTTTTGAGAAAGGGCATTACCCTGTTGCCTTTGTTAGTACATAGGATAGCCCAGAACTAGAAATATAGCCCAGGCTAAACAAAAGCTTTGTACTAATCCTCTCTTCCTTCTGTCTCCTGGGTGCTGAGATTACAGGTTGGCATCTGATTGCATCTTTTAAGAATATTTTAAATGTTTTATTGACATTTTAATTAAAAATACTTTTTAATACAATACATTTCCATCACAGTTTCCCTTCTTCCAGATCCTCCCCACCTCCTCCCCCACCCAAGTTTATACCTTTTTTTTCTCTCATTGGAAAACCAGCATCTAAAAAAATAAGTAAATAAATTAAAACAAACAGAACAATAGGACAAAACAAACAGGAAAAAGCACAAGAAACACAGAGAGACAAACACATTCTCTCACACAGATGGCTCATAAAAACACAATACTGGAAACCACAGTGTAAGTAAAAGACCTGTAAGATTAAAAACAAGACAAAACAATCCCAAAGCTCAGAAAGCATTACAGGACAAAAAAGTCTCTACAAAAGTACCACTGGGTTTGTTTTGTGTTGGCCATGTCCTGCTGGGTGTGAGGCCTGCCCCTAACTGGTTTTTATATCCACTGGGATTCTCTTGGAGAAAACTGGTTTTTTTTTTGTTTGTTTTTGTTTTTGTTTTTTGTTTTTGTTTTTGTTTTTTTTTCTTTGTCAACAGTTGTTAATTAGGAATAGCTTCTGGGCTAGAGGGGCTGGGGGGTGTTACTAACATATTAATTATGGGTAATTATGGGTTTCATTTTAAGAATATTTGATCGGAAAGGGAAATTTAAATGCAGGAAGCAGTCTCATCTTGTGAATGAAGAGAGTGGATCCTCGTGTTTCTTCCTCATGGGACTGAATCCCCGGTTCCAGAAAATAGAAAAGCCCTTTAGAGACAGCGTTCGAGACCGTGGGCCGGGCTCCGGGTTAAATGGTGGATATGTTTTCAGCAGCAACGCAGGCAAGTCAGGTGTTGTCCGCACTATGTGGTTGCAAAAGCTCTGGGTTGCAAAAGATAGAATTAGCAGCTGTAAAAAGGATGGTGAGGGGGCGTCCAGACGGCCTGAAGACTGTGTGGCCCCTCAGTTTTTCTTTCCAGCTCCTGATCATACCCTAGGGAAGTCCATCAGTCCCTTATCCGTCATCCCGTTAGAGTCTGTCTCTTGAAACATGAAATGTCTTTGGCAACACTCTCGAGATGTTTGTAATGTTAGCTATGATGTGAAGGAATGGAGGAGTTGTGGGCCCTCCTACTGCTAAATATTCCAAGCCATGGAGCTTGGCTAAGGGTGTGTTGGGCAGAGGAAGGGTGGGAGACAAGGTGTGCTTAGGGGTGACAAGTTCTGGGTGGGTGCTTAGAGCTTCCTGGTTGCCAGGCTTCAGTTCTAAGAGGAAGAAGTGTGACTAAGATGCTAGCAGGGTGCCAGAGACAAACACTTCCTGTTTGTAAACCGCTTGGTGGGTGTAGTCCTGCATCCCAGAGAGAGGAAGCGCAGGCTTCCTCTTCCTTTCGGTGGGGGTACCCGCAGAGGTCTCAGCCCTCAGGTGGCAGTGCTGCTGAGTGGTGCTGTGGTGAAAGGCTGTCCCAAACAAACAGCTGGATAAATAAATAAGATGGAAAATGATTAAGGCTATGCATATGCGCATAGATGTGCATACATGGATGGAGACACACACACACACACACACACACACACACAAAACTCATTGAGAAATAAAAATCAGTGCTTTCCAGCAGCATTCTGAAATCTGCACCCAGTGTCTGTAAGTGAGCATCGAGTTGAGAAAACAGCCCTGTAGAGGATTACTTACATAGAGTCTGGGAACTGGGTGCACATGTTGGGTGTCTTACTCAAAGTCTTTCACTGAACCTTGAGCTCACCAGCTCCACCAAACTAGCCAACAAACTCCAGGAGCCTCACTCTCTGCCTCCCCGGTGCTGAGATGAGAGGTGCTTGCCACTGCTTTTGCCTTTGGTTTGCTTGATTGTTTTTTTAAACTGTGGGCTCCAGGGGGTTAACCTCAAGTCCTCATTCGTACACAGCAGATCTTTGTCCACTGAGTTAGTTTTCCAGATCCCCACGATGAGAATCTTACGACAGCTTCATGTACAGAGACAAGATCATCTCTCTGTCCGTGCCCTTAGGCAGCTATTTCCTTTTTTCCTTCCAGGTCATTGTTTCTGAGATAAATGGGAAAGTGTTGGCACATTAATAAAAACCTACACTTTGGTAGTGCATTTGTGAGTTTACAGTGGCCGAGCTGAGCTGTCAATTTTACATTCATGTTTTCTTAGGTATTAGACTATCTATAGTCTATATCTAAGACTATACTGTATCTCTCTATATTAGTATATAGATAGTGTATAAATATACTGTGCATATAGTATATACATACTATATGAAAGGTACCCAGAACCCTTTGTAGTCTCTTCTTAGTAAACAGACCGCCAATGGCTGAAGTAAAAGATATACTATATAAATTATTTTCCCCATGGTGGAGTGGATACCCAAGCTGAAAATACACTACAGATTCTAATAGCCAGAAGACACGTGCTTGTCTGAGCAAAGCATTGCACGTGTAATTTGGCTTGTCAAATGTGAGCTGTGCTGAAAGCATCTTACTTTAAAGTGTGCAGCTGGTGAACATGGCAGAGGGATGCTAATTGTTCTGCTTGGGCTTCCTTGTGTAGCATTCTACTTGTCTTTACTAATCAGTAGTCCCCTGCCCCCCACCTTCTTTATTCATCACGGAATACTTCTGAAGTATAGCCGGCTATAAGCCTTTAATTTGTCTTGATGTGTTTGAAATTAGCATATCTAAGTGAAAAAATGTTTATTTCTAAAATGACAGCGTTTTAAGTTAGGTTTATTTAATTAGCTGCCATGATATCTTCCCCTTCATCTTTCCCCAAATATGTAATATGCTGCTGACCGCAAGAGCACCAGAGAGATAAACGAGAGATGTCTGGGGGGTTATTGTGCCAGGGTGATTCCACTTTTCTGTGAGATGCGTATGCTGGGGCTGGCGATCTGGCACAGTAGAGCATTTCCTAGTGTGGATGAGTTTTTCCATTTGAGCCCAGTTCCTCTCCTTCCCCCAACAAACAACAACTTAAAAAAAACCCATTGTTCCATTGTCTTTAATCTAGAACAGTGGTTCTCAACCTGTGGGCCACGGCCTCTTTGAGAGTCAAATATCAGCTATTGTGTTTGTCAGATACTTAAATTGCTATCCACAGCCATAGTTATGAAGTGACAACAAAGTCATCTTATGGTCAGGAAGGGGGTCAGCACCGCATGAAGAACTGTATTAAAGAGTCACAGCGTTAAGAAGATGGAGAACCACTCACTCATCTAGCAAGTGAGAAACAAATTTTAGAAACATAAATCTGTTTGTCGGATCTTTTTGTAAGTTTTGTGCATTTTCTTTGAGGTAGTGTCTTATTATGTAGCTCTGGCTGGTATAGGAATCAGAGATCTGCCTGCTTCTGTCTCCTGAGTGTTGGGATTGAAAGTATCCATGTCACGCTTGGCCATGACTAGATATTTTTATCTAAAAATTCTTTCTTAGGTGTTCAGTGCCGCACACTTCAGATCCTCCTTCTGAGGACAGAGAGAAGGCAGGCTTGGGGCTGGTAGGTGGAGTGAGATCCTGCCGCAAAAGATAAAGAAACCTCCTGTTTTACTTCTGGGTTTCCTGTCTCGAAACTAATAGTATGGTTTAGCCAGCACAGAGGAAGTAATGAGCCTATGTTATGACAGCCCATGTACCCTTTTATTGACATGTAAAGTCACAGTGAATACTGAAAAAATGAGACAGTAAATCTGATCTCAGAAACAAGCCTTTTCCAAAGCACAGCCCTTTGCATCACCGTGTTCAGGATTATGAATCCTAAAAACCTTTTAATCCCTTCCTCTACATTGGCTTAATCTTTGCTTAAATGGACTTCTATAATTTAAATAAATGGAAGGTAGCCTTTAGATGCACTGCTGTTAGTTTATATTTTAACATAATACCTATTGATTCTTTGAGAATTTCATACAGTGTGATTTGACCATGTTCCCTACTTTGCGCCTAACCACTCCCAGATCAGTGTCCACTTGCTAGGCCCTTCCAGCTTTGTATCCAGTTTCTCAATTCAGTAACCCATTGAGCCACATTGGTGCACAACATTGTTTTAATGTTTAATAATTGTGTGTGCATGTGTGTGTGTGTGTTTGTGTGTGTGTGTGTGTGTGTGTGTGTGTGTGTGCCTGTGTCCACAGAGGCCAGGAGAATGTTGGATCCCTGGAACCATTGCGAGCTACCCACTGTGGGTGCTGGACACTGCATTCCAGCCCTCTAGAAGAGCAAGCATTTTTTAACCCCTGAGCCGTCTCTTCGACCCCTGGTTCACACTGTGAACCATGAACACAGAATGTCTACCTGCTATCTGAAATAGTTACCCCATTTTGGTTAATACTACTCTAGGCTTGTCTTGTCTCCATGTCATATGCATGGCCTTAGGTGAGTTACACAGCTTCTCCAAGGCTCTGTATTAACTTCTGTATAATGGGGATAATGAGGTGTTACTGGCCACAGGCTCTCTGCCTGTCCTGATACTATATTCAATGGAAGCTACTCTGAGAATGATTTTATTGAGTGGTTGTTTAGCACTGTGACGAAAAGGATGGTGTGGGATACTTAGAAATTATGCAAACACTTCCATTCTGTACCCAGACATGAGAGTGCTGGAGTAGTAAACCAAAAAGCTGGCCAACTGCATTCTGTCCCCAGCTTGTCATGGTGTGGCCATATGACTTAGACATTTTCTCTAAGCCCTCTTGACTTTGGGTTCTTTGTAAGGCAGAATGGAAACTTGATGGAGCCTAAGGTGCACAGCCCCAGGCTCTCTGCTACCTGAGTGGCTCTGGTAATGGGTGTTTAGCCAGATGTTTAATTGATTCAAAGGCAGGTTGTTGATGTGACCTTTGCTACTTAACTGTTGATATCTTGAGTGACAGGGGGTCACCAGATGTCATGTTGACAAGCTGGGATAGTAATTTTTTGTTTGTTTTGAGGCTGTATGTAATTAATTACATAATTATGAATTCTTTCAGTTTGGTCATAGTAAAGTTGCATCACAAAACTAAGTAAGGATTTACTATCGATATAAAAATAATAATAAATATTTTATACGGTTGACACACATGTTCAACATGTTTTTCAAGCCTATAAAAACAATGAAGTCATTGTACCATCCATAAAAAACAATATCCAGGCAGTCTGTCCTCAAAAGAACCTTTCTAGCTCTGCTTTCAAACACTTGTGTAGACTCACACAACTGTAAGTTTCATGATCTTCAATCTTTGAATGGGCTAGCTCTGCGCTTCTTAGTGAACTATATTAAAACCAGTAACGCAGATGAATAAAAATGAAGGGCTAAAGAGAGGGCTTGGCAGTTGCAAAAGGCTTGTGTGTTCATGAGCACGGGAGGACAGATTCCAGTACCCACGCAACAAGCCGACATTGGGCGTCTCCCTATATCCTTGCCCGAAGGAGGGTGGTAAAGGGAGGACCGAGAGACTCGATTAGCTTCTAGACTAACCCAAGAAAGTGAGAGCCTCAGATTTAGGAAGAGACCCTGACCCAGAGTCACAGGCTGAGGAAGATAAAGGAAAATACGTGCACCCTCGTGTGGCCACTGTGAACATGCATAAGTGTGCACACACACAGACACACACACACACACATACATGCATACATACATACATACATACACACACAGACACACACATACATACACATACATACATACATACATACATACACACACAGACACACACACATACATACATACATACACACACATACATACATACATACACACCCACACATACATACATACATACACACACATGCATACATACATACATACATACACACACATACATACACATACATACATACATACATACACACACACACAGACACACACACATACATACATACACACACACACACACACATTTTTAAAGCCTGCTCTAACTGCTTTCTTGGGTAATAACATATATGTGTGGGTGGATATAATGCCTGCTAAAATAGATGCACTGCTTGCTGAGATTTTCATTTGAGAATGCATTGTAGACACTCCATTTGTACAGTTTTTTGTGCAAGGTGTTCCACTGAAGGATGGTAATGGCTGTGTAAGTGGTCTCTGTATGATTCAGGCCCCACCTCCAACCCACGTTTACCCACAGTGACAGTGAGGTGGTCCTCTTCTACAGAGGAGCCTGAGAACGTGTTGGGGAGTCAGAGGATATGAGCCTTGGCAGTTTGGGTTGAAATAAACAAACTGTTCTTCAGTCAGTTCCCCGAGTCTGAATCCGCACTAGCATGTAAGCAAGCTGATTGCTTTCTTCTCGGCCCCCACGCCCCCACGCCCCCACCCCGCTCTGCAGTGTCACCAGTACTGTGGAACCTACTGAAAAGCACCGTGTCATTGCTGGGGAAAAGCCGAGTAGATGGGTGATCGTTACGGTTTATTTGTATAAATTCCAAAGAATGAATATTACACTGAAGACCACTTTGCAAACTATGTATGTTTGCTGAATTAAATAGCTGTGCTGTTAAGTGTCTTGGAAGGTATTTTACGTTGCTTCGGAGCACAGTTATACTAAGCATAGAATATCCTTTCAGTGTGAACGTGATCCACCAATTAAAGCCTTCTACGGAGAGTCATTCCCTTAATGTAGCGAACTACACTCTGCACACGCTGAAGGTTTGGCTGTAACCACCTCGTCTATGTGTTATTCCCATGGTGGATTCCTTCCGTTCTCTTCAGATCTTCTTTCTGGGTTTTCAGAGAAAATGGTAGTTATAGACTGGGGCTCGATCATGGTAAGACATCTTAGTGTTTCATTTTGATAGTTGCTACTGCTGGTGAATAGCATCAGCGAACAGGTGTGAACACACACACAGCCCCACATTCCAGAGTGAAGTCCTCTATGCTTCATGTAGGAAAGTAAGGGGAGCTTGTGGTCACCCCCAAAGAAACATGTTCTCTTTCTCCACCTTCGTCTTACTACCCAGACATGGAAAATCATGAGTGTTTTTGTTTTGGGCTGCAGTGTAATGCATGTTAAAGTAATACTGTTTTTTTTTTTTCCTACACATTCTACATTGAGCTGCATCCCAGCCTTCCAAACGCCCCTGAAGGGACTTAGAAGGTTGTTTTTCATGCTCCTGTAGTCTCTTCTAAAATCGACTGTTTATTCTAATAGTTGACTTGGGGGACAGGGGAGCTGGCCTTCTTTAAAAACAGCAGGAATTTCATGACTTCTTAGATAATTTTTTTTCCCTTATTTTGACTTTCAAATGTGGTATTTAAAATGACAACATCCTAATTCTTTTGCAGAGAAAAATGTTTGCACTCTTGACCTGTTGGATAGTTAACTTGTGATTGGAATTAAATTGCTTGGAGTCACTTAAACACAAATACACATTTAAACATTGCTAGGCAGTTACCTTTTATATATTACTTCTTAGCATACATATTAATTTCTAGAGAAACTGTCTGTGGGAGCTGGAGATGTATATTGAATTTGAAGTTGTCTGATGGATGTCCACCCCATCCTCTGTTTCCCGGGCAAAGCTGGGAGTTACGTTAGTCAGGCAGGAGAACTTTGAGTCTTTTATAAAATATAGTCTTGTGTTATGTATCTCGGGGTCTATCCATTTGCCAATCCTGGAAGTCAGCAACTCCTTACACCAAGGGAACAAAGCTTCTTGTTGAACCATAGCGCCCCCTAGCATCCTAATAATTTGTGTTCTAAAAATTACAGAGAACTTGGGAGATGGGCCAGCATGTAAAGACGATTGCCTGGCAGGCAGTGCTGCCGTAACTCAGTCCTTGGAATCCATGTCAAGATGGGCGAGAGAAGTGACAAATGCCAAGTTTGTCCTTTTACACACATACACACACACACACACACACACACACACACACACACACACACACGATCTTCACACATTGCACACATACACACACTACCAAGTAAAAGCTTAAAAATTCAAGTGGCTGTTTTCTGTTTATACAGTGAGCCATTGAGAGAATCCTGTGTGGTGTCCGTCCATCCATTCGTTTGTGTGGACTATGGGAGAGATGCTAGCTCTCGTCTGTGGCTGGACCCACCGCGTGCAGACATGGCTAGGGGAGGGTGGCTGCCCGCCGATGCCTAAGTGTTTCACTTGTGTGTTGCAGGTCCTCCTCCCAGCAGCCGGCCTGCTGCAGTTACAGGATGTGAAGAAGACATGCTGTGAATTTTTAGAATCCCAGCTTCACCCTGTCAACTGCTTAGGAATCCGGGCTTTTGCTGATATGCATGCATGCACAGACCTCCTGAATAAGGCCAACACGTATGCAGGCAAGTGTAACAGATCTTGACGGGATTTGAGACTGTTGGGAATCAAGCCCCCTGAGATCTCTGTGGCTCTGTCGTGGACTGTGGAAAGTCACGTCAGGCTTCTGGGTCTGCAAAGTTGAAACGTAGTCTTACAGTTCTGAATTTAGAAGCAGCTGTAGGGCTGGGGGTGTAGGTGGCAGAATGCTTGCTGGCTAGTAGGCACGGAGCCCTGGGTTCGATTCTCTAGCATCACATGAACTGGGACTGGGGATGGACATCTGTAACCCCAGCACTTGGGAGGTCACGAGTTTGAGGCCATCTTGTACCTAGAGTTGGAGGCCAGCTTGACATACGTAGTCCTAGTCTCAAAATATAAAACAAAATACAAGTTATTGGGGCTGAATGACAAGAGCTTTTTTATGTAAATATTGAATCCGTAAGCATTCTTTCAAATGCATAGTCTTATGAGAGAATGCGTGCATGCATGATTAAATTATTTTGCCTTTGTGATGTCTTATACCTTTTCCACTGTATCCATGGAAACAATGTTATGGCCTAAAACTCTTCAAAGTAGTGAAATCTTAATGTGCGGGGGCCGATTATGGCCTCTGTGTTTGTAGACGCGGGTGCCATGCCTGCCTGTGGTATCAGCAGAGATTCATGTGGCTGCTGTAAGGTCTGCTCGGACCAACCATCCGCTTCTAGAAAGGAGAGGTTGGCGTTAGGCCTTTGGTTGAAGCTAAGGGTCACAGAAGGAGCTTGTATTCTTGAGTTTATAAACATGTAAAAATGCATGTTAAAGTGCTCATCAGGGAGCATCACACTGGTTTAAACACGCGTGACAGAAACTGTAACTAACCCTGATAGGAGGTGTCCCCACAGCTGCCGCAGACTCGTCCCTTTCTGTTTGTCTGAGACTGGGTCTGCCCTCAAACTGTAGCCATTCTCCTGCTCCAGCTTCCAGGGTGCTGCCTTAGGAGTATTGGGCACCACTCCTAGGCGACAAGTGCCTTCCACTTAATGTGTGGTGTCTTGCCTGCACAAACATCTGTGTACCGCATGTGTGCAATGCCAGCGAAGGCCGGCAGAAGACCTCAGATGCTCTGGAACTGGAGTCACAATCGGTCGTGAGCTGCAGTGTGAGTGCCGGGATTCGAACCTGAACAGCAAGTGCTTCTCACCAGCCCCGACCCCTCTTTTCTCCCCTTAGTAGGAACTGAACCCAGGACCTTGTGCTAGGCATGTTGTCTCCCTAAACCACATCCTTTTATTTTCACGTTTACTGAGACAGAGTCTCTCTCACTACGGTGGCTAATGGTGCCTTGTGGTCACATAGCTCAAACCTGCGCTCTCCTGCTTAGGATGCTTCTGCTTTCGCTCCCTCGGCAGCTGAGGTTGCGTCACTGACACCCCACCCCTTTAATTTAATGTAGCCCAGACTGGCCTTGAGCTTCTGCCCTGAGTCTGAGGATTTCACAGGAGAGCCATACCCCAGTCTTTCCAGTGCCATACCCCGCTTCTCTCCAGTAGGTCTGATAGTCATAGGGCTTTCTTTGGGGGCCACCTGCTGGCCTAACTGCCCCCTGTGAAAGCAGAATTCCAGGAAGCTGATTTGGAGATGAGCTTTTAAAACCCATGCTTAAGTAATGTGGGGCTTTAAATTCACCGATGTGTTCCTTGTGTCAATAGAGTTGTTCCCCAGCCAAGTAGAAAATACTCCTTAGAAATGCATTAGCCAGATTCGGTGTGTGTGTTTTAAGTGATTTACATTAGGACTGCTGGGGTAGCTTCTTTTTTTTTTTTTAATGTGTATAAAGCGATCATTATTTAGCATGTCTCCCCTGAGTTGCTTCTTGTTGACACTGCACTTGATAAATGTTGACTCTTAATGTGGAGGAGGGGCCATAAGGGGAGGAAAGCAGGATGAATGCAGAAGATAAAGCATTCGGGAGACGGGACCTGTGAGCACTGGAGCAGCTGAGCCTGCTCTGACGGCGAAGACCAGCACGCCACTGAGCTGTGCTCTTAGGCGACTCGTGGATTCCATTACATTTTCACTTATTGAAAGGTATAGATTTCTTTTGGCATACTGCAGAACCCGGAAAAAGGTATTTTTTTCTCAGAGGTGAAAATCGATGTTCTCACCCTGTACAGTTCTTCATGAATTCTTCTGAGAAAAAAAAAAAAAAACACGACGTTTTCCGTAAAAGTACACAGAAACATGCATTCTTCATTTTTAGCATGCCATATTTTAATTCAGAGTCTCGTCTTAAAGATTATATTGCTTTTATGTTTGCTTCTGAATTTTACATTTGGTTGAGGTTTTTAGGTTTATAGGTAACATATGTGTGCTAAGGCACCCCCATACAATCAGTCAACCAACCAACCAACCAACCAACCAATCAATCAATAAATAAAATATTTTAAAAAGAAGTCACAGTAAAATCCACTAATTGATAAGGATTAGTGATAGTAATAAAATTAAACTTTCGAGTGAAGAATTAACCATGGCCTCCGCCTACTGAAACTAGGATCGTGCTGGCTGGGGCAGTCTTCTATGTGGTTAGGTGATCTGTGTAGTTTAAACATTTCCCAACTCAGTGCAACCTTTGTCTTTAAGCTGCTTTTGAAAGCAAGCTAGAGACGCAAAGAACCTGGAAATGCAGCTCCTCAGCCTAGATGAATTTTAATAATTTTAGTGAAAAGGATATTTTGGAAATTGGATTTTAATTATAAACTGAAATATGAACTTTTAAAAGCCTTCCTTGTGGTAGTAGAATTTCATGATTTCATGCAGAAACAAGGGGAGAAAAGTCTCGGAGTCCTCACTGTGTCTGTCCACCCCTCCCTCACCCAACTCGCCACTCTGAAGATGAGAAAGTACTTGGTTCCCATTGTAAGTGACCTGGGGGAAACTGAGAGTATCACAGGGCCACAGCCGCCATTGTGGGGTTGGTGAACGCCCAGCTTGGCAGTGCTGTCTGTGTGTGCTCCTCAGCCCGGGGCCAGTGCTCAGCCTTGCGCAGCCATGCCATCATTGCCCCGATGCTTCCACTGGGCCTGTCCAACCAACGGCTACTGTTTGAGATGTCTCGATGTTTGGTATGCGCTGTCCTTTGTCGTAATGTGGCATTACTTTACAACTGCCTGTCACAGGCAGAGGTCTGTGAGGCCACTCTCTCCAGCTCGTTGGGAAGTCATTCATCCTCTCGACCATTGCTCTGTCTTGTCACCAGCCTTGGTTCTGCATGCTGTCAGAAGGAGGAGGGTGAGCACCAACCCTGGGGCTGGGAGTGGGCTGTGGCCCTGAAGTTGGCATTCTCTCTGTAGCCCATCTTCCCCTGTGCCTCCTGTGCACCGGGATGATCTTTTCCCTTCCATACTTTGTCGCTGCGTGTACTGTTGGCACAGCTGAAGCCCCTCTTCTTGGGTCCTGCAGTGCCATCGTTCCTGCGCGAATTGGCTTGTTTCCTCAGACTGACATCTCAGCACACCGCAGGCCTGGCTGATATCCAGGGCTTTGGTGCTGACCATCTTTCTCCTCTATTCGCTCATATTGCTTCAGAAGTCTGCGGTCTCTGATCCCATGTCTCCTGTAAGACTCAGGAATGCCGCAGCTTACACTTGCTGACTTATTTCAGAATCAGCCTCCATTCTGGGTCTGCTACTGCCGAGCTGCTGTAGGTACTGCCTGAGCGCTAGGTTCCATGTGTTTCTCTCCTGCAGAGCCCTCAGAAGGTAACTTGAAGTATGCCTTTCTCTCTATAAAAGTGGTTCCCCTGTTGCCTTTCTGCTTTCTTTCTTCAAGACAGAGGTCTCTCTATGTAGCTGAGGATGGGCCTCAAGCCTGCACTTGTCCTCCTGCCTCAGGTCCTTGAGGGCTGGAATTTCAAGTATGTACCACCATACCTGACCAGAAGCAGTTCTACAAGATTTTAATTCTGCACAAAGTTTAACTTGATTAAATTTTTTTGTGTCCACCCTCCCATAATCAGGCGAGCAGACCCTGCTTGGTGTAAATGTCGGTCAGAATAGACTACGGTTCAAATGCCGCCCTCTCGAAAGCAGCACCTCGTTGAGTAGGTGATGGAAGTACCGGTGTCTGACTTAGCAGTGTCACGTGCGTCCTGACGCTGAGCATTTGAGGGTGGGGCAGTGTTCACGTACTGGTACACGAGCACTCAGCGTATACTCTGTAACCACGCCCACTCACTCTGCGTGAGGCCTCTTAAGAGAACCAATCATTTTCAGTGTCCCATTATGGCCTTGCCTGTGTCTTACTGAACTACACGCAAGCCCTGCTTTGCTGGCAGTTTTTCTAGTGGAGACGAGTTAGCTGCTTTCAACCCTCTGTGGTAATGAACTGCTAGTAGGAAGTGTGTGGGGATTTTTTTTTTCCTCCTAGAGATTGAGGATCAGACTTGGTGTTACCATGTGTAGGAACTGTGGCAGCTATGCAGTTATTTTATGAATTAGGAGCTTGAAGATAAAGTAGGTACTTATTTTCCCAGAATGCCCTGGCTAACAGACTGGGCTGTTTCTACATCCAGGTGCTACCAAATACTCACACACTTGCTGTGTGTTGCCTGCCTTTCTTCCGCTTATCAATAAGCCTTTGCTGGAGAGACACAGGAGGAAGTTTCGACTGCTTTAGTAAGGGCAAGCTCTTCCACACTCATACACTCAAGAAGATTGCATGTGGGTGCTATGTAATTTATAGTGCAGTATATATATCTAATATGTATTGTATACTAATGGCATAATCCATGTGGTTGGAATGTATTCTCTATGGCCGTTATGTTAATGACTCAGAGAGGAGGGGGAAAATAATGTCATCATTAAATGTCCATAGGCTTTATTCAGTGGCCAATGGTAAACTACTCCAGGCAGAGTAACCACTATTGTCACAGTAAAGCTGTATTGTGATTGGATAATGTCTGAGTGAAAGGATCCAAAGCGATGGGGTGATAGCGTATGTTGCTAACACAGCTAAGAACGAGGGGCCAAACAGACAACAACAAAAACTGAGACCTTTAAGAAAACATAGTACTTTAAGAAAGACTTTATTATTTTTTTAAATTATACGTAGGTGCATGTCTGCATGTGGGTGTGTGCTCATGAAGGCAGAGGCTTTGGATGTCTGGGATCTGGATTACGGACAGTTGGGAGCCACCTGAAATGGGTTCTGGGAACCAAACTTGGGTCCTGGAAGGGCAGCAAGTGTACTTAACCACTGAGCTTTCTCTTCAGCTCTAGAACAAGCAGTGTTTGAGTGAGTACACTCTTATTTGAGTAGAGGAGTGTGCACATTGCTGTTGTTCAGTGGCCGCCAGATTTTCCTCTTCCCTGGTGGGAAATGTGGAGAAAGCCTTCACTCTGTGACAGATCCTGAGCTTGTGTTAGTCACATTAATCCGGTCAGGCTTGACCTTTAGTTCAGTGAGGGTCGGTAATGTAATCAAGTCTACACGTGTGTGAAGTGCATGTCCCATTCTGTTCTGCCCACATCAGATCACAGCATTGTGTTAAATCAGCTCTTCGCTGCTGTGACAAACACCCGAGAGCTTTAAAGGCTTTATTTTGACAAGCCCAGAGTCCCCGGGCAGGTATGTGGTGGGGTAGGACGTGTTGGAAGAAAGGTGTGGAAAAGGAAAGCTGCTCTTTCTGTTTAGACAGAGAGATGTCTCAGTGTTGAGAACACTTCTTCCAGAGAACCCATATTTCATTTTCAGAATGCACATGGTGGTTTCCACCCATCTGTACCTTCCTCTTCTGCCTTTCCTGGGCACCATGCATACATGTACAGACATACATGTAGGTGAAACAGCCAACCCCTCCCATGACCTCCTTCCTTCAGCCAAACCCTGCTTCCTAAGGGCACTTTGCACTAATACAAATAATCTATTTATGACATTAGCACCCTCACGGTCTTTTAAGAACAAGTTTAGACAGAAACTGTAACAACTGAAAAAGCCAAGTTTTCAGTTCCAGGAAAGGTTGGTGATTGAGGCCTAAATTCATAGCTGTTGTAGCAATGAAACCCTTCGGCCTATTGTACAAGGAGATCACCAACACTGGGAGTCCTTAGACCAAGGAAAGAACTTCTGGGAAAACACAGTGCCCTTTGTGAACCTTTGAAGAGGTTCATAAGAGATGCATTAATCCTGTTCTGTTGCACATGACCGACAGAAGTAATGTTGGTGTTATAAGAGGCAGTAAAGTACCAAGAATTAATGGTTGGGGCTGGAGAAGTGGCTTGGCAGTTAAGAATGTTTGCTGTGCCCTTCCACAGGACCAGAGTTGGATTCCTAACAGCCATGTGACAGACCCGCCACTGCTTGTGTGTCTAGCTCCAGGGTATCCGACTGCCTCTTCTGGCCTTCACAGGCATCAGCACAATTTGAGCATATTTACACACATGCACATAAATAAAAATATGTTTGTTCGAGTGTGGTAGCAGACACTTTGAATCCCAACATTTCGGAAAAAAGAGGCAGGTGAATCTCTGTGAGTCTGAGGCCATCCTGGTTTACATTGAGAGTTCTTTAGGCCAGCCAGGGCTAGCTTTTATGTCACCGAAGAGGAGGGAAGCCTCATCGGAGAAAATGCCTCCTTAAGACCAGGCTGCAGGCAAGCCTGTGGGGTCTTTTCTTAATTAGTAACTGAGGAGGCCCAGCGCAGTAGAGTTGTACTATCTAGGCTGACATAAGAAAGCAGGCTGAGCAAGCCTGTTGGACAAGCCAGTAAGCAGTGCTCCTCCAAGGCATCTCCATCATGCTCCTGCCTCCAGGATTTTGTTTTGTTTTTTTCTCCCCTTGTTTGAGTTTCTGACTTGACTGCCTTAGATGCTGAACTAGAAAATGAAAGTGTAAACAAACTACACCCTTTCCTCTCCAAAGTTGCCTTTGGTCATGGTGCTTCATCACAGCCGCAGCAGTCCTAACGAGACACCATGTCAGGGGCGAGAGGTTAATTTGAAGGAACTTCCAGTAGTAAACATTTAGGGGTGACATGCCTGTCTTACCTTTTGCTTATGGCCTAATAGTGACTTATTATAAAAAACTTGGAGATTATTTATATGTGTTAATGCAGTGTGTTTCTGATGTCCTGTCTCTTCACACACACACACACACACACACACACACACACACGGGGGGGGGGGGATAAGAGAAAGAAAAGAACAGTCAACTAATTTAGACTTGGCATCAATGGAACCATTAAGACATGAAGAGAACATGGGCTGTTGAACAACTGTCTGTGCTTTGACTTCCATTTCTCTGCTGATGAGTTACGCTAATGACTTTTTGTAATCTTATTGGGTGTTTCTGTATGGTCTTTGGAGCTATGTCTATCAACCCTTGCTTTTTGGTTGTGTTATATGTTAAGGTGTTGTTCTAGATACAAACTCACTGCATACGTGCTTTGCACGTGCTGTTTCCTGATAATTGCAAGATTTTATTACTTTTATATCTTATACATTTTATCATATACCTATGTCTCCTTTCTGTATGTGACTAGCATATATGGCATGTGTAACACTGTGTAGCTAGCATGTTATATATACTGAGCTATGCCTTATGTTCTCTTATTTAGCTGTATTTCCTAAAGCTCTTTTTATTTTGTAAGCTTCCCTTTTAGCATGTAGAGACTATTCCATTGCATGGCTACACTATATTTTAAACAGTGCATACTGGCAAACTTTTAAATAATTAAAATCAGTGCTCCTCGTAAGTTCGAGTCTCCAGCTTTGAGCCCAGAACTTCTACAGACTCTGCACAGTGTGGCAGCGGGTAACTCGGAGTATGTCATTTCCCACGTGGCTATGTATGTTTGTGGGAGGAGATGCTGCTCCCTGTGGAGTTGTCCATGTGCCCTCTAACCTGCAGTGTGATACGCATACATGCACACACATGCACATTCGAACACACACACTCTCATACACTCACAACGTACAAGCTCACACACAGGCTCACAGTGGAGGTTTGTAAGACACGTTGGGCTCCATGGCTTTGTGGGTTGAGACTGGAGAGGTTTAGCCATATCGTTTTTATTTTATTAGTAGTAGTTGTGATATAAGAGCCCTTCATGTCATGAGCTAAGCATGAGAAGTAAATCATGTGAATGAAGAACACGTAAAATAACAGACAGGCATCGCCTTCTTGACTTTCTATTGTTTCTATCCAAATGTGTTGTTGTGTAATGGCACTGAGAAATTGCTGTTATGAGATACATTGGATTCATTACATAATATGCACCTGTGCATATGGATATATGTTAGGGAAGTAGCTTGCCCTATGGTGAGAGTTTCACACAAACTTTAAGTGTGGTTTCATTCTGTGAAAGCTAAGGAGGCCAAGCGATTCCCGTTAGAGATGTTTTGGATGTTGCATTTCTCCACTGCAGCGTACGCAGCTCCCTCTGCCCTTAAACGTTTGAGGTCCCTTGTTTTCCTTTAACAAGTATGAAGTCAAACTGTGTCCCTAGAAATGGTAAGATTGGCTTTATTTAAAATGCTTTGTTTGTTGATGTGTGTGTGTGTGTGTGTGTGTGTGTGTGTGTGTGTGGGTGCATGTGTTCTGTGGTATGCATGCGGAGCTCTGGAATCTTCCCCCTTCACTTTTATGCGGATTCTGGCAATTACATGCAGGCCTTCAGATTTGTGTAAAAACGCCTTTACCCACAGAGCCACCCACTGGCTGCTACATTTAAAATTGATTTATTTGGGATTATGGATAGTTAATTTTTTTCCTTACCCTAAGATGTGCCCCACCTGTCTACAGGCTGTATCCACTCAAAGATAACTATGACTGTGTCCCAGCTCAAAAATGGTAAACTCACTTAAAACGTGAGATTGTGGGTGTGCACGTATGATTCGTTAAAAATTTGAATCCTATGTGGTCAGTTTTTCCCAGGATTCTAGCTCATAATAATACTTTTAAAAGGTTTGTTTTGTTTTATCCTTCAGACAGGCTCTCACGATGTAGTCATGGCATCGAACTCACCATCCTCTGTGTGTCTTCTTAGTGTCGGGATTGAATGTGCTTGTCCCCACGCCCGGCACAAGTGGAACCCACTCAGCTTAGAGTTGGGTGATCACCTAGTGAGACTAGCAGATTCCTCCTGAACGAGCGCATGATTCAGACATGTTTTACACCAGCCACTAATTGGGGCTATTTTGTCATCTGTCGGGTGTTGTCTGCAGCCCCAGAACACAGAGGGATTTAGAGAAAGGAGGATCAGATCAGGGTCATCCTTGGCTGCATAGAGTCTGAGGTGACACTGTCTGGGACAAACACAGCGAAGAGATGTCCCACTGCCCAGCAGTCACTGATGTACTCCTTTCTCTGTTCTCAGCAGTGCTCTGCAGAAGGTCACGCCAATAACTTGTTCTTCACCAAGCAGTGTTTCTTTTTAATTTTCCATAGGAGGGTTATAAAAGAAAAAAGACAGGCCAGGCTTCGTGGCTAGTGCAGGCCCCAGCGCCCAGGAGGAATTCAAATTTGAATAATTTTAGAGCCCATGCATATCTGCAATTGGATACTTTAAACTTGAGTATTCCTTCTTCCCGTTTCCTCCAGACTAATTTGTTTTTCAGACAGGGTCTTTAGCAGCCCAGGCTGGCCTCAGACTTGCTGTGGAAGTACTGCTGTCCAGTGAGATGGCTTAGCAGGTACAGAGGCCCATCACGAAGCCTTCTGACCTGAGTCTCATTCCCTGTACCCACACTTGAAAGGGCAGAAGCAACTCATGCTAGCTCAGGTAACCTCTCAGCTGCACACATAACCTCACACACACTACATATACACATAACCATACATCCCACACACATACATTTCTTATATACACATAGCATACATACACTCACCATACACAAATAGATCATTGTTTTAAAGAAAGAAAAACTTTCAGAATGGTGTTTTTGGATATGGAAGGGATTGTGGTCTATTCTTTAACTCCAAGCCCCACCGGGTGATTGCTCCATACAACATTCCCTAAACATTAGATACCTCTCAATTCCCGTTTCATATTTTTCCAATACCGATTTGATACCTCTTTTGTAATTAACTTTTGGTCAACTTCAAATTTAACTGCGGATTTATTATTCCTGTTGTTTATCAATACATTCTTCTTTTTAACGGGATTGCCATTTTAGAAAACGTTTAGGTTTACGGAAAATACTAGAACAAAACACATTCACCACCTATTTCCTTAGTTCCTCTGTTCCGTTTGGTTTTCCCTGTTATAAACACCTTAGGATCGTCTTCCAGTTGACAGGCTGGTATGGACATTATTAAAAGCCTGTAGTTTGTCATGCTAGAGTGCACAGAGAAAAGCCTTTAGAGCCTCAGCCATACACAGAACTACAGGCAACCAAGCAGAGACGGGCACGGGAGTGGTGGCCTTCTCCAGGGAAGGACACATCAATTGTTCACTGCCACTGTGGTCGGTCCAGAAGACATTTATACAGGTAGCGTTATAGGACCGAATAGGTAATATTTAGGACTGTATACAAATATGTATGTATGTATGTAGTAACAGCTAGTGAGGACAGAGGCCATGAGTTTGAAGGCCAGTAGGAAGGGGTTTATGGGAGAGTCTCGAGGGAGGAAAGGGGAGGGGGAATCATAATCTAAAAGACGCCTGCAGTGTATGTGTTCATTCTTTGCGTTGTACGTTCTGTAGCTTCTGACAAATGTGTAGCACACACACCTCCTCACCATCACAGGATGGTTGTCCTATCCTGAAAGTCCTCATTCTCCCCCACTGTTCCTTCGTCGGACATGGGCATCACTGGCCTCTACTGTCTCTACTTCTGCCTTTTCTAGAGCATCTTCTTGTAATTGTCAGTTTAATAGACGTTCAGATTGTCTTCCTTTGCTTAGTAATACATACCTAAGAGTCCTTTAATTTTTTAGTTCGCTAGCTGAGTCTTTTGAACAAGCCAGGCCTGGTGACACATGCCTGTGATCGCAACTACTTGGGAATTGCGATTCCAAGACCAGCCTGGGCTAAAAAGTGGATCCAAGGCCATTCTGGGCAATTTAGTGAGAGGCTGTCTCAAAATAAAAAGTGGAAAGAGGGCTGGAGATATGGCTCAGTAGTGCCTGCCTGGTATGAGCTAGACCATTGGCTTAATACCCACCCCCACGCCCTAGTTCTGCTATACAACTTTACTGTGGTTAGTAAATAAGGCGTGCCTGCTTACCTCAGGGGGATTTGGTTTGGTTTTCTGTTTTGTTGTTTGTTTGCAGTTATAAATAAGTGTGTCCACACAAAATCAGTAAGGATGAAACTCCAGGTGAATTCACTTGGCATCTATTAAAAAACAAAAACAATCTGGGACATACAGTGTAGACCAGGATGGTCTGATATGAGTACTGAAGAAGGAAGGAGGTTAGATGGGTGATCACGCTCATGCACGCATGTGTATGAGCACACATGCATGTGTGTGGGGCCCTGGATATCCCCTTGTCTCCATTGTTCTAGCACTGACAGTCACAGCCCACACCACTTTCCATTTCCCCTGTGGCTTCTGGGCATTGAACTCATGTCTAAGCACTCTATCAACTGAGCGCTCTCCCCACCTCCCAGACTGGGGTTTCACTAGGAACGTGGGACGTTATCTAAGTTGTTTGGCAGGAGGCAGCATCTTGTAAGGCCTGTCCTGTTCAGACTGCCTGACTTCCAGTGGTTGGCTGCCATGGTTTGTAGGTGAGAGTTAGGGTCTTGCAGTTCAGTCTGCGCCTTGTTGTTTTGAGTTGTACCTTGAGTGTTTTTTTTCCCTGAGCCACCTTGTTTTATTCTGATTAAATATGATAGAAATTGTTCCTTTTTTGTGATATACTTTTTATAACTGCTATAATTTTTTTTAGTTTAAAATTTTTAATTAGTGTACAAAGTAGCCCGTTTGTCATTTCCATAGTCCTAGCCTTGTTGGACTCTTCCTAATACCGGAGCTTTTGCCCGTTTCTTTCCCAAAACCTGCTGTATCCTTCTACCTGTAGGACACCAATCCCTTCCAGTTACATATTGTACATGTTTAGTTACTCTCTGGCAGTTTCTTGCTGTTTACTCATATATAATATAGATATTGTGCATGTGTACATATATATATGTAAAAACTGGAAGCAAGGGTCTGCATATGAGAGAGGATCTTTTTATCCTGGGTTATAGAATGCAATAAATTCACTTTTCTTCATAGCTAAATACAAAGATGCAGGGTCCTAGGAACCCTCATTCACTGTTAGTGAGCATATATACTAGCAGTCACTGTGCAAATACATATAGAGGCTTCTCAAGAAGCTGAACATAGATCTAGCACATGGCCCACTGTACCCGCCCTGGGCATATCGTCCAAGGACTTTACATCTTACAAGGCACGGCTCACCTGTTCTCAATGCTTCTCTTTTCATAATAGCCGGGGATGGAATCAGCCTATGTACCCATCAGCAGATGAATAACAAATACAGAAATCGTGGTTCATATGCACAGTGGAAGTTTATTCGGCTGCTGTAAATCACTGCGCTGGGCTTTGCTAAGAATTCCTATTGGGGCACACTGCCATGGTACATATATGTGGAGGTCAGAAGACAATTTGGGGAGTCAGTGCTTTCTTTTATCCTTTGTATTTAAGGCAAGATTTCTTGTTTCTACTGGATGCCCACTCCAGCTAGCTGGCCCTGGAACCTTTGGGTGATTCTCCTGTCCCCACCTCCCATTTTTTTCTTGGGTGTTCTGTTGTCACAGATGTGGGTTCTGGAGACCAGTGTCTGACCTCAGACTTTAGTGGCCAAGGCTTTTACCCAATGTCCCATGGGTTTGGTTTTTTGTTTTTTCTTTTCCTTTTCTAAAAGCAAAGTAACAAGAGTCTCTGTCACCCTGTTTTTGATGTTTTCAGTGTTTTCGGGTTTTTGTTTGGAGACCAGGTCTCTGTCCTGAATTTAGGTTGTTCTAACAGCTGTGCAGATCCATAGGATGCTGTCGCTCATGGAGGGACAAGATGACAGGTGTTGTTTGATGTGCTTGTTTTCTACCTTTGTGCATTCTTTGAGGAAGTATGTATTCAGATCTCTTGCCCATTTGAAAAATGGGGCTATTTTCTTCTTGTTGAGTTTTAAGAGTTCTATGCTTTACATAATGGTCTTTTGTAAGATAAATGTTTTGTGGAATTTTTCTCTTTGTTTCATACCACGGTTGTCAGGGTCAAAGCTTTAGTGTTAGTCAAGTCCAGCAAGCTAGTTGAGTCTTTCATCTGTCTTGCTTCCTGAGATGTGGAAGGGGAGTCATCACAGGGCTGGCACCCACTAGGTTTTCTCCTGACACTTTGTGCTTCTAAGGCAGTTGTCTGATCCATTTTGGGTTAATTTTTGTGAAAAATATAAAGTCTTTATCAAAATTGTTTTTGTTTTTCATGTGTGGATGGCCACTTTTGTCTTAGTATTTTTCTGGATAAGGTCACCCTTCCTCCACTGAATCACATGGCTTCTTTGTCAGAGTCAGTGTATGTGGAATGATTTCTGGGCCTATGGGTTGTTTTTTTTTTTTTTTTTAAATCCCCATTTACAAAAGAAATTCAGTCTTCTTTCTAATGCTTATTTCAGTGTGTTATCTTGCTTACCTAACCCAGACACTGACACTGAAAAGAACTGTGTCTGTTGGTTTTTGTAAATCCAATCATTTTGTAATTATCCCCAGAGTTGCTCATTATGTTTGAAGTCCTCTGGTGAGGAGCCTTTTATAGAGTGAATAGGTATTCACGAGCTTTGTGAAAGTACACATTTTATTTTTTCAGATATTCTAAAGAGGAAGCTAATAATTTTCTTTAGGGTATTTTGAAGTACGTATTGAAAGGAACCTTTTATTTCACCATAGGGAAGTCTTTCAAACTTACCGTTGGAGCACAGGCAGTTTTGGAGGCTAAGTGGGAGGTAATGTAGGCTTTCTAGCACATGTTCAGCATTTGGAGGTTATAGGGCTAACGAACCCTGTTAGAGTTCTCAGCCTCCTCCACATAGTTCCTCATGCTTTACACACCGAGTAACCCATTCATACCTTTATTGTTCCTGGTATCTTTCTGAGCCTCCACCGATGTAGAAGCCATGGTTTAGGGGATTATATAATCAGCCCATATCATACAAGCCAGCACATGGAGGGGCTCAGACAACAGCTTGGCGTGCCTAAATGCAAAGACCAGACCACAGTCTTCTGTTTCCAGCTCATACCTGGTGAGCGTGAGCGAGGCTTGCAGAAAAAGCTGTTTTGAACTGGATACATCCTTTGTGAGCTTTTAAACCATTAATTATGTTAATAAAGTCATGCCATTATGTTTCGCCCTGACTCCCTCAAAAATAAGCATAGTCAAGAAGAGGATTTGAATGTTTTAGGATTTACCAATTTTACAAGTTTCCTGGGAAGAACTTGAGGTATAAAATTAATCATTTTCCCCAAATAAACTGCGTGTATAGAATTTAGATGTATTGTAAACCTTTGGTTTTGTTTCATCGTAATCAACTAATTTTTCACATGTTGTCCACATATTCATATCGAGTGGAATCTAAGGCTTTCAGTTTAGTTTTCATTACAGTTTTCTCCCATACATTTAAGGATGTGCGTTTACATTACCACGTGCTTTGTGTGACCAGACGTTTTATAGATTTAAATATGGAATGTGCCATGCTGCGGCGTAGCTTCTTAATGTGCACCAAGTTAAGCCTTAATGTGGTTCTGCCGGTCTGTGTTCATGAAGGCAGCCTTGGTATTGGTTCTGGCCCAGAAGAGATGGCACTGGTGTCCTTTCTCTTGGGTTAATTAATAGATGTTTCCTGTTGGCTTGCGTGATGACTTCTCTCTCTCTGGCTCTCCAACAGAACAACATTTTGCAGATGTCGTACTTAGTGAAGAGTTTCTCAACCTCGGCATAGAGCAGGTGTGCAGCTTAATCTCAAGTGATAAACTCACCATTTCCTCAGAGGAGAAGGCAAGTGACACCTTTGCTCTTCCCCGTTGCCTCTTCCCCTCCCCCTCCCCCCGCCATCTTCTCTCCACCTCCTTCTGTGGTGCTGGGTAGTTTCCTGTCATTTTTTTTGGGGGGGGGGGATGTGGGTGGGGGTCAGGATACAGTGCTGAGTTAGAGACTCTCGCTGGCCTGGAATTCTCCAGTAGGCTGGGCTGACCAGCCAGGGATCTCCCTTTGCTGAAATTACAATGCCATGCCACCATCTCTAACCCTTTTGACCTAGGTTCTAAGAATCCAAGTCTGGTCTGATGCTTCCAAAGATATGACTGATACATTTCCCCAGCCCAGTGTTTCCTTTATTTCAGTTTTCCCCCATAATTAATGCTTCTCTGTGAGTAGAATCCTTGGGGCCTAGAAGAAATATATTCAATCTCTACAGGAAGAGCTTATACACATCGAAGGATTCAAACCACGTCCCTTTGGGGGAATGGGTTCTTTCTACAGCTGGGTACCTATACGTATTTGACACAAACACCAATGACAAAAACTCATTAGTTTTGCTGTCTTGTGAGTTGAAAATTCTTTAAATTTTTTAAATTATTATTTGTGTGTGTGTGTGTGTGTGTGTGTGTGTGTGTCTATGTGGGTGACTGCTCTGTGTGTGACCAGAGGGAGACCAGAAAGTGCTCCTAACTACACAGTGATTTCTCTAGTCCCGAAGATCAATTTGTTACTGTATTAAGATTTCAGCCTAGATTGAATACCGTTGAATGTTATTATCCTTTTAAGTTGTTTTTTGAAATGTACTTGTGAATCCTATAGTCAGCCTGCTTCCCTCCCTCCGGCCCATGCACTTGCTTTTTCCGAGGTCACATTTCTGAACCTTTCATGGTTGGAAGCACAGGCTTCTCAAAACTGTTTCCTCTGGGCAGTTTGTAGCTCATGGGAATTGGGAGAGAAAAGCTTACAGAGCTAGGCATGATGGCGTACACTCTGTTCCCAGCATTTGGGAGGCAGAGGCAGGAGGATCTCTGCGTGTTCAAAGCCAGCCTGGTCTATATAGCCCCAGCACAGCCAAGGCCACCTAGCCATGGAGAAACCCTGTCTCAAAACAAGAACAGTGAATAGAAGCTCACAGAAATAGTACATTTAAAGTTGTAGAGGCTCTGGTTCTATTTCTCGGGGCATCCATCTCATGTGAGGAGAAAGAGAAACATTTCTCTCTGATTTACAGTGTGAAAAAGTTTGCAGAACTGAGATGTTCACAGTCTTAGCGGTTGACAGAGGGTGGCACTCCTGCTGATGGAAGAGATGAGTCACTGTCTCAGAGCCCTGGATTTGAGACTGACCAAGGAGACTCCCGTAGTCATAGATGAGTGGGAAAACCAGCGGAGTGACTGGATTACAGAGCTCTGCATGGGGCGCTGTTTTGTTTTGGGTTGAGGGGTGGTTCCTCAGCTTGGTTTAGATGTAGGATCCATACCTTTAAAAATGAGCTAGAGCTCATCTGAGGAATGGAAAAGGATTTGATGGGAACGCATTCCCGGGTACGGGAATAGACTACACAGATGTGAAGGCCGTGAGAGTAAGATTGCTCAGGGGTGGCTGGGGTTAGAATAGTTGGGGAGAGTGGTACGAATGGGAGGAGAACAGCATGCGTGTCTTCAGCTGGGTTAAATACCCCGGCCTTCCCTGTGCTGGTGAAGAGCTGCTTCCTGGCTGTACTCAGGAGGTGGTGAGCCCTGCATGACAGAAAGATCCTGAGGGCTGCTTTGGTTTTGCACTAATGCCTGGTGTACCACCCTGGAATGTAGGGGGACGCTCAGTACCAGTTTCTATCATGTGTACAATTCAGTGGTTGAACTCCATGGAAGGTGTCCAGGGCAGCTTGCTTCTGTGCCATAGCATTCAAGGCTTCCGTCAGAGCGGTCCAGATAACTGACATGTCTGACCTGACGGCAGGAGCAGAGATGTAGGCTTCTCTATTGTGTGAGGTTGCAGTGACTAGAGTAACTCCTTCGTTAGACATACCAAATCCCAGTCTGTCCTCTTCCTCTTTTGTCACTTTCTGGAGGTTTTCACAGTGTGGTAATCATTGCAGGCAGCTATTTTTATGTGGCATATATGGATGTCACAACAAGCAATTCAAGGAGCCAAGGTGAAAGTTGCTGGCCTTCACAGTCAGAAGTCACAGAGCAGCTTCTTGTGTCCACACGCTGTTGTTCGAATGAGGAAAGTTGAGATTGATTGTGGAACGTTATTGCACTGGTGTGAGCCTTGGAGACAGGACTTATGGGAGGAGTGGCGGCAGAGCTGGCTTTCCTGGTGATGGTGGCAGTGAGCTGAAGCCCTTGTGGCATGAAGGCCAAACAGGGAAAGGGTGAGGTTATAGCAGTAAAAACACCTGATGTAGGGTGGTGGAGGCTGTGCATGAACTGACAGAACTGCGCTGACAGAACTGAGCTGCCCTGGGCAGAAATGGCGAGTGCCAGCTCTTTACTTCTCATCGTGGGCACCTGGCGTGCAGACAGATTTAATAAGTCCTGGTTGACAGGATAAATTAAATGCAGGTGATAATTAGAACACACACTATTTTTAGTTTCATGCTGTATCAAAATAACCTGTTTTTGTTTCCAGTAACCATTTGCATAATGCCTTCTGTCAACCCTTTAAAGATTATCAGGAAGTGTATCCTTCGGTCTGGGAAGAGGTTATGTAGAAAGACACGCCTTTTTAATTAGCATATTCTCTCAGAGGAATATGTTGGATGGTGATGCTCTTTCTGGTGGCTTGTAAAGATGTTCAGAATACCACATTTAAATGTGTTCTGGGTTAACCCATTTTGTAGACCATTGATCTATAAGTGTATGATCCAAAATTCGTTAATAAAACTAAAGAGAACTTCAAAGATGAGTTATTTATAAGGGTGCATTTATTTGTTAGCTCTGTGTTGCTATGAGCACAACACTTGACAAACCACATAAAAGAGAAGAGCTTTATTTTGGATAGTGGTTTTAGAATGTTCAGACTCTCATAACACGAGAACATGGTAGAGCCACAATTTCCTGTCGTGGGAACTAGGAAGCAGAGAAAAGGGGGCACTGGTACCCTGCTGGATTTCTCCTTAATGCATCTGGGTCCCGAGTCTTTTCAAAGGCATCGCCTACATTTAAGATGAGTGGTTCCCCCTACACCCAGGCTGTCTTTGTTTTGTTATTTTTGGCTTTGTCTGTTTGTGAAAACACCTTCATTCTAAAGCAGCCACACAATCCCTGATTAATCAGTACATGATGTGGTGGTTTGAATAAAGATGGCCCCCAGAGACCCATGTATTTGAATACTTGCTCCGCAGTTGGTGGAAATGTTAGGGAAGATGATTAGGAGGTGTGGCCTTGTTGGAGAAGGCATGTCCCTGGAAGTGGGCTTTGAAGCTTCAAGAGCCATTTCCTGTTAGTCCTCTCTGCCTCTTGGGGATGGAGATGTGATCTCTTGGCTGGCTACTGTTCCAGCACCATGCTTTCCTGTCTGCCTGCTGCTGTGCACCCTGACGTCACAGTCTTGAACTCTAACCCTCTGGAACAGTGAACCTCAAACTAAACCTTTTCTTTTATAGGTTGCCTTGATCATCACGTTTTTTTTTGACATGGCAGTAGAAAGAAACTGAGACACATGGTTTGGGGTGTCCCTGTGCTTTATGATTGTCGGTGGCTTATTTTAAAGGATCATAAGTCTGTTAAGAGAACTAACTGCACAGCGAAGGAAGGTGTGGCTGTCATTTGTCACTGCTACCGTCCAAATGCAGTGAGATTTATGATGAGCTTGGTGAAGTGCTTAGGAAACACAGAGTGGAAAATGATTATCGAGCAAGCCAAGGCACTTAATGGGGTACTTCATGTATCAAAAGAAAGAGAAGGGAATGGAGTAAATACCCTGTGTGTTGCAAGTCAGGACTTGAGAAGAGTTGAGCGTTAGCAGTGCTGTATGTATGATGTGACACATCAGCTTGTGGATGTACGCACATAGACGTGTGGAGCACAGCTCAGTTCTCTTTCTCTCTTTAAGGTCTTTGAAGCAGTAATAGCCTGGGTAACCCATGATAAGGACGTAAGGCAGGAGTTCATGGCTCGGCTCATGGAGCATGTCCGCTTACCCCTGCTTCCTCGGGAGTACTTGGTGCAGGTAAGCGTACACGCATGTCAAAGGCTGTGGACAGCATCTGCTTGCTGGCCTGCCGTCATATACAAACCCATCCCACAGTGGGAAGGGCTGCAGCCTCGGATCTCTGCAATGTAGGAAGGAGGACAGCGAAGGCACCCGGCACCTTTTCAGCTGCCCCCATATCCCTGAGCCCAGTACCTGTTCCTAGAAGTTGGCTTCCACCCCCTTTCTGATTCAGCAAGGTACAAGAGCTTCCTGAGTCACATTTGTGCCCCTCTGAGTGTAAATAAATATCTGAGTTTACCCCGCACTGGCATCTTCCTTCCTTTCTTCCTGTTGTACAGCGGCAGTGTACAACAATCTGAGGTCTGACCCAGTAGCTCTCATTCTACCCCACAGTTCCATAGGGATGTAGATAGGGAATAAGCTTCCTTATTTCAAAGGTGAAGAAAAGCCGGGTATTTGAAGGAAACGGAGATGAATGATTCTTAGTCATCCTTAGGGTATTTTAAATTTACTCTTTGTTGTTTATTAATGTCTTTCAGGAACATCTCAGCATTAATTTCTGAAATTGAAACCATTTGGAAGGAGGCATTTTTGATCAGTAGATTAGGTTTTCGCATTTTAATTGGAATTTAATTTAATTTAATTTAATTTTGATTGGAACCTCATTATTCGACATGGCCTGTAGTATTCAGAAAGAAAAAAAGAAAAGAAAGGAAAGAATAGAAAGCTCAGTACCAAGGTCAGACATTGCCAGGGAAAAACAAACAAAATTGCATAGGTATAATGTTTTGTAGGTTGCATAATGTTTTAAGGTGCTTTGATCTCTTTTCGTTTGTTCTCTCATCTTGGAAGAGCCTGTTATGAACTACTAGCCTAGCTCATCACCAAGTCCATCCGCCTAGATAAAGACTGCGTCATCAGCACGTCCGAATAGCTCACATCGTAGCCTTCATAATCCCTTAGGGTTGTGGGGACATCATGGGGGTGAATTCTAAGGTGAAGCCCCCAAGTTCCCATGCCCTGCTCTTCCCACGTTTCCCTTTTTGTTTTCTTTCCTTTCTTGTCGACTCTTTGGCTTCTTCAAATGTCAGGAGTAGGAGGGCCTGACTGTTGTCCACAGAGTTCGTCTCTTCTCTTGCCAAGTCTGAAGCTCACCGCCTTCATTGCTGTTTTCTCTGTAGCCAAATGGGGGAGCAGACGTCGGTGTGGACAGGACAGTCACTGCTGTGCTTCTTTCCCATCTGTTCCTTAGCTGTCTCTACACTAGCTGTCACCCCTCACAGGGACTGTCTGTTCTCTCCCACAGAGGGTTGAAGAGGAAGCATTGGTGAAGAACAGCAGCGCGTGCAAAGATTACCTCATTGAAGCCATGAAGTACCACTTGCTGCCCACAGAGCAACGCATGTTAATGAAGAGCGTGCGGACCCGGCTGAGGACACCCATGAACCTTCCCAAAGTAGGACCTATTGTTCACAGTTCTGCTTGCCCCATCTGAAGGCCCACTGCAAGGAAGATGTGCCTAAGAATATATGGTCTAGTCTCCACTGGCTACATGTTTAAGATTGGGACCAAGAAAGCATCATAGAATATATGATTTAATTTCTGTTGCCTTCATGCTAAGATTTGGATTATTCAGTTTATTTAACCTTTTATAAAACATTTCCCAATTATTTCTAAGGCTTATTTTATTTGTGTGGTCTATGTACACACATGGAGGTCAAAAAGTGGTATAGAGTCCTTGGATCTAGGATTACAAGCATTTGTGAGTCACCCAGTGTGGGTGCTGGGATCTGAATTGTATACCTTTGAAAGAGCAGTAAGTGCTCTTAAGTGCTGAGCTACCTTTCCAACCTAATTTATTCAAATGTGTGTGTGTGTGTGTGTGTGTGTGTGTGTGTGTGTGTGTATGTGTGTGTGTGTTCTGGAACTGGTGTTAACAGATGGTTGTGAACTACCATGGGGTTTCTAGAAGAGCATCTAGTGTTCTTACCCACTGAGCTGTCTCTCACACACATGCAGGTGTGTGCACATGTGGCTAGCAGAGGATGACTTGGGAGTCCATTCTCTCTTTCCCCTGTGTGGGTCCTGGAGGTTGAGCTCACGTCATCAGACTTGGGGGCAAGCACCTCTCCTTCCTGAGCCAACTCAACATCCCCACTTAACTTAAGTACTTACAAATATGTCATGTCTAAGAAAGGAAAAATAAAAGCCTTCTTAGTTCGTGCTCTATCTGGAATTTTTAGCTGCAGAGAGGTCTTTTGAATAAAGATGAATTCAACCTAATTTCACCTAATTTCTAGGCTAAACGAGGCACTTTTGCAGTGCTAAGGAACTCTTGGTAAAATCCTGTCAAGTGTTTTCTCTCTGTAAGGTGTAAGCCATCTATTCAGCTATGTTGTCTCCTGAGCCTCTGCTATGGCCTACCTTTCCCACTGTTACATCCTTCCAGAGTTTTCCATGTTGTAGCTCATGTCTGTGGTATGCATGTGGATTCGTGGAGGTTCTCTGGTATTTAGCTTCCTTGCGATTTGATTTCCCTTGTGGAAGAGTCCCAGATGTGGCCAACAGTTTAAACACCGCCACAGCTTTGAGTCTGCGTCTTTGTATGCGCCAGCCTTTCTTGTGCACACGGGTTGTAGAAAAGGTGCTTGCGCTAGAAGTTTCCTATGATACCGTTCGTCATTAAGCAGTGGTTGTATTCAGGATTTATGGTCAGAATGAAGCAGGATGAAAGTGTGTACATATGTATCTTATAGGGGTACTATCTTTATCATAACCTCCACGGGTCAAATAGAATAAAGCACAGTTACCATGCTGAGGAAATTACCATACGTTCGTATATTCCCACCATAAGTGGCTTTTCTTATGTTACTGACTGCACTAATCGCACATTGGCTTTTTAGTTCTATACATGACTTTTGTATTCTGGGTTAACTGTGCAGATATTCTGTGAGGCTTCTTTGCATTTGGATATTATAAACAAGGAACTATATGCTTTTTAGGTGTTTTTTATAAGATGTATTTATTTAATGTATGTGAGTTCACTGCAGTTGTCCTCAGACACACCAGAAGAAGGCATCGGATCCCGTTATAGATGGTTGGGAACCACTATGTGGTTGCTGGGAATTGAACTCAGGATCTCTGGGAGAGCAGACAGAGCTTTTACCTGCTGAGCCATCTCTCCTGCCCTTTAGGTTTAGTTTTAATTTTTATTTATGTGTCTGTGTGTACAAATACGCAGATACGTGCAGGCACACAGGACATCCAGAGGAGGGCATTGGATTCTCTGGAGCTGGGGTCGCAGGCACGTGTGAGCTATACAGCCTGGGTGCAGGGAACTGATCTAGTGCATACTCTTAATCAGCCATCTCTCCAAGCCCACTATGTCTGCCCCTGTGATTTGTTATCTCTGCTAACCCCTCCCTTTTGGTAAATGAATATTTCTGGATGAAGAAAGTCTAAGCAACCTGCATTTAGGGTAAACTTACCTCTTTTTACCTCTTGGTGTTCCCAATGTTACTGTTAATTTTTCTCTACAAATAAGTCACAGCAGTTTATGACATATATGACAACTCCTTTGTTGATTGCAACTCTTGTGTTTCTCAGTGTGACCCACTCTCTCCCTGCCCTCACACCTCCTGTGCATGCACAGTGGTGGGGTACATATTTCTATCCCACTACGCCTTTCCCAGAGACGTACAGTGAAGATGCTATCCTTGTCCTCTGTGCGGACATGCTTTCTCCTCGGTTCTCATTTCATGTAGCAATAATGAATTTCAGTGTGAGGATTGTGAAATCTATCAATCAGCGTGCCGGCTGAGGATTTTAAAATATTCTAGGGCTGGATAGATGGCTTGAGGTTCAAGAGTGTACACTGCACTTGAGGGGACCTGAGTTTGGTCCCCAATACTCCCATCCTGTGGCTTCTGCAGGCACCGTTCTCAACGTGCACACATTCACACTTAAACACACACATATGCACATAATTAAAGTTAAAGACACACCCGTTAAGGTATCTACATTCTGCTCTGAGGTTTGACTTTTGAATTGTTCTTCACTGGATACATCACTGAGGACCCTTTTTACACTGTGTCATTGTCAGGCCAAGCTTTGAGGTATGAGCACAGGTCTGTGTGCACAGGGCTGAGCTTGATATGCTCATGCAAGACTGGTTTTACAGTCTTTCTCCCACTGTCCTTGCTGTAATGATCTTCTTTAACGCTTCCTATTTATTTGAAGTCAGAACAAGAGGAATAGCCTGAATTGTTCACACCATTGGTCTATGCTAAGTCTTAACATGTCTAAGGGGTTCAGCTTTCCTTGGTAACTAACGCACGCTGCGTTTTTTTGAGACTGGGTTTGCTGTCAGTCGGTAATCACACTCTGTGCATACCATCCTGTACTTGTTAATACAGGTAGGCGATCATGCTCCAGGACCACAGACCACACACGTGTGAGCATCTCCACATTGGGCTTGTTTGGACTTTTATTTTCAGTATTTATTTTCCTTGTCATGGTCTCATCTTCCCCTCAAAGTCCTGCCCATTCTTTACAGTTTTCCATCCCAGACTGTCCAATCATGTATCGACTTAACATAAATCTACAAACTGTGACATGATCCTGACGTCACTGTTTTCATTCCCCTTTGCCAGAAAGTCCCCTTGTGTATGGTAAAAGACAAACACAGGAGCTTCTAAGTCCTGTCCATCTTACAAGGCCTTTGTCCCGGCTCCTTAGGAAGCTTTCGCTGAATTGTGGTCACTCCCCTTTTTCTGGTCCTCAATAGCAGTTACTGTCAGATAGGTATCCGACTGTATAGAACTGTATATTGGTCTGGAATTCCATCCTGGAAGTTAGTTCCTTAGTGAGGTGTGTAAGCTCTTGGCAGGTAGAATGTGTCCTGTGTAGTCTCAGCCTACTTGTTAGTGCGCTGTCAGGCCGACCCGAGGATACTCCACAGCCCTTGTTTATTTCCAGCGGTAGGCTAACGCTCCCGTGGTTATTATGAGCTTAACGTCCCCATTATGTTCTGGTGGTGATCTGCTCATGTAGCTTCAAAAGGGGCCTCTTTCATTTAGGTCCGTGATTCTATATTCCCATCCACTCCGGGTACTCTTTTCAACATGATTTCTCCACCTAAGAATCCTTCACCGTCCTTTTACTTGTTGCCTGGTAACTCGTTCCACTTCTGTCTCTGACGTCCTGGCAGCCTTACCTCTCTGATCACTGCAGAACCAGCATCTGGTTTACAGCAAGCTCCATGACACAGCCCTGTCCTTGCTGGCTCCTTCCTGTTTTCCCTTAAACACTGCTTTTGCTGGAGTGGCCAGAAGCCTCTTTACATTTCTGAAAGCTGTATCCTTAAACCAAATGTGCTAGATGATAGAATTGCTGTTCTGACACGTGCCCCTTGCTGGCGTCGCTGGTGTGTTGGATAGACAGGCATTTCCTTCCAGCTTGCGGCGCCCGGCACGTCTCTGGTCTTTGTGGGCTATGGTCACTCTCTTGAGAAGGTGATATCGTTGGTTCAAGCACTTACGTTTTTTCCCTTTTAGTTGATGGTGGTGGTCGGGGGCCAGGCACCAAAGGCTATCCGAAGCGTGGAATGCTACGACTTCAAAGAGGAGCGATGGCACCAGGTGGCAGAGCTGCCGTCCCGGAGGTGCAGGGCAGGTGAGCATGGGCTGTCACAACAGCTCTCTGTTGCTGGGCCTTTAGGAGCCGTTAGGAAAAAAATGTCTATTAGAAAGCCAGGCATGGTAGTCTGTGCTTTTAATACCAGCTCTTCAGAGGTGGAGGCAGGAGGATGAGGAGCTCAAAGTCATCCTTACCTGCATAGTGAGTTCAAGGCCAGCCTGGACTATGTGAGGCCCTATTTAAAAAAACTAGAGGGAAGAGAAGGATGTTCTTTAGAGGCCTAAGTGAACCCATTCTGTGGAAAGGTTAGCAGCTCTTTCCGTTTCTATTCTATTTTATGTTTTGAAGACACGGCTGGCCTTGAATTTTCCGTTCCATCTGCCTCTGCCTCCCAAGCGCTAGGATTACCTTTGTCTTCCATTACTCCTGGCTGCTGCCCTGTCCTCACCTTCAGGCATTGTTCTGATTTGGGAGGTGATTTGTTGCCTGGTTTCCTTGTTACCTTAATGCAATATGAAGAGAGAGAACTCTTTAACATTGGGCCTTTAGTTCTAGGAAATGTCCAACTGAGCTATAAGCAGCAGTTGCTTACGGGCATGTTGAAGCAGATGTTATGTAGCTAAAACTACTCAGAAGAAGCAGTTGCAAATCTTGAATCCCCACTGGAGCTGATGGACCCGTTGTTCTCATCTCCCTTTATAAAAGGAGCTCTAAATGTGATGTCTTTCCATGAGGGTAGCATCCCAGCGGCACATCCTGGGGATGTTACCTGCCAGCGTACCCCAAGTCACTTTATCCCGTCTGAACAAGTAAAGGGCTAGGAGTGTACTCCTGTTAGAAAGTACTTGCCTGGCATTGATGAGGGGCAGGGTTCAATCTCTAGGACATACACACACACACACACACAAACACACATACACACTCTCTCTCACACACACACACACACAAACACACACACACACTCTCACACACACACAAACTTTCTCTCTCTCTCTCTCTCTCTCTCTCTCTCACACACACACACACACACACACACACTTATACTCTCAGATACACCCACACACACATACACGCTCAAACACATTCACACACACATATTCTTTCTTACACACTCACACACTCATACACTCTCCCATGCACACTCTTCTTCCCATCCCCCTTTCTCCCCTCCTCTGTGCTGCTGTTCCTTTGTTGTACTGGGTTTGTTTTGAGTTCCAAGACCAGGTGAACACTTCACCACTAAAACTACCCCACTAGTTCCAATTGGACATTATATTGATTAACCACGTCTCACAAGAATCTGCAGTAGTGGATTCCAAATATCACCATGGTGCACTTCCGACATTATGTTTCCTACAGGTGAAGAGAAAATTTCAAGACTGATTCAGTATTTAAAACGTTTTGTGTTCCAATACTGTAGGCTTTCCTGAGTGCAGCCGGCTTTGAGATCAGGGTAGCATATGCATCCTGAATTGATGTCTTCCTTTGCAGGGATGGTCTATATGGCTGGACTTGTCTTTGCTGTTGGTGGCTTCAATGGCTCACTAAGAGTTCGCACCGTGGACTCCTATGACCCTGTGAAAGACCAGTGGAGCAGCGTGGCCAACATGCGAGACCGGAGGAGCACGCTGGGGGCGGCTGTGCTCAACGGGCTGTTGTATGCCGTGGGGGGCTTCGACGGCAGCACGGGTAATCTCTCGCCTGCACTGCTGTGACATGTTATTGACATGGTAGCCACGGTTCTGGTACAAATTATAATCAAATTAGCACACACTAGTGGTCTTAGCAGTTGTTTCAGAGACGTTTCAAAATGATACCAGGAGTTTCTTTAAAGGCAAGAGATATGAGTGGATGACGGATTGGTGTGTTGAAGAGTGTTTGCTGCCCTTTGGAAGCCCCAGAGTTTGATTCCTAGCACCCAGGTGGAGCAGATCACAACATACTGCAGCTCCGGCTCTGGGATACGCAGCTCCCTCTCCTGGCCTGAGGAGGCACTGCAGTTACATGCACAAAGCAATGTACACACACATAAATAACTTCTATGTAGGGTCATGGAAACACCTAAATAACTGTTTTAAGGAGGTGTGGCAATACAGATTATATTCCTTTTGTTTCTGATGCGTTAATATCCATCACTCTTCCATGTTTAAAAAGCATATAATGGCACCAGCCTGAGTAGAAGCTTCTAGTAAAGAAGCCACTCCTGCCATGTAATTAGCATGTTCTTCCGTTCTTCTAGTAGGGAAGCCACTCTTATCTGTAATTAGCACGTTCTCTCATGTTCTTCTTTTAATTTTAGTCCAGTATAAAATGCCTGATATTATTTCCCCCAGTGCTATGTATAGTAAAGAACAGCAGTGTCTTTTTGGAAGAGGAAATAAAGGGTATTATCCTCTGTTACAGGTTTATCGTCTGTGGAAGCATACAACATAAAATCTAATGAGTGGTTTCATGTCGCTCCGATGAACACCAGGAGGAGCAGCGTGGGAGTTGGTGTGGTTGGAGGTAGGTCTGGCAGTTGCAGCAGGTGAACACTTGTGGGTGCTCTGGAGATCTGGGCACTGTTTTATGAATGGACGGAGGAAAAGCAATAGTTACAGTTTTTAATTGTTCTCTTTTAATGAGCTCGTTTATATAAATTAAACTGTGGAAGTAAGCCCTTCTATCTGCTTCCTCTCTCCTTTGTATGTGACTTATACAGGACTGCCAACTAGTTTTTTCTTTTTAACATTACTCGGGATTGAACTCAGAGGCTAGACAAGTACTTTATTCCCTAAATGACACCCAGCCTTTCACCTGTGCTTCTGAGACTTGCTGGGAAAACAGTTCAGGTCATTAAACTTGCAAACATCTGTATCTGGACTAGAGCCCTTTAGTTGGTTGTTAGTGGCTTTGGTTAGTTTCTACCCCTCTGCTCACAGCTGAAGGAAAACTGTCTTATTTCTTCAGTGTGATTTTTTTTTTTCTCCCTCAAATTCTAGCTTAGGCAAATTTATGTTTTTCTGTTTTTTTTCCTCTCTAGTTGTAAAATTCTGTATGCCTTTATTTTTTTAAAGACAGAGTCTAACTATGTAGCCCGGGCTGGCTGCCCTGGAACTCATTATGTCGACACGGCTGCACCAAACTCAAACGATCCACCTGCTTCTGCCTCCGAAGTGCAGGGTTAAAGCGGTGCCACCAGACCCAGCTTTCTGTAGGCTGTGAAAAGAACTGTTTTCCAGCGGACCTGAGTTAGGTTCCCAGCACCCACAGTAGGCTGCTCACTATCCAATGCCTCTGGCTTCTGAGGGCACCCACATTCACAAATATATATTAATAAAAATAAGTCTCCGTTAAAGTGGCTTTCATAAAACACAATTGAAATGTCATAAAAAGTCCCATTTGACTCAAACAGTGCCATTCGTATCTATCACCCCAAGTCATTAAAGAACATTTTTGTTACCCAGTAAAACCATTTCTACTTCCTTAGCTGTCCCCTTTAATCCACAGTCCCCCATAACCACTAGCTACTTTCTGTCACTATGTATATTCCTGTGTTCTAGACATTTCATGTGAGTTAAATCACACAGCATGTTTTTGACTGGCTTGTCTCATTTGGCATGTTTTTGATGTCATGCGCGGTGCACGTTACCACTCTGTCCATAATGTGCTGTTAGTACTTCATCGCCGTCTCTTGTTTCATTGTATTCTGTATTACGTTCTGCACCGACTCCTTTAAAATGTATATGAGTGTTGTGCCTTCATGTGTGTTTTGTGCACTGTGTGCATATATGTGCCCGTGGGTGCCAGAAGAGGGTGTCATATTCCCTAGAACTGGAGTTGGACATGGTTGTGAGCTGCCCTGTGGGCGCTGGGGATTACACATGGGTCCGTTAGAAGAGCAGGCAGTGCTGTTAACTGTTGAGCCATCTGCCTAGCCCCTCTGCTGCTGACTCTGGGTTTAACTCTCTTCCCCAACTGATATTCTGTTTCCGAGATGTTGTTAATGAATCAGCTAGTGTTGACCCAAGTCACAGTGTCCTGCTCTTGCAGTGCCGGTCACATCAGTGACAAAGGTATAAGACATGTAAGGAAAAAAAAGTACAACCTCTGTTCCGTGCAGTCTTCATAATAGGGTTTGATCATTCCACCTGCTAGCAGTTGTCAAGACTAACATATATCATGAACATTAGAAATACAGTAAGGGGAAGCACCATAACCACAGAGCAACAAATACGAGTGTCTTACGCCAGGAAAACGGGCTGTTTATTTGGCTTTTCTCTGTGGTTCCATGTCCAGGCTTGCTCTATGCTGTGGGGGGTTACGATGGAGCTTCGCGCCAGTGTCTGAGCACAGTCGAATGCTATAATGCCACCGCCAACGAGTGGACTTACATAGCAGAAATGAGCACCAGACGGAGTGGAGCAGGTACGTAGAAGCTCCGGCCAACATCTGGGCTGGACCGACTGGCGGACATCTGTAAGTGGGGTTTGAACTTGTGTGCTGTTTCTCCTGCTTCGGCTAAGCAGGCTTAAGCAGCAGTGAGAGGCGGCTCTTCTGTCCATTTTCCCAGGGTAAAAGCCTCTCTGCTTTCCTTACATAATGTTGTTTTATCATTCGCTCAGTGAGGAAGGTTTTTCATGGTTCTTCCTTTCCGACCGGATGCAAAGCTGGAAGCACAGGCTGCAAGCTTTGGAGAAAGTTGTTTGCGAAGGGGTTTATTAGGGGGCTCTGCGTCAGTCGCTTCTCCTTGACCCTCCTCTTGTGTCAGGATAGGGCCTCTTACCAAGGTCCATCCCCTTGCATTTCTGTAGCGCCAAGCCTCCCTGTCAGTACCCATTTTGTAAGAGTTAAGACTTCAGCTTTGCATCCCAAGGCACCTGCATCAACTGCACTGCAAGTTTGCAAGTTTCTTGTCTGCCTTGCTCGACCATAATTGGCTTGGTTGTGTTTTCTAGGTGTTGGCGTGTTAAACAACTTATTATATGCTGTAGGGGGTCACGATGGTCCTTTAGTACGGAAAAGTGTTGAAGTATATGACCCCACCACAAACGCCTGGAGACAGGTTGCAGATATGAACATGTGCAGAAGAAATGCAGGTATCTATGAAGCTGCAGATCCTGCCATCCATGATGCATTTAACGGATGTTTTCTTAGTTTGTGTATTTTCATTGTTTTTTGTTTGTTTGTTTGTTTGCTTGTTTCTTTGGTTTGGTTTGGTTTTGGTTTTTGATATTTATGTCATTTCTTGATAGACTTTGAGCAGTTCCAGCACAAAACTTCTTTAAGAAGCCCTTACAGTGAATACCCAGGGCTGGAAAGCAGCTCAGTGACAGTGGTAGAAAGCTGGTCTCGCATACGTAAGACCCGGGATTGATCCCCAGCGCCAACATGACTTTTTATGAATTTAACAAACCAGATATGGTGGCTTATGCCTGGAATTTGGGGTGCTGAGGCAAGAAGATTTTAATGAATTTGAAGCTACATAGAGGGTTCCAATATAGCCCGGGCTACAAAATAAGACCCTATCTCAGAACAGACACCTGTGAGAGTCTATTTGGTAGAATGCTTGCCTGCATCTGTGAGGCCCAGGGTTCACTCAGTAGAACCAAATCAGTCGGGCATGGTGGTAAATCCTTGTAAACAGAACTTTTAATCTCAATAGAATGATATTTTTGGAAGCAGAAGCAGGAGGATCAGAAGTTCAAGGTCATCTTTAGCTGTGTGTGTCTGTGAGAGAGAGAGACCATATAATCTACCGGCATTTGGTGATGGATTGTAGAGTGGTTGTTATACCCTCTTTGTTTGTTACTTGAATTCATTCACTTTTAATGCAAACACATTTGGCTGGTTTTGTATGTCAGCTTGACACAGCTTAGAATCACTAAAGAGAAAGGAGCCTCAGTTGAGAAACTGTTCCCGTGAGATCTAGCTATAAGGGCATTTTCTCAATTAGTGATCAGTGGGAGAGGGCCCAGCCCATGGTGGATGGGGCCATTCCTGGGTTGATTGTCCTGGGTTCTCTAAGAGAGCAAGCCAGCAGGCAGCATCCCTCCATGGCCTCTGCATCAGTTCCTGCCTCCAGCATCCTGTCTTTGAGTTCCTGTCCTGACTTCAGCTATGAACAGTAGTATGGATGTATAAGCCAGATAAACCCTTTTCTCCCCAACTTGCTTTTCAGTCATGGCGTTTTGTTGCAGCAATAGAGACCCTGACTAAGACAAATGCCTGCCACATAGCACATACTAGTGGGCTCGGTTCTTAGTGAACTTGCCCAATTGGGTAAATATCCACAGCAAGTAGAGGCACTTGAGCCAGGCATGGTGATTCACACTTTACCAGCACTGGGAGGTAGAGGCAAGAGGATCTTGGGTTCCAGCCATTATCAACTATGTAACAAGACTTTTTATAAACAAAGCAAGTTATTATCTGATTCTGAAGGGAAAGTCTGAAGAGCTTGACCTGATATAATGTAGTTCAAAATTCATAGAGAAATCTGTAGCCACCAAAAAAAAATAATAATAATTTTAACAATACAGAGCTCTTGAAGGTCAGAGAACTGCAGTTGCATGTCTCCTACAGACAAGATGCACATTTTGAGAAAGGGTTTAGTTGCAAGTGTGTTTCACAATGTAAACATCACATTTAAACAATCCAAGATGTTATATAGGCCAGTTACCACATGTGGTCTCTTGGTGCAATAAAAACCATAAACTAGTATATGTAGTATAGTAGCAGTAAACTGTATAGGGCTGCGGCCTGCGTAGCAGTACACTGCTTTATAGTAAGTGTTTCTTTGACAAGTGGAAGGATGTTCTTCAAAATAACTAGAAAATGCATATGGCCAGCAACATGGTTATTTACCGTGAGGTATCGTGTCATTTCTAACTCTGCTTGCAGTGTTTTTCCAGATGGGGTGTTTATATCAGAATTGCCTGAAACACATGCTATGGTGTCAGGTTAGCTGTCCCAGGCTACGGCATCACTAGACAGGGATTTTCCATCTGTTATGCTCTCATGGGATCGGCACCTCTGTACAGTTAGGTGGCGTATGACTGTACTCTAAAGATTCTTGACTCGTCCTCAAAGATACTCTGAATTCTTGGTGTTTCTCAAGGTTACTGTGCACCATAGAATCAGGTTGTTAGATGGGCTCCCTAAAAATGTTTTCTTGTTTCTCTTCTGTGACCAGAGGGGAACTCAGAGTACAGTACAGTCAGGATGGACAGCAGCTGAACAGAATTTATAGTTAACTCTTCAGTCGTGTACTTTACCCAATCAAGTAAGTTTAGTAAGATGGTAAAAGTCTTTCAGTAAGAGATAATCTAGAAGCATTGCAGGACACACAAGTCTGGCCCTTGGTAGCGCAAGTGTAATTAAGGGTATAAGGAATCAAGATTAAAACTGTTGGGTAACCTTCATCTTGTGTTTCTAATCATCTGAAATGTCCATCTTATAAGCTCTGTACATATAGGCAGTACTTAATGTAGGATAAAGGCCTCATCCAGGACCAGAAGTTTAGGTTAGCAACCAACTTACAAGCCATGTTTTAAAACTTGTCATAAGTACAGTAAACTATAATATCAAAATTAAACAAAGAAAAATTCAGACATGGTGGCGCATACCTGTAATCCCAGCTCTGGGGAGATGTGGGCAGTCCTGCATTACAGGCTACTCTGCATGACACACAGGTTCTGGGCTAACCTGTATTACATAGGGAGGAGATACTGCTTAAATACTAACAAAAACAGGATGGAGGAAAAGGGGAAATTGTGACGTGGGGGACGGTGGGATTGCTGACATGGCTGTAAACAGCCTTGCCACCCTTTGGACCCCTGTGATAGGCTTTCCATACCTGTTTGGTTACAATAGAGTAAACCTAACAGACCAGACGTGCCAAGTGCTTGAGGAAAGTCTGTTCTTTTGGCAAAGTGGTTTGTTCCCAACTGCCTAAAGGACTAGTGTGACTTAGGACATTTTAGTATAATGATAATCAACACTCAATTAATCTAATTAATTTACATAACTGAAAAGATACTGGCTTTGCTCAGATGGATACGGGAACCAACCTCCTCCGCAGTGGGATGCTCTGTGTGTCCGTCATAACTCTGTGTAGGAGCTGAGGCATAGCCCTGAGCTCACTGGCCTATCCAGGCCTCATTTGGTTTTCATACCATCATCTGTCTACCAGTGAGTTAGCATGGACCTGTGGTCACGTGTGAACCTTCACAGTGAGTTAGCATGGACCTGTGGTCACGTGTGAACCTTCACAGTGAGTTAGCATGGACCTGTGGTCACGTGTGAACCTTCACAGTGAGTTAGCATGGACCTGTGGTCACGTGTGAACCTTCACAGTGAGTTAGCATGGACCTGTGGTCACGTGTGAACCTTCACAGTGAGTTAGCATGGACCTGTGGTCACGTGTGAACCTTCACAGTGAGTTAGCATGGACCTGTGGTCACGTGTGAACCTTCACAGTGAGTTAGCATGGACCTGTGGTCACGTGAGAACCTACAGAAGCTTGTATGTGGGCTTCTACTCTTAAATACTTTGAATTGTTTGGAAACTGTGAGTTTGATTCTTGTAAAAAAGACTACAGTAGTGATAGTTGGGAGACTGAGCAAAAGAGAGAGGAGGTTCATTCCATTTTATTGTGGTTTTGGATACCAGGCATCTGTGTGTTTGAGACTAGGTCTCACTGTGGAGCTGTTGGCCTCGATCTGCTATTCTTCCATCCACATGGAAGGCATTGTTTGAATTCGGCACCAAAACTGACCAGCCAGGAACAACAGCACAGACTTGTAACTGCACCTTCCAACGTTCATCTTAGTAAGCAGATGACAGAGACTTACTGGGCTCAGGCCCTACTGATAGGTCAGGGCTGCAAAACAGACTCAACCCAGAGCCACGATGGTACAGTTTTTAAGCCCTGAATCCACTAACATTTGTACCAAGTTACAGGTACATTTTCCCACCAATCAGGATTTAGGTATAGGGGACTTCCTTAGGAACATTTTTGTGTGTGTGGTGTATTTACCCAGTTCCCATTGGTTGGGTTATTCATCTGTGGTAGGGCATTTGCCTGGCATTCATGTCTCAACTTGCCAACCAGGGTGTCGGTTACCCGTAATGAGTTCAAGGCAAAGTGAAATCCTGTCTCCAATAAAGTAAAATAAAATTAATATTCTCCTTTTGGTGTGAAGGAAAGTTTGTGCTGGTAATTAGTAGAGGTCTATATTTTACAAGTTATTCTACAAGTTTTTGAACTTTTACAAGCAAAAAAAAAAAAAGGTTATTCTAGTAACTACCTATTTGTTTAAGAGCTAACATCTCCTTTTATTTGTTTCATTTTGGTTTTTTGTTTGTTTGGTTTCTTTCAGACAGGGTTTCTCTGTGTAGCTAAGGTTTTGTGTAGAACAGGCTGGCCTCTAACTCAGAGAGATCCGTTTGCCCCTGCCTCCTAAGTACAAGGATTAAAGGCCTGTGCCCCCACCATCCGGCCCCACTACCTCTCTAAAGACAGGGATCCAGTCGATCCCCCAGGTTGCCCTGGCCTGAGCATCTTCCTGCCTGTGCCTGTGGAGTCTGTGCTTTACAGCATCCCCTAACGTGCTCAGGAAGTGTGCTGCTGCCCAGCTGCTAACAAGCTTCCTTTAATGAAAGCAAAACAGCTTAGCCATCCAGTGCAAAACTTGAAGTTTGGAATAGGGTTGGTTTTGTTTCTTTCTTTTTTTAACCTTCCAGGCAATTGATCTACCACTGTGCTAGGTAGCCCCAACTCTCATTTCAGCCTTCTGTTAATAAATGTTTTCTTATAATTCCCTAAAAAGCTAACATGGACATATTACCACTCTGACCTTTTTTCTTTTCTCTCCTATCCTTCCTACCTTCCTTTCTTTAAAATGAAGGTGGGAATACTCTCTAACCTATATGTAAAGCTGTTTTGGTGACTAACTGAATTAGTCATATCTAAAGCAGCTACTGTCGTCATGGCACACAGTAGGAGCTTCACAGATGTACTGCTGTTTACAGAGAAGGTCTTGGATACCATCATCCCCTTCTCTGCCTCTGTCGAGGCCTGGTCCCCTCACACAGTGGTAGCCATTTTGTTCCAGGCTCACCAGCTTTTTCATATTATGTAATCTGCCTGCCAGACATTGACCCAGAAAAATAAATTGGCTCAGAGCAGGGCCATGCTGACCACATACCCTGTTATGTTCTATATGTTACGAGGTTTGTTAATCTTAAGAAATCCCACAACCATAAGCTTCATGTAGGAGCCATCAAATTAATGGTCAGTATGAACTGTCATATGTAAAATGGCTTGAGTCAGGGCCAACCACTGGGCAGCACCTCCAGCACCTGTGTATGAGCTCACTGTGCTTTTTGCCTTGACAAGCTGGCCCAGAGAAATGGCCAGCTCAAAGCTTTCAGCTGTTGCCCTGGTCAGTCAGTCTTTAGGCGTGTGATCAATAAACCATCCCTGTGTGACTGAGGTCAGTGTTCGTGTGGTCTGTGGAGCCACCCCAATTGCCTCCTTTTATGGACCATCTCTTGTGTCGTCTGACTTGGGGGCTGTTCTGAACTTGCCCGGAGGCTGTGAGCAATTGTTTTCTTTATGCATAACTTTTTCAGGTGTGTGTGCAGTTAACGGTCTGCTGTATGTTGTCGGAGGAGATGACGGTTCCTGTAACTTGGCATCGGTAGAGTATTATAACCCCACCACAGATAAATGGACAGTTGTGTCCTCCTGCATGAGCACGGGGAGAAGCTACGCAGGTAAGGCCACCCCGTTCTCTGTCTCCTGGCATACATTTAACATCAGATTCCCTGTAAGAACATCTTCTGTGTCCTGTGCTTAAGCTGTGTGCCTTGGATGTGTATGTTCACACGAAGCATCAGCGTTTTCATTGTGTAATACTTGAAATCCCTAGTCTGCAGCTCAGATTGTTTAATAGATGTTAATGGCTAAATACCGTTTATGATGGCAGGCTGTGCATTATTCAGTAAGGCTTTCATTCCTTAACCAGAAAGTATAGCTAAGGGGCTCACGAGAGGGCTCAGCGGGCAAAGTTTGCCAGGCTCTGTGACCCGAGTTCAATCCCTAGGACCTACCTGATGAAAGGAGCACAGTTGCCTCTATATGTGTGGAGTGAGACGTGTGCCTTCTTGACTCCATTAAAAAGAACAGGTGTGACCAGCTCAAGCATGGCCCAACATGGTAGAATACCTTACTTCAGTACACCATGGCCCAACATGGTAGAGTACCTTACTTCAGTACACCATGGCCCAACATGGTAGAATACCTTACTTCAGTACATCATGGCCCAACATGGTAGAATACCTTACTTCAGTACACCATGGCCCAACATAGTAGAGTGCCTTACTTCAGTACACCATGGCCCAACATGGTAGAGTGCCTTACTTCAGTACACCATGGCCCAACATTGTAGAGTACCTTACTTCAGTACATCATTGGTTGGATTAGGTGACTTCTGGTTCATTCTCTCAGTAGGAGAAATTCTAATAATCTTTAATATAATGATGCCTTTCAAACCTCATCTTACAAGCGGTGTGTGGTGAGACATATCTTTAATCACAGTACTCAGGAGGCAGAGACAGGCAGATCTCTGTGAGTTCAAGGCCAGCCTTGTCTACAGAGAGTTAGTTCCAAGAGAGCCAGAGCTGCACAGAGAAACCCTGTCTTCAAAAACCAAAATACAAAACAAAAACAATAAAAGCCCTGTGTTTTCTATGTTAAGTAATTCTGATGATGTCTTAAGTATTAGAATGTTAGCGCAGCTAATATAATATTGGAGAGAAAGTTAATTTTTACTGATTAATCATCACTGCTGTTTATCTGTCTTCCAAAATGGCACATCCAGAAAAGTATATAGCAGGATACAGAATAAGATGATGTAGTGTTGAGGAAAGAATTTTCCAACAACTTCCCTGTGTCATAGCTGACATGGAACAGCTACTGTGTATTTCGGTATATATGTCTATTGGTACTCGTACATGCTCACAAAACAGTCCCCATGACCAGGATGATGGGCGTATCCTCCCTCCAGCAGGTCCTTGATGACCCTTCAAGTACCAGGTGCAATTTTTTTAATTTTCTGACTAAAGCAAAGTCTCTCCAATAACAGCTTCATAGGGAAAAAATAAAGTTCTAGGCCAGGTAGTAAGATGTGGAATTTATTAAGGCCTAAGTAGAACTTTCGGAGATGTGTATGTTAAAATGGTGCTAGGAACAGGAGAGATGGCTCAGGGTTGAACGTGCTCGATACTTCTACAGAGAACCTCTAGCTCCAGGATAGCCCATAACTTTGGAAACGTGTACACAGACCCATACCCAGGCACACACAGATTCGCAGAATTAAGTGATGAAAATAAGGTTGTCACAATTAATTACCTCTAGCCTAGTGCCTGGGATCCACGCCCTTCTCTGACTTCTGAGTTCACTAGGCACACATGCATACACACATGCAAAACGCTCACATAAAATAAAGTGCTCTAAGTTTTAAAACCTGGTGCTGCTCACTTGGAGGAAAGGCACTCAGATACTGCCCCCGTGGCTTTAGCAGTACAGGATTGTCTCAAAGGCACCGAATGTTGCCTGTGAGGTGTCTTATGTCTTCGTTTCTTCATGCAGGGGTCACAGTTATTGATAAACCATTATGAGCCTGAAGGACATTTTCAGCGTATCATTCCATGAGAACCAGGCGTCAACAAGTATTTCTGAAGGGACTGAGAGCCTAGCGCTTCTCCTCTCGTTGTCGCACTTTAAGTCTCAGCAGAAGATGAGACCATCTGCCTTCAGAGGCCTCGGATACTGAAGATTATTTTTGGTAGAAGCACTGTGTAGGCTTTCTCTGCGCCGAGCAGCAGCTGACTGACTTTCCAGGAGACCTAGACTGCAGCCCCTCCACTGTGGTCTTCAAGCAACAGTCACTTTCATAAAAACTAGTTCGTATCAGCTTCGAATGACTACAGAGTTATTTTGTGAAAGAGAATAAAGTTAATGTGTGTTCTTGTAAAATTAAGTTTTATCTTTATTCTTTCTCCTGAAAAAAAAAAAAATTCTCCCGGGAGCAGAATCTTTGGGACAGATTAAAATCTATGTAAGTATCCAACACTGTTGAGGGATGGAACTGTTTGCTTTTATAAATATCTTTGATTACATGACTATAATAAATTGTGTGCATATAAATGTGTGTCTATATGCTTTCCTTTAAATATGTTTGAAAAGACTTTGATTATCTGTTTATAATTGGCACAGTACTTTGAATTACGCCAGTACTACATTGTAAAACAGAGTTGTATTTTTTGATATTTAACAATGCTTAACACTTTAAAAGGCCACTTCTGAGGAATGAATGAACATGGCGTAACACATTTTAATATGTGTAATGCCAAACTTTTTTAAATAAAATATAAATTATGCTTATTTATTATTTTTCTTTTGTTTAATCTTGATCATGTTCTTGTGTGTGTTTTTATTTTTTTTCTTAAAGTAACACTTTTGGCATGAACATACCTGCAGGTTTTTCGATGAATGTAATGAATGTGTGGAATTCAACTGAATTTGCATGGTCTTAAGAATTTTTTCTGTGTGTATAAATTTAGCTGCTATCACTGGAAGAGAAAGCGTTCTGTGACTAATCATGTGTATTGAGCAGATAGTTTTTCTGAGATCTTCAATTAATCTCTTTAAAGATGACCAACATGTGTCTTTCTTGAATCATCTTTGAATAAAAGTTTGTATATTTGTTTCACAATGTCCTTGGTTTTACCAGTGTGACTTTTTTCCCGTTTCTTTGCACACCTTGGGTTCTCCGACTTCATAAATTGATACAGTTCTTTTTCATGTTTGGAACAAGTCTGTATTTTTAATTTTTTGCTAAAGTAACCTGTACACTGAATCTATAAAGCAATAACTGATACCACTGTGGTTTATTCTTGGGGGGAAAAATTGACCTCAGCCGTCAAAGTAACAGATTGACTAAATTTAAAACTTTTTAAATAGTTCCTTACTCTTTGGGATCAATAGCACACAGATTAAAAAAGAAAAAAGCAACAAGCCGTGATAGAAGGGGAAACAGTAAAGCAACTGAGAGTCCGTGACTTTAGTAATAAACACAGAGAACTGGAGGGTGAGAGTTAAGAGTGGGTGGCGTGCTGAGCACAGCAGAAAGTGTGGGATTGGAAGGAAGGAACCACTTGTGATTATCTGTTGGAAGAGGAATCTAAAGGGTGAACTCGGACTGTCGGCCAAAGTCATAATCATCAAGAAAGAGATGATACAAACTGCTCACATGTAAACAGCCACATTACACAGTCGAGGTCTCCATTATGAATGAAAATAGAATTTAATCAGAAAGGGTCTGTGTTCAGTTGATGAAACATGAATTTCCGCGTGCAGCCTTCCAGTGTAGCCATTATTAGCAAACATGTCAGGGGTCTAATGAATTTGGAACTCAGCCATGTCTAACAGCAGCACCAAGAGAAGAATGCAGACATGCTCTTTCCCAGTCAGTTCCTAGAAGGAGGAAGGAAGGGTCTATCATGACACAGAATATTCCTGTGACTGCATGTGTGTGGAGGGCCCTCGCACACAGCAGCTCTCTGAAGATTATTTTCTGGTTCCGTTCTATCCAATCAGATGATGTCAGATCCCACAAGACTGAGGGCTCAGCCGCAGCAGCCTCCCCTCCCTGACCAGATGCCAATCACTGGAGGTGCTTCCCAACTGACTAGAAGCAGACAGCAGTGATACTCCCTCCTTGGGTGACCCCTGTTTGCTAAGATAGCTTCCAATTGGGAAGACACATTCTGCTTTGCTTCGTGTTTTTTTCTTCTTCTTCTTCTTCTTCTTTAGACAAGGTCTCAAATGTAGCCCTGACTGTCCTATGTAGACCGAAGTGCTCTTAAATTTAAGAGACCCACCTGCCTCTGCCTCTGCGTGCTGGGACTAACAGTTTGCACCAGTACTCAGCATATATCCTGGTTTGGCTTTAGAGATACTGCATAGCACACAGATGGAGATGTCTCTGAGGTAAGGCAGGGAATTGTCAAATTCTCAGAGCTAGCACTGTCTCAACCAGGAGCTTGCCTAATAGTCTCCCTGCAGGTGGGGCTGAGAGGATCCTTTAATCATCCAACCAATCTGGCGATTTAGGTCTTCCTGGGAATCAAAGATGCCACACCCTAAGTTGTCTCATTATCATAAACTGAGGAGTGAGCAAACTTTGCTGTCTGGGTAATCAAATCAGACTTTATAGAGAATGGCTTTAGGAACAGTGACAGAGATGGGACCAAGACCTAGCACATTTCATGTGCTATGCTTCTAACTCTGAGTCTAAGTTACACCTACAACTTTTAATGTGTCTTTTTAATTTAATCTCAGTCTATTAGGATAACAGATTAGCAACTTGGCTTATCAAACAGCCCTTGTTTTGGTTTTCTGGTTCTAGTTGTCTTGACTTTCTGGTTCTAGTTTTCTTGCCAACCTTTGTAAGTCGCTGGATTCCTAACTGATAGTAGGCGACTTTGGACCTGCCTCCCTCCCCATTCCAAACTTCATCTTCCCAGTTTGAAATTCCTGATATCTCGTTGTTTTGCTTTTCTCCGGACATACAAAAGATTATACCTGAATGTTCTTTTACTCTGTAAGAAAGAGTTCAGAAGTTGAGGCAGAGAAACTCAGAAATTTTACTAAGAAAGCAGCCCCATCCCCGAAGTGGTTTTCACCCCTTGGCAACAAAACATCCTTTCCCAACTGGCAGAGATCACGGCTGGAAACCACAACTGATCAAAGTTCAGAAGATGAGACCATGTGGCCCTCAGTCCCAACAGATTCATCAGGATTCCTGCAACCGAGACTCGGGGATCATTGCAGAAGTAGGTGGAAAAGTGGTGTGAGCTTGAAGAACAGGGAATTGGCTGTGAGCTGATGTCTCTTAAAGAGTCAGAAAAGACCCATGAACTCTTATCACAAGACCGGAACAATAAAGGCTACAACAAAAGACATGCTGTCAGGACACAGGGAGAACTTAGAAGGCCTCAATGTAAACAAAGAACTGTAGGCAACTCAGGACTGTGGAGATCAAGAGCTATAGTCTTCCTCAAAGAGTCCCACTCCCCACCCCTAGTTAGGTTATACAGTACCAGATGCTCATCCCTAGAGACATAGATACAAACAACATTATACAGACTGAGTGGGTTGTATTTTTATATTTATGAATATATCTAACAACAGTTTTTTTTTAAAGGCTCTAAACTTGAGAAAAAACAAGAGGGGGTGTATAGGAGGGGTTGGAAGAAGGAAAGAGCCAGAGGAAATTAGGTAATTTCAAACAACTATTTAAAAAGAAGAATCCATCTGGGCTTGAGTAAAGTGCAGGGCCAGATCTGCTTGCTTGTTTCTCCAGGGAACTGGTTTGCCTGCTTATCTTGAATCTACTTGTTGGCTAAAAGCAGAGATGTCTAAGGTTGGGGTCAGTAGTATATATGCTGCGACAATGTGGTTCTTTATTGCAAAGCCCTGACTCTGCCGTGTATTGTATAGCACTGTATTGCCTGGTTGTGTGCAAAGAATGCCTTATTTCAAGCACATGGCCTTCTACGGACCTTCATTTTGGAGTGCAGGTTACATGGTTGAAATGAACAGAAGCTTGCTTTGAAACTGGGTTTCTTAGACTTTAAGCCTAGGCTTCTCCACTGTACAAAGGAAAGTCTCCAGTGTGTTGAACCCAGAGACACAGAAACCAGGTCTGTGTCCTGTACTTGGTATACCAGTTGTGAGTTTTAAGAAATTTCTTAGGCTTTTTTTATGACAAAAATTAAGACAATGAGTAGTGTTATATCACAGAATTTCGTAGGGTTTGAAAAGGGGAGGGGCATGCTTTGTGCCTGAACCCCTAGATAGATTGCATTTCAGTGTGTTCATCCTTTCCTTCAGGAGGGTAATCCGAAGCTACCATATCTCCGTTTCTGTCCAACCATACATTTTCAAGGTTTAGAAACAGTCCTCAGGGATACATATGCTTCTTCTGGGGCTTAACGCTAAATCTGAATCCATAACCAGTGTTTCCTGAGCACTTTTTGACTTGTGGCTTGATCCTCAACGTCTCACACGGGCTCTACCTCCCAGCCTACTGAATTTGGTAAGTGAACATACTTGCCAAGGTGTCTGCTGTTTAAAAATGGCAAACCTGCTCAGTCTGACCCCACAGTGTGTGACCAGCACAGTTCCATCCACAGCCTCAGAGAATAGGAGGCAGGTGATCTGGAGCTGGGGTAGCCAAGCAAAACAGCCTTGAACTGAGGTTAAGAGTTACAACCTTTCTTTCAGTCTCTGCTCTACTCTTTGTTCCTATATTTCCTTTAGGCAGGAGGAATTCTGGGTTAAAATTTTGAGAAGGGTAGGTGGCCCCATGCTACAACTGGGAGCCATGCCTAACCTCTGGATATGGTCTTTACAGGTTCTCTCTTTCCTTTGTTGAATATTTCAGCTAATGTCATCCCCACTGGGTCCTGGGAGCCTCTTGCTTTCCTGACGTCTGGGACTATCCCCAGTTCTCCAACCCCCAATTGCTACACATCTCTTCAATTTCCTGACTCTCTGAACATCTCACTGGTCTCTTCCCACACCTGATCCTGCCCCCCCCCATTTTTTCTCCCCCTCCTCTCTTCCTCCACCCTTTTCCTCCTGTGATTATTTTGCTCCCCCCATCTAAGCAGACTAAGGCGTCCATCCACACTTTGGTCTTCCTTCTCCTTGCGCTTCATATAGCCTGTAAGTTGTATCATGGCTATTCTGGGCCTTTTCCCTAGTATCCCCTTCTTAGTGAGTACATACCATGTGTGTGCTTTTGTGACTGTGTTACCTCACTCAGGATATTTCCTAGTTCTATCCATTTGCCTTCGAATTTCATGAAGTCGTTGTTTTTAGTGACTGAGTAATATTCCATTGTGTAAATGTAACATATTTTCTGTATCCATGCCTCTGTTGAAGGTCATCTGGGTTCTGGCCATTATAAATAAGGCTGTTGTGAACATAGTGGAGCATGTGTCCTTGTTATATGTTGGAGTATCTTTTGGGTATATGCCCAGGAATGGTATAGCTGGGTCCTCAGGTAGTACTATATCCAGTTTTCTGAGAAACCTCCAGATTGATTTCCAGAGCGGTTGTACCAGCATGTAATCCCACCAGCAATGATGAATTGTTCCTCTTTCTCCACATCCTCACCAGCATCTGCTGTCACCTGAGTTTTTGATCTTAGCCATTCAAAGGCCATCCAGAGACTGCCCCACCTGGGGATCCATCCCATATGCAGCCACTAAACCCAGTCACTAGTGTTGATGCCAAAAAGTGCTTGCTGACCGGAGCCTGATATGGATGTCTCCTGAGAGACTCTGCCAGAGCCTGACCAATACAGATGAGGATGCTCACAGCCAACCATCAGACTGAACACGGGGACTCCAGAGGAGTAGTTAGGAAGCTGAAAGAGTTTGCAACCCCATAAGAAAAACAATATCAACCAACCAGACCCCCCAGAGCTCCCAGGGACTAAACCACCAACCAAAGAGTACACATGGAGGAATGCATGGCTCCAGCCGCATATGTAGCAGAGAATTGTCTTATAAGGCCTTTGGTCCTGTAAAGGCTCAATGCCCCAGTGTAGGGAAATGCCAGGGCAGTAAGGCTGGAGTGGGCAAGTGGTTGGAGGAGCACTCACATAAAAGCAGGGGCAAGGGGGGTAGTTGAGGGGTTTTTGAAGGAGAAACCTGGAAGGGGATAACATTTAAAATGTAAATAGATAAAATAACCAATAAATTAAAAAACAAAAAACAAAAAGAGTTCCAGCCTTATACCCCTGGAGCAGCCAATCACCAGTCTCAGACTGCTCAGTAGAAGGAGTTGGTTCTGGTTACACTTAATAGCTGGAGAAGAATTGCTTAGGGTATACCCCCACCTTCTCTGAGACACAGTTTACCTCACTCAGGCCTAACAACAGATACAACCTTAACCTTACAAGAGACACATCCTTTTGCTTTGAGGTGACCTGCCTGCCTCCACACTTGGCAAAGAATATGCATTCTATAGGTGTGGACTACTTAGCCATGAGGACAAAGTCCACTGGATTCACCAGAAACACCCGTCAACAGAACTTGTTCAGAAGAGGAAACCCAAGTTGAAGGGGAGGGAAATCTGCCAGTTCTAGGCAGTAAGGGGCAGGACAATGACATCCTTTTTTTAGAAACTGTAGAATGGTCTTCAGTGTGCACTTTAGTGAAAATGTAGACTTTTCAAGGAGATGGGAGCAGGCCTAGCCTAAGTGATGCCCTTGTGCAATAATTTTTTTTTTCTATGAAATGATTGTGGTAGTACTGCATGCCCTTACTTCCAGTACTTGGGTAGCAGAGGCAGGTAAATCTCCATTCATGGCTGGCCAGATCTACCTAATGACACCCAGTCTCAAAAAAAAAAAAAAAAAAAAAAAAAAAAATCCATTTTTAAGATAAAAATCATGTTATATACCCCAGGCTGGCCTCATTCTCAGAACAATCCTCCTGCTTCAGCATTCCAAACACTGAGATTGTAGGCATATGCCACCATTTCTATTGTTTATTTAGTTTTGTTTGGGAGGTTGTTCTTGTTTTGAGGTAGGACCTCCTCACTGGCCTTGAACGTGTTAGGTAGACAAAGCTGATCTTGAATCTCTGATCCTCCCAGCCCAACCTGCCAAGTGCCTGGGCTACACCACCACAGTGGATATGTCCTTGGTTTCTTTTTTCTTGGTTTTTCCAAAAGGCACCTTCTTTAAGCAAACGATTGGTTTCTTGTTATCTCTACACCGGATTTTTACAAGAGGTGTCAAAGAAGCCTAGAGCTGTAGTCTAAGTTCTCCAGTGTTTGGGCACCCACACAGCAACTAGAGTTACACAGGCTTGGGTATGCTTAGCTCATTTGCTGGTTTAGGGCCAGGGTCTTAACACCCCAGGGAACAGATAACTCCATCCACTTAGAACCAATTTCTACATGTGGAACCTCAGCCTCCTGGAGTGCTAAGCATAAACTCTACCACTGGGCTGCCTTGCCAAGGCCTCAGCAGAATCATGCCCCTCCCCAGAGCCTCTCAGAGAATTGTACTCTCACCAGCAACATGGGAATGTTAGCAACTACACCTCAGAGCTATTGCAGGAACTACATTGAACTAGTACCCTATGTTGCATGTACAGAGATGTCTTAAAAGATAGTTACCAGGCTCAATGGGCATAAGCCTGAATATCTGAGGTTAACCCTCAGAACCACAAAGTAGAAGGGGAGAACCAACTCTTCTTGTAAACACAACACACACACACACATACACACACACACACACACACACACACACACACAATGTAATAATAATAATAATAATCATTTTTAAAACTTTACTTATTAAAGGACGTAGGAAGCAAGATGAATGATACAAGGGAGGAGGATTAGAAGTCAAAGCCATCCTTGGGTTACATATCTAGTTCAAAGGCCAGACTGTTCATGAGACCTGCCTGTCTCAAGAAAGATCGAAATCCAGAATAAACCACAGGAAAGCAAGACCAAAAACTCAAATCAGTCTTTAAAACATTTATACTACTTTTCCCCCGGGGTTCTGGATGAAGCCAAGCCAATGTGGGTAGCAAGATGCTACCCAGGGCGCGCCCACAGCACTGGAGCCCGCATTGGTTGCCAAGGCGACGCCGCGTGCGCCGCTGCCCCGCCCCGTCACGCCGTCACGCGCTCCCGCGGCGACCCGCCCCGAGCTGCGCTGCCGCGCGGACGACTGGCTGGCCGCGCGGGTCTCACTATCCTCACTCCATCCGCGCAGCCAATGGCCGGCGCCGCCAGGGGTTCGTTGACGTGAGTCACACGCTGCCCGGCCTCGGCACGGACCAATCGCTGCACGGCGAGGGCAGGGCGGGAGTGGGGCGGACCAATTACGACAGGAGGGCCCGGTCACGGCCTCCGGGCCCCGCCCCTGAGCCGGCAGAGGTGGTGAGAAGGCCGCTGCACCTGCCGGCTCTGACAGACCGCTGTCAATCGCGGGACGCCAGGTAAGGAACTCTCTAGCCTGAGCCGGGTGGAGGGCGGCTGAGAAGGGAACAGGCGGGGTGGGGTCCGGCTAAGGCCGGAGGATGCGCTGGGAAGGAGCCGAGCTGTGCAAGACTCCGGGCAAGGAGGCGAGGTTCTCAAGTGATGGAACTGGAATGCCAACACTTCCTGCCCTTTAAAGAGTTTGCAATCAACTGGAGTCTGGATCGTTGACTTAACTCTTTAAAACTTTTTACAAAAACACCATTACCACGTGGGGGGCGGTTGTTCATAGGATGTGCTCTGTACTAGTGGATCTGGGAAGGCGTCTCCGGTACTGAAGGATGTGGTTCCAAGTGGGAGTGGGGTGCATGGAGGAGAAGTCTAGCCTTCACCTGTAGAACTACCCCGGCCCCCGCTTGAACCATGAATGTTTAACTTTTGTTTAGGTGGATCCTGACACTGCCTAAGGGTTCTTTAAACTTCAGTGCCAAAAGGGGCTGGAATTATCAGCCAGATCCTAAGTTAACCTACGAATGCATTTCTTTCATCCTTTTTTTTTTCTTTTTTAAATTCGAGGATCTAGTCTTCCTGATTCAGATCGGATTTCTAGGCCAGCAGTCCGCTCAAAATTGAGGACGCAGGATATTCATTTCAACAAAGCCTGCTTTTCCCCTTTCTCTTTTGATCACTTTCTCTGCCTGACACTTTGTTTAACTACATGCTCGTTCTTTTTTTTTACTCCCCTCATTATAGAGTGTGAACTCGGGGTAACTGGACTCTGTCTCAACATTGTGTGGAAGGTGGAAGTTAGAGACTAGGACACTTTCTTTGGAGGTGAAGAAGTTAGGTGTGTTTGGGAGGGGCATCTGATGCTTAGTAGGATGATCTGAGGTTTGACCTCCAGACTGCCTTTGAGTGGAGATGGCCAGCATCCTTTTGGATAATCAGAACCTAGATCAGGATAGGAGTTACAGATGATGGGTAACAGCTTGCTGTTAAGCCAGGGCACTTCTGCTGTAATCTGGTCTCTTCAGTGTCATGTCCAGGTCACAGTGTAGAAAGTGCTTCTGCCTGGAAACCCAGGGCCCCTTTGTCCTCATAGCTCTGAAACCTCCCTTGCATCTTACATGTCACATCGGTTAGTGACACTTTGGGACCTCCAGGAGTAGGGGCAGGGATAGCGTTACTAACAACACATCATAGACAGTTATTTGTTAGAGGGGATCTATGAATTCCATGAGAGTAGGAAAAATGTCAGTGGAGAAATGTCGGTCGAATCCCAATTGTTGCTGGCTGTGTGGATGAATACAACACTCAGTGGAGGGAGGGGGATGAGGAGTTCAAGGCCATCCTTAGTTGCGTAGTTTAAGCCTAACTTGAACCAAAGCCTTCATCTTGAAAGAGACAGAGAGATGACCATCCAGATTGGTCAGATGAAGTAAGTTCCAAAGAATACTGGATTTGATTCTGATGAGGACAGAAAACAATGGGAAGTGTGAGCGAGCCTCTTCCGGAGGCCTGGGTAAGCTATATTCCTCCACTCAGCATCTGTGCAGCGTTGGACAGGTTACTTATTCATCCTAAAGCCGGCCCACCATTGGAAAACCAAGAACCATAGAGAGTCCTGTCTTTCATGCTGGTGAGGCAAGCTTATAGTGACAGAAGATGCTTGATAATCCTTAACTTATTCTGGGTGACGTGTGTTGGGCTTATGCTCAATACTTAACATTACTGTTTATTGGGTTTCTTGATGAATTATTGTTGAGACTGTTTTCAATAAAATTATGGCTCAGGATCTTATCATCCCACAAGATCTGGGGCATGTACCAAGGAAGTGGGTGTTCATTTGGTCATTGTCAGATTTGGTAATGACCTCAGGAACAATGGAGACTGGAGTGATAATCTTTTGTTTTGTAACTTTGTAGTAGACAATTGACAACATCTTCGTGTGGCTGGGGAGCCCAGTGGTAGGAGATCATTGTGGGTGGAGGAGGGAGGCAGTTGTGAGCCACAAAATGTGGGTGCTCACAACTAAGTTCAGGTCCAATCAGATCCTGTGGGTTACTCACCACCAATCCATCTCTCCACTCCCTCCTCCCCCACCCCCACTCCCCAGAATAAAAGTTTAGGGCTGGAGCAATGGCTTGGTGGTTAAGAGCACTGACTGCTCTTCCAGGGGACCTTCATTTCCTTCCCAGCACCCACATGGCTGCTCACCACTGTTTGTAACTCCAAGATCTACTCAGCTATACATGCAGGCGGATCACCAGTTCACATAAAATAAGAATAAATCTATTTTAAAAAAGATTCAAAGTGCCACTGCTTGCCTTTGAGAATGAAGCAGGAGGTGGCAGTGGGCATATGTGGATGCTGACAAGCTGGGTAGGACAGGAATGCACTTCACCAGTTTCTCACCAAGGTTTGCATCTTTATCATTTAGCTCTTTGGTTGTTGATTCGGGCCATCTTGAGGACATCTTCGTATGTAGCTCAGCTCACCTTGAACTCTTTGAAGTCTTCCTGCTTCAGGCTTTGGCCACTGGCATCACAGGTGTGAGCGCCACGTAGCTCCCTCGTTCTTATAAGCAGCTGCGGTATTACCTGTGGAGAGATTTAATAGCAATTATGTAACTCACCTCTTGCCTGTGGACTTGAATATTCTTCCCACTCTGCTGCTAGTTAGAAGCGATGCTTCCTTCTAGCTTGGCACGGGTATTGTTGAATATTAAGAGGTTTGCTAGTTTGGCAAAAGTATCTTCTATGAGGGAAGAAAATCTCTTGGTCTGTGTGGGCTTGCCTGCCTGTGAGTGCCCTAGGGGAGGCTAAATAAAGGTCAGCCGAGGCTGTTTCAGTTGCTCTGTACCTTATTTTTGTCAGATATCTCACTGTCACTGTGAGAGCTGGGGTTACAAACGCCCGCTGCTGTACCCAGCTCCTGTGTGGGAGCAGGGGCTCTGAAGCCGGCCCTGTGGTCACTCTGTTGGAGCCATCTCCCCTGTCCCCTAACTAAGCCTGTGGGGGACCATTTAGCTTTACTGTTCTGTGAACTGCCTATGAATGGCCTTCGATATTTTTTTCCACTAGATTTTTCTAAAGCACACTGTGTCCCTTTTTTATCACGTGTTGGGATGCTTTTTGTAACTTTACGTTTGAACTCTGGCCTTGTTGACAAGTACAGTTTTGTTCCTGGCAGAACTTTCACACAGTCACTTTGGGCAAACGTCTTGGTTTCTTTTTGGTTGTATGTTATGTGCCTCTGCATGCGGGCATGTGTGTAAACCAGAGGACAGTGTCGTGGAGGGAGTTCTCTGTCTTTACTTGAGTTCCAGGGATTAAACTCAGAAACTTGAGAGGCAAGTGTCCACTGAGCCTGGACAGCCTAGGCCTAATGCTAGCTTGATGAAATTAGAAGTTGTCCACAGAGACTACATACTGAAAATCTCTTTAAAGTTAGCTGGGAATTCCCTTCACACTGTTTTTTTGAGATATTGCAGTAGAAAGGAGCATTTAGTTTTTAACGCTGTCTACACATAGAGACGGTAATAGCTTTCTGTCAACTTTGATGCTGTTTTTCAGAATTTTATTGCTGTGCGTATCTGTGTACTTACCGTAGGAACCAAAGACCCCTCGTGGAGATCTGAAAATGGCCACAAACAAAAGTGTTGGCATCTTCAGTTCTGCATCCCTGGCTGTGGGATATGTGGATTCCCTGCTGCCCGAGAATCCTCTGCAGGAGCCCTTTAAGAATGCCTGGGTCTACATGTTGGACAACTATACGAAGTTCCAGATTGCAACCTGGGGCTCGCTGATAGTTCATGAGGCCATCTATTTCTTGTTCTCTTTACCTGGATTTCTGTTCCAGTTTATTCCTTACATGAGAAAGTACAAGATTCAAAAGGTGAGTGTGATGGGCTTTCCATCAAATACTGTGACTGGTGTTCTTTGAGAGACCCAACATGCTGTCCAGTAGAAATATAGTGATTCCACTTACATAACTTAGGAAGGAAATAAGGGAATGGGGACGTTAATTTCATAATATGTTTTATTTAACCCAGTAATGCTCAACTACTCCACCAACCAGCCCAAATTAAGCTGCTTCGTGAAACATTCTGGTGTTTCTGTTTTCATAATTGTGTGCAGGTCAGTGTGTGTTTGTGCTAATTTGGAAAGTGCTTGTACCTTGCGCTACTGGTTGATGGTGTGTTTCACAAAATATGATCATGATTGATGCTGTTTCAAAAAAATGTCTGTAAAAGTGGGCTTTAGGAAGCTGTAAGGCTTATCTAATTGGGGTTTATAAATCTTAATTTTTAAACTAGTTGGCAGGTGCGGTGTATGTATTTAAACATGCTCAAGACCCTGGATTTAATTATCAGCACACCTATATTTTTTCTATCCCCACCTGTGCACCCCAATCCTGATAAAAAGAGACACTGTGTGTGGGGGGGGGGGGAGAAAATGTGCACAGGGACAGTGGCTGCTCGGCTGCACCTCTTCCGTCTCCCAACCTCAGCAGATCTAATTGGATGTTGCTATGCGAAGATTCCATATATACAGGACAGGAAAGCCAGCAGCTTCTGTGTGGTCCCGTGCCAGGGGGTAATGCCCCTCGTGTCTTTGTGTTTGCTTCAGTGTGTTAGATGTGTCTTGCAAGACCACTGAATGCATGACATGATCCCTAGGGATGCAGAGCACTTTTCTTAGTTTTAAACACAGACAGCAGGATGTACTCTTACTAATATATAGGTTATTTTGCTTAGCATGGTTTCTGAGATGAATTTAGACAATATTAGTTCTTGTTTTGAGAGAACATTGTATATATCCCAGGGTGGCCTTCAACTTGGGATCTTCTGACTTGCACTTCTTGAGTGCTTATAGGCAAGGACCATGGCCAACTGCCATTTTTTTTTAAATGCCACTATTGGCTTATCTAAATAATCATAACCAGCTAAACTCAGGGGCACACAGCAGTGGCACAAAGTAGATGCTGAGCGTTCATCTGGTTCTCTGGGTGTGCAGGTCACGTCTCAATCTCTTGGCTTTCTAGCCTCTCCCAGTGAGTCACTATGAGGAGGGCTCACACTGGTTCCTCTGCAGGTAACCTAGGCACACCTTGGGGTACCTTCGACTCTAGGACAAGAGGAGACAGGGGAAAGGGAATAAAAACAAATAAAGAGAATTTTAAAAAAGAGGCAGCTCAGAGGCTCCTGTCAGCCTTTGTCAAAGTCAAAATACTTCCAGCGCACTTTGATGGAAGGACCAGAGCTGAGAAACAGCTCAGTTAGAATGCCATAAATTCTGAGTCACTGAAGTGACTCTGTCACCACTGATTCATTGAGAGGAAAGGCTGAGTCACCATGTGGCCAACAAGCTGAAGCATCCTTTCCTCCTCCGCTGCCCTCCACAGCTCACTGCTTGGTCATGGTTGGTGGTACCTTTCAGAGGAGAGCTGTTTTAGCTTAGGGTGTGTGGGTGGCCTTAAAAGGAAACATGGCAGGACAAAGAATGAACTGGGCTTAGGATGTAGTAAATGTGGGAGTGCTGGCTTAGCACACACAGGCTGGGGTACAGGCACACACATGAAAGCCACATCCTAATTGGTTAAGCGTAATGAAAGGCTGAGAGCGTGGCCGTAAGCCGGTGCTCCATGTCATCCTCTTAAGTTTCACAGCCATCAAAATCCAGGCTGTGAATATATCCGTACTTATTTATCGATGCCAAATCAATACAAACTCTCCCACCATGAAGGGGCTGAGAAGAAAAGAAAGCATTTGCCCAGCCTGCGCAAGACCTGGATGCAGCCGGTCGAGGCAAGAGAATCTCCATGAGTTTGAGGGTAGTCAGGCCACATCGTGAGACCTTGTGTCAAACAACAGTACAGAATAAAGCACAATAAAATAAAGCAAAAAAAAAGAAAGGCAGACAAACCCTAGGCTACCCCCCCCCCCAATTAATTAAATGACCCGCACACACAAATGGTGGAGGCTGCTTCTGTTTGTGAGATGTGACCCACATGCTGTGATTGAAATGTATACAAAATGGTTCATGTCTTTCCTTCAGTACTTTAGAAAGCTCAAGATAACACAGTCAACAATTATAGTAACACATAGAACACGCTTTAATTTAAAAAAATTTACCCTTGCCCCCACAACAGATGTGGCATACACTTGTGATCCTAGTGCTTGAATGGAGGGGGATTAGGTTCAAGGCTATTCACTGCTAATTACAGGAAGTTTGAGGCCATAGGATACCTGAGAGGCAGAGTCAAAAAATATTGCACACCAACCCCCTAGCCAAAAACAAAACAAAAAATATGAGCTAGGAGCTGGAAAGATGGGTCAGTGGTTAAGAACACTGGCTGCTCTTCCAGACAACCTAGATTTACTTCCCAGCACCCACATGGCAGCTCACAAAGGTCTGTAACTCCAGTTCCAGGGGCTCTAATGCCCTCTTCCAGCCTCCAGGAGTGCCAGGTATACCTGGAACACATACATGCAGGCAGAAGAGCCACACACATGAAACACAGTGCTTACACAGCAGTAAGCGCCCTCCGCTTCACAGTGAATAGGCACCTGGGCAGTCAGTCCATGTGCTTGCAAGTTAGAGGAAGTTTTATGTGCACGCAGGTGAAGCAGACTTGGCTGGGATTCTTTCTTTAAAAAAAAAAAAGGCATTTTTCTTTTTTCTTCACAGCAGAAGTGTAAGTAAAATATCTCTAAGTTCTATGGCCCCAATGGGGGTGTCCCTTCATACTGGGGTACAGATGTACTACATGCCAAGTAAGAACCTGAAAGCTCTGGTATTTTACTAGGCATACATTTAAATGCCTTCTTGGCCAGCTTGCACATACCATAGAAACAGCATAGCCTGTGGGTTTATTCGCTGTAACAATAGTAGCAGTTGATTGTTCTAGTCTCACACTAAGGAAGCCAGCGTCTCACATATGATGGGTGCCATTTTCTGCTGTTCTCTTTCTACCATCCCAACCCCCCAAGCTTGGTTATTTTTCTACATAGAACTACCTGAGTTTCAGAGTCTAGCCAGGAAATTAAAGACGCCATCACAGATAAGCCCAAGTTTTCGGGTGACTTTTTGTTCATAGGCTTGAGGTTTGGAGTGGGGTCAAAGGTTCTTTAGAACAGAAATACTAATGCAGTCTAAAGTTACTGTGTGTCGTTCACTTGTTTGATTGCTAAGGAAACTGACATCACCGTGGGTACCATAGCTGCCTGGTTAGTTCAGTATTCTAGGCCAAGCCTATAGGTTGATTGTTAGATTAAGGATTCATTTTTGTTTCGTTTTCCTATATATTTTATTGTTTGTATTTTACGTGTGCTCGTACACTCACTCACCAAAACACACGTGTCAGGGTATCTTGAGATTTTACGAACAGAAGCTCACCTTCCGTTTTGTCTTGAATGTGAACATTATTGTCAGGAAACATCTCTGAAGTTCTCACAACTCATAGCGCTGCCGTCACGTGTATACAGAAGGTACTTATTTCTGCGGATGAAGACCGCTGAATGCCTGGATGCTGTGAGCTACTATTGTAGTAAAAGCTCCAGCTGCTGCTTGTGCAGGCTTTCTGTGGGGCACTTGATGTAAAGGGAACGGAGCTTCCTTCTCTCATAACTTCTGAGTGTCCCATGGGCAGCAAACCCTGGAGAACTCTCTAGTTCCTTCTTGCAGGAGTTTTGGGTCCCTATCACCATATTTGTTATTAGTATTTTCTACACTTGGTTAAAGTACTTGCAGATCACTCACCGCTGTTGTATAAACTGAACACAGCACAGACCTGAGGGACTATATCTATTAGAGAAAGTGTTAAGAATTTAGTTCTACCTGTTCAGCTACTGCTGATAGCAGACTACTTTTAAATATTGTGATTTATTTATTTATTTTTCCTCTATAGGATAAACCAGAAACCTTCGAAGGCCAGTGGAAGTGTTTGAAAGGACTTTTGTTTAATCATTTTTTTATTCAGTTGCCTCTGATTTGTGGAACATACTATTTTACGGAGTTTTTCAATATTCCTTATGATTGGGACAGAATGCCAAGATGGTATGTCACTGATAATTTGATGTTCATATTCATTCATGGTTTATTTTTTAATTATTACATTTGGCTTAGTGTTTGTCATCTTCACTTGGTTAATATCCTGATATTTATTATATCCTATCAATATTGTTTCTTTGAAAGCAAGTCTCGCTGTGTGGTCCTGGCTGGCATGGAGCCCACCATGTCGGACAGGTTGGCTTCGAATTCAAAGAGGTCTATCTACCTCCGCCTCCCAAGGGCTAGGTGTAAAGGCGTGAACCACTTTGCCTTGCTCAACTCTCTTGAATTTGATGGTTAATATATGCAGTTAGATCAAGCTGGGTGTTGGCTTTATTTAATGTCTGAGCAGCAGCCTAAGGCATGGCTACTTTGTTCTCATTACGGTTTGCCTCTCACAGGTATTTAACGTTGGCAAGGTGTTTGGGCTGTGCAGTCATTGAGGATACCTGGCACTATTTCCTGCATAGGCTCCTTCACCACAAGAGGATTTATAAATATATTCATAAAGTCCATCACGAGTTTCAGGTATGTCAGAGCCACAGTTCAGGCTTTTTCTAATGAAGTAGGAAAACATGGTTTATTGTTTGGATATTTTAAGAGCTGTCAGTAGTATTTTTGTGTGTGTGTGCATGCACACACATGATGTGGTGGGTAGGATACATGTATAGTCAGACAACTTTGTGGAGTCAACTTTCTCTTTAAAAATATAACAATCTCGATAATCTATATGCTCCTGAGTATATGTGTTCACCCGGTGTTCAAATGCTGTCAGAGCCAGAAGAGGTTGTTGTATCTCCTAGAACTGGAATTAGAGGCAATTGGTGCCACCCAGTATGGATCCTGGGAACTGAACCTGTGTCCTCTTGTATGAGCAGCAAGTGCTTTTAACCACCAAACCGTGTCCCCAGCCCTCTCCCTTCCACAATTTGATGCAGGCTCTAGAAATCAAAAACAACTGCAGGTTTGCACAGCAAGCCTCTTTACCCGCAAGCCATCTCTTGGTCTCCTTTATTTCCTTTCCTTTGGCATAACATGAGGTACATGTACACACAGAGCCATGCCTAATGGTTTTCGTCAGTGTCATACTGTCATGGTGGGACTGGAGAGATAACGGAATGCTTTAGAACCCATCCTGCTCTTGTGGGAGATCGGAGCTCAATTCCTAGCATTATACTAGGCCACTCATAGCCACAAGCACCGGTACTCACGTGCACACATACCTGTAATGACGTAAATCCACGGTTACCGAGACTTTAGAGATTTACACAGAGCAGTTCTGCCCCTCATTTCTCATCACGTGGGGCATTCAGGTGGTGTCCCCATAGCAGACGACTGGCAGATCGGTAGTGGGTATAGTAACACTACGTTTAAATGAATGGGGTTGATAAACAATACGCACTTACTGCTTAGACTAAAGCAATTGCTCAGTTGAAGTACATTTTCAGACTAGAGTTTTTTAAGTCAAAGCAGTTTTCATGAAGGTCTCAGGGGATACCTGAAAACATGGATAAGATACCATACTAATAACTAAGAGAGCCAAGAGTGATTACTGGGCAGACAGTGTGATCAGGACAGAAACACTGGACAAGAGTCTCATTGGGAGGGCTGAGACTGATAGGACATTCATTACACAGAATGATGCACCATTTAAAACATGTCTCCAGTGTCTTCACTTAGCACTTTAGGACAATAGTTAATCTAGGGTAAATGGAACCTGGGAAAACAAAGTCATGACTGAGGATAGCCTACTGTGTGCACGTGTGTAGGTGTCCCCTTGTGGCAAAGTAACTGTAGATTTATAAATTAAATATTAAGAGCTTAGGGCCTAGTGACTTCAGTTTGATCCCTGAATCCCACAAGGAGGTTAGAGAAAATTGCCTCCTAAGGGTTGTCCTTTGACCTCAGTGCACATGCACACACACAGATGGGTAAACAAGGAGTGTTTAATTAGGGTTGAAGTTACATAAGCGATAAGACATTCATATCACAGGACCTTCTGATTGGTAAGGAATTTGCTAAGGACTGCTATTGTTATGTATATGTATAGCTCAACTAACATCATTACTTATACAAACAATGTAATTTTACAAAACTGTATAAATGGAATACATTAGAGTTCTCCAGAGAAAATCAACACAAAGCTAGTATGAACACAGGTTTATTTGAAGTCTGGAGGAAGTATGTACCTATAATCCCAACACTTAGGCTAAGGCAGGGACATCATGAGTTCAAGAGGAACTTCAGCTATATAGATCCTGTCTCAAAAAGAAAAACATTGATTTTTTCAGTATGAGGTTGCAGAAAAAAAAGCTGGGAAGTGAGGTGTGGTCTCTGTAGCTGGGAAGCCTCTTTCTTGCTCTTAAGACCTCTGACTGGCTAAATGGAGAATGAAATCTGCTGGTTCAGACATTAACCACACCACAGCTGGGCACTCGCAAGCTGACACAGGACTCACCATCACTATCGTAAGGACTCCTTACACTGTGTTTTAGGCTCCGTTTGGAATCGAAGCAGAATATGCGCATCCCTTGGAAACCCTGATTCTCGGGACCGGGTTTTTCATTGGCATTGCGCTTTTGTGTGATCACGTAATTCTTCTGTGGGCATGGGTGACCTTCCGTTTGCTAGAGACCATCGACGTGCACAGGTGAGTGATGCTTTTGTTCAGGTAAAAGACATCATTTTTCTATTTTCCGTGTGTGTTAGTGTGCTTGTGTGTGTGAATGCATGTTTGTGTGTGGGGGGGGGGTATATGTAAACATGATCACTCTTCCAAGGCAGGGTTTCTCAGTCAAACCCACAACTTGACCGTCTTGCTAGCCAGCTTTCCTCTGTGGCTATCACATCCCTGCCTTTTGAGGCTTAAATTACAGGCAGGCCACCCGACTTTTATATGGGTTTCTGGATATCTGAGCTCCAATCCTCAGGCCTGCAGGACAAACACTTTAAGCACTAGCCCTCTCTCATGTTATTTTTTAAAAGAGGATCATAATCAGTGAATGAAAGTTCAAGTAATAGGTGTTTTTATAGACTGATCTGTTACTATTCACTGAGTGACTACAGCGTACAGCATGTGTCTTATCAAGCAAAACGCTGAGTACTTCAGTGAGTCTCAGTCCCAAGAGTGCCTTGAAGCCCGGAGCCTGTGCCATGCTAGGTCGTTGCTGGTCTCTGGTTAGGGCTAACGAAAGCCTGCACTTAGGGAAACCACTGTGTGTAATATGTATGTGTTTTAGATGCTTCCTTTCCACAGATTGGAGACAGGATAAAGAGTTATAACCAATTTAGATACCAAGATTAAAGAGAGTAGACCAAACAAGAGTCTTTTTGAAGGATTCTCCCAACTTAAACAGCACAGTAGCGTTTTAATTTTTAAAATACTTGTTGCTGATTCCATACAATCTTTTTTTAACACAAGTAGTGTTATGGAAATCACCTTTTCATTTGCTGGCATCAGATTTCCATGTGTCTTTTAAGGTAGTCAAATTCCCGAACATGTACTTTCTCTGTATGTTTTGTTCTTGTTATGGTTGTTTTCTTTCCAACTGGGGCCTCAAAGCCCAGGCTGACCTGGAATTTGTAACTTAGGCTGGCCACAAACTGACCATCCTTCTGTTCAGTTTCCCAAAATCTGAGGATGGAGTGTCTGCCACCACACCCTGCCCAGTTTTATCTTTTGTAAGCATATGAGGATTTAAAGATTTGGGTAAAGAGGAAACATAAGCTTGTTAGCGAGCATATGACTATTAATGAAAATAGCATTCGTTCAACATGTGTCTCATGAATAACCTGTGGCCTTTGCATTTCAGTGGTTATGATATTCCTCTCAACCCGTTGAACTTCATCCCTTTTTACACGGGCGCTCGGCACCACGATTTCCACCACATGAACTTCATTGGGAATTACGCCTCCACCTTCACGTGGTGGGACAGAATCTTCGGGACAGATGCCCAGTATCATGCCTACACTGAAAAGATGAAGAAGCTTGGGAAAAAGTCTCAGTGAATACCTACCTGCTCTGCGCCTTCCTCAACTGCAGCTGGCAACTAACATTGCTTCTGGGGAGCAGGAATAAGCACGTGACTTGGCTGCTAAGTGATAAGAACATTAACAACCTTTAAGTACTCTTCCAGATGAGAACTTTTCTACTTTACATCCAAGAGCTGTATATGTGGGAGCAAATAAATATATATATATATTTAAGTACAGTTTTCACGAGGAGGTTTTAAAGGCCATGTTGTTAACCTTACCAACAGGTTTCAGGAACCAGAGGAAGGATTAATGTACAACTCACCACTTCACACCACCCGGGACTGAAGTTGATGTTGCCTTTTAAGCCTTTTTACATACACTGGTCAGTTCAAAAAAATTCTCAACAATAATGTCTGCCTTCTAGTTTAAGACATGCTGTTTTTTAGAATTTACCTGAAATGAAAATATCACAAAGTAAATACATCAGCTGGTGAGCCAGTGACTGAAACCTCGCTCTGGTCTGAGATTGACCAGTTCAGAACTATTCTTTCTGTGAAGGATTGTTTGATTGTAGTAATTTTATCAGCATCTTGTAAATTGGCTCATTTCCTACATGATGTACATAGAATATTATAGCCTAAAAATTTTCTAGTCACTTGTGGTCCTTTTAAATTGAGGAGCCCCACTTGAGCTGTCCACCCCTTCTCTGTGTGTGTCAGGTGGTCTTGAGCTTTGTGAATTCACTTCTCTATCTGTACCTGTTGGAGCTGGTAAAATAAATGTGATTTTTGTCTGATCCTCTGGCTTTCAGTATTGAAAATTAGCTTGTTTTATTCTTATAAGAAAAAGAACAGAAATCATTAAAGTAAGTTTTACAATAAAGGAATGGTTCCATTTTTTTTTTTCTTGCTGAGCTTTGCTGATGGTTGTACTGTGTCCTTAGGTGGCTGATCTGTAAGGGGAACTCCACTGACCCAGGGAACAGCTTGCTGGCCTTAAATGGTTTTCCACACAAGTATAAGGATACTTATACATTTTTTCTAGGTCACTCACTATATCCCAGTCCTTAGGCATTTTTTGTTGTTGTTTTCCTCTTTCATACAGGCTCTGTCTCTCTTAGGCTGATCTTGAATCTGTAATCCTGTTTCAGCTTTCTAAGGCTGGAGTTACAGGCTAACTGACCATGTAGCCCAGGATGGCCTTGCTAATAATCCTCCTGCCTCAGCCTCCCAGTTGCTGAAGTTGTAAACATGAACCACTGTACTATGCTTGGCCATATTTATTTCATATCTGCCTCACATGTGTTTGTGTGTGCTTGTGTGTATGCACATTTTTACTTTGAAGCATTTTGGGGCAAGACATAAAATTGTTCTGTGCCATTTGGTTATATAAGATTACCCGAAAAGTAAATCTTTCCCTTTTACTTTAATGCCTGTGGAATATACAAACTGGGAGGAAAACAACTTCTTTTAGAAATGGTGGTAAGTGTGCTTAAATAAGTTGGTGCATGGACTGGAGAGTTGGCTCAGCTGTTAAGAGCCCTGGCTCCTCTTACACAGGTTCTGAGTTCAATTCCCAACAAACACATGGTGGCTCACAGCCATCTGTAATGGAATACAATGCACTCTATTAGTGTGTGTCTGAATACAGCAACAGTGTACTCACTTTGAGGTAAATATAAAAAGGTTAATTTTTTATCCTGCACTAGTGCTGGGTCCCATAGGGCCACATGGCACTGTGGAGTATCTGTATCTTAGCAGCTCCATGTTGCCTCTAAGTACTCACTGACATAGGCTTCTTTTGACCCAGGTGGTTTACTCTACCCTCTCTAGCTGCTTTTGTTCTGGGTGGTCTACAACTTCCCCAGCATGTTGCATTCATACACTGCCCTCCACCACTTGGTAAAAACATGACTCCACAATCATTAACTTATCAAACAGGTTTATATGTTAAATTCTCAATCCACAATCTCTTTACACAATAAGCTTACAACCAATAGACAAAGATATAAACTGCCCACCTAGATAAGATAAAGGCCCTTAGAAATAATCATAACAATTGTATCTAGAGATGCGCCAAAACATCCGTGTTGCTTCCTCTTGAATCTCCTCTTTTTTTCCTCCTCTCTCCATACCACCCACTCTGTCCCCACCCACTCTCTACTGTCCAATCATGTAGCACCTTGACGTCAACCTACATACTCATATAAATAAAAATAAATAAATCTGAAAAAATAAGTTGGTGAATGATAAAAGCATTCACTTTTTTTCTCTTTTTACTGCTGTGGATCAAAGCTCTAGATGTGTGCATCCTAGACAAGCAATATACAAGGCTAGAGATGTGTGCATGCTAGACAAGCAATCTGCAATAGCAATTCCACCAACCTACATAATAATGAGCTAGCATTCTCTGATCACGTCTCATACCCTGAATTGCGGTGTGTTTTTCTTTTCAAGTTGATAAATAACAATTTTATTTTTTATGCATAAAGGTTGATGAAAAACCATTACTAGTTCTAGTAAAACTGAACTTTTCAATCAAAAAGCATAGTAAGTATACTTATTAAATACCACTTTCAAAGTACAGCTGTAAAACATCTAACATGCTTTTTAAATTTCAATACAATGGATCCAAGACCAAGAATACAAGCTGCATGCATCAAGGCTACATTACAATTTATCATAGTCATCATCATCATCGTCATCTTCATCATCTTCAGGTTTTTTTCAGTGCACTTGCTAACTCATTGGCTGTATTTTGTGAGACCATATTAGTAGCAATAATAATGCGGTTCTGGCCTGGAGAGAACTAGCTGATGGTGAGCCACTAAGAGGCAGCAAGCAATGCTCCTTGTGGGCTTTTTCCAGTGGGGTTCCTGCCTTAACCTCCTCCTCTGACTTCCTCTATGATTGTAACCTGGAAGTATAGCCTACATAAAGCATCTCCTCCCCAGGTTCCCTTTGGTCAGAGTGTTTTATAACAGCAACAGAAAGGAAACTAGGACGTGCATAAATAAAAATAAATCTTCAAGAGATTCATATTCCCAGATATGTTTGTACAGAATAGACATTACTCAACTCGGCTAAAACCCTGTCAAAGTTACATGAATTAATAGATAAGAAGGCTGAACCATGAATCCACAACATATGGCTTTGATTCTACCCTGGAGAACAGTTGATAACAGCTGGGTGTTACAATGCATGCCTGTGGTTCTAGCGCTCATGAGGCAGAGGCAGGTGGTCACAAGTTCTGCACCAACCTAAAACACTTTTTGCTTTCCCTCTTGAAGCCAGAATTTTTTTTCTTTTTTTTTTTTTTTCCCCTTTTAAAAGATTTGCTTCTGTTTATAGGAGTTTTGCTTGCACGAATGCTTGTGCACTGTCTGCTTATCTGGTACCCTTACTCATCCAGTCCCCAGTTTATGAAATGTTGCCAATCACATTCAAGGATAGACTTCCTTAGTTAACGACCCCCTGAACCTCCCTCACAGACACACCAGAGTTTTCCAAGTCATACCAGGCACATCCCAGAGTGATGTCACCCATGTACTTCCTCATTCAACCAAGGCAACAGCCAACATTCGTCATTATTCCTATGTTAGATTTCTTTTCAGAGAGAGTCTTACTATGTAGTTTATGCTGGCTTGAGATTTTAGGGGTTTTGAGGTGGCTCGGTGGATAATGGCACTTCCAGTACTCACTTGATAAAAGGAGAGAATCAATCCTTGCAGGTTATTCTCTGATCTTAACAGGCATGCTATGACATTGATATGTGTGTAGACATGCACACACACACACACACACACACACACACACACACACACACACCTACCCTAACAAGCAGAGGTTTGAATTAGAGGCCTCCAGGAGCATGTCTGAATATTTGGTTCTGTAAGTGGAACTGTTTGGGAAGAGTTAAGAGGAGGGGCCTTTGAGGAGGAGGTGTGTCACTGGGGGCTTGGCTTTGAGGTTTCAAAAGCCCATGCCAGGTTCAGTGTCTCCTCCTCTTCCTATTGGACCGAGATGTATAGTATCTCAGCAAGAGCTCTAATGCCATGCCTGTATAAAACTGCAATTAAGTCCCCAATTAAATAACGTCTTTTATAAGAGTTGCCTTAGTTATGGTGTCTCTTTACAGCAATATAAAATTAGCTAAGACACACACAAGCAAACAAAAAGAAAGAAATAAAGAAAGAAAGGAAGGAAGGAAGGAAGGAAGAAAGAAAGAAAAAAAAGAAGAGGAGGAAAAGGAGCAATTTCAGGCCAATTTATGCCACACAATGAGATTCTATCTCAAAAATTAATTATTGACTAGCTTGATATAATTACTAAATACACATTTAGATTTAAATTATACACCGTACACACAGCAGTTTTATTAATAAGAAAAAATTTTCTTCAGTTTTGTTGAGTATAGGCTCTTGTAGCAGGATCTGATAATTTTTTGAATTTCCTGCCCTACCTAAGCATCCATCCCATATGCAGCCACCAAACCCAGTCACTATTGCTGATGCCAAGAAGTGCTTGCTGACAGAAGCCTGATATGGATGTCTCTGGAGAGACTCTACCAGAGCCTTACTAATACAGATTACGATGCTTACAGCTAACCATCAGACTGAACACAAGGACCTCAATGGAGGAGCTAGAGAAAGGGCTGAAGGAACTGAAGAGGCTTGCAACCCCATAGTAAGAACAACAATATCAGCCAATGAGACCTCTACCACCACCACCCAAAGTTCTCAGGGACTAAACCACTAACCAAAGAGTACAAGTAGGGGAACCCATAGCTACAGCCACATATGTAGCAGAGGATGGCCTTATTTGGCATCAATAGGAGGAGAAGTCCTTAGTCCTGTGAAGGCTCATTTCTCCAGTGTAGGGAAATGCCAGGCTGTTGAGGTAGGAGTGGGTGGATGAAAGGGCATCTTCATAGAAGCAGGGGGAGAGGAGATAGGAGAGGGAGCAACTGGGGAAGGAAATAACATTTGAAATGTAAAAACATAATCTACCCAGTTTAAAAAAAAAAAACACTTTTTAGTTTTGTTTTCAATCTCACTAAAAACTACATTAAAATGATATTTTTCATTTTACATTTCTTTTTTTCTTTTGTTTTATATTTGTATTTTGAAACAGCATTTCTCTGTGTAGCCCTGGCTGTCCTGGAACTTGTTCTATAGCCCAGGTTGGTCTCAATTTAGAGATCCACTTGCCTCTGCCTCTGCCTCCAGAGTGTTGGGATTAATGACATGCCACCTCCATTTTTCTTTTCGTAAGAATCTTGTCCCTTCTCTGCTCCCATTCCCCTCTCCTCTCTTACTCTCCTCTTCCACAAACAAAAGTGATTTTCTGTAGGAAGGAGGGCTGTACTGGATTGAAAAAGTCAAATAACTTGGAACTAGACAGTTTAGGCGACAAATCCCCAGAGAACTTAATTTATCATCAGATAATTTTTTGATGTTTAAAAATTACTATTTCTTTCTTTTGCTATTCAGATAGAAATTTTTCTCTGGTCATGTGTGATTGTTCCACTAAACTCAAATATTAGAAAGAATTTTTGTGCAGATTGAGACTTTCTCTGGACCTTGAGAGGAAAAATATTCCCAAGACCAATTGTCAGTATAAAGGAGATTTATTTGTCCCAGGGGGACAGAGAAAAGAACAAGGGACAAAGACAGGAGTTAGAGAAAGAATGTTGGGGTAGTGAGGAGAGGTGGAGAGAATTTTCCTGGAAAGGAAGAAGACAAGGGGGACTAAGGACTCTCTCTGGATACAGCACACAGGTAAATGGTGATTTATAAAAGGTAAATAGGAAACCCTGTATTAGGATGAGATGCTTAATTTTGATTGGGCATGCTAATTAGGTGATCCAAAGGAAACCTTTGATTGCTGGACTTCAATACTTTGATAGTTGGGCTCTTGGCAGTCAGTTCCAGGTGAAGGAGGGGTTTGCCAAATAAGGGAATACACCTTGGTGACTAGCTTTAAGAATGTAGTCTAAAGACTTTTAGCAAGGCCATGGGCATGAGAGAGAAGGATAAGGCCTGCCAGAGCTTTGCTCGCCATATTCATACTGGCCAGAGTCCCCTCAGAAACCAAGATGGTGCTGGGGCTGAGACCACACTAGTAGATAAAGCTCCCGTCGATGTGTCCTGCAACTTGATTTATACAACCTGAAAAGTCCCAAGCTGAGAACTGGAAGATTACCATCTAACCCTGGCCAAGGGATGTGAGGAGCAAGTTAGAAATGAAGGTTTCCTCATCTTTATTTAAGATCAGTGATAATAACCTAAATTAATCAAGATAATAACCTAAATCCTTATCCCCTCCCTTCTTCCATCCCTTCTTAGTGTACAAGGCATTTCTATTTATTCTGGTTGCAACAGAGCAAGATCTGACTGGTTTACCCACATAGGATTTCAAAACCGAGGCCTGGCAGGTTCCCCTAGGTTACAAAAGGTGTTTCCATGTGAAGGAGCAGTGGTCGTAGGTGGTGGAGCTTAAAAAATAAACAAACAAACACAAACCTCTTCCTCTAGATCTGCCTATGCTCATACTCAGCAGCTGTTCCCATTAATTAAAGAAATGATTGCAGCCTAAAAACTCTGGACATTCCACCTTAAAACCAAACACCCTACGCCCCCAGCTCCAAGATCAACTTCTAAACGTCTGCAAATGAGTGAGAACTTGTAGCCGTCCACACATCCGCACGTTCACTTACGACAGTATCTTCCAAGTTCATCTTTGCTGTACCTTATTTTGATGAATGGATACCACTCTATTGTATATACCTCACAGTTTCTTTATCCAGTTTTCTTTAACAAATTTTTGTTGATTATATTACTATTATTATTTGATTTTTTTTATTATGTGTTAATTTGATACAAGTCAGAGTCGTCTGGAAAGAGGGAACCTCAAGCTGAGAAAATTCCTCCGTAAGATTGGCCTGCAGTCAGCTTTATGGGTCATATTCTTTTTTAAAAAATATTTATTTATTTATTACATATAAGTACACTGTAGCTGTCTTCAGATACATCAGAAAAGGGCATTACATCTCATTACAGATGGTTGTGAGCCACCATGTGGTTGCTGGGAATTGAACTCAGGACCTCTGGAAGAGCAGTCAATGCTCTTAACCACTGAGCCATCTCTCCAGCTCCTATGGGTCATATTCTTGATTAACAATCAATGTGGGAGGGGCCAGCCCGCTGTGCATGATGCCACCCACTCCTCCTTAAGGGTCCTGACTTGATGAGCCAGTAAACAACATCCTTCCATGGCCTCTCCTTCAGTTTCTGGCTCCAAGTTCCTGCCCTGACTTTTTTCAGTGTTAGAGTATGACTTGGAAATGTAAGCGGAAATAAAACTCTGCCTTGCCTGAGCTACTTTTGGTCACTCTGGTTTATCCCCTGGCTTGAGCTTGTGTCTTGGATACTGCGAGGCATGCCGCATGCAAGAAGCAGATGATGACTGTGAGTTGTCCCTAGGAGGATGCTTACTCTGAGTGTGGTGCTGCCTCTTCATTGTGTCGATTTGACGGTCCCAGTGACGATGGAAGGTGAACACTTCGACATTTGTGCGTCCCATTTTAAGAAATGTATATTCAGGTCATTTCCTAACTTCTAAAGGTGGGTTATTTGAGTTCCTTTTGCATTCTGAATATCACTTTTTTTTTTTTTTTTTTTTTGGTCAGTGGTTCCAAACGTTTTCTCCCATTTTGTAGGTTGTTTCTCTGTTCCGTTGACTGGTTTTCTTTGCTATGTGGAAACGTTTCCTTTGACTCAGGGTCAGGTATCTGATCTTTTCCTTTGTTCTTTGTACTTTTGGAGACTGAAAAAACTAACAGGTTAATAATCATGAAGGTTTTGTCTGTTTCTTTCTAGGAACTACAGTTCCAGGTCTTACACTTAAATCTTTAACCCACTTTGAATTAACTTGGGAGTATCTTATAAAGCAAGGATCCAACTGCTTTCCAGTACTGTTTGCTGAAGAGAATGTACTTCCATTATAGTGTATTCCTGATTAAGACCATTTAGAGGATCAGTTAACTGTACATGTGGATTCATTCTGGAAATGTCATTAGCATCCTGTGGTCTCTGTGTTTGAGGATTTTGCTGCTGTGTAGTTTGTCCTTTTTTTTTTTGTTTGTTTGTTTTTTGTTTGTTTGTTTTTTGTTTATTTGTTTTTCTGGTGCCAGGGGTTAAACTCAAGACTCTGTGTGTGCTCAGCAAACAGCCCACCTCTGGAATATATCCTCAGGGCCTTTTCTGTTGTGTGTAGTTTTGTGCTACTCCGCCTTAGCTCCGGGATCAGGCTGTGCTACCAGCCTTCTCCCAGTTTCCCTTGAATCCACAGAAAAAAGACACAAACAGTTGTTTGTTTTCAACCTTCCTTTTTGGCACAATTGCTAGCCACTACTATCTCCCACCTGGAAAATGTGCCCTTATTATTACTCTAAGTTCCTTTCCTTACACCTGCCCTAACTTTAGTTGGTCAGTTGAATTCAGCCCCTGCTAAACATCTCTGACCACTTGCCTACAGGAATAGCCATGGCCCATCACTCCTCTTGCCTCTAGGGACTCGGAAGTCCCACCTATCCTTTCTGCCCAGGTATTGGCCCATGGCTTTCTTTAATGACAGATCAAGAACCGACTGGAGAACAGGAACTTAGCATCAGCCCTGCCCCTACACTTTTGTTTTACTTGTTGCTGTTTTAGTGTTTCATGCTGCATTTTAAATTTGAATTCAATATATTAATAGTATTATTATAAGCCATTCCTTCCTGTTCTTCCTTTCCCTCCTCTGTAAGCACCTGTAATGGTGCACATGTGAAGGCCAAAGGTCACTCTTGTATAGTCTGTTCTCTTCTTCCACCTTTACTAGGTTCTAAGCATTTGATGTACTTTACCAGGCTTACATACTCAGATAGCAAGTTTCTTTGCCCTCAGAGTCATCTCACTGAGTCTTAATGGCTTTAATTGCTCACTTTTTATGGATTTTGGAACCAAGAAGTGATGCTTTTACAATAATTTCTTGCACAGACCTGTTCTGGCTATTGCAGTTCTCTTGTGGTTCATTATGAATGTTAGACTTTTTTGTTTTCTATAAAATGGCATCGAGCAGGTGATTGACATTCCTTGCATTTAGTTTGCTTTGAGTAGTGTGGTCATTTAAGCAGTACATTCTCATAAGAAATCAACATGTGATGCCTATTTTATTTGTGACTTCTTCATTTGCGTTCACGAGTGACTTGTGATTTTCAGTGTTAGCCTTTTAGTCCTCTGGTTAAATTGACTCCTTCATATTTTATTCTTTTTGAAGCTACTGTAAGTGGGATTATGTTTCTCATATATTTTTTAATAGCTTGCTGCTTATATTCAGAAACAACTGATTTCTGGAGGTTGCTTGTGCTTCCTGACTGTACTCATTTAGTAGCCTAGCAGTTTTCATTCTGTCTTTAAGATTTCCTGTGTACAAGACACACCCTCTGCTCAGAGGAGCTACTTAACTTCTTTTCCTTTTCAGATGCTGTTGGCGTCTCTCTCTTCATGTCAGCCAGTGCTCTGGTTGTCAGCTCCAGCCACTGGCTTGGGCATTCTAGTCTTGTTTCAGACTTTAGAGGAAAATCTTTTATTTTTTTTCCTGTTGAGTATACTATAAGCTATGAACTTTTAATATTTATTATGGGGTGAATTTGTCTCTATTTGGTTTTTTTTTAAATCATAAATAGCACTGGATTTTATCCAAAAAGTTTTTTTTCCCATGGGATGTAGTTCAGATGGGAGAGTATTGGCTATATCTGAAGCCCTGGGTTTGATCCCCAGACCATGTAAATCAGGCGTGGTTGTCTTTTTGACCTACTTGTTTATAAGTGTCATACAGTTTTTACATATTTGTGAGATTCCCAGGTTTCTTTCTATTTATTTTAGTTACATTCCATTGTGGTTAGAAAAGTTATGTAGTATGCTTTTAATCTTCCTACATTTACTGAGACTTTTCCAGTGAGCTAATAAGCAATCAATCCTTGAAAACATTCCATTGTGTGCTTGAAAAAAATGTGTATTCTCTTGTTGTTGGATGGTGATTGTCTCTCTCTCTCTCCCCCTTGTATGTGTGTTTGAGTGTGTGTCTATATGTGTATATGTGTGTTTGTATGTTATTTGTATGTTATTTGTATGTGTATAAGTATATTTGTATGTGTGTGTGTGTGAGTGAGTGTGTGTGTGTGTGTGTGTGTGTATGTGTTACTGGGGAACAGGAGTTTGTTATTGTGGGTCTTTAGCCTTGTAGATAAAAGAATTTAAAACCAGCCTCAGGAAGGTCCATTCCATTGAAGTTTAAAAGAAAAGCAATAGAACAGACAAGTTAAACTTGGTGGCTCCTTGAAGAAGGCATATAGGTTTTCAGAAAAGACATAGCCATGCCTTGAGTTAAAACTCAAGAAAACAGGCACACCCAGCTCTGAAGGTTGGTAAACAGCTGCATGGGGTGTGGGCTTCAGAAAAGCCGAGGAAATGTGACTGCTTGACTGTGTTCATTTACTAGACTAACTCAATTTGGGCGCATCTTCAAAGAACAGAACAAAAGTGTTGAAAAGGAAACATTACACTGTTTGAGTAGGAACTCAGAAAAGCAGGCAAGTTCAGGAATGTTAATCTGCAGTAACCATACGAGGGAATTTTGGGAAGGTGGGATGGATTCAGTACCTTACCTCATTAAAGGGTGAATTATTCCTTCCATCCCTCTAGTGTGTTTTCAGATGATTCAGCTTCTCTGAGGAGCGGGATCCTCACCAGGTGAGTGACAGGTCTAGTTGGAGTAACTCTTAACAGAAGAGATAGTAGTTACATAATGTTTTGAGTGCACAGAATGTCAGGCACTCAGTGGCCATGATTGAGCTAAGATTCATTCTTTTGATCTGGGCCAAGTTATTTTCTTCCTTAATGGGTATTCATAGAGCCCTGATACCTTTATCCTCCTTTTCAAATTTTAAGAAGGGATAAAGACATTATGATACACACTACATTTTCTCTACAGTGTTGTTTGAGTGTCTCTTCTGCATCTGTTTTATGTCTGAATGTTTCATAAACTGTGGGGTGTGGAATAATGAAATATCCTATATTACCATGTTCCTATCTATTTCTTCTTAGATCTCAAAGTGCTTGCTTTATTTTGATGCTTTAGTATTGGTTTTATGTGTAAATGTATGTGTGAATATATATTCATAATCATTTAATTTTCCTAAGAATTGCTCCTTCATTTTTAAAGTATTATTTTTAATGGCTCATTAGATGTAGATATTGAATTTTGGTCATAGTCCTCCATAATGTTTTCTTGTTTCTCTTTATCCCAAAGAAACTGTTCTTCTCATCAAATTCCTATCTTAGGTTCATGACTTTCTCTTCCTTCCTTCCTTCCTTCCTTCCTTCCTTCCTTCCTTCCTTCCTTCCTTCCTCTCTTCCTTCTTTATGACTGAGTTTAATTAGGGTTGCTTACATGAGCATCTTTGCTAGATATGGAAAAGATATTGCTGGTTATACCATTAAAAGAAACGACAGTCTCATTTCCCACCACCGACTAACTACCAATGATTCATAGGGGCGGGGCCACACCCGTGTGATGTGTTGATAGGCTCTATCTTGCTTGTTCAGGTCTTGTAGAGGAAGAGATGGCTACTGTGAGTTCATTTATGAATCGTTTTGCCAACCTCCATTGCTAACATCCTGGCTTTCTTGGACCATCCTAACAACAACAACAGAAACAAAAACCTGACTTTCTCTCTTCCTCTTCTTGTTCATCTCTCCCCTTTCTGCAGGCTTCCCGAACTGACGGCTTTACTGACCTTGCTTTCCTCTCAAACTCTGACAAAATTGGTGGTGAGTTTCTTTCTAAGCCCATTTTTAAATAATTTTATTGGGTGCTGGATAGGAATGTGGGTCCCCTGCCCCCGTCGGCCTTTGTGTACTGTGTGGTCTCAGGATTCCGAGAAGCTGGGGAACAAGACCTCAGACAGTTGACCGGGGTGAGTACTGGCCGTGGGAACGACCTGGAGACTGAGGCAGAGAACAGGAAATAGCTGGGCTAGTTTATATCACTCGAGTGGGGGTGGGGGAAGGACCAGGGACGAGGTCTCTCAATCCTTCCAATTTTATCAGCTAGATTAGCAGTTTGCCAGTCACATGATTTCTGAAAGTCAGGGAAACAAGTCTAACAGCTTTATCATGACGTGGACTTTGTTTCTATGGAGTTGAGTAGGCCAAAGCCTGATTTGGGTAGGGAGCAGCCCCACTTTGCTGTGTTCTCTGATAAAAATCCAGGGTACAGGCATCGCTCTACTGCCCCTTATCGGCCTTAGGAACTTAAATCGGGCGATCAGTTCTCCCAGAGAACCTGGTTTCAATTCCCAACATCTACAAAGAGCTCACAGGCATCTATAACTCTACTCTCAGGGGATCTGATGCCCGTTGTTTGCCTTCCTGGGCATTAGGGACATATATGGTACACAGACATATGTGCAAACAAAACACTCATACACATTAAACAAATAAAATTTTATTTTATTAATGTGGTTAAGACTCTATAGGTGAAACCCAAGTTTTCATGGCTGCACTCTGACGAAGGCTGAGAAGTGTTTAGAAGGCAGTCCATTTAGCAAAACATCAGTTGTCTTTCAGTATGTCTCTCAGCAGGGGGTGGTATTATAGGACTATTGTGTCAAAATATATATCTCTTATAGACATCATAGTCTATTCAGTCTTTTCCTTCCTTCCTTTTTTCCTTCCTTTCCTTCTTTCTTGCTTTTGAAGAATCTAATCCATTTACATTTGTTTTAGTCACTGTTTTATTTCTGTGAAGTGACACTGTTACCAAAGCAACTATGTTATATGAGAAAACATGTAACTGGGAGCTTGCTTACAGTCTCAGAGGTTTAGTCTATCATCATGGTGGAGAGCGTGGTGGCACACAGGCAGACATTGGGGCAGTAGCTGAGAGCTATGTACTCATCCATAGGCAGACTGGGCTTGACATGGGCTTTAGAAATCACCAAGTTTACTCCCAGTGACATACTATGTCCAACAAGGCCACATCTCTTAATCTTTCTAATCTGTTGAAATAGTGCCACTCCCTGGTAACTAAGCATTCAAATGCATGAGCCTGTGAAGACCAGTCTTATTCAAACCACAACAGCATTTTATTGAAATGATTAATGGGTAGGGATTTCTTTACTACTCGTTTCTGTTTCCTGCTTCCTGTAGTTTATCTATTCTTCTTTCTCTAGTCCTACTGTTCTTTGTTGGGTTTATAATTATATGATTATTTCCCTTCTTTTGTTTTTTTAAAATATATTTTACATTTTTATCTATTGTGGGTCTTTGTCATTTCATGGTTCCTATGAGACCTACAGCATCATGAAAACATGACAGATTATTTTAAGCTGATGTATATATAATCACACACATAAATTGTGTAACACACACATATATCATATATACATATCTATATATATCTATATATATATGTATATATATATATATATATATATATACTCATATACGTATATTAAGACTCACTATGTAGACTAGGCTGGCCTCGAAACTCATAGAGATCTATTGCATCTGTCTCTTGAGTGCTGGAATGAAAGGCATTAATTACCTTTCTTATCCTCTTTATCTTTGATTTTTGATAGCAGAATTAATATATATTTAGTGAAAATGTCTTATGATTCATTCTATTTGGAATCTTTTCAGTGTTGTTAATTAGATGTGTATTCCCCTAGAGTTGTAAAATTTTAGTCATTATTATTTTTTTTTGAAAAGTCTTTTTTTTTTTTTTTTTTTTTTTTGGTACTGGAGTACTAGACCAGTGGTTAAGAACATACATTCTTTTTGTAGAGGACCCAAGTTCATTTACCATCACTCACACTAGGTGTCTTACAACCACCTGGAATTTCAGCTTCAGAAGGGTCTGATGCCTTTGGGTGTTTCCAGGAACCTGTATTCACATGCATATACCCACATGCAGACATATACATACAATTAAAAATAATAATTGAAGACAATAAATATTTTCGGGGTGGAAAGGAAGACTAAAACTGTGACTAACTCCAGCTCCTGAGGACCCAGTGCCCTCTTCTTGTCACTACAGGTTCCTACATAATTGTCACATACACTCTCAGGCACACAAATATACAATAATAAAAGGAAATCATGTCAAGCAAGGTGGTGCATGCCTTTAATTCTAGCATCCAGCCACCAGAGGCAGACAGATCCCTGTGAGTTCAACATCAACCTGATCTATTCAGCAAATTCCAGGACACCGAGAACCAAACACAGAGACCGTGTCTAAAACAAAACAACCCTTCACCCTTTGTTTTCCCACTTTTCTTCTGGACACTTAAAATAGTTATTTTGGTTTGCAAAATGGTGCCTAATAACTTCCTTAGACTATACTATTCTCTTTTATTCTTTTCATCTTGATGGAATACGTTCAAATAAACATTCTTTGAGCTCACCAATTTTTCTGTTTGATCAAGTTTATTGTTGAACCCCTCTGATAACATTCTTTGGTCAAGTTACTACTGTACTATTTAGCTTCAGGATTTTTTTTTTTCTTTTAAATTATTTGTCTCATGTAACTTATGTACTGTTTTTCTGGTTTTGTTTCTCATATAAGTTACTAAACTTCATTAACACTATCACTTAGAATTCTATGTCCGGGGCTGCAGAGATGGCTCAGTGGTTAAGAACACTGACTGCTCTTCCAGAGGTCCTGAGTTCAATTCCCAGTAACCATATGGTGGCTGAGGCCCTCTTCTGGTGACAAAAGACAGCGTCTGAAGACAAGAGACAGTGTACTCACATACATTAAATGAATAAGTACTTTAAAAAAAGAATTCTATGTCAAAGAGTTTACAGTTCTCCATTTGTGTAGGTTTAGTGAAAATTTATTCTTTTAAATGTGTCTTGTTTTCTTGGCTCTTCAAATTTTTTTAGCATCTCTGTAATAAAGTGTGCATCTCTGAAGAAACAGGGTTTGGATATATCTCAGGCAGTTCTGTGTGTGTGTGTGTGTGTGTGTGTGTGTGTGTGTGTGTGTGTGTCCTTAAAAGCTGCTGGAAAAGAAATGATCCACAAGAGGCAAGAAGGAAATTCAGTTTAATGTAACAGTTAACCAGCGCTGATCAAGCTTCTAGAATCTAACCTTGAGCTGTTTATTTTTGGAATATTTAAAGCACAGTACAGCTTTGAATAAAGACTTTCTTGTGACAATTATCACATCAGAGCTTACTACACATAAGCACATTGAAACTTGTTACAAAGGACATGTCTTTTGCAAAGTACCTGGGGCCGCTTCCACAAGAATAGGTTCTATTCACTGAAAAACAGTGCTCAAGATTTTGGGGGATTCGAGTGAGGTCTACTCTACTGAATAGCAAAGACTTTCAGGCATTAACAGCATCCATTTTAGGCTTCTGGTTGGAAAATAGATGTAAGTCCCTCCCACTAAAGGGAAGAGCCTGCAAGTTTAACATTCCTGTTTCCCTGATTCCGGTTTTGACCATGAGGATTTCCTGCCCTTCTTCACAGCATCGTAGTGTGAATGCCTGCTGTCTTGTATCTCAGGAAGTAGAGGCAGGAGTTCATGGTCATTTCCAGCCATAGAGAGGAGTTGGGGCTAATGGGATGTTACACGAGACCCTATTGATAAAAAAAAAAAAATCCCTTCAAAGAACCAATCTCCTCTTTGGGATTGTAAGGCTTGCCTTGAGTGGGAAAGAACTTCAGAAGTCAGCCACGGTAGAGATAAGGTTCTGGTCTTTGATTTCTACTTATATTTGTTTTGGGGGGTTTTTGTTTTTTGTTCTGCTGTTGTTTATTTGTTTGGTTAAAGTCAGTTGTTTCTTGTTCACTCTGGGGTCTGATTAGAAGAGTTTTGCCAGTGCTTTAGAAGAGGTGACATAGGAAGCAATGCTTTACAAGAAGTGAGCTAGGAACCAGCACCTTAAGAAGCCCCCCTGGAAGACTGGGACATCATGGCCATGTCCCCTCCTGCTCTCTTGGAGAACAAGCCTTCATTCTGTGCCTTCTTCAAATGTTACAGCGTCTTTCAAGACACGGGAAGGTGCTCACTTCTAGTTTCCTAGGCATCTCACCTGTACCTTTTCTGACACCACGTTGTGTGTGACCAGACAGGAGCTGCCTCCTTGCCCCTGAATATTTTGTCCCCTTCCCATCCCAGGGAGAAGTTGTAACATCTCAGGATTCTAAACTCTGTGGGTTTGGAATAGGGATTAAACATAGGTAAAGCTCTTGTCTGTTTCAGTGTGGCTAACCTTAACTTCATGCTTGCCTGGAGTACGGTAGCCTCTTAACTCATTCCTAGACTGGTAATGTAGTTAAATATGTGTTTCTGTGGGAAAATACGATGTGGTTCTTCTTCGGCCTTCTTACTGACAGCACTATAACGGATGTCAGAGATGGAGTCCTTGGAAGCTGAGCTGAGAAATTCACATCTAAGCCTAGTTACGTGGGCATTTCTGGTTGTCCTCAATTACAACATGGAGCCAACTCCCCTAGAATAAGTGATGTAAGATCACACACATGGGGGTGAGGAAGGGAGGGGAGGGAGGAAAAGGGGAGGAGACAAGATGGACGCTGCAGTCCTTCTGTAAGAATTTTGGAAGGTACAAGCCACCGTGCCTTTTAGCCTTATTTTTGCAGTTCCTGAGAGGACAGGGCTTTATGGATGCTAGATAAATAATTTACCACTGAGCTAAATCCTCAGTGCAAATTCTCATCATTTCTGCTTATCATTTGGGCGAGTTACTAGGGAGTTGCTAAGTCCTGCCTACATTCTGACAGAAGGAAATTAAGCCTTGTCTCCTTGAATGGAGGAGCAAATAGACCCCTTCCCATCACTGCCCCGTACAGTCGTTTGCTCAGGCCTATTTTTAAGCGGGGTTTTTGATAACTTTACATTGGTAATTTCAGATTTGCCATGGTGGGAATATTCCCATCATGCAGCGCTGCAAAATCTCCGAGATCCAGTTGTTTCCCACCAGATAACTATTAATTCTTCGCCATCATGTTGCTGACCTGCCCCAGACCAAAGCAATGGATGCAGATGACCCAATACTGTATCTCTGAAAGCTGCCAAGCTACGTGCTCACAGATTTCTGTGGAGTGGATAAGTGGTGAACAGGCTGTTGCAAGAAGAGAAGAAAAGCTACACACATAGAAAGAAACAGTTGTGACCTTGATGAGAATAGACAGGAATCTGGAAGTAAGGTTGTGAGAATTTAAATGTGCAGCAACAGACGTCTAGAAGCGCTATCACGAAGCAACACTGTCTCTTTCAACTTCCATTTCCTGTTTGTGCAGACATTTTAAAATAAAGTCTGCAGGTTGAATTTAACTATAGGTATTCAAACACATTAATGACTTGGCATGTGAGATAGTTTAAATTTCCCCAGTCACGATGAATAAGTGCATTTGTGAAGCCTCAAAGGATTAAAGCCTACTCCAGGAGAACTGAAAAGCCAACCCACATGTGAAGTAGCCCAGAAGTGCAAAGACTGACCACATTTTTACTCCTTTGAGTCAATGCCTTCTCTCAGGTTTGTGGGAAATTATTTAAAACGGAAACCTTCCAGAACCATAGGATTTTGGGTTTGAAATAGACCTCAGCACATGTTAACACGTGTGTCATGATTTCTTTTTTTTTTTTTTTTTTTTTTTTGAGTCCAAATTCTTTTACTTTGTGAAGTGAATTTAAGGTTCCAATTATGCCTTTAGTATACAAATGTTTTATTCCTTTTTTGGAAAGAAATTTATGGAATTTAATAAAATGATGATTGCACAAACATTTCAATAATAAAAAAGAATAAAAGAATATTTTTCACCCTTTCTGGTATTTTAAACCATGACCAAATATCTTTCCAAAAATTAATAAAAATCCAGCACATATTCCATTTTCCATTTCTTATTTCATATAACAAGAAACAAATTAAAAGCCTAAACAATCTTCTAGCTTTCATAGTCTCTGTTGAGATGCTGGTTGTGATTCTGATTGGTCTGCCTTTATATGTTACCTGACCTTTCTCCCTTACTGTTTTTAGTATTCTTTCTTTGCTTTGGGCACTTGGTGTTTTGACTATTATGTATTGGGAGGAATTTCTTTTCTGGTCCACTCTATTTGGAGTTCTGTAGGCTTCTTTTATGCTCATGGTCATTTCATTCTTAAGGGTAGGGAGGTTTTTGTCTATGATTTTGTTGAAGATATTTACTATGCCTCTTAGTTAATATTCTTCACCCTCTTCTATTCCTATTATCTTTAGGTTTGGGCTTCTCATTGTGTCCTGAATATCCTGGACATTTTGGGTTAGGAGCTTTTTGGGTTTTGCATCTTCTCTGACTGTTTTGTCTGTTTTCAATCTTGTCTTCGGCCCCTGCGATTCTGTCTTCCATCTCTTGTAGTCTGTTGGAGATGCTTGCATCTGTGACTCCTGATTTCTTTTTTAGGTTTTCTACCTCCAGGGTTGTCTCTTTTAGTGTTCTCTTTATTGTTTCCATTTCCATTCTAAATTCCTTCTTCAATTCCTTCATCTTTTTGGTTCTGTTTTCCTCTATTTCTTTGATTTCTTCGAGTGTTTTTCTTTTTCTTTTTTTTTTCTTTTTTTAAACGACTTTATTTTACAAAACAAAGATAAATGTACAGATTTTAAACATTTTTTGCTTAAAATTATACATTTTTGTCAGTACTGTTTTTTCAGACATTGAAATAATTTTTACATAAAACCATGTGAATATATTTTTTTAGTCAGTACTTGATTTTTTTCAAGGGCTTGACAGTATGTATTGAAAACCTAATAGTTACAATAAGCGTAGAGTACATGCAAAACAAAACGCAACATGGAAATAGTCAAAGTCTTCTTGTTTTGTAAATATATGTATATTTTTTTGTTTTCTTTATTTCTTGGACTTCATACAGTCTGTGAGTTGTTTCTGGGGGAGTGCAAGCCTCTGGGGTTAGCATCCCACTATCAGTGACTGCATATTATGTCTGTTCTTTTGTGACTGGGTTATCTCACTCAGGATGATATTCTCTAGATGCAGCCATTTTCTTAAGAATTTGGTTAAGTCATTGTTTCTGGTGGCTGAGTAGTATTCCATTGTGTATATGTACCACAATTTTTGTATCCATTCATCTTCTGAAGGACATCTGGGTTCCTTCCAGCTTCTGGCTATTATAAATAGAGCTGCTATGAACATTGTGGTGCATGTATCTTTGTTGTGTATTAAAGTGTCTCTGGGGTATATGCCCAGAAGTGGAATAGCTGGGTCTTCAGGTAGTACTATATCCAATTTTCTGAGGTATTGCCAGACAGATTTCCAGAGTGGTTGTATTAGCTTGCAACCCCACCAACAGTGGAGAAGTGTTCCTCTTTCTCCGCAGCCTCGCCAGCATCTGCTGTCATCTGAGTTTTGGATCTTGGCCAATTTGACTGGTGTGAGGTGGAATCTCAGGGTTGTTTTGATTTGCATTTCCCTGATGGCTAAAAATGTCGAGCACTTCCTCAGATGTTTCTCAGCCATTCGGTGTTCCTCAACTGAAAACATTTTGTTTAGCTCTGTACCCCATTTTTTAATAGGGTTATTGATTCTCTGGTGTCTAGCTTTTTGAGTTCCTTGTACACCTTGGATATTAGGCCTCTATCTGATGTGGTGTTGGTAAAGATCTTTTCCCATTCTGTTGGTTGCCATTTTGTTTTCTTGACGATGTCTTTAGCCTTACAGAAACTTTGCAATCTCATTAAGTCCCATTTGTTAATCTTTGACCTTAGAGCTTGAGCCATTGGTGTTTTGTTCAGGAAATTTTCTCCTGTACCTATGTGTTCTAAGGTTTTCCCTACTTTCTCATCTAATAGTTTCAGTGTATCTGGTTTAATGTGGAGATCTTTGATCCACTTACACTTGCGCTTTGTACAAGGAGATAAGAACGGGTCTATTTTCATTCTTTTGCATGCTGAGTGCCAGTTGGACCAGCACCATTTGTTGAATAGGCTGTCCTTTTTCCATTGAATGTTTACTGCTCCTTTGTCAAAAATCAGGTGACCATATACATGAGGGCTCATTTCTGGATCTTCTATTCTATTCCATTGATCCACATGCCTATTTCTGTACCAGTACCATGCAGTTTTCAGCACAATTGCCTTGTAATAAAGCTTGAGGTCAGGGATAGTGATTCCCACAGATGTTTTTTTGTTGTTGAGGATGGATTTCGCTATTCTAGGTCTTTTGTTATTCCATATGAAATTGCACATTGATCTTTCCAATTCCATGAAGAACTGGGTTGGAATTTTGATGGGGATTGCATTGAATCTGTAGATTGCTTTTGGTAGGATGGCCATTTTTAAGATGTTGATTTTTCCAATCCATGAGCATGGGAGATCTTTCCATTTTCTGAGATCCTCCTCAATTTCTTTCTTTAGAGGTTTGAAGTTCTTGTCATATAGGTCCTTCACTTGCTTAGTTAGAGTCACACCAAGGTATTTCATAGTTTTTGTAACGATTGTGAAGGGTACGTTTTTCCTAATTTCTTTCTCCACATGTTTGTCCTTTGAGTACAGGAAGGCTACTGATTTGTTTGAGTTAATTTTGTTTCCAGCCACTTTGCTGAACTTGTTTATCAGCTGTAGGAGTTCTCTGGTGGAATTTTTGGGGTCACTCAAGTACACTATCATGTCATCGGTAAAGAGTGATGTTTTTATCTCTTCCTTTCCGATTTGTATCCCCTTGATCTCCTTTTGCTGTCTAATTGCTCCAGCCAGGACTTCCAGTACTATGTTGAATAGGTAGGGGGAGAGTGGGCAGCCTTGTCGAGTCCCTGATTTTAGTGGGATTGCTTCAAGTTTCTCGCCATTAAGTTTGATGTTGGCTGTTGGTTTGCTGTATATTGCTTTTATTATGTTTAAGTATGGGCCATGGATTCCTGTCCTTTCCAGGACTTTTAATATGAAGGGGTGTTGAATTTTGTCGAATGCTTTCTCAGCGTCTAGTGATATGACCATGTGATTTTGGTCTTTGAGTTTGTTTATATGGTGGATTACGTTGATGGATTTCCTTATGTTAAACCATGCCTGCATCCCAGGGATGAAGCCTACTTGGTCATGATGAATGATCGTTTTGATGTGTTCTTGGATTCTGTTTGCAAGGATTTTGTTGAGTATTTTTGCATCAATGTTCATAAGTGAGATTGGTCTGAAGTTCTCTTTCCTTGTAGGGTCTTTGTGTGGCTTAGGTACGAGGGTTATTGTAGTCTCAAAAAATGAGTTGGGTAATATTCCATCTGATTCTATCTTTTGGAATAGTTTGGCGAGTATTGGTGTTATATCCTCAATAAAAGTCTGATAAAATTCTGCACTGAACCCGTCTGGACCTGGGCTTTTTTTGGTTGGGAGGCTTTTGATGACTTCTTCTATTTCTTTAGGTGTTATAGGGTTATTTAGATGGTTTACTTGGTCTTGGTTTAACTTTGGGACCTTGTATCTTTCTAGGAATTCATCCATTTCCTCCAGATTTTCCAATTTTGTGGAGTATAAGTTTTTGTAGTAGGATCTGATGATTCCTTGAATTTCCTCAGTTTCAGTTGTTATGTCACCACTTTCCTTTCTGATTTTGTTAATTTGGATACTCTCTCTTTGCCCTCTAGTTAGTCTGGCTAGGGGTTTATCAATCTTGTTGATTTTCTCAAAGAACCAACTCTTGGTTTTGTTGATTTTTTCAATGGTTCTTTTTGTTTCTATTTGGTCTATTTCTGCCCTAATTTTGATTATTTCTTGCCGTCTACTCTTTTTGGGTATATCTGCTTCCTTTTGTTCTAGGGCTTTTAGCTGTGCTGTCAGGTTGCTGATGTGAGCTCTCTCCAGTTTCTTTTTGGAAGCCCTTAGGGCTATGAGTTTTCCTCTCAATACTGCTTTCATTGCATCCCATAGGTTTGGGTATGTTGTGTTTTCGTTTTCGTTGAATTCTAGAAAATCCTTAATTTCTTTCTTTATTTCTTCTTTGACCCTGCTATCCTTTAACAGAGCATTGTTTAGTTTCCATGTGTATGTGGGCTTTTTGTTGTCTTTGTTGTTGTTAAAGACCAGCCGTAGACCATGGTGATCTGAGAGGATGCATGGGAGTATTTCAATCTTCTTATATCGATGGAGGCTCGTTCTGTGTCCAATTATGTGGTCAATTTTCGAGAAGGTGCCTTGGGGTGGTGAGAAGAAGGTGTATTCTTTTACTTTGGGATAGTATGTTCTGTATATATCTATTAATTCTAGTTGGTTCAAAGTCTCTGCTAGTTTTGCAGTGTCCTTGTTCAGTTTCTGTTTCCCTGATCTGTCCATTGGTGAGAGTGGGGTATTAAAGTCTCCCACTATTATTGTGTGAGGTGAAATGTATTTTTTGAGCTTTAGTAGGGTTTTTTTTATGAATGTGGGTGATTTTTTATTTGGAGCATATATGTTAAGGATTGAGAGTTCCTCCTGACAGATTTCCCCAGTAATGAGTAAAAAGTGTCCTTCCTTATCTTTTTTGATAACTTTTGGTTGGAAATTTACTTTATTCGATATTAGAATAGCCACTCCAGCTTGCTTCTTGGAGCTGTTTGCTTGGAAGTTTTTTTCCCACCCTTTTACTCTGAGATAGTGTCTGTCTCTGTCTCTGAGATGAGTTTCCTGTATGCAGCAAAAGGCTGGATTTTGTTTATGTATCCAGTCTGATAGTCTATGTCTCTTTATTGGGGAGTTGAGACCATTTATGTTAATAGATATCAAGGAATAGTTGTTTCTGTTTCCTGCCATTATTGCTTTTTTGGGTTGAGTTGTGTCTGTGTTTTTTTCTTCTTTTAGTTTTCTTGTTTAGGAGTTTCCTTGTTCTTACTAGGCTGTATTTTCCCTCATTGTATTGGGTTTTCCACCTATAATTCGTTAGGATACCTGTTCCTCCCCCCGCCGCCAAGTTAGGTCTCGGTGGAACCATAGCTTTAGGTTCCAGAACTACACCCGCCCCGTGTCATGATTTCTTAGAGCATGTGCTGTGGTTTGAACGAGCAATGCCCCCATATCCTCAAGCCTTTGGACACTTAGTCCCCAGTAGGTGGCTCTGTTTGGGAAGGTTATGGAACCTTTGGGACGTAGTTCCTCGCCAGGGGAAGTACATCACTGTGAGGCAGGCTTTGAACGCTCATAGCTTTGCCTCTCTTCCAGGTGGATGGACATGTGATCTCTCTGCCACCTACATCCTGCCTCCTCTACCGTGACTGACCTTCACTGTCAGGGTCTTTATCACAGTAACAAGAAAATTAACTAATACAACATATCTGGCAGTCAAATATTAAAATGAGAAATCTCTGCCAACCCCCCCCCCCTTGTTTGTTTTGGACAGGATCTCATGTAACCCAGGTTGGTTTCAAACTTCTTATGGTGTAGACGAGGCTATCACTCCTGACTGTTCTGCCTTCTCTCTCAAGTGCTGGAGTTACTATCAGACTTGCTTGGTTTTATGATTAAAATAAAGAACATTTAAAAAGTTCCTTTAAAAAAATTTAAGTATTTGTATGTGTGTGCAAGTGGCCGAGGTGGCTGGGAAAGAATGTCACCTTCCCCGGAGCCACCTGACATGAGTTCTGGGAGTCAAACCCAAGTCCTCTGCAGGGACAGGAAACACCTTTCACCTCTGAGCCATCCCTCCAGCCCCTAAACCAGGAATGAATATTCTTAATGCCTGAAACTCACCCCAGACCCTTTGAGTCATGAAAGCTTGAAAATACACATGTTCAAAACCTATTCTGTTAATTATTTGAGACTTTCAAATAATGCTTTGAAGTCATTATTGTTATTATTGTATGCAGGTGTATTGTACGCACGTCCGGCCTTTGTTTGTCTGTACACCATGTGCCTGTCTGCTATGTGCAGCGACCAGAAGAGATTGTTGGATCCCCTTAAAGTATTCTTGCAGACAGTTGTGAGCAGTTCTGTGGATGCTGGGAATTGAACCTGGGTCCTCTGGAAGAGCAACACATGCTCTTAACCGGTGAACCATCGGTCCAGCCCTAAGCCATACATTTTCTGAGTTACTATATGGTTCTCTTATACTCAAATACTAGAGAATGGATGATCTAACCAACTTTGATTTTCTTCTACAGGTTAGGGCCACAAACATCTAAGACGTCGGAGGACTCTTCGAGTGACGGTAAATCGTCAGAATCATCCCACTTCTTTTCCTTTAAGGTAAACAACAAAGTAAAAAGTGCCTCTTCACCCTTAAAGGTGACATTTTAAAAGAATAGTCAGCCAGGGGACAAGTTGGAACTTGGATGAGAGGGTATTGTGTGTGTGTAGTTTCTAGTCAATATGCCCCAACCCAGCCGCAAATGAGTGAGGTTGCTTTAAATTGCTAATGTGAACATCTTAACTCTGTATTTTTGAAGTCACTGGTTTTACCCACTCTGTTTTCTTTTCTCTGGTTTCCCAAGGTTACTCTTTTGCAAATGCTTTTAGAAACCTAATTATAACTCTGGTTTCAGACTTCTGAACGAAGTAATCAAACACAGGCTGGTTACAGTAGAAAGCATTTGGGGGGTTTTTGTTGCTGTTTTTTTCATAAAGCTCTGTCTACTTTAAGGAGGAGGTTAGATGACAGCTACCCCCTCCCCCCCCCAAAAAAAAACCCATCTCCTATCCAACCTGTGGTAGCTTGTTAAAACAGCACCTAACTATCATACAAGCCAGCACTTGGGTGGTTCGAGATAAGAGATCAGGAGTTTAAGGCTAGTCTCAGATATATAGTGAGTTTGAGGTCAGCCTGGGCTACATGAGACCCTGTCTTAAAAATAGCATCTGTGCTGCTGTGGGTGATGTAGACACATCGATTCGAAGCTAACCTCCCTGCTAATTGTCTTGGCAATCTATTTGTACACTTTATTTGCTTGAGGGAGAGTCTCATTATTTAGCTCAGGCTAGCCTCAAGCTCGGTATCTTCCCGATTCAGGCTCTTGAGTGCTGGGGCGACAGGTAGGCACCAGCATGACTTTATGCTCCCTTAAAATCGTATTTGGATGTTTGTACGTTCCTCATTTATTACTGCATATGTGAGGTTGTCCAAGGAGGCCAGCTATCAGATCCCTTGGAGCAGGAGAGGCAGGCAGCTGTGATCCCCTGTTGTACGTGTTGGGAATTGAACGTAGGTACTCTGCCAGAGTATGATTCGCTCTTCACTGTGAAGCCATTTCTCCAGCCCCTGAAACGGTGATGTTTATTTTATTTTTGAAATTCCCAAGATGAGCTTTCTCCAGCTGCTGCCCTCCTTGGTTTACATTTGCTCCCTGCAAGTGTGACAGACACTTTTTAGCTGCCTCCACCCAGAGCCAGTGATGCTCTGTGGCTTCTACATCTGTCTGGCTGGTTATGATTTCTCAGGGGTGGGGGTGGGGTGGGTGGGGTGTGGTAGCCATGTCTGCCACAGGTCAGCTTTTGTAGGCAGCGGTCCTCCTGAGAGCCACAGAGGTCACACAACCGGTTATCCTGCTGACAGCCCTTTCTAAGCAGTTGGGTTCCCTGAGTCCTCTAGATGCTTCTGAGACTAAGAAGTCAGGAGAAGGTGCTTCCATTGTACCGGACTCCAGTTTTTCAAATAGAATGAAATTATTTATAGATCTGGAGTCCTTTCCAGGTGACAGGCTTTAGTCAGGACAGGGTATTATTAGACAGCGGAGAAGGCAGCATCTGAAGAAAAATGTCCCACATGAAACATCCCCCGGCTGCCATACTCAATGGATTATTTATTCAGATCCGTGCTGATATTAAATGGCAACCCTTGTAAAGTAACATCTGCTGCAGATGTTGCTCCAAAGAATACAAAACCGGCCAAGAGTGGCCATTAAACCCATGGTTTTGTACGTTTGCAGTCACGTTGTGAAAGGGAAGACAATATCACGTATCAGTGACAGCTTTTCCTCCATTGCAGGGTTGGATCGCAATCCTTTGTCCAACTCATGAGCAGAGTCTTGTTTGTTTTTTCAGGGTGTCACAGAAGATGAGTGGTCCTGCTTGCAAAGGGCACCGTCTTGGTCTTGCCTCCTCTCTCTCTCTTTTCCCCTAGAAGGGTTCTGGAGTGGGTCTGAATACAATTACATCAAAATCACCTATAAATCAAAATACAGTGTTCTGATTCCTAGTCGGACCTTGCTGTAGCCGAGATCAAAACCCTTAAGTTTCCACTATTGCAGCAGCGATGTCCAGGAAAGAAGGCGAGCAGCGGGTTGCTTCTCACCCCCACCCCACATTCTGAATGCATCCAGGTGGAAATCAAAGGTTCTGCTAACAACCCACAAGAATGTGTTTTCTACAGGGATGGTCCTGGGTCGTGCTTCCCTCTCGTTGACCACAGCTTTCCTAAGCCACAGTCTTAGCTGTCATTCCACCTGCGTGGTCCCTGGAGCCATTTGGCTTTGGACGTGGCTCTGAGCCAAGGAATAAAGCCAGCATCCCTGGCAGCTGCTCCGCCTCTGCCCGGCCTCCTGGCTCCCGCTCCCCTGGGCGGGCAGTGCAGCGCGCAGAGCCGTCGCGTCGCCGCTGTCCTCTGGGTGGCCCCAGCGCGCACCGTTCATTGAGCCCTGGAAGGTGAGGCGAGAGGAGGCTGGTGCTGAGCTCGCCAACTCCACCCGGGGCCCGGGCAGACAAAAGAGGCCGGCGGTTCAGCTCGCGGGGACGCGATGGCCGGGCGCGGAGGACGAGTGCTTCTGGCGCTGTGTGCCGCACTGGTGGCCGGCGGGTGGCTGCTGGCGGCTGAAGCCCAGGAGCCCGGGGCGCCAGCGGCTGGCATGCGGCGGCGCCGGCGGCTGCAGCAGGAGGACGGCATCTCCTTCGAGTACCACCGCTATCCCGAGCTGCGCGAGGCGCTGGTGTCCGTATGGCTGCAGTGCACCGCCATCAGCAGGATCTACACGGTGGGACGCAGCTTCGAGGGCCGGGAGCTCCTGGTCATCGAGCTGTCTGACAACCCCGGGGTCCATGAGCCCGGTAAGTGCGCTGCCCGCTGCGGGGGTCTCCGGGGAAGGAAAGGAGGAGAGGCGGGCCCCGAGTTGCTTCCCGGTGGAGGATGCCTGGATGTAAGGTGGGAAGTGGGAAGGAACCGAGCTTCAGCTTCTCCCCATCATTCCCATCTCCGACCCGTTTTTTATTTTAGTGAACATAGGCTTAGGGTGGGGGTAGGGGCTCGAGGCACGGAGACAGGAATAACAGACAAGCAAATCCCAGAGCTGAGCCCCCGGGTGCTCCCCCTTCACAGATGGGTCAAACTAAACTGAATAAAATTGTGAGTTCTCAGGAAGGTATACATCTTCCCCGCAGACACCAGTAAAAAAACAAGGTGCAGAAGGCGGGGTCTCAGAGGAGCAGGGAGAGTCTTTTATCATTAGCGAATTTCCGAAGAACCAGCTTATTGGGCGCTGCAGGCTCTGCGGACCCACCTCTGCGTTTGTGTGAGCATTAGGTGAACTCTCCACTGGGGATGCTGGCCAATTTCAAAAAGCATACTGATGATCTAGATGTCGTGTGGTGTGCATACATGTAGATCTTCCTACCAGGGTAGAAAATGGTTTCTAAAAGGCATACAGATTCTAAAACCATGCATGGCCTTACTAAGGGAACCCCCCCCCCGCCCCCGCCTCCACCCCTCTTACCGGCTTTAACCACTCTGAGATGGGTAGTTCATGGTCTCCAGCAACTGTCGGGTTAGGCATTTTCTGTCGGGATTTGATTTGTGTTAAAGGCTTAGTATTAAAAGGATATTTTAAGCAATGTTTTGGGAACTTTTGGGTTATGTTTATGCGCTTTAGAAAGAATTCAGGCCTGGCCTTTCTGCTGGTAATAAAGGCCTTGCTAAAGCACCCAAATCAGTATGGGATGCTTTTTATTCCTTTAACGACGAAGACAACACAAAAGCCAGGCCAAAAATTCTCAGTGCAGGACATGAAAAGCCCCCCTTCCTGCGCATCTCCTTCCCCCACCCCCTTCGCTTCCTCCCTGCGTTTCTGGTTGATTAGATTGGCCTTGAATTCTTCTCCAGCTCCTGATCCGTCTGCTTCTGAATCCTAAAGCTGGATGTTTCCCCACCATTCCTGACTTTTTCCTATCTCCATTTTAATTTTTATTTATTATTATTTTTTTATTTTTGCCGTGGTAGGATACACTCCATGAAGGCTGAGTAAACCTCTGTCACCGAGCCATGCGATCGTTCATTTACCTGCATAGTATTGGAGAAGGGACTAAATAGGGGCTAATAGAGAAACTTTGATCTTGAAACATGGAGTGTAGGGGTGAAGAAGTCCCCAGAAAGCATTTCTTGCCTGTGACTAAGGTAAATGAAAGGGTGTGCATGAATTTGCTGAAGGCTTAGTATTGGGGTGAGAACCTTCAGAGAAGGTTCTAGAAAACATTCATAAAGAGTTCCAGCAGGGCTCATCGTGTAAAGCAGAGACTTGACTGTTAGTGCTTGTGCAGCTATTGGGAAATTAAGGAAACGAAGCTGACGTGGAGACCCGTTTTCAGCCAACTCACACCACGAGCTGGCCAGCCCGACAGTGAAGCTATTCGATTATGCAGTCAACCCTTTGTTCTGTTTTCTGTTAGAGTCTTCCCGTGGGCTTTCCCGGTTATTGTAAGAGATGATATGGAAGCCATGGTTTCATGTTATTTTGTCTTGTTTCAAATGTAAAGATAAATTGATGGTATTGCAGGAGTCTGGTGTGTTTTGGAAAGGAAGACACATTTCGGTTGAATATCTGCAAATCCGGCTGAAGAATGATCACTTTTTAAAAAGTCTTCCAAATTCCTATTAGGATAAACACATAAAAGGGCACACCTGTACCTCTTCTGTGGTAGAAATGGGTACATTCAGTGTTACTCTGTGTCAGTTTGAAATCCTACACCTCCAGGATGAACCACGTTCTACACCATATGCACAGGTTGTTCCTGCCCCAGGGAGATGGTGAATGGGACATAAAGGTTAGGAGACAGTAAGTGTCTGTGCCAACACTTGGAAAAGAATCCTGGGGACTTTAGGTCAGGGGGTTGGAGAGTGCCTCACAAGAGGCCGGAAATGCACAAATTCTGCGAATTTCCAAACTCCAATGTTGAACTAGACTACTTACCTTAACTAATTTCACTGAGGAAGTATTTTGGGGATTTGTTTGTAAAGCCTTTATTACTTTTTTATCTCTGTGTGTATGTGCTTGAGTGTGTGCACGTCATGGCGTATGGAAGGCAGGGGTTGACTTTCAAATGTTGGCTCTCTTCTCCACCCTGTAGATCCTTGAAACAAAAGCCAGGCTCTCAGGGTTGACCATAAGTACCTTTACTCACGGGCTCGGAAGCAATGCTCTGGATTCTGCTTTAAATTCCCTGACTTGATTGAAGGTTTCCATGAAAATGTTTTTATAGTCATTTTGTTTTCCGGCATGAAAAAAGAGTCAAGTTTGTTTTCTTAGCCTAGGTAATTTTTTTATGAACGTTTGCCCAAATGCCATGGATAGGGCAGCGGTGGAGTGGTAGAGTACCCACTTAGGGCCTTGTGTTGGGTCCTCAGGACAGAAAAAAATATGGTTATTTTTAGTCAATGGATGTAATAGAACCTTAACAAGACAACATATCCCCCAACAGGAATGGCAGCAACAATGGAAGCTTTCTTTGGTTAGATTAGCACGTTCTGAACAGATACTTCTTAAAAATGAACAGCTTTCTTTCTGGCCAGAAGGAAGTGGCCTTTGTATTTTGTCTGGTACAGCCTGTGGGCTGAATTTGAACTCTTCCAAATAATTCCTTAGGTTTTCACCATTGGAATTCATCAAAAGGGAAAGGGGCTGGGAGATGTCTCTGGGGAGACAGTTTCATCAGTAAAGTGCTTGCCTCCCAAGCGTGAAGACATGATCCTTCAGATGTCACGGACGATGCTGAGCCGAGCACACTTGTACGCTCAGTGCTGGTAAGGCACTGAGGGGACACTTGGGGCCCGCTGGCCAATCCAACGGATCTGACAAGCCCCAGGTTCAGCAAGACACTCTGTTTCAGAGTGAGGTTGAGAATGATTGAGGAAGGTACCCAATTGGCTTCCTACCATCTCATGTACATGCTAATAAGCAAGAAAGCACACACACACACACACACACACACACACTTTCTCTCATACACACACCACACACACACTCACATACACCACACACACACTCTCACATATACACACACCATACATACTTTCTCTTTTTCTCTTTCTCTCACATGCACACACCACAAATGCACACACCACAATACTCTCTCACACATACACTTACATATTCTCACACACACCATACATACATACACAGAAACTCACACGCACACACACACATACACACACTCTCATACATGCACACACCATATATCTTTCTTTCTCCCTCTTTCACATGCACACACCACAAATGCACACACCACAATACTCTCTCTCTTTCACACACACACACACTTACACATCCTCACACACACCATACATACTCTCTCTCTCTCTCTCTCTCTCTCTCTCACACACACACACACACACACACACACACACTTACACATCCTTACATACACAAACTCACACATACCACACACACACACACACACACACACAGGAAATTATTTTTTGAATTCATCAGTAAGGGTTATCTATATATATTCTGTGATGATTCAGCAGGAAACAGCTTGATTTTTGATTTGCTAAAATGTGTATGAAAGAAACCTTTATTTGTATCTGAGGAGTAGAAGCCAAATAATCAGACCATTCTTTCCAGGGTTAAAAATCCATATGTTTGGAACAATAACTGTTTACATGCTTGCTTTGGGAATTCACCCTGACTCACAGCTGATACGCCATCTTAAATACAGTCTTGAGAGCAAGGATTTTCTTGATTACTGGCTGGAATGATTGTTTTGGAACCATTTCCCTCCAATCTGTAAAGATTTAAAATGCATGAGTGCCAGTACGTATTTGCCAAATATTTTGATAAAACATTGTTACGCCTACAAAATACCTACACAGCTTGACAAAACACAGAAAAACATAAAATAAGAAAAAATCCCATATAAAACAAACAAAAGCAAAAAAAAAAATCTAACCCAAATCAAACCAAACAAAAACAAAAACCCCAAATCAAAACAAACAAATAAAAACAAAAAGCAACCCCCAACAAAGCAATCAATAAAACAAACAAAAAACAAAACAAATAAACCTCAAAACAAAACAAAAAACAAGTCGAGATTTTGATGGCATGTGTGGGTTTTTTGTTTGTTTTGTTTTGTTTTCTTTTCTTTTTTTTTTTTTGGTCTAATAAATTTTGTATAAATTAGGGTGAACCAAATGCAATCAAGTAGGAGTTAACAGGCGGAGAAGATGGATGTCAGATTCTGGCGCAGAATCTGAACCAAATTACACAAGGTCAAGAGTTATTTTTAGCCTGGATGAGTCAACACCACTTCTGCCAGAAGTTACAGTCTCGATTGACCTGTGATTGGCTAGTGGAAGAGCCCAGAAACTGGTCTGGCCTATACCCTTCTATGCTATGCTCAGATTGACTTGCCCTCCGTAGAACCCAGGGCTGGTGTATGCTGGGCCAGCACATCCCCAGCCCAGAGAGACAGCTTGTTATGCAAACCGACTCGAGAGGTAGCAAGGGATCTCTGCCAAGTACCACACTGGTTTATCTAAGGGATAAGGGCCCCACCCTTTATACTGGCATCTTTTAGAAAGATATTAAGAAATAGAAAGGAGCCTTAGAAAGGGAAACACATCACCCCAGAATTTCCCAAGTGCACTCAGTGCAATATTGATGAATGGTTTGACAGGCATTAGATGAATAAGAAAGACAGGCTTGTGCAGTTTGTAACTAGCCAGCACGGTTAAAACTTGAATCTCTAGATTAGCTGTGTACAATGCGAGAACACCCTCACCTTTGGCAGTACTGGGGAATTGATCTAGAGGCTCACACACATCAGCTGCACATCCCCAGTCCTGTTGGGTGCATACAATACAGTTTGGGTACTCATTTCACCAGTAAGGGTTCATTTTCTAGGTCTTCAACAGAGCGCCTCGTAAGGAACACTCACCAGGAGGGGCACATGCCTTTACCTTTTGTGTAATGGTTGTTCATAAGTGACTAGCATAGTGATTTATGTAATCACTTCTTACTTATTACATATGCTTACTGAAACAGGACATGATCCCAAGGGGATAATTTTGATGAGGAAAGTTAGCGAGACAGGGCCATTGCAATCTGTTTTTTCTTATTAGGCTGCTTCATGGTTTTAAAATTTAATTTTTGAAATTATTATTATGTCTGTGTTTATTTGTGTTATTGCCTTTGTGAGAGCCATGCCTGAGGAGGTCAGAAGGTGGAGACAGATTTCATGGATCAGGAGTTAAACATGGTTTTGAACCATCCATCACGGGTGCTGGGAAGTGAACTCAGGTCCTCAGCAAGAGCAACCAGTGCTCAGAGCTGCTCAACCATCTTTTTATTCCTGTGCTTCTTTTTCTTCATCACCACCACCACCACCATCATCATCACCACCATCACCACCACCACCACCACCATCACCACCATCACCACCACCATCACCACCATCACCATCACCACCACCACCACCACCATCACCACCATCACCACCATCACCACCACCATCACCACCATCACCACCATCACCACCATCACTACCACCATCACCACCATCACCATCACCACCACCACCACCACCATCACCACCATCACCACCATCACCATCACCATCACCACCACCACCACCACCACCACCACCACCACCATCACCATCACCATCACCACCACCACCATCACCACCACCACCACCACCACCACCACCATCACCACCACCACCACCACCACCACCATCACCACCATCACCACCATCACCACCACCATCACCACCATCACCACCATCACCACCACCATTACCACCATCACCACCACCATTACCACCATCACCACCACCATCACCATCACCACCACCATCACCACTACCACCACCACCACCACCATCATCATCACACAGGAATGCCTTGAGACCAGAGGAGTGTGGTCTATAGAAAATAATTTCCTGAGGCTGCTTGTGTCTAGTTGTTTAGAAGATGGGCTAATCTGTAAGAATTTCCCTTTGGGGCTGGAGAGATGGCTCAGTGGTTAAGAGCACTGACTGCTCCTCCAGAGGTCCTGAGTTCAATTCTCAGCAACCGCATAGTGGCTCACAACCATCAGTAGTGGGACCCAATGCCCTCTTCTCGTGTATCTGAAAACAGCAACAGTGTACTCACATGCATAAAATAAATAAAATATTTTTTAAAACAGGCTACCTGTCTCTAAGGGAAATTTGTCTGGGTGTGCTTTAAACATTTTTCCCTTTCACCCAGCGGCTCTGAGACCTGTGCTGGGCACACGGACTGAGACTTCTCAGGACGGCTGTCTACCTCCTGTTGCTGGTGTTACACAGGCCTGGTTGACTTTTCTGAAGCCCTTAAAATTTTCTTCTTCATATGTGTTTGCCTTTTACTGATTTTTAAAGTGTGGGGTGTTGATTTTGTTTCTTTCAGTCTGACAGACGTCTTTATTCACTCAGAACGCTCAATCTCTGAGACTAACCTCATGGCTGTGAAGAAATCCATCTGGGCAAATCGGGTGTTCTCCTTGGTGATCTAACTTGTTTTCCGAAAAATTTATGAACTTGGTAAAGGTCCTGACCTGTCTGTCTGTCTGTCTGTTTTAGTCACAGTGAAAACTATTTAGAACTGGCTTTTTCATGCCTTCCCAGTAGTTGCATTTGGGGTTCTTTCTTCGTGTTTCCACAATTCTTTGGAAAATATGGGGTAAAGATTATGTGATGATAATTTTGATGTTTGGGGACTCAAGTTCGAAGCCCGGCTATTGTTTTCAGTTGAGCACTCTTCGGAAAGCCAATCGACTACCATTTTACCACGTTCACCCACCACCTGGGAAGTGATACTAGAGAGATAGCTGCTAATTCAATGTCACCTTCAAGGTGGCACTTCCTGCTCTGTCCTATGTATTCTTCTAGTAATTACATGCTTAGAGGTTTTACTCCGTTCATTTGTTTTTCTTAAGTGTCTAGCACAGCTGTTTTGTTGTGCTTTGGATATGAAGCATTCCCTGTAGGCGCATGGGTTCAAACACCAGCGCACTGGTGCTAGCTAGGCTGTGGGAGGTGGAGCATGAGGAGGCAGGTCATTGGGAGGCGGGGACAAGGGTAAGCCTGGAGGGTTTACACTTCAACTCTGTTCCTAGTTCCCTCCCTGGTCCTTGACTGCTAAGGCCCCATGACCTCTAGTTTCTTCCATATCTCCTTCCCCACCATGACAGACTAGATCTCCAAATGGGAGCCACAGGAAACCCTTCTTGCTTTAATGGACTCTGATGGCCAAAGCAGCAAAGGAATGCAGCACCGCTTCAGGCATGGTGGCCACTCACTGGATGTCCACTGGATAAATACATAATGTCTCAAACAGGCAAAGGGCCAAACAAAGTCGTGATGAAGGTCACAACAATGCATGGGAGCACGCCAGAAGTGTGCTAGCCAAGAGTCATGGGGGCGTGTATAATTTTTTTTTATTACATACGGTGTTTCGATGGAGAAATCGACCAGCTACTGTCATTTCAAGGTACAAGGACATCCTTGCTGAACTGGAAACCCTTCACCCTTGGCTTCCTCTATTTTATAAAACAAAGCTGCCTTTTTAGAAGAAATGGTAAATTAAAGTCTAAAACATAATCAACCAGAATTTCTTTAGTGAATGTTGAGCTTTAGAAAAAAAAAAAATCTCAAATGGCTGGTGAGATGGCTTAGTGGTGGAGAGACAGCCAACTTGATCAATTCAGTCTCCAGGTCCTATGGTAGAGGCAGAGAACCAACGCCCCCAGGTTTTACTCTGCCCTCTGCATTCAAGCGATACCATGCATGCCAATGCACACATACACTCACAAAATAAACATAAAAAAGCACCAGGAATTAGCGTTCCATAGAAAGCAATGTATGGCTGTTTTAAAAAACTGAAGCCAGCCATCTCCGGGGCTTAATTTTAATTTTCTCCATGAAGGGATATTCAAGGCACATGCTCGGCAGTGTTACAAGAAGAGTGTGTGGAAGCTAGTTGGTAAGATGTTTAAGTGTGTTCCTCCTGTCCCAGGTATGACTGGAACTGTGTGAATCCATCCTTCTGAGAATGCTTCTTTCTTTTAAAATCCACAATATGGCTCTTTCTATCAAAATCTGGCCAAAGAGAAGAACCGGCTTCTGTTGCTAGAGCTTTTGATTATTTTCAGATTATTTACGTACATTTAAGTTGACCCTGAATGAGTTATCCTAAAAGAAGACAGTGGTGTGTGTAGAATATTACAGGCAGGGAGTTGCTTGTGACAGTGCACTCAGGAATAACGTTCTGAGGCTAGTACATAGTTTGCTTTTTATAGGAACTTGTCTACTGTAAGACCACAGTCCGCACCCTGGCTTTACAGCGGTCACCTAAAGATTTTCACCTAAGCATATTTCATTTCAAGTGGCCACTTCTTTTCTTTTTGGATGGCAATCATGTATTTTTAAATGAGCCGAAATAAAAAAAAAAAAATTAAGTTAAATTTAGGTCACTAGAAAATGCCTGGCTGTGGTTTTGAATGGCAGGGGAATTGGGACAAACCCATAATTTATCTGATTTGCTTGCTCATGGCAGCCCCTTCATGTTCTGGTCCAGAAGGGATGCTGGCTTAGTGAACTTCTCCAGTCCTTCTTCCTACATCACAGTCACTATGTAAGTCACTTTTACCCTGCAGTGTTGCTTACAATTCCACTACCCACCCACTACTTCTTGGATTTAAAATCAAGCTCAGATTATACAGTTGATAATATTTAGGGCAATAAACATTTTTGATGAATATATTTGGTTGTCTCCTCTCTGAGCAGTATATTTTTAAAAAGTAAATGTTTTTATTTTATGTGTTTGAGTAAAGTTTTGCCGGTATGAGCACTTGTGTGTGCCTGTTCCCTGAGGGTGTCAGAAGAGGGCGCTATATCCCCTGGAACTGGGATTTCAGAGGGTTGTAACCCCCTAGTGGGTGCTGAGAACTTGGTTCAGTCCCGGAGCTAAGTTTCTAGCTTCTTCTCATAATTTTAATAGCACTTTTTTGTTTTGCCACTAATGACTTTTGAAACTTTTAACTATAACTCATTTCACACCGAAATGAATTTCTCAAACATGAAAAGAAATACAAATAATGATAATACAAATAATGCTTCCACTTTAGAGATTATTTAATAAGTGCTCTTCAATACACGGTGTTTATTATATTTACAAAATACTTCTATTTTACATTTATGTATTTACTGTGTGTGTGCACACATGTGTGTGCGGGCAGCACAGCATCATGTAGAGGTCAGAGCACAGCTTGTACAGCCTTTCCTTCCTTTCTCATGAATCTCTGGGACTGAGCACTGTTTTTCAGACTTGGTAGCAAGTGTCTTAACCAGCTAAGCCACCTAGCATACCTCTCCCTTTATCCTCCCCTCCTCCCCACAGCAGGAGTATATGTTTCATCACATAGCTAGAAGAGCCTCTAATCTTCTGTGAACACAACAGGCTGGCCTCAGATTGGCAGTTATCCTGTCTCAGTCTCCAGTCCAGGTGCTGAGACTAGAGACATGAGCCTCTGCATCCGGCCCTTTGCTTATGCTGCCTTGGGTTTACCCTCTCACAGAATATGAAGCTCATTTCACATTCAATTCTGGAAAACATCTGCTCTAGTACTACCTGAGGACGTAGCTATTCCACTCCTGGGTATATACCCAAAAGAAGCTCCAACATCTAACAAGAACACATGTTCCAACATGTTCATAGCAGCCTTATTTATAATAGCCAGAGCTGGAAAGAACCCAGATGTCCTTCGACAGAGGAATGGATACATAAATTGTGGTACATTTACAAAATGGAGTACTACCCAGCTATTAGAAACAATGACTTCATGAAATTCCTAGGCAAATAAATGGAACTAGAAAATATCATCCTGAGTGAGGTAACCCAATCACAAAAGAAAACACATTATGTGCACTCACTGGTAAGTAGATACTAGCCCCAAAAGCTCGGAATGCCCAAGAAACAATCACAGACCTTATGAAGTTCAAAGAGAAGAAAGACCAAAAGCTGACGAGACCTCAGTCCTTCTTAGAAGGGAGAACAAAATGCTTATGGGAGGAAATTAAGAGAAATACAGGAGCAGGGATTGGAGAAAAGATCATCCAGAGACGGCCTCACCTGGGGATCCATCCCATATGCAGCCACAAAACCCAGTCACTATTGCTGATGCCAAGTAGTGCTTACTGGCAGGAATATGATTTGGATGCCTCCTCAGAGGTTCTGCCAGAGCCATACTGATACAGAGGACGATGCTTGCAGCTAATCATCGAACTGAACATGAAGACCCCAGTGAAGGAGCCAGAGAAAGGACTGAAGGAGCTGAAAGGGTCTACAACTCATGAGAAGAGCAACATTATCAACTAACCAAACCCACCACAGTTCCCAGGGACTAAAATACCAACCATTGAGTTTGAATGGAGAGACCCATAGCTCTAGGTGCATATACAGCAGAAGATAGTATTGTCTGGCATCAATGGGAGGAGAGGCCTTTGGTCCAGGGAAGGCTCTTTTTCCCAGTGTAGGGGATTGCCAAGGTGCTGAGGTGGGAGAGGGGGGTTGAGAGAGGGAGCACCTTCATGGAGGCAATGGGAGGGGGAGGGGGATGGAATTGGTGAAAAGGAGATAATATTTGAAATGTAAATGCAGAGACTATCCAATAAAAAATTAAAAAAGCAATTTTTGCAAAGAAAGAAGAAAGAAAGAAAAAAATATGGCTACAAATAGATCCAGAGGTGTGGCCTTGGCCATCCTATCTTGGATGTTTTAGATAACAGACAAAAGAGAAGCTACTAAAAATGCTAAAGGCATTTACAAACATAAAATGCTTTGTGTTCTAAGTTGCAGAATCCAATTTCTGGTTTTAAGGTGGAGAGGTCCTAACAAAATAGTTTGATTTGTGATGTTACTGGGAGAAACCAGTCTTGCTACTGTGGGAACTCAGTGCATGGTAACCCAGATGCTGGGCTTTGCTAGCCTGTGGGATTAGGTCCTACCCTTTTGGAAACAGTTATGAACTGGCATAATCCACAAGCCATCACACAATCCCACAAGGAGAAATCAGCTAGTTAAATCGATTTTCTGAAGTCTCAAATCCACTTGTGGAAACTAACAAAAGAACATGGAAGTAATTCTTATATGTCCACTGATACAATCCATGGTACTAATCATAAGCTCTCTTTCTCACACACATGGAGATTCTGCTTAAGTTTTGATGATTTAAGCAAGGTGATTGCTTAAAATTTCCAATTGGTATTCAATATCTGTAGATGTCTCATACTTTGTCCGCTAATATAAAAAGAAAAAGAAAGACATTTCTAAACTGCTCTTTCAGGAAGTTCTTTGGCTCCTGTCCTCTTAAAATGTGGCCACGTATTCTCCCAATGTTTCTAAGCATGTGATCCAAATTTGCCTTTGCTTTTGTGTGACTACTTGTCACCAAGTGCCTCTGTCATCTGTCTAGAGAGGTCAGTGAATATTAGTGTGTCATCATGTTCTCTTTTCCTTCCTTCAAGCTTTGGGTGTCAAATGGAGAAAGAAGAGCAGTCCTTTCTGTCTTTAAAAATTTTTTAAAAAGATGTATTGATTTTTTTATTCTATGTGAATGACTGTTTGTCTGCATGTATGTAAGCACATATCTTGTGCCTTTGCGGGTTAGGGGCATGTTTAAAAGAGGATCCCTAGTTATACATGACTGTGAGCTACTGTTGGGTGCTAGGAAAAGAACTTGGGTCCTCTGCAAGAGCAATAAGTGCTTTTAACTGTTGAGCAAACTCTCTAGACCCTAGTTTGTGGCTTTCATCTGATTAATCTGAACCATGAACATTTAGGCATGTGTCACCATGTCCAACCACATGTGAGTCTGTGGACACATTTACCATCCATAGTTTATCCATGGCTGTCACTCTCTGTGGATGTCTCCAAGTTCAGTCCTGAGTTAGTAACATCTTTGTGTCTAAGGCACGCAGATTACTATTAGTAATTATCGTCATCAGGACTGTGTAGGGTTGTCCTGTTGTTGAAATGTTTAAGAGAAAAGTCAGGGGCTGAGGATACAGTTCGGTCAGTCCTGGGATGCTTGGTCCTAGTGTCTCTGTCCAGTCATACACAGTGGAGAAAAAAGAAAACAAAGAAAATAGCCAAATCCTCTTCTCTTTTAAAAATATTGTCATGTAATCTCATTCCCTCCAAGAGGCATGCCTTTTCACTTTATAGCTAAATGCACACCCACACATGCGGGCAAAAACATGTAAAATGCAATAAACTAGTCTTTAAAAATTATTAATAGTTTTATTTTAAGAAAGGCAAGTGATTCAAGGTGTTTATTTTTCCAGAGAGGATTTATGGAGATCCATGTCTTAAAATAGGCATATTTTGGTTAAGTCGATGTTGGTTTTTCTAAGACAAGGATAGCCTGTGGCAGGTTACATAAAGGAGCCCTATTCCCTCTCATCCTTGCTCTCCCTGTCCCTTTATGATGGAAACCAGAGCCGTGAAGTGAGACTTCAAGAATGTGTCTGTAAAACCCGTCCCGAGCCCATGGGTTCTAAGGCTTGTGTGTGCTGGGGTTTTCTTCTCTCTGGAGGGCTATCCATTCCCTTAATTCCTAAGTCAAACATATTAAACTTGCCAGAAGGCTGTTTGACTTATGAGCATTTATAAATTAAGTTTTCTAAAATTTCTGAAGATAAACATGATTAAAATGTCACTAAAATAATAAATGAACAAGCCCAAACACCTAATGAAAATTCTGTTTTCAGCTTAAGACATTCTTCTGTCCGTTTTTATATTTTCCCATTGCCAAGTTGTATATTGTATGTCTCTCATTTATGTTTTTAAACTTTGTGCGTGTGTGTGCATGTGTGCGTGTGTGCGTGCATGCAGGCCATGACACACATGGAGGCCAGCAGGCCCCTTGCTGTAGTCAGTCCTCTCTGACTACCATGTGAGTTCTGGAGATTGATCTCAGGTCATCCAGCTGTTCACAAACAGTCCTACTGGAGATTGATCTCAGGTCATCCAGCTGTTCACAGTTTTACTTGCTGGACCAGCTTGCTGGCCCCTTCCCAGTTTTTAAAAGAGGTTTTTTTGTTTTTGTTTTTGTTTTTTTAACTGATCTGTTATTTTCTGGATCCAGGACTATACTTTTGGGGGTGGACTACTCAAGGTGTCTGTTGGGTCTGTATTAGATTCTCAACAGATTAGTGAATGAATTAAATGAGCAATAAACACAGATGCACATGCTTTTCCAGCCATGATTTGTGCAAGCAAATTCTGTCAATGCACAGCCTTGCTTTCCTTCCCCCATTCCTGTGGAGAACTGAGCCACCTCTGAGTTTTATTGTTATATTCATAGTGTCTGGCTTAAGTCATTTTGTCGATAGCAGGGTCCTGTGTTAATGCCCTAGGCTGGCCCTATTTCTTATCCTGGTCTTTCATACATAAATGCCTCACAATACATGGGCCTTCAGATCAGATTGTTCTTTAGCTGTGGTTCTGGGTAGAGATGGTTCAGCAGGTAAATGTGCCCACCACCAAGCCTGAGGGTCTGAGGTTGGTTCCTGGAACCCATATCATGGAAGAACAGAACCAGCACCCGCTGAGTACAGTCTGCTGACACCACACACCCATACCTACCCATACTGCACAGCACCCCCATCCCAACACATCTACTCGTTCCTGCACGCAGGACCAACAAGCAAACACGTGTTAAAACAACAACAACAACAGAAGCCAGCTCCTCTATGCTGGGTGTTGCATCTCGGATGCTTTCTTAAATCAGAATCAAAATACAAAAAGGCCTCTAAGTCCCCTGGCAAACAACCCAGGGGACTGAAGCAAGGACTACAGACAGCCACATGTGAAGTTAAACTTTCTTTAAACACCATCTTAATATTTGTTAAGAGTAATGTGGGGCTCTGGAGAGATGGCTCAGAGTTCAGCAGTACCGGCTGCTCTTCCAGCATCCCTACAGTAGCTCACAGCCTCCTATAACTCCCTCTGCTGACTTCCACTGAGGTCAAGCACACACACACACACACACACACACACACACACACACACACGGTAAACAGATCTAACAGAAAAAGCACCTACACAATAAAAGTAAATATATAACATAATAATTAAAATATGGCCCTATCAGACAGTCTGACAACGAGCAGAAAGTCTTTGCAACAAGGTGGAAAATACTTTAAGAACCAAATATTCTGGGGCTGGAGAGATGGCTCAGTGGTTATAAACACTGGCTGCTCTTCCCAAGGTATTAAGGGATCCCAGCAAACACATGGTAGCTCACAACCATCTGTAATGGGATCTGATAAACTCTTCTGGTGTGTGTCCGAAGACAGCTACAGTATAAATAAATAAACAATATTAAAAAAGAGCCAAGTATTCTCACTTGGGAAGAATTGGAAATTCTAATTCATGTTCAAAATTAAGTCACAATGGGACATAAACCTGTTAAGGAGGACTGAGTCACAAGCACTCACCCATGTAGACCCTGATCTATTATGTGCTTGGCAGGCTGGGAGAATATTTGTCTTGCCGGGGGCTTCAGGAGTCACATTTGGTCAGTTGGCATGGCCTCTTCCTGAGCACTCCTGGCCTTCCATGCAAGCATAAATATCTCTAACACGGAATGTCTTGACATACTGTTTTCCTTCGGAGGAAGAATCTTTATCTTCAAGGAAATTTAGAAAAAACATATGTCTACTTATTAATTTGAGTATATTCAAACCTTAGGATATCTAGTGAAGTCTGGTACATTTCAGTGTCTAAAAGTTAACATAATTCTTATAAAACCCAAGTAATTAATTATTTGTGTGTGTGTAAGTGTGTATGTGTGTGTATGTGTGTGTATGTGTGTGTATGTGTATGTGTGTGTATGTGTGTCTATGTTTGTGTGTGTGTTTATGTGTGTGTGTATATGTGTGTGTATGTGTGTGTGTGTGTGTGTGTGTGTGTGTGTGTGAATCTTAGGTAGCTCAGAAGAACCTCCAGCTCTGCTCTCTATGCAGTTGACGATGGCCTTGTCTCTACATCCAAGAGTTCAAAGTACAGGTCTGGACTGCACCTCTGGTCTTTGCTGTCCTAGAGACTGAACCAGGGCTTTGTGCATTCGGGCACACACTCTACCAACTCAGCTGCATCTCCCGGCTGATTCTTTTCTTTCTGAGACAATATTTATCTTTTTAGCTCAGGATAGTCTAGAACTTGCTTTGTAGCCCAGGCTGGCCTCAAACTCATGATCTTCCTTCACCAGTATTCAGTGTCAGCGTTATGGGCACAGAGCACTGTGCCTACCAACTTGTGTGATTTTTTTTTTGCTTTTGTTGAGACAAGATGTCTCTATCACATATCCCTGTTACTTGCAATAGAAGCCAGACTGGCCTCAAACGGACGGATACCCACCCACCTCTGCACCCCAGGTCCTGGGAGTGAAGGTGCTATCACACCTGGTTTCAGTTCTGTGGGCTCTGTAATTTGGGAAACTTGAACAGTCTCTTAAGTGGCAAGGCTTTCTCTAGGCTCTCCTGCGGCAGTGCTATCCATGAGCTGTAACAATTATTTAAATGGAGTGAGGCCTTTTCTATTATGGCCAGGCTTCTGAGTGTGCTGGTAATCCTTGCTTCAGGGAACAAGTGAGACGTTCTCGGATACAGGTGCCTGCCCCCGAGACTGAGGCCCTGAGTTCACTTTTTGAAACCTACTTGGTAGGAGGAGAGAACCAGATGTGCCCCCAGCACACACACAAAATAAACAAAACAACCATGAAAAAAGTCATTGATTCGGGTTGCTGGAGAGGAGCTTGGCACATAATAGTTTTAAACTCTGTAAACGTTTCCTTCCCCTTTAACTCAATTGCAGGTTGTTTAAACTGTCCTTTCAGAACTCATGCAGTGTGCAGGAGTGTGAGTCAGTGTGGGTTTGAAGCTACTTTCCCCAAGCATTTAGAGCTCTTTTATTGGTCGTATTCCTTTAATGTTGAAGTTATGCTCACTTGGTTGCTGTGATCCCATGACCTCTGCACACCAGGGGAGGGGATGGATGACCACGTGTTTCTTAAGTGAGCGCACACAAGGGTGGGGCTTGCTGGTATGTTCTCAAAAATTCATTGGCAAAGTTTATGTGTTTGTGGATACTATGCAGACAGAGGCATAGGGAACGAATTCATACCTCCGCCAACATTTGCACAAGTTAAGAGGCTCTCTTTTGTAGACCAAGTAACACTTTCCACGATGTTCTCAGACCCAGGTCACATGCTATGGTATTAAAGGGCCCCGATAACAATGTTTAGATATAAACATCCTAATAGGATAGATCGCCACGGAGGAAATAATGACTTTCATTAATGAGATGCTCGGACATGCCAGAAAGAACCACACTGAAACCTGTTCCCATTGGGAAATCAGGCCTGAGGCCTGGAGGGCCCTGCAGCATCTCTGTGTTGCTACATCCAACATCCCATGCCGCAGCAACAATGACCTGCCTGTGCGAGTGGCAGTCTGCAAGCCAGACAGATGTTTCCACAGACATGGACAGAACCGGTTGGCATGGTGGCTCCTGCATGTTATTCCAGCACTCAGAAGGCAGAAGACTGCTCCGAGTTTGGGGCCAGCTTGGGCTACCTAGCAAGACCTCGGAAATAAAACCAATATTAGTGTATTACTAAGTAATCAATAGTAGGAGCTGCGGGGAGAAAGGGAGGTGAAGGAGGGAAAAGAAGGGGAATTAAGGGATACATATCTGATTTTATATCTACTAATATGTATATTAGCTATATGGATATTATATCATATGGTTATGTACATATGTATATATATGGTTATGGGCATTGAGGAAAGGAGCAAAAGGAAGGAGGGAGGAAAAGGGGAGCTGGATACTATAATGGGTAGTGAGAACACAGCTGTTTTGTGTTTTCTCCTAGGGCAGCATTTAACTGCATATTTAAACACTCAAGCAGAAGAAACTGTCTCTGATGAAGGAGGAAATCAGGGAGGAGATGGAGAAGGGACACGGGAGGACAGGAAGGACAGGAGGGGCAGCAGTGAGGAAGATAAGCAAGTGCAATGGTATGTGCACCTGGAATGTAGAAGGAGATTATTTTACATGCTAACTGAAGCAATTAGAAAAATGGACAAGTCTTTTTGCAAGGTAGATTCTTTTAAAAGGAGGTTGGGGTTTAAATAGGGTTAAAAAGCTAAATTAAAATTTTTTATTATGTATTTATGTATGTATGTATTTGTGTATGTACGTATGTATGTATGTGTGTGTGTATTATTGAGACAAAGTTTCTCACTGTGTAGTTCTGGGAATTCAGGCTGGCCTTTTACTCATAGAGATCTGCCTGTTTCTGCCTCCTAAGTGCTAGGATTAAAGATGTGCACCAGTATGCCTGGTTTAAAACCTTGAAAATAGAAGAAATGATTAATTCTAAACCTGTAAAAGAGTATTATACTTTTCTAAAAGATTATTTTTATTTTAGTGTATGGGTGTTTTGCCTGCGTATGTGTATGCATCATTTGTGCTGGTGCCTGAGAAGGCCAGAAGAGGGCGCTGGATTCTTAGGGACTGGAGCTACAGACAGGTATGAGCTGCCTTTTGGATGCTGGGAATCAAACATGGGTCCTTTGGGAAAGAATCCTTTGCTTTTAATCATAGAGCCATCTTTCCATCCCCCTTTACTACACTTCTTACATACTGACCTCCTTGTCCCCAGTTAGGTGACATCACTGTCATACTTTCATTTTATCTGTGAATACAGTTTGGGAGCTGTATTGTCCTTTGGAGTCTGTGTCGTCTGTCAAGGGAATAATACGATCTGGGGTAGAGAGTACATACACTAACACTTTATATGTACAAAAATTAGGCATATAAAATGGTTGTGTGATTATTTAGATTTTCCTATATTATACAGTTAGAAGCATAATAATTAGCTAATAATACATGGTAATATGTGGTAGTTGATCATTATTTTCCTCAGTGTCTATTGTATACTTTTCTCTTTTTGTGGTAGAGTCTGACTATTTGCAACCTTGGCTAGCCTCTCACTATGTAGACCAGGCTGCCCTTGCGCTTACAGGCATGACTCTCTTTGCCTCCTGAGTGCTGGGCTTAAAGCAGACCTACCACGTCCAGCTTTCTAGTACTTTCTAGTAATTCATAGCATAAAAACATGTTAGATAATTTTGATCTTTCTAAGCCAATTCCCATCAGTTAAAAATAGCACAATCAGCATTCTGTTTTCACCACGCAATTAAAAATGTGTGTGTATGTGTGTGTGTGTGTGTGTGTGTGTGTTGGGCACAGTGGCTTTGGTTTCAGGTCTAGATACTCAGGCCACTGAGATGCCAGGATATCTTAAAGCCTGGGATTTAAGATCAGTCTGGATAACATACCATACCTGGTCTCAAAAACAACATGGTGAACATGCTTAAAAACAAAGTACCCAATATAGAAACAACAGGAGGGATGTAGTCGCAGAGCCGAGGGAGCCCAGCCGGCGCAGCCTCTGCTTTCTGATCGGCAGCTGCTCTTGGACACTTTTCACCCAGCTGCAACTCAGGCTCGACTAACGAGCATGCAGGCCGTCAGGTGATTTAGAGAGTGATTCACTATTCGGAAACATTTAGCATTTAACTAATTTTTCTAATTATAGGTTTCTGATTAGGGGAAATTTATTTTGATCACTCATACTGTTGAACCCAATCTTCATTAGTGTTCCTTAGAACTGTGGAACTATAGAACTGTAGCTACCCCTCCCACTCCTGGACTGTGACATTCTCTTCTCGTAGAATTGATTGTATTGGAGCTTCACAGAGAAATTAAACAACCTGTGCTATGTGGTGAAGCCTCAGAGCCCAGGGCTCATTTCCTGAGATAGCTGGGTAACAGGAACAGCTATGTCTTGTTCCTGTGAACTGTTTGAGTGGACTAGTCTGCAGAGTTTACGGGAACATGGCTTATCACTCATTGTGCCTGCAGATCCTTAGAGCAGGGCTTCCTGAGTCCGTGCAAGGGAGTGCTTCTGTGTGCCAAAGGTGGGAGAGAGTCAGGAAAGGACTGAAATACATCACTCTAGTGCAGCATAAGCAAGTGCAGAAGATGTTATTTTCCTTGGCTGTAAAATACACACTCTGGGAAGAAACATGCTTTTGTTGGAGGACTTCTCTGAACTTGTGGAAGGGCTGGGCTTCCAGGACAGAGAAAAGAGCTAAAATAAACACACATTTGGAGGAGAGAGAGAGAGAGAGAGAGAGAGAGAGAGAGAGAGAGAGAGAGAGAGGAAGAAGAAGAAGAAGAAGAAGAAGAGGAGGAGGAGGAGGAGGAGGAGGAGGAGGAGGAGGAGGAGGAGGAGGAGAGTCTAGGATTTAGGAAAACAATGGGAATTAGCAGATGTGGAAAAGGGATTTACTTTATTCCCAGCACCATGTTCGGTGGAACGGATGACTTCAGAAGATGGGATGAAGGATTTAATCTTGCTTCAAGATACACACTGGCAGTAGCTGTGGATGATGCTGAGTAGTAGATACGCATGCTTAGAAGCATATAGTAGGTTCAATACCAAGCAACTCAACAATATAAAAGGCACTGATCTGACAGAAGAAAGAGTTGGGGAAGAGCCTTGAACACTGGAGCAGGAGACAACTCCCTGAACAGAACACCAGTGACTCAGGCTCTAAGACCAACAGTTAGTAAACGTGATCTCAAGGAACTGAAAACTTGTGTAAGGCAAAGGACACTGTCAAAAGGACAAAAAGGCAGCCTCCATACTGGGAGAGAGCCCAAGCCAGAACAACAACTGGATGCTGGACAGTCTAGAGACCTAGAGTAGAACCAAACACAACTGGACAAAACAGCAACAAAACGAAACAAAATCAATGGGATGATTCCTAATGATGTTCTGCTGTATTTGTAGGTTGGTTCCCAGTTCAGTTGTATTCAGGGAAAATGCTCTGGCAGCTGATGTGAGTGGATGCTGGAGATCCACAGGCAAACATTAGGTGGAGAGAGAGCCCAGGTTGGAGGTCTTCACCTAGTTTCTCTCCTTGGTCCTCAGGGAACCCCACAGAAGAAAGGGAGGAGAAATATGTGGGAGCAAGAAAGGCCCAGTACACCAGGAGAACATGGTTTAGAATCAACTAAGGAGGGTCATGGGAGCTCACAGAGACTGAGTCAGCAATCTGAATCAGAGTTTATATAGGCCTGTGCTAAGTCCTTAGCCTATATGTTGTGGCTGTTGGCTGGGTGTTTTTTGGTGGGGTGGACACTGCTGACAGTGTAAGTGGGGGTGTTGACTCTCTTGCCTGTTCTTGGGACCTTTTTCATTCTACTGGGTTGCCTTTTCCAGTCTTGATGTGAGGGTTGGTGCCTGGCCTTATTATATCTTCTTGTGCCATGCTTGGTTGATGTCCCTTGGAGGCCTGGTCTTTTTCTGAGGGGATGGATCTAGGGGAGGTTAGTGGAGCTGAAAGTAATGGTGGGAGGGGAAGCTGCAGTCTGGATGAGTTTTATGAGAGAAGATTAAAGGAAAATAAAAATAAAAGCACTGATAAAATTTAATTTGAGGCCAAGCAGTGTTGGTGTACTCCTTTAATCCCAAGACTTGTGAGGAAGAAGCAGGTGGATCTCTGTGAGTTCGAGAGTAGCCTGGTCTACAGAGTGAGTTTCAGGATAGCCATGACTACACAAAGGAGCCCTGTCTTGAAAGCCAAAAACTGAAAAACAACAGCAAAACTCAAACAAACAAAATCCCCAAAAGAAAAACAAAATAAAACCAACCAAAAACCTTAATTTTGCCCAATTTTTATGTTTATGCCAATTGTAAATACTGACAAGATCTAGAAACACCAAGAAGACAGGCCTCTATGCCTGCTTATGAGGCATAATGTAGGCTCAGTTAGCCTTAACGCATGAGGCTAATTAAGGTAGGATAATCCACCCAGATTACACCATTTCATAGACTGGGGTTTCAGACTTGATAAGACTGAGAAAACTCACTGAACACAAGCATTCATCTCTTTCTGCCCACACCCCCCACGCACTATGGACTGTATCCTCAAACTGTGAGCCAAAAGAAACATTGTTTCCCTTAAGAAGCTTTTGTCAAGTATTTTGTTATAGCAACAAGACAAGTGACTAAGGCAACAAAGGAGGATAGTTATTTATCAGTAGTAACAGTTACGACACCCACCATACGGGAGATAATCCTCTTCCTCCCTCCCTCCCTCCCTCCCTCCCTCCCTCCCTCCCTTCTTCCTTCCTTCCTTCCTTCCTTCCTTCCTTCCTTCCTTCCTTCCTTCCTTCCTTCCTTCCTTCCTTCCTTTCTTTCTTTCTTTCTTTCTTTCTTTCTTTCTTTCTTTCTTTCTCTTCCCTTCTCCTCTCCCCCTCCACCTCCTTTTTCATCTTCTTGAGCTAGAGTTTGTGTACGTAGCCTTGGCTGACTGGAACTCATTCTGCATACCAGGATGGCCTGAGACTCAGAGATCTGCTGGCCCCTACCTCCTGGGTACTGGGGTTAAAGGTGTGTGGCACCATTGTGTGGCTGAAATAATTCTTACAGGTTCCTGATTTGTGTTTTCCAGGGTAGAGTCCTGGTCTCAGGGGAAAGAGAAGAGTGGGAGAGGCCCTTTGGGATGGCTGCTGTGGGGATTGCTCTAGAGGAGTGCAGACTAAGCCGTGTGCTGTGTTATTAGAGGCTAGATAGAAGAGAATAAATAACCCTAATTGAGCGCAGTTTCCACTGAGAAAACCTGTATTGACCTGTTCATAGGTTCATAGTAAATGGTAATTCAGGAGATTTTTAGGCTAAAGAGAATCACCTGATTGTTGATAATATTTTCCAAACTAAAAATTAGCCACGGTGTCTTAAAGAATGTTGTTTCTATTTTGTGACTGTTGTTTTCTGCTGAAGTATCTGCTGATCATAGCTTAAGGGACCTGAAACTTTCAGATGGACGGCTTGTCTTGAAAACCTGAATTCTTGCTTGTAGTGTTGCCATGGTGAGAGAACAGCATAGCAACTGAAGACTGATTTCATTGGTTGAGTCTTGGCTCATAGCACCCGTATATTTCCTCCTGTTAATTGAGGAATTGTAAATTGAGGAGACCATCTGGCACTAGCTATATTAAACATATAGTTCTGTTGTTAAGGAGTCCTAGGTGATTCACACCTCATTGTTAGGCACAGACTTGGCAGACATTCAGTGTTTTAACCAGTCAGTATTCCATCATTGCCACAGCTAATTAATTCATACATCTAAGCTTTGGCATTAGGTATCAAAGGGCTTCACTTTTGTCCTTATTTAGATTATAAAATTGAGTTGCCCAAATATTCTTCATTATGTGATCATGTTAATCTTGATGTACCTAGAAATAGGTTCACTTGGGACACTATTCTTTTACACCATATGTCCATAAGCCAAATGATTATTTATGTCCCTTTAAAAAGGACAGGGTCCCATGTTTGACTGATATCCCTGGGAGGCTTGTTCTTTTTTGGTGGAAGTGGATTTGAGGGAAGGAGGACTTGGAGGAGTTGGGGGAGGGGAAAGCACATTGCAATCTATTATATAAGAGAAGAATAAATAAAATTTAAAAAGAGAAAAGGCAGGGTCTCATTGTGTAGCTCTAGCTGTCCTAGAAGGCACTTTGTAGTCCAGGCTGGCCTTGAACTTACAGAAATCCACCTGCCTCTGCCTTCCAAGTGCTGGGATTAAAGGCATCCAACTCTACTCCCAGTTATGTATGCACTTTTAAATTAAATTTATTTTGTTTTGTTTTTTGAAACAAGGTCTCACTATGTAGTCCAGGCTAGCCTTCTTGATATTCCTGCCTCACTCTCCAACATGCTGGAATTATAGGCATGTGCCGTCCCAGTTGTCACCGAGTATTGTTTTAATTGATACAGAAAATATCTGTATATATTAATGGAGGGAAATGTGGGATATTTTATACATATATACATTGTATTATGGTTACATGTATATATTTAAGATAATGATGATTATTATGGTTAATGTATCGAATATAAATAGGTATTAGTGTTTTGGATTTGCCAATGATAAAAATGGACTTTAAGAAAGATTTGTAAAGGTAATAACTATTGATTGTAAATTTAAAAAAATATATATAAACTACCATTTTGAGAAAACTTCTGTTATAGAACTAGATAGATTAAGACCTGTGGATGTAAAAGGAAATCCAATGAAAAGAAAGTTTTTTGTTTAATTGATAAAAGCACATGTGTTCCATCTTTAAACTGAATTTATTTTGGATAACCTCTAATTAATTGTATTTTGTGTTTATTCCTATTACTGTATAAGTAGATGTCTCATGGTCCATATTTTTTATTAAACTGAAACCATAGGTTTAATATAATAATAAAAGACATTTTAGAAAAAAAAAAGACCTGTGGATGTATTACGATAATAAAGACCTGACATATCAGGTACATTAAAAGTAATTGAAGCCGGGCAGTGGTGGCACACACCTTTAATGCCAACGCTCAGGAGGCAGAGGCATGTAGATCTCTATAAGTTCAAGTCTAGCCTGGTCTACAGAGTGAGTTCCAGGACAGCCAAAGCTACACAGAGAAACCCTGTCTTGAAAAGCAAACAAACAAACAAGCAAACCCAGTAATTGAAAGTTCCAGGATATAGAAATGAAGGATATACATTTAATAGGGGCAGGGAGGAGGAACTGAAGTGAAAGAAATGATGTTTATCCAGTTGATTTTTGACCAGAATTCTAGAAGAAGGACTGTTCTCTTCCAAATTATAACTCTATCATCTCTAGGAGTGGTTACAAGATCCTCTCGGGGACTAGCCAGAGAGAAAGGGCTGTGTGAACTGAGCTTGCAGAACAGGGAGGGGATGTACAACCTCAAGAGGTAGACTTCACCTATATTGTGAACGTCCTCGAATGCCAGGCTGAGGATTTAACCTAGCTGTTGGCTTGTGCAGATTTACCTGGAATGGTGTATGATCATTACTTTGAAATGAAGGTCTTTATTTCAGCCAAGAACCTATTTTGGAATTCTTTGCAAAACTGGTGAAGGTAAAATGGTGACAGTAGATTGGACCACTAAGGAGAGAGATTGGCTAGAGAGATTAGCATGGGTATCTCAGGACAAAATGTTAGCCTCATCATCACCTTAGAGACTGTAAGGATCAGAAGAGAGCAGAGAGGGACAGACAGAGAAAGACAGAGGATACATCAGTACCACAGAAATTGTGGAGCCTCATGAAGACACAGGCACCTGTGATGACCATTACCAGCTGAGCCAGTCTCTTTGCAATACAAAGGGAAAATCTGGTTTTACTAATGGTGGCAAACATTTCCTGCTCAATTCTACTCAGCAGCTCCTTTATGTCTCTCTCTTTCTCCCTCTCTCTTCACTGAAGAAGATACAGTAGACAAGAAAACCCTAAAACAAAATTGTGAGGTAGAAAATAGAAAGGAAAAAACTAAGTTCTAAAAATCATACTAAAGAATTTTTTTGGTATAAAATCATTTTGTTTGGGGGAAGATTTTGTGTGTGTGTGTGTGTGTGTGTGTGTGTGTGTGTGTTCATGAACATCATCTACCTTGTTTTGAAATGGGTCTTTTACAGGGAACTGGGAGTCAATGATGAGACTCAGCTCACTGGACAATGATCCCTGGAACTTTCTGTTTCCACCTCTCAGCACTTGGGGTACGGGCACACATGGACACGCCCATAAATGCTTTTATATGAGCCTTTAGGGATAGAGCTCAAGTCTTTGATCTTGCATAGCAGTTATCATGTGAACAGGGCTATCACCACAGGCTAGACTGTTTTGAAATTTGGAATAAGAAATTCTAGAGTCTTGTGCCCTTTTTTAGGGATTTGAGGTTTGTAATGGTGAACCATATTTGACAAGCCAATTTGAGATAAGGTTTTAAAGGTTAACCCTAGAAATCTACTGTGAGTCAACCGTAATTATAAAAATTATCTTGGCTGCTACAGTCAGTCTTTCATGGCTCCACAGAACTATTGAGCAAAGAGGAAAAAAAGATAACTCACCAGTCAAGAATGAATACTGCTCTTAACTGTCTGCTTTGGCTTGTCTTCCAGAGGACCCAGGTTCAAATTCCAGCACCCACATGTCTGTAATTCCAGTTTTGGGGGTTCTGACACCCTCACATAGACATACACGGAGGCAGAATACCAATGTAAATAAAGTTTTAAAACAAAGTAGGAAAAAAAAAAAACCCACTATGGATACTGCTCTTGCAAAGGACCAAGACCTGTGTTTGAAAGTTTGTGTGTTCTTCTTGCTCTATCCTGCTCTGCTGAAGTCACTTACAAATAGCATGGAGGGTGAGGTGTTTCTTCATGCTGACTATATATCAAGGATGAAGGAAGACATTGTAAAGGCAGTGGTGTTTATTAAAGAGTTCTTCTGTGCCAGGTTTCTGAATATTCCTTGATTTAAGAGATAAAACAAGCAGAGGAGACTCAGCTTAGACTGACTTGCTCCACGTTAACAGCTAAAAGGAAGTGTTGTAAGAGCTCAAAGCCGTCTGTGTTCTGTTTCAAAGCTCCACGTTTAAGATGTCAGTGTCTCCCAATCTGAAGTCCCTGTCATTGTCCTGAGCAGGTTGATGGAACCTCACTATAAGTTTCTGATTTAAGTAGGCCAGAAGTGCATTCTGAAGTTTTTTTTTTAGGTGTCTTTAAGGACCATGACAAAGGTAACTCTTATCAAGGAAAACACTTCATTGGGGCTGGCTTACAGTTTCAGAGGTTTAGTTCATTATCATCGAGGTAGTATGCAAGACAGCATGCAGGCAGAAACGCTATTGGAGGAGCAAAGAGTTCTACATCTTGATTCAAAGGCTGGCAGGAAGAGACTGACATCCCACATAGGGTGTAGACTGAAGAGCTTAGGAGACCTCAAAGCCTGCCTACACAATGATGCACTTCTTCCAACAAGGCTCCTCCAATAATGCCATACCTTCTAATAGTGCTACTCCCTATGGCCAAGCATTGAAACACATTGATCTATGGAGGTCAATCCTATTGAAACCACAGTGCCAGGGATGCTGATCTTGTAGACTCAGGGATAATTGTAGGTTTCTGAATCAACCAGTACACTGTATTTATTTTCTTATGTATCATTTCCAGTAGTCAGAAAACGTTTTGATTAATGGTGTTAAGAGTGGATACAGGAGGAACAACAATTCCCTGCAAGAGACACTGTGGAAACAGATTGTTAACATCAGCTACTGTCTCTTCTTACATTTGTCATGTCACAAGTATGCCTACTGTAGGTATGTTCTTGAGCATGTATGCTATCCTATTCTGGAATGGCTAGTGCAAAGGGAGACAGAGAGAGCAAACAGATTATTAGATGGGGTGCAAAGGTATAACATGAGGAAGACTTGTTAGAATCTTCTAGCTATCCCTAGATACTATTAGCGTCAGGAAAGTTGATGTTCCTTAGAGGACAGAGTAAGATTACATGATAGGTTTGAATATGTTGATTGTTCTTGAGACAGGATCTCATGTACCCAAGGCTGGTCCTCCAACTCTTTTTGTAGCCAAGGATGCCTTTGAACTTCTGATCCTCCTGCTTTTACTTCTAGAGTGCTGGGATTATAATTGCTTGTCACTGTGCTTGAATTATTCAGTTGTAAGGACTAGAAAAACACAGAGCTTTGTGTGTACTAACCAAGCACCCTGTCAACTGAGCAACATCCCTGTGTCTGGGCAAGTTTTTTTCTATCACGGGTCTTCCAGGATACTTACATACATATGTATATATAAAAACTCTTGGTTTAAAACAAAGAAACAAACAAAACTTAGCAGGGTTTGAATATGTCAACGAATACCCAAGATTCTATGAAACTCCATGTTTTTACCATCTGGGAAGAAATGTGATGAGCCAGCCGCGATTTATTTTACACTATGGTTGATTAGTGCTTTATGGCCACCTGGAACTCTTCCTTAACCTTGGCTTCTGTGTAATATCATTGCAGAGCCAGTGTCCATGAGATTGGCAGGATCTTAGGACTGTGTAGCAGCTGTTCTTCCTTCTGAAGTTGCCTTGTGTGTCAGTCACACAGGACTCCTACCCTCACACCCACATTAGAGATCCTGACAGACCTGCATTTCAAAAAATATAATCTTATTAAAATTTAAACATTTGTTTATTGTGTGTGTGTATCACAGCACACATGTGAGGTCAGAGGACAACTTGTAGGGTATGATTCTTTCCTTCCATCATGTAAGTTCTGAGGCTCAAACTCAGGTTGTCAGGCTTGTTGGCAACTACCTATATATCTCTGAGGCATTTCACTGTTCCAAAATTTAATCTAAAATTGGTATGCAAAGAATTAGGTACCATTATGGTATTTTCAAATAAGGTATGCTTTAGTAAAATGTCCTCTCAACCCTTCCCCCTGTCCTTCCATGGGTGACATTTTTTTTCCACCTTCATGTCTCATGCTCTTTTGTCCTTTCTCAAAATCTCTTTTTAACTTCCCTCAATATTCTTTCTAAATTTAGATTTAACTGCATTTGTGCGGGTCTATATAAATCTACACATTTACAGCTCGGCTACACACGTAAGAGAGAAGGAGGTTTTCGTCTTTCTGACTTTGGGCCACTGCGCCCAAACTAAGCCTTTCCAGATCTATGCATATTTCTTGAAATTTTTGTTTTGGTCAGAGAGTGCTCCAGGACCCACTCACTCATGCGAATAAGTTCCATTTGTAGCAGGTCAGGAGGAAAGCCACCGAGCCCCAGAGCTCTGAGCTGCCTCGTTGTGCAGGTTTGTCATCTGGGCTCTTATTCATACCTGTGCCCAAACGGGAAGGTCACACAGGCTGGCTGGGCAATGACAGAGGTCAGAGTTCCCTCGGTGGCCAAACACCCAGCTATTAATGGCAACTTATTTTTGTCACACATTTGCAGTCTCATCCTAGAAAACACTGAAATAGAAACTCATTAATACGTAAGAGGCAAATGGTTTACAACTTTGTGGCTTTACTGGAAAAGATAAAGGAAGGATGATGTTTGCTTCACTTTTTTTCCTCTTCTATTTAGCAGAGGAAGGAAAAAAATTCCATTAGAAGGTATTTAAAGATCTCATGGGAATGTCGAGTTTGGGTTGGAGAATAAAGACATCTACCGCCCAACTGATTTACTTCTTTTCCATTGTATGTCCTGGAACTAGGGAGGGAAGGACAGTGTGTGTGTGTACATTCATGTGGGGGGCAGTGTGTGAGTGTACATTAGTGTGAGCCTGGGGGAGGACAGTGTGTGAGTGTACATGCGTGTGAGCCTGTGGAGGGAGGACAGTGTGTGAGTGTACATTAGTGTGAGCCTGGGGGAGGACAGTGTGTGAGTGTACATGCGTGTGAGCCTGTGGAGGGGCAGTGTGTGAATATACATGCATGTGAGCCTGTGGGAGGACAGTGTGTGTGTATACATGCATGTGAGCCTGTGGGAGGACAGTGTGTGTGTGTACATGCGTGTGAGCCTGTGGGAGGACAGTGTGTGTGTACATGCGTGTGAGCCTGTGGAGGACAGTGTGTGAGTGTACATTAGTGTGAGCCTGGGGGAGGACAGTGTGTGAGTGTACATGCGTGTGAGCCTGTGGGAGGACAGTGTGTGAGTGTACATGCGTGTGAGCCTGTGGGAGGACAGTGTGTAAGTGTACATGCATGTGAGCCTGTGGAGGACAGTGTGTGAGTGTACATGGATGTGAGCCTGTGGAGGGAGGACAGTGTGTGAATGTACATGCGTGTGAGCCTGTGGGAGGACAGTGTGTTAGTGTACATGAGTGTGAGCCTGTGGGAGGACAGTGTGTGAATATACATGCATGTGAGCCTGTAGGGGGAGGACAGTGTGTGAGTGTACATGCGTGTGAGCCTGTGGGAGGACAGTGTGTGAGTGTACATGCATGTGAGCCTGTGGAGGACAGTGTGTGAGTGTACATGGATGTGAGCCTGTGGAGGGAGGACAGTGTGTGAGTGTACATGCGTGTGAGCCTGTGGAGGGAGGACAGTGTGTGAGTGTACACGCGTGTGAACCTGTAGGGGGAGGACAGTGTGTGAGTGTACATGGGTGTGAGCCTGTGGGAGGACAGTGTGTAAGTGTACATGCGTGTGAGCCTGTGGGAGGACAGTGTGTGAGTGTACATTAGTGTGAGCCTGTAGGGGGAGGACAGTGTGTGTGTACATTAGTGTGAGCCTGTGGGAGGACAGTGTGTGAGTGTACTTGCGTGTGAGCCTGTGGGAGGACAGTGTGTGAGTGTACTTGCGTGTGAGCCTGTGGCTCCGTTCTGTGCATGATTTCAGGACCACAGAGCAGGAACTTTAGTTTCAGAGCCTCACGTTCATGCGCAGAGCACAGGCGCTATGAAGAGTAAGAGCTGAAGTCGTCATGTCCAAAACCAGGACCGAAGCTGCTTCTGCTGATTTCTACCTTCATCCAGCAGTGAGTTTGAAGGGAAAGATGCATCAGCTCATCAGAGCTGTTCTAAGCCAATCATGTGGGACTGATGAACCAACTGCACACAAAGTGAGTTGTGCCTGACAGATGGCTGGACTTCAGCTCTACTGCATAAGATAAAGTGGGTAGACCAGGAACCAGGGAGGGGGAAGCCTCACATTTTCTGGGTTGCTTGGTTGACAAATTCAGTTGTGTGTGTGTGTGTGTGTGTGTGTGTGTGTGTGTGTGTGAGTGTGTGTTAGGTGTGTGTGTCTGTGTGTGACCTTATCTTCCCAGCCCCTAATGAAACAGCAGAAGTGATGATGTCAGAATTACCTTAGAGGTGCTGACCATACTATCGCCCTAGGATTACATAAGATAAAAGTCTAGCTTCTTTTAGTTCCCCATTTTCTCTTCACCAAAAGAATTGTTTTTCCTTCTTGTCCATGGGAGAAATTAGGAAGGCATGGAGAAGTTGCTGGAAAGGCCCTTTAGCAGTGTGAGAGGGGTGATGGTTCTTATCTGAAAGTAAAGTTTCCTTTGAAAACGCTTGTGCTATTCTTCCTGTTCCTGTCTTCATTTCCTCCCTTCTCTTGCCCTGCTCCCCACCCCACCCTTCCTCTTTCCCTTACTCCCCACTCCTCCCCTCTTCTTTCCCCTGCTCTCCACCCCTCCCACCTGCAGCCTTCCCTCCTTCCCACTCCCCTTTCTATTTAGTTTATGTTATGAAAAACATCTCACAGTCTGTGGGAACACAGAGGAGCCACTGACGGATCTTAAGGAGTTCATAAAGATGCCATTAAAACCCTGCCTTCATCTTTCTCAGTCACTTGGCATCAGGTGCCCGGAGAAAGTAGCTTGGTTTTCATCTTTTCTCCAAGTCTCTTTTCTACCCCCCTGCTGGGTAACAAGACAAGCAAAGCCCATGGAGAATTTTGCACTTTCAAAGCTATGCGATCCTGTTTTAGGCTTTTCTGATTCCAAGTTATTAAAATAACCAAAGAGACTGTCATTTGGAGGGAGTCACAACGGATCGAACGGAGCAGATCCCATTTATCCTGAAAGAGTTCTGTATCTTTCAATAACATCACGTTTTAAGTCAGGTTAAAAAAAATAAGGTCTGATGTTTCAGAATCTACAGTGAAATCTGCTTCAGAGAAAGGCAAGGTGAATTCACATGTGAATATTTGTGCACACCTGAGAGTCATCTGTGCTTTTCAGAATAGCTTTTAACGCAAGAACCAACCAACCAACCAACAAGAAAGCAAGGGGTGTAACCAGGAGGCTCGGACTGGGTTTCTAGTGTGTATTAGATTTGTTTCTCGGTTTTGTTTTCCTTTTGGCTGTTACAGAATATCTTGCTGTAACAGAAACATTTTGTTAACCCCAAAAAGACCACCAAGGGGTCCCCGCCAACCCTGACACAGCAGGAAGGCGGAGCCCTGAACTTAGTTTTAGGCATTTATAGAGGCAAAAAGGGGGAAATATAGTCTGGTGCACATCTGATTGGGAGACCATTATGGCCTTTAACATAATTGGCTGGTGCTGGGAGCCAAGCCATAAACTTAACTTCTGCTTTCCTCCTGATTGGAGATCGTTAGGAAGGGAAGTGTCAGGGACAGGCCTGTAACCTGGGGATGCACATTTGTCGGGGAATAACCTGGAAACTGGTACTGGATACCGGTCTGTTAAATTGAGTTTAAGCTTAGGCCAGTTTCTCAAAGATGGAGTCTGAAGCCAATAGATTTGGTCTCTCAATCTGACGGAGGCAATTTAGAGGGCAGAAGCACTTGTTATCAGATACAGAAGACTTATCTTGGCTTCCAGCTGGGGACAGTCTATCAAGGCATGGCTGAGGAGCATATTGGTGTGTGGCACCAACCAGGAAACAGATGGTTAAGTCTGAATCGGTAGGTCAGGCTACAGTCCTCCAAGGCCTGTCCCCAGCTATGCCTCCAATCCTAAAGAATCCATCTTTTCTACCATACCCCAAGAAGTACCATTAACTGAGGACCAGGTGTTCAAACACATGAGCCTGGGGGTGGGGAGTGCATTTCACACAGGCTAACACATCATCATTAGTGACAATTGTCACCATCAAAGTAGTTTGGTGAGTACCAACTGTCTGGAGTAAGGTGAAGACATTTTGAATATAACATACATATATAAGTAAATAATTTTCAAGAAGAATTCATTTGGAAATGAAATTGAGTTTGAAAAGTGGCGTGCCACAGGGAGGCTGGCTGTTTTCTTAGTAGATACTTGTACCTCCAAGGGAAGTATGGAGGCTTTGAAACATGCTAGCATGGAAGAGCAGGAAGACGGCCTCTTCTGTCGTTTAAAATGTTTCCAGCACTGCAGAAGTGGGTTTTCTCATTATTCCACACTCAAATGATTGTGTTTGAATTAGATACTGGTGTCGTTGTAGCCTTAGTTTATTTGACACTTAGCTTTGGTACTCCCAAACTCTTCAATAGAGAAAAGTATTAAACATATTACTAATGCCAACCTGGGAGTGTCTCTGGATAATAGGGAAACCCTGCTGGGAAAGGCATTTCCCAGGTTCCTATGGCTGGGAGTTAATCTGTCTTTTGTCTCCAATATGAGGCAGCAGAGGCTACATGTCTTCTATTATTTTCTGGGGACCAATTTTGTAGAAAAGAACTGGCATTATCTTTAGAACCTGATGCTGCAGAGGGTAATTTCCGTGGTTTCTGACATCATTTGGGTTAAGAACATCAAAGGAGGACACTATCATTCAGCAGAGCTGTCAGCACCATCATAAGTGTTTTCTGAGTATTATTTTTTCTTAAGGTATGCTTTGGGGCAAATAATGACCAGTAGGACATAACTTTTCACCCAGAGCTAAACCTTCTTTGATAAACATTTATATTCCTGTGTTTCTCTTATCTCCAATCATTCTCCAGTTCCTTCACAAGTGAAACACCGGTAGCTTCAGGTGTGTAGACACACACCGATCACAGTCAATGCAAGCACAGCTAGAGACGTGCGTTGTGTGATATTTGTCATCTTTTTTAGAAGTGCATTCTGTTTCTCAAGCAAAATGGACCTTTTTGGTTTTAATTTATTTTTGTTTTGTTATTTTTTTTGTTTTTTTAAAGAATGTATGGCTACTATGGTTAAACACTGTATTAGTCAGAGTTCTTAGAGTCACAGCACAGAATTTATAGAATGTCTCTCTCTATATATATAAGGGAATTTACTGGAATGTCTTACAGTCTGAAGTCCAACTAACCCAACAATGGGCAGCTGTGAGTGGGAAGACCAGGAGTCTAGTAATTGCTTAGTCCCACTGTTTCAGCTGGCCTTCTGTATAAGCTGGAATCCTGAAGAAATGGGTTTACACAGATGTGCTGGCAATTAAGTTCAAGCAGCTAAAGAAGAACAAACCTTTCCTTTTCTCTTTGTCCTTATGTAGGCCTCCAGAAGAAAGTATGGCCCAGATTAAAGGTGTGTACCACCGCAGGTGGACTTGGAACTATCTGGTCCAAGGTTGACCACGAACTCAGAGATCTGCTTGCCTCTGTCTCCTTCGATTAAAGGTGTGCACTACCCTGCCTTGGCCTAGGGTTTTCAAGGCCACTAGGTCTCAAGATCTGCCTTAAAAGCATGTGCTATCCCATGTCAAGATTCAAATCAAAAGCTTGTGTCTTTTCTAACCTCAATATCTGGATCACAAGCGTGTCCTCCATTTCTGGATTTGTAGCTCATTCCAAATGTGGTCTAGATGAAAACCAGGGATATCTATCACCCGCACTGAATATAAATCATAGAGTTGGAAGCTAGGTTTCACTCTTCAGATCTGTACATTGCATTCTTCTTTCTTCCTGTCTTCCCTGTGCCTCTCCTGTCTCCTTCCCTTCCTCCACTCCCTTTCTTTCCTTCCATGCTATTTAGACAGGATTGCACTATAAAATCCAAGCTGGCCTCGAACTTGTCATCCACCCACCTTAGGCTCTTGAGTGCTGGATTTACAGGCATTTGTTGGAGGTGGGGGGTGAGGGTGGAGGGTGGGACAGCTTTTTGTGTTTTCAATTTTCAGCCCTGGGTTAGACAGAGAGTGTTCCTATCTATATTCTTCTATTAACTCAGCAATTTTCCATTCTCTCGTAAGCCTAAATTTAAATGAGACCGAGTCCTTGCCTTAAATGAAGGCATAAGGACATGTTCTGGTCTTAATAAAACTGAGCCAGATTTACTCAGCTTGGTAATGAAGGGAGACGATACATCAGGAAAATTTAACTTACCCTTTGGTCCCAGTGTTTGCCCAGTTTCCTTTAATTTCCTGCCCCAGGGAACATTTGTTACTGCAGCCACGTTAGCTGAGTTTGGGTGGAACAATTCCCCTTAATATGCTTCAGTTTGTAGAGGGAGTAAAATACTCTTTTATATTCCTGAAAGCACACCTCAAGGCAAGATGACACACTTACGTTACAGGGATGGGGAACGGGTGGTAAAGAGAAACCAGTCGAGGAGGTAATGCAGCAGAGACATTGAGCTGTTTGGTGTTATTTCCATAATCTCCAAATCACCACATTCTGCCACATTCCAGGCTCTCCACACACTCTTTGCTCCGTGTTCTCCAGGGAATCAGCATTGGCATTACTCTTCCGTATCTTTTCCTCATTAGACTGCACTGTGTTGTGCCTCGGTGTGTCCCCAGGCCCAGGTTAGCTCGCTCCTGCATAGTCTGCTATGTGCCTGCTGATCACCCTTTTCTTACCCTCGACTGGGTGAGATTGTCCCTGCACAGTCTGTGTGCCTGGGTTAGCTTGTCCCCGCAGTGCCCAGTGATCCCAGGTGTGCCTGCCCGACAACATTCTTGTTTGCTGTTTACCTATTCAGGTCACAGTAGTGATGCAGACCTTTGTCTTTTTCAGTAGTGCTATCAGCACCCTGGACAGCGCCAAACACACAGTGGGCTCTCAACAAATACTTTCCGATGATTAGTGAGTGCATCAAATCACACACACACACACACACACACACACACACACACACACACACACAAAATGAGTCAGATTTCTGACATTACTATAGGGTTCTTCTTTCTTCATAAACATTGAGGATTAGGACTGGGGAGAAGAAGGAGGAGGAGAAAGAGGAAGATAAGAATGAGAATGAGGAGGAGGAAGAGTAGAAGGGAGAAGAAGAGGAGGAAGATGATGAATAAGAATAAAATAATAATAAAATAATAATAATAATAATAAGAAGGAGGAGGAGTAGGAGGAGGAGGAGGAAGAGGAGGAGGAAGAGCAGTAGCAGCAGCAGCAGCACTACCCCCACCACCTGAAAGATTTTCTTCAGAGGCACAGATGTCCTACTGGCCAGGCCCAGGAATCAGAAGGAGCACTTTATCAGCATAGCAATCAATATGGATTGATTAGGGTGTAGAATGGAGCAAGTGAGCGTAGCGGAGAATCAGTGTCTAGCAGAGTGTGCTGCTGTTGCTTATTAAAATTTGGAAACTATCCAGTTTTCCTTCGCTTTCTTCTTTCCCTAGTGAGTTGTTTAGATGCCAAAGGTGCCACATGAAATCACCTGAGCTAAGATAAGTGTGACTTCTTTGATATTATAAAGTGACATATGACTTGGAGAAAAGGACACCTATTGTTGAGCTATTTCTGTGGGTGGTGTAGAGATTACAGTCTTTAAAAAAATAAACAAAGAATTACATTTCCATTATAGATAAGAAACATTGCTCAGAAGGACTAATTAATTTTGTGAAACTAATGAATTGAACTGAAAGGCATTTACTCATCCCCTTCACAAATATTTACTGGCAGTAAAATGGTTTTCACTATGCCTTCTTTTTTGGTGGGAACACAAAGAAATCTGTGTAGGCAAAGATACTGAATTAAGTAGGTTTTTTTTTTTCAGCATAAATGGGAAACTTCCTGATTTTTCCAAGTCACAAGTGCCTGGGCTTTGGCTGGGGAGATCAGTCTATCAGAAAAGAGTTTTCCACCCAAGTTCTCATCTCCAGCTTCCGTGCAGAAGCTGGCCATAGTGGCATGCACTAGGACCAGGGATATAGACAGTCAGATCCTGGAGCTACCAGCCAGCCAGTCTATCTGAACCAGCGAGCCTCAAATAAGTGAGACGGAGCAACTCTGGAAGGTATCTGATGCTAACCTCTGGCCTGTATATACGTATGTTCAGAGAGGTCAAACCTGTAGACTCACATATATCGTCATACACACATTAATGTATAGGACTTCAGTTCCTTCTTTATTAGAAATGTGATATCTCCTCTATATTTTAAATGTTTTTTAGACTTACATATTTTATGTGTATGAGAGCTTTGCCTGCTTATATGTGTGTGCACCACACTCATTACTCCTGGAGGTCAGAAGAGGATAGCATCTCTCGGAACCAGAGTTACAGGTGGATCTGAGCATCACTATATGGGTTCAGGGACCTAAACCCCAGTCCTTGAAAAGAGCAACAAGCCCTCTTAACCACTGAAGCATCTCTCCAGCCCTTGTTTTGTTTGTTTGCTTGTTTGTTTTTGTTCTACTAAATCACTGAATTTCCAGTGGCTGGAGCCGTACTTAAAACGTGGTGAACACCTAATGGATAATTTCCAGCAAGTGGGCGAGTTGAGTTTCTTGATTCATTTAGTGCTCAGTATTAATAGAACTTGACAGTTTTGGTTGCTTTCTTATGCAAGGAGTACTTCATCAAGTGCTGGTTATGAAAGACATCAAGGATCAAATTCCAGAGAAGCTGATATATGAAGCATTGGGCATGAGTTCTAAGGGACCTGAGAGTTTGCTCTGTAAGCCTGTCCTAAAATCGATGAGCGATAGTGTGAAGGTGATGTTTTAAACACATAGGTTGGAGAGATGGCCCAGTAGGTAAAGTATTTGCTGTGCTGTGAGGACCTGAGTTTGGACCCCTAACGCCCAAAGACATCTATTGCTGGAGAGACAGAGACAGGAGGATCTCTGGGGAGAGCTCCTAATCCAGTGAGAGACTATGGAGAGAGAGAGGAGGTGGGAAGATAACATCAGGTAAGGATGTTGCAAACATTGTAATTGTATGAATGAGAAACAGGCCTGTTGGTTGGCGTTCCAGACTAGTTGGAAGAATTAGGACATGCAGGAGTGGGAACAGCTTAGAGTGAATCAGACTGAAGCAGCTATCCAAAATCCCAGAAGGCCAGAGAAAATGCCAGACAGCAGACTGGTGAGAGAAAAGCCAGGAAAAGTGCATGCTGGCCCTCAGAGAGACAGATGGTAACAGGAAGTGCTCAGAGAGGGGTGCCTGTGATAAAAATCACACACTAGGAAATCACCTATTTGTAGTTTGAGGCTTTGCAGAGAAAATAAACCTCTCGGCTAGCAAGGCAAGAAAGGATTATAACAAGGCAGCAGCATGTTAAATACCAATGGATTTGTGTCTGAAGAAAGAAATGTGGTCTGGACCATTCCATTAGCTTGGACATTTTGCTTAGAGATTGTGACCAAGATTGTGGACAGTGCTGTGCATAAAAGCTATTGGGTTTGCATTAAATGTGCATCTTAAACATCTTTATGCAATAAAGCATCCTCCTTGACGTCTAAGGTAGAAATAATAGGTTTCTAACTGTAGGGAGAAAAGTTTTACACATTCATGGTTGTTTTCTACCCTGTCTCATTCATCATCAGAAAGGTTTGTTAGAATAGGATGTAGGAAATGCTAGTTAAGGTTGCTTGTGCCTTTAATCATGAGACTAATTTTTCTTTCTCAATTATTTTGAGTGAAAATATACTAAAGTATGAGTTTAGGAAAGGGAAAAGATTTTATATTTTTCTTTCTAAAAAATGATATCAAGTTTGCTAAATGTGGCAGTGTAGAGCTCAGTCATTCCTATACAAATAATTTGATTGCTACTCTAGATGCATTCTTTCACGCCTCCCCAGCACACAATTGTGTATGAAATAGGTCCTTGCCGTGTAACTTAGATGGAATTTGAAGTCGGTATGTAGCCCAAACTTGCCTCACCCTTCCTGCTGGGTTGCCCAAGGATGCAGGCCTCAGCACACCTGACATATTTTTAACATGCAAAAGATCAAGAGGAGTTTCTCTGGATGGGATGCCGTGGTCTTCTGTGGCCCTGTGCTGAGCTCCTCTGTAGTTCTTTCTATCCACATTAGTACCCACACCCACAGCAGGCCTTCCTCCACCACCGAGCAGCAAGAGCAGAGCCTTCACTTGCTTAGAAGCTGTTGAAATGCCAGCCATCTGGCGCTTCTCTGGGCTCCACACTTTCTGCGGTTCCCACGCATTTGCAGGTTGCCCCGCAGCTGTTTCTGTTAACTTGTCTGTCCTCCATTAGTTTTATGGATTCAACAAGGCACTTTGAGGGTCTGGGAGGAAGGTTCTCTTGCCTGGCTTCCCAGGCTGGGATCTGGAGACTCCACAGCTGAACTGCATCTTTTGATCTGCCTTCTCTTCCCACTTAGTATTCTGTCAGAAGTGGGGCACACTCTGTAACTGGAGGACCTGTTTCCTTGGACGGTATCTCGCGCCTAAAACCATCTGTACTTCCGAGTAGCCTCACCTTATAAGTTATTTCCCTCAATTTATAATTTCCACGTTCTGGTTTCTAACCTAGTTCACTATTTCTGTTTTTCTTTCTTTTCTTTCTTTTGTACTCTTGTAAGAGGATTATCTAGCTCAGCTCCCCACAAGCTGTTCTCTGCTGAATACTAAAACATTGGTGCAAATTAGCTTGGGAAATTGTACTAAATACCCAACTTGGGGATTCAAAGTACACATTAGCATGAGAAAAGATCTGAGAAGGGTTTGAGTGAAAGGGAAAGAACATTTGAGGTCCACTTAGTGATTCCAAGAACAGTCACATGTAAGAGGTTACTTGTGTGGAGGAAGACACTTTCCTCCGGGCAACTTGATTTTCTTCTTTACTAGCAGCTAGAGGCTAGCCTCTCCTCTTTGTTCTTTGAGTTGAGGAGTTTTGCAGTTTGTTTATTCAGGCCATTGTTTTATGTTCTGATTGTTTGCCACATATATTTTAATCATGACTCACCTTTAAAGGGGGCTCTTCCATCTTTTATATTATGAGAGTGGTTTGGTTCATTTACTTTTATATTCAATTTGCAAAGGCAACTGAGGCTATGACATTGTCTTTGAATATTGTTCCTTTAAAACTTCATTACTACTGTTTTCTAAAAGATTTTAATTTTCTCTTTGACTTTATTTGGAGACAGAGTCTCACTATGTAGCCCTGGCTAGCCTGGAACTAGCTCTGTAGATCATACTGGTCTCGCACTCCTAGGTATCTGTCTACCTCTGTCTCTTGAGTGCTGGGATCAAAGGCAAGCACCTCATATTGGGGTGTGTGTGTATGTGTGTGTATGTGTGTGTGTGTGTGTGTGTGTGCACGCGGGTGTAAGGGCTGGTGAGATGACTCAGTGGATAAAGGTATTTGCTTCCCAGGACCAATGACTTGAGTTCAGTCCTTGAAACATCCACAGTGAAGGCAAAACCAAGCTCCTAAAAGCTGTCCTCTGGCTTTCACATGTCCTGGGTCTCTTGTAGGCCCTCTTCCCAAGTAAACAAATTATATATAAATTTACAACATTAAAATGTCTAACTAAATCTTCTTTTATATTCTCTCTGTCTCTCTGTCTCTCTCTCTCTCTCTCTCTCTCTCTCTCTCTCTCTCTCTCTCTCTCTCTCTCTCTCTTTCTCTCTCTCTCTTTGAGACAGGGTTTTACATTGTAGCTATGGCTGGTCTGGAAGGTATCACGTAGGCCCTGGCCTACATGATCATAGAGATCTCCTTACCTCTTCCTCCGGAGTACTAGAGTGTAGACCTCTTCATGAGAACCTTGAAGATGGCAGCAGCGAGCTTTTACAGAAAAGCTTCTGTGTATTTGGAGGACTCCCAAATGCTCAGCCAAAAGTTACTTCCTGCCTCTGCCTCCTGGGTGCTGGGATTATTGGTGGGTCCTCATGCCTGGCCACAGCATCTCTGGCATTACTCTCAGCACTTTGTTTAGACGCTGGCTATTCCCAGACGGTCTCTGTGCCCTGCATCTTGTACTGACTGGCAGGTGAACTACACTAAGACTCAGAAAGGTGTCCTTGGAGAATGTTTGTGGGCGATCTCCTGCCCGGTTTCAGTTTCAGTAGTGTTGCCAACCTGAGTTATACAAAGTATCCCTACAAATGGCAGAATGTTTCTTTCAAACACAGTTTTAAAACTAGAAGCTTAAATAGAGAACGCAAAATGTAAAAGAAGAAAAAAAAACAGAAAAAAATCCCGATAACCAGTCAAGCAAAGAGTCATTGTCACCATAAGCTTTTGATAATCCCATGTCTGTGATTCAGGGCTTGCTTTTACCTAACTAATAGACAGGTAAGAAACACCTGAGCCTTGTTGAAATCATTCCCTTACCAGTCATGGCTGGTTCAGAGGCTTCTCTGCTGATAATTTTCATGTACCTAGAAAAACGTTTTTTGATTATTTGAAAACTGAATGTAAAAAAAAAAAAAAAAAAAAAAAAAAAAAGAAAACTGAATGTAAACAGGAGAAAGGAAAAGAGATATAATGTTACAATTGTTATTGGGCAGCTCTTTAAAATGTGTTGGATACCCCTTCTGCACTGCTTCACTCCTCCTGCCCCCAACACTGTTTGGTGTTGAGGACCAAGACCCAGGACTTTGAGCTCACTAAGTAATTTTGTCCCCAGTTAAATCTCTAATGCAGAGTCTTTGTCTTTAAAAATCACTATCTCACAGTTGCAGAAATCACATATTCTAGGGATGGTTTTCATCCTACAAGAATCACTGCTTGTAAGTAATAAGCTACCATCTGTGGCTAAATTGATGGGGTGTGTTGACTCAGTTTTTGGAAGAAATAGTCTCAGTCATATTTGCTACAAGGGCGTCTTGTTCTCCAAGGAAAATATCACACTGGGAACTTTGCACAAAGTTTCTTGGGGTAGTAGAAAACAAACTGTGCAGCAAAACAACATAAAATTGGGTTTTTATTGGGGGGGGACGTTGACTTTTTCAATATAAGGGCTTGTGTGGGTCTCAGAGTGAAGTTTACATTGACACCCCTGAGATTCTATTTCAGGGGCACTTTGAAACGAACACATTTAACTTGGGCGAATTAATATGTAAGCTACAACCTTTCTGGTGTCTATTCCCATAGGAAGAGAACAAGAACTTTCTGAAGCTAATAGTCAATGGTGGAGATTTTTAGGTATTAAAATAATAGTTTTAATTTCTATATTGTGTTTGGAAAAAATATGAGCCTGAGGGCTGGGTCTGTAGCTCAGTTGGTAGGGTGCTTGCCTAACACATACAAAGCTCTGGGTTTGATCCCTAGCATTCCTTAAAACTGGGAGAGGTGACAAGTTCAAGGCTAGCTGGGGATACTTGAGACACTATCTCAAAAATTATATGTATATGTTCATGTATAGATGTATTTGCATATGTATAGAAATACCTCTTATATTTAATAACTTTCCTTTAAATGAATCTTTTCCACAATAATCTAAAAATGAGTTACTAAATGATACATACTTTCCAAGCCTATAAAGGGAGAGAGAAAAAGGGAGAGATTTAGGCCTCATCTCCATAACTGCCTATCTGAAGCCTGTCATGGAATCAGCCTAGCCTTCTCACCACACAATTCCACAGTTATAATAATACTTATATTTTGAGACAGGACCTCACTATTATGTAGCCCTGGCAGTTGTGGAACCTACAATGAAGACCAGGTTGGCCTGGAACACACAGAGATCCACCTGTCTCTGCCTTCCGAGTTCTGGGATGGAAAGTGCACACTATTCCACCTGGCTCAGTTCCACTTAATTTTCCTCAACTGTGCCATTGCTCTTCTTTAGCCGTTTCCCAGGGCTTGCTGACTCATTCTTCTTAACATCATCTTAAGCTCTCTGATGAATTCCTCAGGCCAGAAGTCATCAAATGTCTTCTGCACAGAGATGGACAAGGCTTTCTAGCTTTGATAGCCATATTATCTCAAAACTTCCCTCTCCTACTGGCAAGCCATAGCTGACAACAAGCAGGCAAGGCTGCATCCTAATACAACTTTGTTTACAAAACAGACCGTGTGGGATTCGGTGCTGTAGCCATGATTTGCTGTAGATCCCTACTCCCTGATAGAGCTCATGGTCCCTCTGACTTACACACGGCTGTCAGGCTATTGTTTAAAGCTAACTCATTGCTTCAAGTTGTTCAGGGGAATGACATTCCTTGTGCCTGCTTCTCCTGACCCCTTCCCTTTTGCTGTTTGTACAAATCCTATCCTTACTTCCTGCATATCCTGCTGTCCTTACTTCCTGCATATCCTGCTGTCCTTACTTCCTGCATATCCTGCTGTCCTTACTTCCTGGATATCCTGCTGTCCTTACTTCCTGCATATCCTGCTGTCCTTACTTCCTGCATATCCTGCTGTCCTTACTTCCTGCATATCCTGCTGTCCTTACTTCCTGCATAATCTGCTGTCCTTACTTCCTGCATAACCTGCTGTCCTTATTTCCTGCATATCCTGCTGTCCTTACTTCCTGGATATCCTGCTGTCCTTACTTCCTGCATATCCTGCTGTCCTTACTTCCTGCATAACCTGCTGTCCTTACTTCCTGCATAACCTGCTGTCCTTAACTTCCTGCATATCCTGCTGTCCTTACTTCCTGCATATTCTGCTGTCCTTACTTCCTGCATAATCTGCTGTCCTTACTTCCTGCATATCCTGCTGTCCTTACTTCGTGCATATCTTGCTGTCCTTACTTCCTGCATATCTGCTGGCCTTACTTCCTGCACATTCTGCTGGCCTTATTTTTTCAGATCCTTGAAAGTTCTGCCTTTATGTTTGAAGTTGGCTGTTTTCCTCTCCCTGAAAACCTTCCTTGCCTAACTCCCACTCGATCGTCTGTTCTCAGCTGAAATGCCATCGTCTCAGAGAAACTCCCCCTATCCTTCCATGCTGGTCTAGAGTGCTTTCTTCTATAGCCATAGTTTTGTGACTTTTACTTCCATGATGTGCTGAATAGTTCTATGCCAACTTGACACAAGCCGGGGACATTGAAGAGGAGAAAATCTCCACTGAGTGAATGGATCTGTAAGATAAGGCTGTGGGCAAGTCTGTCAGACATTTTATTACTTAGTGATTGATGGGGGAGGGCTTGGACATTGAGTATGGTGGTTCTGGGTTCTGAGAAAGCCATAGGGAACAAGCCACTAAGCTGCACTGCTCCATGGCCTCTGAATTAACTCCTGCCTCTAGGTTCCTGCCCTGCATGAGTTCCTGCCTGGCTTCCTTTGATGGTGAACAGCAATGTGGAAGTGTAAGCCAAATAAACTCTTTCCTTCCCAACTTGCTTTTTGTCATGGTGTTTCATTGCATCAATAGAAAATAGAAGTAGACAAGTTGGTTCCAGGAGTGGGGTATTTGTGTGACATATCTGACCATGTTATTTTGGAGAGGACTGTGGAAGGACTTTGAAATTTTGTGCAAGAAAACCCATTGAGTGTTCAATGTTTGGTGAGACGTTCTGTAGGAACTTGGGAGATAAGACTGTTGAGGGCAATTCAGAAGATGGATTCCTGGCTTGTAAAGTTTCAGAGGGAAATTAAAAGACTCTACTGGGACCATTTGCTATTTTAAGATTCTGTGGTTCTGGTTAACCGGGGCTAATGAGCTAGCGGTGATTAATAAGATACCAGAACTACTAAAGTGAAACCTCTGCTTCACTGTGATACTTGATGTTCATTCGATGGAACCCGAGAAACTAGTGGTGATTAAGAGGAGACCAGCATGACTGAGGTGAAATCTCCTGGAAGGTGTTCCCTGAGAGTCGGCACATGGAAGCTGTTTTCCAGAGGAAGCCAACACTATACATCACACTGGCAGCTGGACTCGGTAGTTGGGAGTCATCCGGGTGGTGCAGGTTCTGAAGGTGTAGAGGACTTCAAGGAGAACCCGAGTGGAGGCAACCTCGGCTAAGAAAATGCTTCAATAAGATTGGGTTGTAGCCTGGCCTGTAAGGCATTTTCTTAATTAGTGACTGATGGGGAAGCTGCTAACCCACTGTTACCCATCCCTGGGCTGGTAGTCTTGGGTTATTATAAGAAAGCAGGCTGAGCAAGCTCAGGGAACAAGCCAGTAAGCAGCACCTCTCTAAGGACTCTGCATCAGCTCCTGCCTATAGGCTTCTGTCCTCAGTCTCCACTTCCCCCGATGATGAACAGTGATGTGGAAGCATAAGCCAAACAAACGCTTCCCTCCCCAGCTGGCTTCTTTTGGGCATGGCGCTTCATCACAGCAAGAGTAACTGTTGTTAAATGATGAGGTCCCTGGTTTCGGCACCAATGTTGGGAAAAGGATGAAGAGAGTGGGGGGGGTGGGTGGTAATGGCCCATGGAGGTGTGGTGAGGCCTGGGGGCAAGGGACATGCCTCTGGGGACCCATGTTGGGAATCCCTTCCCCTGAGGGACCAGCCACATATAGTACAGAATAGAGTTTATTTAGGTCATGGAGGAGTTAAGAGGGTAGTAGAGGCAGAGAGAGAGAGAGAGAGAGAGAGAGAGAGAGAGAGAGAGAGAGAGAGAGAGAGCAAGAGAACAAGAGAGAGAGAGGAGGGGGCAAGCAGTGCCTTTTATAGTGTCAGGTCACTGGGGCAGGAGCTTACCTGGGTATTGCCAGGTAACTGAGGGGTGGGGTATACCTGGCTGTTGCTAGGTAACTGAGGGCTGGGGTTTACAAAATCCCAACAGTAACCCTAACTAACACAAATGATAATGAAGTCAATATTTTGGATAATTTAACAATATGTAGTCTCTTGTTAGACTGGCAGCTCTCGGGGTTCAGGAATATGCCTGAATCTCCAGCACTGATTTCAGTACCCATGCATTCTGAAGTAGGTTCAAGTTTCACAAACAGATAAACGTAGGCCTATATTTAATATTTGTAAGATTGATGCTAAAAATCACATGTGGTGGTGCATGCCACGCCCGTAAACTCAGCATTTCAGAAGGAGAAGCAGGAAAATCAAGATTTTAAGGCTGACCTCAGCTATCTAGCAAGTTTGAGAGTAATGTGGGCAAAACAGAGGCCCTGGGTCAAAATACACAGACCAAAACAAAACCCAACAAAACCCAAACTGATTGGTATGGGGAAACAGGTGCAAGCTGTTTGGAGAGTGGTGGTGAAAATAGAGATGGAGTTTCGACTAGAAGCCAAAGAGGACACATGTATTTTGTAAGAACATATCTTACGCTGATCCACACACAGTTCATATTTGACTATTTGAGATCTACATATGTCACCATTGTCATTTGCTTCAACTCTAGATATTAAGTTTTCTGTGTTTTTTTTTTTTTTTTTGTATCTTTATTTCCATTACCTAAAGAGCTTCAAGGGATGAGAAACATGGCTCCTTCCCAGCACATGTTTCCCTGAATCCTGGGTTTAAATGTTATTTACTATTATGGCACGTGAGTAGGTGTGCTTGATGTGTATGTGTGTGGGATGTATGGTATGTGTGCATTGTTTATGTGTGCTATGTTTAAAAGACAGAGGACAACTTCGGGGAGTCAGTTTCCTTTTTTCACCTTTTTGTGGCTTCTGGGGATCCAGCTCAGTCTGTCAGGCTTGGGCATCAAGCACTTTGGCCCACTTACCAACCTTGACAGCCCTGAATTATGAATCTAACGACCTGTTGACAGCTATGAGGCACTACCAGCCAAGAAGCTGTGCGTAGAAGGGTAGCAGTGGACACACTTGACATCTGAGTGTGTTTTAGCCAGATCTTCGGCACTGGTTAGCTGTGCTTGTTCGGAGAGTTCACACATCCATCACAGAGTCAATAATGCGATGATATGAAAGGAGGGTGGCTTTGCATATAGCATCTTTCAGAGAGGACAAAAATGTCAGCATCTTTTAGGCTAATGATAAAACAACAACAAACAAAGGTAAAAAAACAAAGCAAGAAACCTTGAGAAAGAGCAGAGGAGAGGAGACAAGAGTTCTTTGTGTAAATCCCAGATTTCTTGTGTTAAAGTACAAACAACTGAACATTGCTCGCATTAGTAAAAACCTCTTTATATTAGATTGTCATTAAAATAGACTACATAGGAAACAGCTGGTTCTGAAAAACTATGGCCCAATCATGCACAGTAATGTTATTCTCAAACTGTATTCTTACAGTAAATTGACCACATGTCTAGGGAAATTCATTTCAACAGAATGAAGGCACTTCAGTGACTTGGTGGATGGACTTTAAAGATGAAGTTATATGTTAATACAAAATTCTCAAATACTGAGCCATGATTCTTGCAATTATAGGCACCTGTGTTCACAGGGTCTGTGGAGGGTCTGGCTTAACATCCTTCCTCTGTGGTCTCCAGCTGACCATGGGTGGATGAAGGCTTGGGCTGAGGACAAAGCAGGGCCTCTTCTCCTTAGCTTAGAAAAGCCAACTCTTTTGAGATTCATCTGTAGCCACTTGGGTAAATCCCAACTGGAGCACAGACAAATGGAAGACTTTGCCAAGTACGAAGGAAGCGGGTAGGAGAGGGGACCCTGCTGGAGGGTAGAGACCAAACTCAGCTACATATCCACACATTTTCCCATACACGACAACACCAGATACACCCTACTTGAGTTGGCTTTACTCAGAATGCAAGTGCATAGTTCTTAGCATATTAGTAACCTGTAGAGAAAGTTAGATGGAATTACTGCATCAAGCACATAGATCCAGGGAGGCCAATAGAGTAAAAAGCCCACCCATTTGAGGATGTAGGGTTTATGGAAGGTTTTAAAGCCATTGCTCTGGTATTCGATCATCAACATTTTCTTGCCATGACCTCTCATTGTGAAGACCTGCTGTTAATCCGTTAATGACCTCATCTGATAGAAGACAGCACTAATCGAGTTGTTCAGGATTGTTTTGTTCCCAAGGAGCATTTAACACTGGGGTCCTGATGTGGATTCAGTCGAGATGCACTTCCCTATATGGAACTGCATCTTTGAAAAATCGATGCCGCACATTCACAGGACAGCACACTCACTTAACATGGCCCTTTTCCAAAGCATCCCTTTCATTTCTGACATGCAACTACTAATTATTATCACTTGTTTTGGCATATAATCAGGATTAGAGGACCAAAGAACCCCTTGGGAACTCAGAGGGGATGTAGAAAAAGTCACAGAGCTTATTTTATGCTGGGAGAATGAATATTATTACAAAAGAATGCAGTTGTTTTCCTTCCAGGACAAAAGCCAGGAAAATGACTTAATAACATTTTCTATAATGCAGAGTAACATTGAACAGGGGAAGGATTCACAGAAGGGAGGAGAAAAGCTGGCCTTCTGCTGTGTACTTCCTTCAGCAATGCTGGTTACTGAGGCACCTCAGCACCCAGGCAGGGCACCAGCTAGTTCTCTCATCTCTGTTTCAAGATACCCAACAGAAGCAACGGAAGGCAGGAAGGATTTATTTCAGCTTACAGTGTCAAAGGGAATCCAGCTTGTTAGTGTGGGAAAGGAAGCGGGAGTGGCTGGGCCCATGGCAACAGAGAGTGCAGTAGAATTCCTTACACGGTGATGGGACCTGGACCATAAGGAGGACCAGAATGTAACCTCCCAATGTCCAAGTGCTGCTGGGAAGGCTACATCTCCCAAAGGTTCCATGGCATCTCCCAACATTGCCATCAGCTGAATCCAAGTGCTCAGAGATGGGCTCGTGCAGCTCATTTCGCATTCAGACCGTGAATATTATAATTCAGGTCCTAGATACAATAATATAAAGAGAAAAATGACAGTGGTGGATCCTGAGGCCACTGTCTAATATTGAACAAATGCTGTAAACACTCAGAATACAAAACAACACACACATATGGAGGCACTCCTGCTAAATGTCCTGACAACAGAGTTTACTGATGGCAGAACTGAGTACCTGGGTGTAACCTGGTGCTCACACCAATCAGAAGCAGGATGAGATAAACGTTTGAATGGTTCTAAGACTCCCTGGCTCTAAGACCTGGCTCCTAAGAGCTCTGCAGACGCTGGTCCAATGTACCTCAACAAGGGACCCTTCTGTTTGATCCCTGGCCTGATTTTGGTGACTGTTGAGTGTCCAGCACCATGGTTGATCCGGCTAAGCTGACGGATGCTAGGACCAGATAGCCTGCATCCATCTCAAAGAACATGGCTCTCAGGAGCATCTGCTCCAGAGCTAATATCTTCTCACTGTCCTTTCTCACAGGAGGACATGTGGCTTGCTGTGCACACATTGGGCATGGGGCTTGTAACCTACTGGCCACCTCTGCCTGCTGTGAGTGAACTCTGGCTCCAGACATTGGTGGCATCTCTTTGCTAACTTGTTAGAGTCTGTTTGCTGTCATTTGTTTCCCTTCCCCTGACGTGCTCTCAGCCGCCTGCCTCTGTAACCTGTAAGTCACCTTTCCGACAACATGTAAACAGGTAAACACTACCCAAAACCATACTAGCAATGTTATCTGCATCCACTGCATATTGTGGGAGCAGAATGTGGGGTGTGGGGAGAATTCAAAGAAGTGTGTTTTCCACCCTTGGAGCAGCTGACACTTGAGCAATGTGAGGGAGAGATTCCTCCTGCACGAAGTAGGGGAATAAGGCAGAGGCAGTGTGGAGCATGCAGGCGGTGGCGGGGCAGAGCTCTACATGATTTTACGTGGGTAAAATGACTTCACTCTAGAGGGTGACGAGTGAGTCAGGAGAGGTGTTAGTTGAGGGACAGATGTTGGGAACCAACCAGACTCTGCACCACTGCATGAGTTCAACAGGAGGATTTAGACATTGTCTTCTGAGAGAGGAGCTTCGCCAGGAGTGTTCCTTAGGAGAAGGGCATAGTCTGGTGTGTGTTTTAGAAAACAATCCCTCTGATTGCTTGGAAGAGAGGGGTTGGCTGGCTCGCTCCTGTAGGCAGAAGACTAGAAGACTGTTTTATAAGCTCATGAGAGATAACGAGGTGGGGCATGGAGAAAGAACAGATCTTAGAAACATTCCAAAGTTTGAAAATGAGAACTGTGTGTGGGTGTCATTTCATAACCCAGGGCTTCTCCAAGATATAAGTGCACAGCATCAGAAGGTGCTTTGGTCAAAGCACAAACAGGCCCTTCATCCAGCACATCGACACATGTCTTTCAAGCATCCATCTGATTGTCTTTAAATGAAGGCAGTAGAGATGAGGAGTGAACAACCCCTGTCCCCACGGTACCCACACTATCTAGAGGGGGACAAATGATGAATCTGAAGGCATAATGTCAAACATGATGGGTGTTATAAGTGACTAAAGTCAAATGGTTTGAGAAGGAGATAGTTCTATAAGGGTATAAGGTCTCCTATGGGGTATAAGGTCTCCTATGGGGTATAAGGTCTCCTATGGGGTATAAGGTCTCCTATGGGGTATAAGGTCTCCTATGGGGTATAAGGTCTCCTATGGGGTATAAGGTCTACTCTGGCTTAAGGATGAGCAAGTGCTAAAGAGTAAAGGTTACTGTCCTGGGGCCAAGTGTGGAAACACCCCATGACTTCTTGGAAACTGTAAGTGGAAGAATTCAGAGTTTCGAGAAGCTTAAGTATCAGTGGTCGAAAGGATGGGTGAAGAGCCTTAGCTCGCATCTAGCACAAAAAGGTCCCTCTGATGCCGAGTAGCCTGGTGCAAAGGCGGACCTGATGCCAGGGCCTTCTTGACTAGAATGTGTCCTGGCCTGTTATGAGCCTTGTTTTCACAAGTGTCTGATTTGTAGTCAGCAAGAGGCTTAAGCCTAAGAGACTCTGGCTCCCGTGATTATGCTTTAGAGAAGAAATAACAAGAAAGCCATCATGTGCCAAGCTCAGTGAAGATGGTCTCGGATAAACAGCCGTGTTTAGGTTTGAAAGCAACAACCTCCACTGTTAACACCAACAGCAGGACCAACCCAGAAATAACATAAGACCCGGTTGCCTGGCAATATCCCAAAGGTGGCTTGCGTTTGTGCCAGCTTTAAAACCCGGTTAAGGCAACACCAGGATCATGAGAAAGAAAAATGGATAAAGGAGAAAAAAGAAGGGAGGTGAAATCAGTGGAGGGGAGAGGCAGCCAGCCTGTTGTTATTTATTATTCTGACTTATAAGTCAAAAGAAAGTTCATTTACTCATGACACTGTGAGAAATAAATAAATTATTCATGGAAAAGCCATCTGGGCTCTCCAGTGTCAGCCCTCCACATCCAAGGCACCGCGTTTTGTAGCGGAAGAGCAGCAGAGCAACTTTTAAAATGTGACTCTTGTCACTTTAAAGATTCGATTCAGCTTCAGACTTGTCACATGCCTCAGTGTCATCGGAGGATCATCTGTGTCTCTGACGCTCAGAAACCCCCAGGGAAACAGGTAATCCAAGAAGGGCCTGTTAACTGCTGATGTAAGTCGCTCGTAGTCCTCTATACGAAGATGCTGGGGCTGAAATCTGACTAGAGAGCCATTTGAGGCAATGCCAGAGCTCTAGGTAAAAGATCATTGGTGAGACAAGAGAGCAGAGCAGCTAGCCTTTCAGGGATCACATTTACAGTTGCTAACAGAGCAAGTCTCTAAACGATCCTGTCTTAATAAGAGTAATGTGAAGTGTTGCCCTGGGTAGGAAGTTTGCCAATTCCATGGCATGTTCTGACAGAGGAGAGTGGGGGAGGGTCAGGAATTGACATTTTCCCTGGCTCTGAACCAACTATGAGGGCCTAGAGGTCTTCTCAGGTCAGCTCATTACCCAGATGAAAGAACACAGGCCAGTCACTTGTTGGTGAAGTTTGCTTCCTGAGGGCCTAGCATCCTTTGACTCAAAGACCATCCATTGCCCAGTGCAGCTTCACATAAGACTCACCCGTCAGCTGTCCCAGAGTAGTAAGGGTTTTGTTTTTGTTTTATTTTTTCTGCCCTAAACAGGAAAGTGCATTTGTTACTCCATTTCTCCTCTGTGTGTACCTGCTCCAAGGTCTCAACATGCCTGTTGTGCAGAGAACGCTTAAACCAAAGGGCTGGTGGTGTTCTTTGGCCAGTGATGAGCCATGGGCAGGCAGGAAGAATGGTGGCTTTGAAGTTAACATTCACCACTATGTAAAATAACTCCTATTTGTTTAGTTTTCTTTTTCCTTGTAAAATTTGAAGACAGGGTGTGTCCATGGAGCCCAGGTTGGCCTTGGACTGAACTTGAACTGTTGGTCCTTCTATCTGCTGAGATCATAGGTCAGACAACTATCAACTTCATCTCCTTTAATTATATGAGATTCTAACCAGTTGATGCTGAGTCCTTTTATTGAGCATCTGCTGCTGTGATGTTGTGATGTAGAAAGTGGATGGGTTACCCAGGTTCGTTTGCAACAGAAAAAAAAAAAAAAAAAAACCCAAATGTCAGTTTCAGAATCTCCCTTCCAACTGCTGAACCCCTTTCCAAGTGACGGTTTCTGGGGTAGTGGCCTGATGTGAAGGATTTTGGGAAAGGATACTGATTTTATAATTCAAAGAAGCTTCATGGGCATGCACAAGAGAAAGCGTCTGTAATAATTTAGGTGCTTTGAGGCTAATCTATCTTATGAGATTTCTTTCCTGTACCCTCCCAACAATTTTCAGCTCCTAACCATCACCAGGGTCCATGCTGGGATGGTTCCAAGCAGTGGTCTGGAAAATCCTGTCTCTGCCTTATGTCTCAAAGTTGGAAACATTTGCCTTGGAGGGTCTTCCTCTGCAGCATATGCATTCTTTATGGGCACTGGTTCATTAGTGTTGGAAAATTCCCAAGAGATTTGCAGATGTTGGAGTGTTTCTTTTTCCATATACAACATGAGCAAATGCTAAAGGGATGGAAATGGTTTAACCATCTAATCTTAATATCAATAATACAAATGCTGCTTTTTATTTCCCTGAATGCCCCCAGATAGAAAATATTCCAGTGCCAAGCATATCCTGAGGGAAGGAAAGGAGGAGACTTGAGAAGTGAAATGTCTCCTTGGCCTCTACTTGGCATGTACATGGTACCCAGTGTTCCCAGAAATGCCCGTAGAACGAATCTGAAAACTTTATGACTATTTCTCATTCTCAAAATATTGACACTCTGCTGATTGGTGATTAGGTTTGTAATCCAAAGATGACTAAATGGCTCCAGTTAATTGTAAATATGGAGAATTGGATGGTATGAAAAGGTGGCTCGTGTAGACGCGTGCTTGCAGAAGAGGCCACGTTATCATCACTTGACATTGGCTGTGATTAATTTGTCATTAACTCCAGTAGATTTGGAATCATCTTGAAGACATACCTCTAATTGTTATTTTCTGACAGGGTCTCGAGTAATTCAGGCTGGCCTTGAACTCTCTACGTAGCCGAGGATAATGTGAACTCCTAATGTCCCTGCCTCTACTTCCTGAGTGTGTATGTAAGTTCACACCACCACACTTGGCTTTTCTGGTTCTGGGATTGAAACTAGGACCTGTGTATGTGAGGCCAATCACTCTATTGACTGCACGATATACCCAACCACTGAGTATATCCTTTAAGTGATTTCCAGAAGGGAGACCCACCCTGCATGTGGGTGTCACCACACCCTGGGCTAGAGTCTGGGCTGAGGAGAAAGTGAGGATGGAAAAGAGAACAGGCTCCAAGATGTCCTAATGCTCTGCCTCCTGACTGCAGACAGAAGGGACAAGAGGCTCTGTGCCATGGCAGAGACATCCTTCCATCTGTCAGCAAGAAGACTCTCTTCTCCTCAGGTTACTTTTGTCAGAGCAATGAGAAAAGTGACCAATGAACTGAATTTTTGTGACACGAGCCACCACAGGGATTCAGCTCCAGTTTGCCACAGAGCATGTGGCTGCCTTTGATACAGCCTGTGACAGCACTAGAGGTTTGGGGTTTGCTTTATTTTGTCTTCCTTCCTTCCTTCCTTCCTTCCTTCCTTCCTTCCTTCCTTCCTTCCTTCCTTTCCTTCCTTCCTTCCTTCCTTCCTTTCTTCCCTTCCTTCCTTCCTTCCTTCCTTCCTTCCTTCCTTCCTTCCTTCCTTCCTTCCTTCCTTCCTTCCTCCCTGTTCATCCATCCACCCTATCACCTATCTATCTATGTTGTTTCCTTAAGCCATCCATGGACTCATCAGATTAACCAGGCTGCATCCTAGAACTCTAATGTTGAGAGTAGGTGTCTCCTACACCATCTTGGTTTGGATGACTTTATATTTGTATTTGGGTTTCTGTTTTCTCTTGGCTCTCATGCTACTGGAAATGTTGATTCTGACTTTCCTTCCCAGCCCACAGGTGTGGGTAATAGTTAAGGAGACACTGGGCATTTTGACCAAAACCCAAATGACCACTTGTTCCAGTTGTAGCTTGCTGAGTTCCAGTTGTAGCTTGCTGAGTTTCAGTTGTAGCTGGCTGAGTTTGTGAGCCACTTGTGTATAAGATCTTTTCAGGTTCATCACCTTTTCTGCTGCCAAGTAGAGTAAAGGTACATTCTGTATTTTTTATAGAAGAAAGAATTCTTGCTGTAAACTCTTCATATTTAAATAGTGCTTGGGGTTGTGCAGAGCCCTTTTTCCAGTGAGAAAGATTTCTTCCTACAGTAAAATAATTCATTTTTCTATAGAAATAACATGAGCTGATGTTAATATGTGTACAGCTCTACTCCCGGGTTTTATTCTGAAAACCCCCAGTCCCTCCTTTTGGAACGCAAATGAACTCATTAGAAGGGAAGAGTTTGTGTGTAAGAGCTGACTTCAGTTTCCAGATTCCAACGGCAACAGCGATAGCAGCAACTTCTACAAGTGCATATGTAAGGAACCACTAAACTACATTACTGTAGTCCCTTACCGCTATCCACATTGAAGTTACTCACACTGACAGATCTAAATCCAGCCCCTTTATTGTATTAGATCCATTTTCAGGGCTCAAATATCAATGCGCTGGGCAGACTTAATTCAATGTGTTTGCATCTCTAAATTTTTAGTAGTGTTATTCATCCTATGTACTTCATTTAAACGTTTCTAACATCAAATTGCCTTTAGCTTTTAAAACCCACACTCCCAACTTCTTTTCCCTGGCTTTGGCATTCTCTTTGCACTTGCAAAGAGGAAAGAGAAGAAGAGCTTTAACAGCTTTTAAAAATACAGGCAAGAATGAGCTCGATATGTTAGTGGAAGAGAGTTCCTTTCACAGCTGTGCTGCCAGGAGTAGATTCCACAGAGAAGTAAGTGTTAATCTGGAGATTCACTAGAAAAGACCAACTTTACCATTGTGGGCCAAATTTCAAGCAAGCTTTACTAATTTTTTAAGTACTGATCAAGAGGTGGATGTTTATCAGGTCTCTGGGATGTCCCAGCTGGGAATGGCTAAGGCACCTGCTGCCGGGGCTTCTAAGGACAAACCTATAGGCCACCGTACTTTCCCACGAAGCATTGTTATTTTCCAAGCATTACAGTTTCTAGAATTCTAGAAAATTACCTGGTTCCTGGGAAGGTGGGGCTTACAGGTTAATTTTTGGCATTACACAAGTTCTTTGTAAAGAGTTATATGCTTCATTCATATACATGAAGAAATGGAAATTTAGTTCACAGTCAGGCTTAAAACCATGAAAATTGCAATTTTTCTAATATGGTCACAATAAAAATTCAGGCTTGCATGCTTTCATTTGTTAAAAATATTTTCATGTGCATCTGAAATGACAAATAAAACAGAATTTTAAAGAAAAAAATTACAACAAAGGGTGCTTATAATGAAGTACTAATCCTGTGAGCTATTAAAGTGTACTTAGATTCTTTTGTTGTAGACTTGAAGAGAAAGCTCAGTGGTTAGGGGCATTTGCTCTTCTTCCAGAGGACGCAAGTTCAGTTCCCAGCATCAGTATCAACAGTTCATATTGGACTATAACTCCAGCTCCAGAAGAACTAAAACCCTCTTCTGGTCTCTGGAATTTGACATTGAATATATATATATATATATATATATATATATATATATATATATATATATATATATATATATATATATATATATTCATTATTGTCTTATCTTTATTTCTTTCTCTCTCTCTCTCTCTCTCTCTCTCTCTCTCTTTCTCTTAAGAAATAGAAAAATATTAAAATATCAAATGCCAGGGTCACATTTTTTTGTTTTAAAGCAGTATCTTGTAGCATTAGATCTAGAAACAGACTGAAGTATATGTAAAAATCTAATTCATGGTAAAAGGAAATCTATGTGTCGGTATAGATACATGAAATCTCAGTACTTGGGAGGCAGAGGCAGGAGAATGGGGAGTTCAAGCCCTTCTTTAGCTGGATAGTGAGTTTGAGGCCAGTCTAAACCATATAAAAGACTGTATAAACTGTCCCCTCACTCTGAAAAAAATCAGGAAAATTAAAGTTGGCACAACAGACTTCCAGCTGCCCCCACCCACACACATACATGCTGGCACAAAATTGTGAATTTAAAAATTAAAATACAATAAAATTTTGTTTGTGTTTGATTAATATTTCTTTTAAAGAGAGAAAAGACCCAGATGCCACTTAAGAAACAAGTTGGATGGTTTTCATTAACAAATTATGAGCGTCTATGTGGAAAAATGCATGACAAAAGAAAAATAAGTTTAGAGAAAACATTTGAAGACTGTATGACGAACAGAAATGTAATGCTCTTACTGTGGAACAAGATTTTACAAAACATTAACAAACATAGGCCAGACATGGTGGTTAACACTTGGGTGGTTAAGACAGGAGGATAGCTTTGAGTTTGAGGCCAACCTGGGCTATAAAGTGAATTCCTGATTGATTGGGTTTCCAGAATGAGTCTCTGTCTCATGAGGAAAAAAAAACCAAAAAAGAAAAACAAAACAAACATATTTTCCAGGAGTTGTGGGTTTAAGGCCCACCACATGGTGAGTTTGAGCCTGAACTACAAAGTGAGTCTTGTCTCAAGACACAGAAGCCAACCAAACCAAAGAGTTAAGTTCTATTTTCTGTGTGTCCACAGCATCTGGGATCCTGCTACTACATCTCTGATGGCTGGGCATGGGGAGGATGGGATGTTAATTTCAAGGCACCTTGTAGGGTCCTTGAGTTGCTCACCTGTGAAATGTAAATGATGTAAATGAGATAGTTTCTAACTATGAGGTGTGTGTGTGTGTGTGTGTGTGTGTGTGTGTGTGTGTGTGTGTGTGTGTTTGTTTGTGTTCACGCCCAAGTATGTGCACCATGCTCAATAAATGAGTAAATCTCTGAATATTTCCTAACATAGTGAGTGCTGCATTCACTTAGCCATTAGGACAATGACACCAAGTCCTAGATGCTAGATTCCAGATGACAGCGCCCCTTTGCAAGGGCAGAACTGCACTGAGTTTTGGCCATCAGTTTAAAGAGGAGGAAGATGAGACAGAGATTAAGGAATACTCGGATATTGAGATGTCTGTAATGTGTGCTAGCGTGACCATCTTCTTTCAAGAATACTCATCTCCTTTAGGAAAGACGAAGAATCAGCAGAAGACCGAGTTCGTTGACGTTGATGGCTTTTCTATCGCCCTGTTGGGGACAGGGATGTACGTGCGAAGTGCTGCTGGAGACAGCCAGGGTTTGCTGACTGGTGCAAAGGGAGGGGGTGTCAGGCTTCCCTATTCTCAGAGTTCTGACATGACATGGCTTTCTGTTTGTTTCTTTTGGCTTACAGAACTTTCCTGAACATTTCTATCTTTTGATTATCTCCCCAGGTGAGGAATTCTTATCTCATGTTGAACTCTAGCTATTTTATTTCCCAAACAGCTAAAAGGCAGTTAGAACATACAAATAGGAAGCTTTTAATATCTGTTTGGTGATTTTTTTTATTATTAAGCTTGAAACCAGGAAGCTATTAATTAATTAGCTAATTGATTAATTATTTTAAAAGATATTTTAAACAAGGCTATGGAGATGGCTCTGTTAGGAAAGTACATGATTTCCAAACTTGAGGAACTGACTTCAGTCCTCAGCGCTCACCCGAAACACTCGTGGCCTGCGCCTATAATCACAGTTCCAAGCACGAGATGGGAGACGTGTGGGGCTTCCTGCCTAGGTAGTCTGGGTGAGACTTCAGGTTCCGATTCAGTGAGAGACATTCAGTCAAATTAGGTGGCTGGAGATAGAAAAAGGAACTGCATACCCATGTCTGGATTCTACTCATGCACATATATACACTGTGTGCGTGTACACACACACACACACACACACACACACACACATACACTCTCTCTCTCTCTCTCTCTCTCTCTCACACACACACATACACACACACACACACACACACACACACACACACACACACACACAGATACTTTAAAGCTGGAATGCAGACAGCTTGCTACTGGTGATGAGCCTGAGTCCCTGGGGAGCACTATAAAAAGACAAAGAGAAGAAACACTTCAAGAAGAGTGTTTTGATGCCACATCTCAAATCATTCCAACAGAGAACCTCAAGTAGCCTTAAAGCAAAAATAGTGATTTCTATGTAACCACTTTAGGTCTGGGGACAATGTTGATTTCAGGGAGACATAAAATTGCAAACAATTAATATTTAGTTTTAGTAATTTTTTCACAGAGGTCGTTTATGTTTCAGTTAGCAAAACATTTCAGTATCCTCTATTTTTCTTTGTAATTTACGTTAAATTACAATTGTAAGATCCTTAAAGGAAGGGACAGGGGAAATGCTTATGCAATGTCAGGAACCATGAGCTTTTGTTAATGCTACCATGAATCTGTTTAGCTATGTACTAGGCCTTGTGTGAGATTTCGTTTTGCATTGTACTACTTACTCTTCCTTGGAAAAACAGTTCTCTAGAGGTCTTGTCTTCCTCTCTGAAGAAATAAAGAGGAAGATGGGTACTGAGAGAGAACATTGGAGCCCCGTGATAAGTGAGAAACCCTGAGAGCACCTCAGCGAGAGAACAGAGAAAATATGAGCGCCCATGTCCTGTGAGGACCCGCACTCGCCCGTAGCATATTTACAAGCCCAATGTGATGCTGTGCATGATTATCTAATGTATGTTTAAGTTTCAAACACCAAATCAAAAATTGAGAAGAGAGTGTGTTTGCCCTCTTGCCTGGATAGTTCAGGGGCACTGTAGGGGGCTCAGTAAATGCCTTCTGGTGGGTGGATGCTCAGGGTTGTTGGGCTCGCCAATAATAAGAACAAGTGTTGGACTTCTTTGGTTTTGTGCTTCTCTTTCCTGCCTGACTTCTTCCCACCTCCCTCCTTTCCCTTCTGTTCGAAAATCCTCTTCTGCTCTCTGTCTTGCTCTTGTCTCGATTTCAGAAGGCTCAGATGCACTCAGTAGCAACATGCCAAGATCCTCTGAGAGCTCATTTCTGTTTGGTTTTGGAGTACAGGGTCTTATGTAACCCTGGTTGGCCCTGAACTAAGTGTAAAGAAGAGGGTTACCTTGGGCATACAGGACCCCTGGGAGCTCAGGCTGTAGGCCTTCAGGTATTGTTGTATTCCTGTTTCAATATTTTGCTCATCTTTACCGGCAGAGATGGCAAGAGGTAGCTTCCCGTCTGTTTAGGATTGAAAAGAAGCACATGTATAACACTTGCCTCTGGAAAGTCATGGGTGGCCACGGTGGCTTCTCCTTCATTCTGCTGGGTAAACATCTCGAATACATTTCTTAAAAGTGTAAAATCTTCATATACTGTAATTTTGGGAGAACAGATATGAAGGAATTCTTACTTTTGTTCAAATCAAAAACTTTGAACAGTGAATAGCATCTTCCTCAGCTTTCATCCTAACGATTCTCAGATGCTGAAACTCCCACTTGCTAGCTGCCATCTTGGAAGTCTTCATCCCTACACACTTCAGGTGTGGATCCCCAAATCCCTCCTTGTCAACCCCAGCAGCCATCATGATCATCTCTAGACCCTTTATAGAATGTTGGCACTTAGGCCCCTGCCTTCTCCAACCTTCTCAAGGATGGTATTTGGGGGCAGAGCTGGGAAGTCTGTACATATAACAGTATACACAGACAATTTTACCTCAGTACTGTCAGCAAGTTTGAACTTTGACCAAGTTCACAAAAGGGTGTTTCTGTATGAATTGACCTGCTGTGCTGAGGAATGGGCAGCTGAAGAGAGGTGGCCACCAGTTGGCTCAGCCTTCCCGGGGGCTACTCATTACTAGCCAGTGGTCACATGTGCAACATGACCCAGAAAACTCTATTTGACCTTTGTCCACCCCTCCCTGTTTTAGCCATGATCTCTGTATGCAGTCCAAGCTGGCCTTGCTGTGCTCTTGTTTCCTCAGCCTCCCATGTGCTGGCGTCATGGGTGTATAGCCTCATACCCAATGGCTCTTTACTGCCTAGTGCTTCTGGAGCCGTCCTGATATTTAACACTGGGAGGTTTTAGTTATAATGTTGAGAAAGTTACATCCTGAAAATATTTTACAAATCAATTTGACTTATCTATTATCTTCTGAGGATCAATTGAGAAGCAATTCAGACAAGCTTTTACACATTGAACTCGGTGGTTAATCTCATTCCTTCTTCATCAGGGTATCAGCAAATGGAACATTTTATCCTGGTTTGTCCCTGTCTGCCTGGATTGTTCTCCACCCACACAGGTGCTGATGATGTCAGTTTTGCTCATCTTCCGGTCTGTCCTCTTTGCAGTGGCTGAGCTGTTCATTCATGGCCATAAAGAGAGGCAGGGAAGAGTGGGAATAAACTGGGGTTTTTCCATTGCGTCTTAAGAACTGTGTCTTAATTCCCTACACTGACCTGTAGCTTTATTCTGGAAAACTATCCAATTCATCTGCAATGTCTACAGATGGCCACGATTGGTAAAGGACAGCATTAGAAGCTTGACTGCCAATAGTTCATCAAAAAGGATTTAGAACCCGCTTTTACAGACTCTGAAAGATCATTTAATCCAAACTCCAAAGAATGTTTCCTAGAGAACTTTCTGTCGCTGTGGGAATTAATCACTTCCCAGTGTTCCCTCTGCCTTCCAATTGCTGTAGCTGAAAGGAAGTTTGTTCTTCAACTGTGCTAACTGCTGTCTCTGACGCTCCTGGTTGCCAATTCTAGCTTTGTCCTCTGGGGCTCTGTGGGATGAATCAAATCCTTAGCCACAAAACAACTTCAAAAGCAGGAAGAACTTTCAGTCTTTAGAAACTTGATAGCATCTCTCAAGCTTCTCATTGAAAGCCACAAAATAAATACTCATGAAATTATTTTCTAAAATAGATGTACAAAGTCACACACACACACACACACACACACACACACACACACACACCCCTAACAAAAACTAATCAACCAACCCCCCCCCCAAAAAAAAATCCAAAAATCCCATGCCAGTAAGCAGATTAGCAAATACCCAAATCCATATTCCTAGATGTGGTCTACCCATGTGTCTCTCCCACACACATTTTAACAATGGCGAATTTCGTTTTATCTAGATCTCCCTCTCTCTGTGTACAGTGTCTACAAGGCCAACCGGAGGGAATTGCATTCTCTGGAGTTGGAGTTGCAGTCCACTGGGAGCCATATGACTTAGGTGCTGACCTTGACCTCTGTAAAACTCTAGCAGTCCCTCCAACTCTGTGTGGGGAGTTTTATTTTTTAAACCATGTTTTATGTTCGAAGAGACAGAAAGAGGAAGAGAATCAAGGAGTGAGGAGTAGGTGGAAGAAAGAGAGGGGAGTGGGGAGAGAATCCAGACCTCACAGGAGGGAAGCCTAAAGTGACCTGGCTTCCCAGATAAATGAGAACAATGAACTTCCGTGCCTTTTAGGGTGGCTTCGAAGGTTGTTTTGTTGTTGTTGTTGTTTGTTTGTTTGTTTTGTATGAGCTACTAATAAATGTTGACTCTGCACGTGGTATATACTGGATAAATGTTAATGCTGCTTTTCTTCTCATAAGTGCTAAACAAACATCTCTTCGTATAAACAAAGGAAGTGAATGTTTAGAGTCAGTGACTCCTACTCTTTTAAAATTCTTTATTATTTGATAATCTCATACATGTATATATTGACCACATCCATCTCCAACTTCCATCTTCCATCCCCCTGGGACATCGCTAACACCTTTGCCTTTATGCCTTCTCCACTTTTTTCCCTCACTGAGTCCGATCAATGCTGTGTACTGAAATACTGACTGGTCTTATGGGCTTGATCTTCTGTAGGTGACCACAGTGTCAAGCTCATGAGTTCCGGCCCTGTTGCCACGTTATGTCCAGAAGACAGTATTTTATATCATTCCTCACCATACTCTTGCTCTTATGTTCTTTCATAAACCTTGTGTTGACATGGAGGTCTCATTTAGGGACAAGCTCTCAAGAGACACTTATTCTCAGGACTTCAATCAGTTGAGATTCTGTAGGTCAAAGGTTTATTTGGGTCAGGGACAGGGGTTGGTAGGGGGACAAACTAGAGAAATGGTGAGGGTGGGCTAACCGAAATTAAGGATGCATTTAAAAGCCATAAGGAAACGCATGACTTTGTAAGCGAATTTAAAAACAAAATGTAAAGAAAAGGGGGTTTGATCCCAGGCCTCTCTCCCTCTTCCTAAAGCCAGCTTGTTTAATTCAGCTTTGTTCTTGGCCTCTCTGATGTATTTATCTTTCCATTGTGTATTTTGTATTTGCTTTGTAAGAACATTCCCAAAGGACAGCAGACTCCTCCAGGAGAGTTATCGAAAGTGGTTAGGAATTGAGAGTTTGAAAAGATGTGTCAAGATCCAGAAGGGCTCTTAGCAAACCTATTCATATGGGCATTCCAACCAGTGCTTGGGGTAGTCACAAGATGTCCCTATACTTATGGACTCCTACTTCTGTGGGACAGCTATCTACAGAAAAGTTTCCAATCGTCAGACTTTGTCAGTAAGACAACTTGCATCCTACCTGACTTGCACTCGAAAGCATCTGCCCAAGACATTCTTAGACAAGTCTTTGTCTTCTTAGGGTTTTCAGAGGCTGCTTCTCCTTGGACACCAATAATAAGGTGTTTTGCATGTACTATTGAAGCACTTATTTTTAAGTAAACTTATGTGACTTATGACACGTACCTTATGAATGTCAGTGAATGGGCTGTTACTGTGTTTTCCGTCATGAGAATAGTTTTGCCAGTAAGAAAAGGGGGAGATATTTTGGACACCCGATGTTACTGCAAATATATATTAAAACAAAATCTTAACAGGTTATTTTAATCCCGAGGGAGATTCTCAAGAGAAAAACCAGTTCCATAATTTTGAGCTAAAATCGAAGCAAGCATTGATTAAATACTGACCAGTATAGACTCTGGTCAGCTCCACTCCTTGGAATCCCAGTGAGTTGTCAAGAGTCACTTGTCGTAGGGGCTTTTAAAGGGCAAATCCACAGGGTCATCATATTTCCCATATGGCTTTTGCTATTTTCTAAGAGCTACAACTCCCCACACACACTCCAGGAAGTTATGTGGTCCTTGAGCAGGTGGGGCTTACAGGTTGAATTTGGCTCCTATGGTTAGACAATAACGTTTTACGTGAGTTTGTAGCTAATGTTTTGCCAAAGGACAGCAGTATGTGGTGAAGCAGAAACTGCTGGATTAACTGGCTTAGTCAAAAACAACCACAGAAATTTTCCTAGGCCTGTACCTTTCCCCTACATTGAAGCAAAAATACTGCAATGTTTTAAAATACATGTCTATGAATCCAACAGAAATCAAAATCAAGACTCCTAATTTTCCCAGCATAATAATTTAATGTATTAATTAATTAATTATTACAATAATTAATGTGCACAGCTGGCAAGTGCTCTTCCACTGAGCTGCAGCCCAGCCCTGTGGACGTGAAAGGGGGCGAAACATACAAAACCCAGGGAAGAGTCTAGCCTGTTTGTCTTTCTTACATGTTGGAAATTTTTCAGATTTCTTAGGTTTCAATTTCATCTGGTGGGGAACCAGTAGAAAACTCAGAAGCTACCCATTCCCAGTTCCTGCTCTGCCTATACTGTGCTATACTGCAGTACTGCCTTGTGAGAGCCCATATTGAGTCTTCAGTGAAATGATCCAGCCTTGGTAGTTACAAGTTGGCAAGGGGTGGAAGCATTTACACACTACAAACAGGCGATGTTACACACTTGGCTGATTGTTAAAACACATATCTGCATACTTCTGAGGATGGACATGTATGATTTGCCAGTGTCTTCTGTAAAGACACCAAATGACTTCATTTGAGAAGACCAAGGTCATTTCAGACAATGTTTGAATCTCAGCTTATTTTACGAGCTGTCGAAGAAGAGAAGACCTTCGTTGTTGGGGTCAGCCTTTTTTGTTCAACGAGGAACTAACTAGAAACACTCTTGAAGTCATATGTAAATAAGTTATAAAGCAATGCCAATAGCTAATACATATCTAACATTTTCAAAACTGGGGCTGGAGAGCCGGCTCGGTGGTTAGGGATACTAACCTGGGTTCGCTTCACTGCATCCACAGTGAACAGCTCAGAAGTGCCTGTACCTTCAGTGTCAGGGGATCCAGTGCCTTCTTCAGGTCCTCTTGCATTTACACTTGCATATCTATCCCCACAGGGTCACAACCCTGTCTGCACACAGAACTGAAAAGAGCAGTAATCCTTTCTGGGTTTGGTGGCCACATATGGGATGGATCCCTAGGTGGGGCCATCTCTGGATGCCTTTCCTTCAGTCACTGCTCCATACTCTGTCCCTGCATTTTCTTTAGACAGAAACAATTCTGGGTTGAAATTTTTGAGATGGGTAGGTGGCCCCATCCCTCAACCAGAGGCTGTGCCTATCCACTGGATATGGTCTGTACAGGTTCTCTCTCCCCTTTGTTGGGTATTTTGGCTAGTATCACCCCCATTGGGTCCTGGGAACCTCTTTTTTCCCTGGCATCTGACACTTTCTAGTGGCTCCCCCCACTTCCTCATTACATACTGTTTTATACCTCCTTTTAATTTCCTGACTCTCCTCACCAATCCCAGACACTATTGCTGATGCCAAGAAACACTTGCTAACAGGAACCTGGTATAGATGTCTCCTGAGAGGCTCTGCCAGTACCTGACCAATACAGAAGCAGATGCTCACAGCCAACCATTGGAGTGAGCATGGGGACCCCAATGGGAGAGTTAGGACAAGGACTGAAGGAGCCAAAAGGGATTGCAACCCCATAGGAAGAACAACAATATTAACTAACCAGACTCCCCAGAGCTCCCAAGGACTAAACTATCAACCAAAGAGTACTAAACTACCCAGGACTAAACTACCAACTACATGGACAGACCCATGGCTCCAGCGCAAATGTAGCAAAGATGATCTTGTCTGGCGTCAGTGGGAGGAGAAGCTCTTGGCCCTGTGGAGGCTTCATGCCCCAGCATAGGTAAATGCCAGGGTGGTGAGATGGGAGTGGGTTGGTAGGGAGTGGGGGGTGGGGAGAGGGAACACCCTCATAGAGACAGGAGGAGAGGGGATGGAGGTTTTTCGGAGGGGAAACTGAGAAGAGAGGCAACATTTGAAATGTAAATAAATAAGATAACCAATTAAAAAATAAAGCATCAACTAAAGTTTTAAAGAAACAATCTGTATCTGATAGAAATAGCTACACAATGTGTTCTATTTTCAGTGGCCATTAAGAAAATCAGATTAAGTAAGACTGCACTTTAAGATGCTAAGTTAATTGGGTTGTTTTTTGAATATGGTTTTAAAGGCAGTAAAAAAACAAAGTAGGAGGCTACAGGGCTTCCTAGGTCTGTAATTTCTTTATTCTGCACTACGTGTTTGTTTGTCTGTCTTTTCCATCTTTATTTTTCCATTGTTTATTATGTAGAAGACAGACCGATTCTTATGAGTAAACTCACTTCTTCCGTTGCTAATCTGACTCTTGGTGCTTTGAATTTCCTTCACAAATATGCTCAGCATTAGAAAAAAGAAGCCTGCTAACATTGTGCTAAAGCAGGAGCCAATTAATGACGTTTTTATTGATGTTCCAGTAACTCACTGCAGGGTTTTGCTCCTGCGAGAATGATTTATGGCTGTTACAGTGCTGACTGTCAAATAAATGGAAGCCATTTGCAGCCCTAATGGGCTTAGGCCATCCTTACCACAGGCAGGAGAGGACCCATTGATGAAAGGGCCCATCTGTTCCAGGGTTCTACTACCTGCAAGCAGTTTGTGAGTCAGATCAGCTTAATGACTGGGATGCTATTATGGCCTTTGTCCATTTCTCAAGGTCATTGTTTTACTGTAGTGTCCTTGAGAAATGGCATCTTGTTTACAGATGTGCTGTTCAACAGTATTAATTTTTTAAGAATTATTTTATTATCTTTAAATGTGTGTGTGTGTGTGTGTGTGTGTGTGTGTGTGTGTGTGTGTCTGAGTGTTTACCATGTGCTTATAAGTGTCCATAGAGGTCAGAGGTACCCAATTCTTTGGAGCTGGTTGTACAGGCAGTTGTGGGGGCTGGGAACCAGAGAGCAATCTGTGCTCTGAACCATTGAACTATTTCTTTTCTCCCCTCAAAAGTATTTAAAAATCCATCCACACTGAACACATACAGATGTTTTCTGCTTGTTACCCCAATTGAAACACTCCATAAACGGTCATTTGCATGGTATTTTCTCTGTGTTAAACATTACCTGTAGTCCTGATGGTGTCAAGTGTTAGATTTCATAGAAACGAGGGCCTTGAGCTTCCTCATGTGTTGCTAGCTTTGGGGTGTTCTAGAGCCATCCTTCTTGTGAAACTGGGCAGTGAGTGTACCCCCAGTGTGAACAGGGGTTTATTTATAATATAATGTTGGTAGATGAATAGATTCATCTTGGTGTGTTCTTCATCTGAATCACAGGAGGGTTCCATTACTATTACTCAAGCTTCTTTCTGTCTTTATACCCTTATTGTTCCTAAACACATATATATGGTGCTCTGATAGCTGGTACAGAGTCTCACAATTCATCCCTTACCTTCAAATTCAGTACCTGTCTTAGTTAGGGTTTTACTGCTGTGAGCAGACACTATGACCAAGGCAACTCTTATAAGAACAACATTTAATTGGGGCTGGCTCATAGGTTCAGAGGTTCAGTCCATTATCATCAATGTGAGAGCATGGCAGCTTCCAGGCAGACATGGTGCAGGCAGAGCAGAGAGTTCTACATCTTCATCTGAAGACTGATAGTGGAAGACAGGCTTCCAAGCAGCTAGGACGAGGGTCGTAAAGCCTATACCCACAGTGACACACCTGCTCCAAAGGGCACACCTTCTAATAGTGCCATTCCCTGGGCTGAGCATATACAAACTGTCCCAGTATCTCATTTTCCAACAGTCATTGTCTTCAAACTTTGATGGCTCTACCTTGTGTCGAGTTGACACACAGCAGTACACTTGTGTTACTTGTATTAAAGAGAATGACAGTCTTATCAGGTAGATTAGTTATTCTATGCTATAGATGACAAAAGAAACTTGATATTGTATAGAGAATTTATAGAGAACTGTATTAAATAGGGTTCTCTATGTATGAAGACTGCCTTTAATGACCTCTTGATTGAGGACTATTACCTTGTTGGGAAATAAAACAAAACAAAACAAAACAAAACAAAATAAAAAACCCTCAATACTGATAGCTCAGAAAGAACTGTGTGGTAATTGGTGGGGTGTGGAAGGCAAGCTTTCTGAGCACGCCCCTGTGCAGTCTGCCTGTTCCTGTGCTAATCTTCAAATGCCAACCCTAGAACTTGGGTTGGGTCTATTACCCAAAGATAAAATGAGTTTGATAGTGAGCCAAGAAATTGTGCTTTGGAGAATTGTGCTTCGTGAGGCCCTTTGCTTTCCGGTTGCTAGGAGATAAGGGAGCCCCCGTGGGCGTGTGCAGCAACAGCTCATCCACAAGGAGTGCTGCACCTGGCAGCCTTAGCCCTGGAGAACCCGGGCTTGTTCTTTCCTGAACACAACTTAAACAGGAAGACAAATGCCACCACCTGTCCCCGAGACTCCCTCAGCCCCCAAATGAACTGAAGACTGGCTGGCACTGTGAGGACCATTCATCCCACCCTGGAAGTCTTCAACTCAGTGTCTGTTTTGGGATTAAGGGTTCTGAAAGCAGTTTCTTCAGAATCTGTTGCTGAACCTCAACAACAAAAACAGTGGTTAGAGAACTCTTGCCCGGCAAGGGCTCGTAGTGACCATGGAGATTAATCTCCTTCTTGGGAACTCAGCTGTTTGCAACTCTTCTGCCTAGGACCGGAAAGCAATGGTGGCTTCTAAATACTCTCCATGGGATTCAGAGTTTCTTTATGACGCTTCAAGTTCCCTTCAGTTTTTCACTGTGTAGGAAGATGGGATTTGGATGTTTAACTTAACACTTACTCAAGATTTTCCTGGATTACTATTTATTACTATTTATTAGGGTCTTTTCATATTGCAGGTACCTGGCACAGTATGGTTGACAGGTCAACAACCCTAGGCTAACGACACATGCAGGCATAGAGAGGGGAGGGAACCTAGTCACAGTGATTAATAGATAATTCCAAACTGAGGTGTTGGCAATGCCAGGGCCTGCTTACTTGTTTCCCGGGGGTTGTTTGTAATTGGAAGGATGTGAAGATAAAAAATTATGCTCCTGTGTTAATTCGAACATTCCAGGCAACAGCGCCTTGGCTGTAGTTTGACTGAAAAAGAAAAGGCCTCTCTTGTCAATCTGCTGGATTGGTCAAATCCAGGCCACGCAGAGAATTTTGGTATGTATACTAGGAGAAAATGTGTAGTTACGGATAGGTTCTTAAGAGAGTTGTAATTTTAAAAGATAACTTGGGTACAGCAAGATGTCCCAGCAGGTAAGGCATTTGCTTCACAAACCTGATGATCCGAGTTCAATCCCCGGAGCCCTGAGAAGGCTGGAGAGAACTGCTCCGGAGACTTGCTCTCTGGCGCCCACACATCTATGTGTCTCACACACCATCCACACATAGGCATATGTACAGTAATAATGAAAAGTCATTCTTAACAAAAAGTTCTCTCTGGCTTTAGGTGGGATCAGAGCTGGGTCAGCCTCTGAGGTACAGGAGATACTGTGGTTTCAAATCTTGAAGTCATGGTGTGGCTAGCACTCCCTGCTAACTGCTACATCTCTGACACAGCCCTGTTTTCAATCCCCACATTCCTAGAGTTTAGAAGTTTTTATTTGCTGTTTTATTTATTTGCTTCTGAGTTTCCTCTAGTCTCTTATGCAAAGGAGTTTATATGCCACCCAACAACTATGTCTAATAATCATGACTCCATCTCCTATGTCATGCTGGCCTGCTGAAAAGCATCGAGCTTTTCATATTCTGGAGCTAGCATTGTGTAACGGCTCAATTTCTCTCTGAGGTCAGAGGTAACTTTCCTTATTTTGTGCAGTCACAAATACCTTGATTTTTAAATTTCAATATATTATTATGTTCATTATAATGATGTATGTTGTCATGTTTACCTAAAATGTTTTTTTTTATCTACTCATAAGTATGATAAACATTTTTATTTTATGGGGAGAGTTGCTATGGAAGGAATTTCCTGCACAGACAAGAACCAGAAGCAATAGTGAAATATTTTTGGCCATGATATCGAGAGTCACAAGCAAGTGTGGCATAGGGAATGGTGACACCCATAGTGGAAACACAGAGAATCTGTACAACCCGGAAGCATTTGTGTTCTAATGCAAAAAAGGAACGGAAGCAGATGGGCCAATTTGGCTAAGGGACCGTCTCTCCTGTTATATTTGGGAATTAGTTACAAAGGATAAATTAGGTTATGTCTGACAAAGACTCTCACAGTGACAAGATAATGTAGCAGGAAACTGGTAGTGTTTCCCTTTTAAAAAGAATTAATTAAAAAAGTTCAGTTTAGTTACTGTCTCTTCAAGACATGGGGAAAGTTTACACAGTGGTAAAGCTTCTGGCTGCTGGGCGTGGGGGACCATGGCGCCCAGCCAGCCAGTCTTCTCCAACAACACGAGATGGCTTCTCACCTTTACCAATGCACTGTCTCCCTGTTCTTCTTTCTCCATCCTCTCCCACCTCTCTTCTCATGATCTCATCTCTCCTCTCCCTCTCTAATCATTCTTGTCTGTGGTTATCATCTCTCTCCATTCTCTATCTTTGTCCTCCCCTCTAATCTCTGCTCTCTCACCCCCTTTTACCTTGATTTATCCTCTCCCCTCTTCCCTTCTTATCTCTCTCCAGTATCTTATCTGTTGTAAGGATCCACGATTCACTGAAGGATGAAACCATAGAATCAAACAGTGTGTAAACACAGAGTGTTTTCTTCTGCAGAAGTCCAACATGCTGGGGTCTCTCATTACCAAGATAGAGAGACCCTCCCCAAGTAAGGCTTGCAGGCCTGATTTTAAAGCACATTAAGGAATTCTAGGGTAGGTGACCTCTGTATTAATCTGTTGGGTCCATCTCTATGGACACCCCATTACCAGGGGGTGAAGGCTGGAGTCTGGGATATTTTCTATTAGTAACTGGCTATTTTACTAATCCAGAATTTAGGCCTAGTCTCTTAATTGGCAATTTGAAGTCTACCATGGAATCAGCCTAGGCTTCTCACTATAAACTTTTTTCCCTTCCCTCTTTCTGCAATAGTTTCTCCTTTTTACCCACCATATGTTACACACAGTAAGGGAAGGTGTCAGGTGCAGATGTTACTCACAGTAAGGGAAGGTGTCTACTGCAGATGTTATACACAGTAAGAGAAGGTGTCCAGTGCAGATGTTACACACAGTAAGGGAAGGTGTCCAGTGCAGATGTTACACACAGTAAGGGAAGGTGTCCAGTGCAGATGTTACTCACAGTAAGGGAAGGTGTCCAGTGCAGATGTTACTCACAGTATGGGAAGGTGTCAGGTGCAGATGTTACTCACAGTAAGGAAAGGTATCCAGTGCAGATGTTACTCACAGTAAGGGAAGGTGTCCAGTGCAGATGTTATACTCACTAAGGGACAGAGATAAGGGCACATCCTCACAGAAAGAAAAACCAGGTGTGATTTGAGGCCAGAATCGAAGGGCACATCCTTCACCCTTCCTATCTTCTTTCTTGACCCTTGAGCAGTCCCCGGGCTAGAGGCTCTTCCCTAAATGAAAACCAGTGAGTTGGATATAAATAGCAATGACCCATTTCCCACCTGATCCTGAGATTAAGATTAGCGTAAACTCAGGAGAACACACAAGGACACCCAAGAACAGGCTTCCATGTGAGCAGCCACTAAACTCAGAGCTCTCCAGTCTCAGGCAAAGAATACTTCGGTAATATATCTGAGGGTCAGGAGCGGGGAGAAGACCGTGCTGTGTCTTTTGATACTCAGAGGAGCCGTCTCGTGGCTTTATAAGTGGGGGCAGACTTTCCTCTAAGGAAACAGGTAGATGATGCAGAAAGGAGCAGACTCGGGGAGACCATTTGTCCACCATGCTCTGGAGCATCAGGATTTGTCCCAGAATGCATCTGAGAGCAGTAGAAATGGGCAGCTGCATCCCATCTCAAAGCCTTTCAGCAACACTCTCTCTCCCTGGGCTTCCTTAGTGGCATCTTGATAACAGAAACAACTTTCCTGTTTCCCCGGGGAATTAGTTACAGAGGATACTTTAGGTTGCCTCTGACGCGGACTCTCCCATTGACCAGATAATAGCAGCAATCACGATACTGTTAGGAGTAAGGACAGCAGTAGCTATTCCCAGGTCTAGGCGTTTGCTGCCATTATTCACCTTCTCTACGAGGTTCCACCGGTTGCTTTCTCTACTTTTAAGATGTAAAGCAGAGGCAATGTGAGCCGAAACGTTAGAAAAGGCCAGCCAGCCAGAACTGGTACGGGGCTTTGATCCTATGTTGTTCTTCTCCTTTTAACTTTTATAGCTCGGTGGGGTAAAAAGTCTAGACTTTAACTAGTGCAGGAGGCCAGGACTTCCGTGCTAGGCTAACAAGCTGTACAATCAAGGCCTGGTTTCTTACGAAGTGTGGATTTCAGCCCATCCATCTATAAGATAGAGTTGGGTAGCAGTGTTTACCTTGAAAATGTTTTCTGAGGATTACGTAAGAAAGTGAAGTATAGGGTGTAACCTACAGGCACGTGTAGCTTCTTATCAGTATTAAAATGTGGGCCTAGTTGGGCTGTCATTGCAAAAACTGCTCTGTAAGACATTGTATCAGCTAGGACCCCCAAGGCCAAGTTCTCCGCACAAAAAAGGCATATTTGCTTCAGGGAAACAAAGGACAGGAGATGAGAGACCAAGACAGGAGACAGAGGATGTAGAAGAAGGAGAAGGTGATGGGGGGGGAGGAAGGAGGAATATTTGTCCTGGAGTACGACAAAGGACTGCCTCTGGACAGAGGGGAGGCAGATGGGGCCCATAGGAAAATGGTGGTTGACAAAGGTGAAAGGGAAGCCCTGTGTTAAGGTGGGGTGCTTAATTTAAATTGGGCTTGTTAATTGGGTGAGCCCAAAGGATCTTTTGAGTGCTGGACTTCAATCCTTTGCTAGCTGGACCTTGGCCTCAGGAGGAGGAAGAAATGATCAGATAAGAGGATGATCTCTAGTGTCTAGCTTTAGGAATTTAAATTAAGATTTTAGCTAGATAGAGGGGATGGGGGGGGGAGGGTAAGACCGTCAGAGTCACGCTTGTGAGCTTGGCTAGAGTCCCTTCTCTCTGTGTGGTTTAAGCGACAGAGGTCCCTCCCTCCAGGAGTTCTGGAGAAACATGGGATGGAGGTGGAGCAGAAGACTTGGTTTGTGATCAACCCTCTCTTCCTGGCATGCAGGTGGACACCTCTGTAACATGTTCATTTTCACAGGGTCTTTCCTCAGTGAGGAGAGACAATTCCTGATCTTGTCTTCCTGTTAGGATGACAGGTCTTTTCCAGACAGAATCTTGGGATTTCAGTGAACCTAAATTACTTCCTTGATGATCCTACTTCCTAATGTCCTAATGCAGGAGGCGCCTCAAGCCTTCACACCAGAACTGTGTGTGGGCACCATTTTGCAAGAGGTCATCACCGGGGAGTGAGGACAGGCAGGATAGAGCTATGGGATTCTTGGGGAAACTAACATCCCAGGGAGATTTCTCAGACTTCCTCTTTATAGGGAGAAGTTGTTGGTTATTCACAAAAATTTAGTAGGTAATAATATATATATATATTTTGGTCAGTCACCTTAGCTTCTTTTCTATGGGTGTGATAAAAAGCAGGACCAAAACCAGCTTGGGTGGGGACGCGGTGTTTATGAGGCTTTTACTTTCTCATTACTGTCCATCACTGAAGGAAGTCAGGGCAAGAACTCAAGGCAGGACCCTGGAGGCAGGAGCCTGCTGCTCTCCACAGCTTGCTCAGCCTGTTTCCAGGGGTGGCCCAGCCCCCAGTGAGCTGGGCTCTCCCACATCAACCTTTTGTTGAGGAAATGTCCTACAGATTTGCCTACAGACCAGTCTCACAGGAAGGAAGCATTTCTCCATTAAGATAGGTTTTTGTCACATTGATTAGAGCTTAGCGTGAGGGTGCCCTGATGTCATTTTTGTTGAATTAGAAAGTTCATCGGACCATGCATTTTTTTTTTTTTTTTTTTTTTTGTCGTCTTCTAGGTGAACCTGAATTTAAATACATTGGGAACATGCACGGTAACGAGGCGGTTGGACGGGAACTGCTCATTTTCTTGGCCCAGTACCTGTGCAACGAGTACCAGAAAGGAAACGAGACCATTGTCAACCTGATCCACAGCGCCCGAATTCATATCATGCCCTCCTTGAACCCAGACGGCTTTGAGAAAGCAGCATCTCAGGTGAGTGCCTGGCGGGGGTGGGGGAGGGGAGGGGTGGCCTGCCTTCCTCGTCTTTCTGACCTGATGCGGTATCAATGCTCAGGGTCAGGGTTCGGAGTGTGAGACACATAGTCCAGCTTTCTGGTAAGGAAAAAAGTTTCCAAGATAAAACATGAGCGCTCTCCAGCAGAAGCTTTAACGAGAAATCTGTGAACAAGTTAATACTTTATTAGTGTTTTACTGAACTGTCTATTCATAGTTATGACCAGACAAGTTTGCCTTTAAAGCAGTGGTTCTCAATCTAAGACCGTCGAAGAACACAGATATCTTTATTACGATACATAGCAGTAGCAAAATTACAGCTGTGAAGTGGCAACAAAAGGGATTTTATGGCTGAGGGGTCACCACAACGCGAGGAACTGCACTAAAGGCTCTCAGCAGGGAAGGCTGGGAACACCTGATTCCCGCAGCTATGCCCTCAGCTGGGACACTGGCGTCCTCGCGCCCTCTGCTGGACGGAAGGAGAATGACTTGTAATTAGGTTATGATTTTACAGAGGTTGAGTTGCTTTAATTGCTGGTTTTATGGACGATCAGTAAAGACGCTGCATCCGCCACCCCCACCCCCACCCCCGCCAAACCACAACCAAAATTAAAACCAAACCCAAATTCTCATGTTTACAAGAAAAATAATTGTATACATTTAAAATGTCATGCTAAAAACTGATGGCCTTTCTCTCTCTGTCTCTGTCTCTGTCTCTCTCTGTCTCTCTCTCTCTCTCTCTCTCTCTCTCTCTCTCTCTCTCTCTCTCTCTTTCTTTCGAGACAGGGTTTCACTATTTAACCCAGGTGGCTTGGAACTTGCTTTGTAGACCAGGCTGGTCTTGAACTCACAAAGGTTCTGCTTCTGCCTCTTGAGTGCTGATGTTAAAGGCGTGCATGTATAATATGTGGGCTTGTTTGGACAAGATTTTGGACATTATAGTTGTTGTGTGTTCTGTTTACTATGCAAAATATAAAGTTTTGATACATGCTGTAGAAGAACTAAACATTATAAACACATTCATCTTTTTCATGCTAACTATTTTATTATAAGGATATTTAGAATCTTTCCGTCAAGATTTTGAAACAGAACACCCATTGTTAAAAAAGAAACCTGTAAAAGGCATTGAAGTTATTAACACATAAGAGACTCGTGTCCAGGCTCTTAGGATAATTTGTTTGTAGATTTAAAAATCAGACTTCTGTGATTCACAGGCAATTTTACTTGATGCTAATTGTTTGTGGTGTGATTTTTTTTTAAATAGGTCACCTATAATTAGTGAGTTTGTACTGACAATTACTGAAATCTGCTAAATATCTTACATATAATTATTATTAGTTTAAAAATATTCATCAAAACTACTTTTCAAAATGCTTATGTCAAATATTTTCATTTGGGCACCTTCGTGAGTGTGCCAACAATAGTGAGAACAGTAGTATTGGGAGGTTATAGTAACAGACAATCTCAGTAATCAAATTTTGAGTGCAATGGTGGGGACGTTAAGTCGGTATCGATTGTTCTGGTAAGCAATGGCGGCCTTTCTGTTGTGTCTCTTAGCCCGGTGAGCTGAAGGACTGGTTCGTGGGCCGCAGCAATGCCCAGGGAATAGATCTGAACCGCAACTTTCCAGACTTGGATAGGATCGTGTACGTTAATGAGAAAGAAGGCGGTCCCAACAATCACCTGCTGAAGAATCTGAAGAAAATTGTGGACCAAAATGCGAAGGTAGCTCATGTGCGGCTTTCCCCGGGGCTGTCCCTTAGCTGGGGAAATATGCTCGCGTGTCTTCATTACAGTGAACACGGTGTGAACCTGCTCTTGCTTTCTCTGCCTCTGCCACCCTGAGTGCTGGGCTGAACTGTGCCATCACCACCTGGCTTTGGAATGGCATAAATCTTGAGTGGGACAGTTACGTTTGACTCTCCAGGGCGAGGCTGGAGGGGCTGGAGTCTGGGACTTAGCTTGCCTCTGAGGACTACAGATAAAATGTGGAAAAGGAAGGGGATGGGAAGCAGAGAACACAGTTGCAAGTCTTGGCCAGAGGAAGCTCTTCCCTCATCTGACCACCAAGTTCCGAGGGACTCCATGGTGTTGATCTTGGTCTTTTTTTCATAAACTTTCTCCTGTAAAATTCCACATCACCTACTGTCTTAGTTAGGGTCTCACGGCTGTGATCAGACACTATAACAAAGGCAACTCTTGAAAGGACAACATTTAACTGGGGCTTTCAAGTTTAGAGGTTCAGTCCGTTATCACCAAGGCGGGAACATGGCAGCATCCAGGCAGGCATGGTGCAGGAGGAGCTGAGAGTTCTACATCTTTGTCTGAAGGCTGCCAGAAGATTGGCTTCCAGGCAGTTAGGATGAGTCTTGAAGCCCACACACATAGTGACACATGTACTCCAACAAGGCCACACTTAGTTCAATAAGGTCACACCTCCAAGTAGTCAAACCAGCATGCCTACTGTTTCCATTGCTCCTCAAGTCTGCCGAGTTTCCGTTGATACCCTGTCTGTCTGGAGGAGACACAGCCTTCCTCTGGGTCCCACCTTGCGTTTACCTGCTTCCCAGTGCTCATATCCTTGCCTGCTGCGTTGTTTCCCTTGCTCACTGGGTCCCCTATCAGGTGGTACCAAGAACCCTACGCTCCACTGATCTAAAAGGAAGTGTTTCCTCTTAGAACAGGTCGTTCACTCCCTGTGTCTGTCGCTGCTCACCGCCGTTAACCCCATTTCCCAAAGGCTTGACCACCTGACCCCATTCATTTCCATCTCAGTGCCTGCTTGACTTCAGCCCCGGCCTCTCCTCTTCCTTCTTTTTTTATTTATTTTGGTGTTTTGGAGATAGTGTCTTGGTACTTGGCTCAGGATAGCCTTGACTTTGAAATCCTACTTCCACCCCCAAGAGCCACTGAGTTGACCCCGTGGTATCCACCACTACTTCTCGGATGTTTTTAAGTGACATTTCGGAATGTAGAATCTCATTATGGCTCCGGGACCCTTCAGACGCCCTGTGGACACTGTGGTTGCTGGCTGACTTGTTCCTTAATCTGCCTTTGGTGGTCGTCTAATCTAGTTGTACCCCCAAGTGTACCATGGCTAATAATACAGTCCTCATATCGGCTGCTGTTCTAATTGTCTAGACTATTCTTCCCTTCCACTTTGAGTTACTTCCCCCATGTGACCTTCTGCTCTCTGCGACAGCTCCTGTTTGACGTTCCTTGTGTTCTATGAATGCGTGTGCAGTGGGGGTGCTGTTCTTCTATAGAGCTGCATATGTCTGAGAGCCTACTTCATTATTTATAGGGTTGTTTGCTCTTTGACTTCAGACTTCAGTCCACTGCTTGCTATGATTCATAGCTGAGCCTGACACACAGTCAGCTGAGGGCCTCATGAGTAAGTATAAACCAGGCTCACCAGGGAATGGCCGTATCTGAAAAAACGCTTCCAACAAAAATCAAAGCTGGAGTTGAGACAGGCCTCCCTCATGTGTACAGACGCTAGGAGGAGGCTCCGGGAGGTAGGGAGTTCCAGATTTTTGGCTCAAAGTTCTATATTAGGATTCTGCACTTAGGATACAGGCCGAGCCTACTGGAGTTGCCAGTTTGAGACATGGACTTCGCATAGAGGAGTCTCACAGTATCTGGTATTAAGAGACCCAACCCCCCGCCCTCCGTCTGAGTCGTAGATATCTTTACAGTTTCCTGTCCTAAAAATGCCTTTCAGAAGGGCGAGCTGAGAAGCAGTGGGGCTGGATGGAAGCAGGCAAGCACAGTGTAATCAGCTGTAAGGCGTAAGATGGGAAGGAGGCCGTGGAGGCTGGCTCGGCTGGCAGTGGGGTTTGCCCACACACGTTCTCTAGCGCATGCTTTAATACGTCTCTGGCTCTGGGAAAGGAGGAAAATAATTCCTGTTGCCCCTCGCAGAAAAACTGTGAGAACCTCTTGTTCACGGGAGGACTGACAACTTGGTGCACAAGAGATTGTTTCCAGCCAGTATGGACGGTTCCCCGTCCAGTTAAACCCAACTCATGCTTGCGTGATCGTTCTACAGTGTTTGCAGACATTGGCTTTGGGCAATCTCATTAAGAGATGCCCGTGGAGCCTGAGGAGATGGCTCACTGGTGAAGAGCCCTTGCTGCACCCACGTCGGGAAGATCACAACCACTGTAACACCAGTGCCATAGGATCTGGCGCCCTCTTCTGGCCTCTGGAGGCATCTGCACTCACGCGCACATACCCACAGACACACATAATTACAAATAAAGATACACTTAAAAAAAAAAAGTCATGGTTATGTACATTTAAAACTAGAGCTCTCATTTGAAAAACCCCAATGCCACTTTTACATTAAAGAAAAGGATACCATAATTCTACTCTAATTCATTATCAGAGACATGAGCAACTTTTATTTGTTATAGTAAATCTTTAGTGGTTTGGATAATGATGTCCCTCACTGACCCATGTATTTGAATACTTAGTCCTCAGTTGGTGAAACTGTTTTGGATTAGGGAATGTTGAGGGGGTGTCACACCCCTGCCATGCTGATCATGAACTCTAGCCCTCTGAAACTGTAAGACCTATGTAAATTATTTCTTCTATAAGTTGCCTCGGTTCTGTTGATAAATCACAGCAACACAGCAACAGAAAAGTAACTAATTAAAAAGTAACTAATAATTTGTGTCTTGTTCTCTCCTCCTTCACTTTTGATGTTAAGAACGGCACAGCATTTAGACTCAGAACAAGCGTTTCATTAATGGTCTCAGGCAGTCTTCATTTTCAGGTTCCTATTTCTCAACCTAGAATCTTTACCCCTAAAAAGGGCTTTGCTTTTCAGGGTTTATTTTGTTTTGTGTGTCAAGAATCATGGTTTAGGATGCAGTGTTCCCTGGATACAGATTCAGGGTCTGTGGGATATGTTCATGACAGATGGCAGAGAAAAAAAAATTCTTTTCTCCTAGGAAGCTCTGCAGAGAGACACCTTTAGGGACCAATACTCTCCCCATTTTCCAGACATTAGGAATAGAAATGTTCTCTCACTTTCCCAGTTTTGTTCCTAAGTCATTTCTCATCTGGCCCCGAGCTTCTTAGCCTGGCTGCCTCCATGGTTGCTTGAGTTCGGTACGTGAGTCTTGGCCTGGACAGCTCGAGCACAGCGGGGCTTAAAATACATCCGATAATTTATTAGTGTTATGCTTTTCTTTGCTGGCTGGAGCTGTGAAGGAATCTGAATAAATATAGCTCTAACATACTTTAAATGCCAAAACCATCTAATTATAGAATATGTCACTGAGCTAGATTTAGAGTCTTGAAAATGGAAAAGTTTAGAAGTTTTAAAAAATCTTATTTATTTACTTATTTGTGTGTGTGTGTGTGTGTGTGTGTGTGTGTTGGGGGGGTTATAAGTGTACATGGAGGTCAGAGGGCAAACTTGGGAGCCAATTTTCTCCTGCCTTGTGGGTCCTTTGGATAGACTCTGATTATCAGGCTTAGCAACAAGCCCCCTAACCCCCTGAGCCACCTTGCCAGGAGTTTTAAAGTTTGAAAATCATAAATGGTTGTGTAGTTTTCCAGGGTCTTGCTTTTGGGGGTTCTTCACAGAATGGGTCAGTTAGATAGGTAGCTATAGCAACCAGGGACTCCCAGCAATGATGAAAGACTGTTCACAAAACAAAACAAAACAAAACCCCTCTATTGTGTCCACTCATAGAATTCACTTGGTTGGTTTTGAAAACAGTAACATGCACATTATCAATATGTATGTATGAAAGCGAACTAACAGACAAAAGCTAAGAGCTGCATGAAAGTTTGTGTACTCAGGACTATACTTGAGCTTGTTCCAAAACAGGTTTTATTAAACTTTAAGTTTCAAATAAATATACTGTTAGAAACAGAGGATAAATCAGATATAAGTAAGCAGATGTTGCAGTAAATATTAAAAAACTGATGGCTTATCTCTTTATCGGCCCCCGTGGTCTCACTCCGTGGGCGCCATTTTTAGTGTGGAGCCGTGTGCTCTGTCACTAGGTTCACATGACGCCCCCTCCACACGATTCCCTTCCCAGGCGGTTCACTCCGCCTGCCCTGCTGCCTCCATTCCGGGTGGAATTACTGCCCCGTGTCTTCTTTCCTCCACTGCCCATCACAGACATCACTTCAAAGCCCGGTAACTCTTCAAACGGGTTTATATAATAGGTTCTCAGTTCACAAACCCTCTACACAATAAGATTTCATCTGATAGACAACAATAAAAACTGCCTTTCCATAGGAGATAAAGACCTATAGAATCTCTTTAAATATTTATATCTACCTAGTGTCCGAATACAGACACCGTGATCTAAGTCTGCTTTCCCCGGCTCCATCTTGATTATTTTTCACTTTTCCTGTTCCTCTTCCGTTTTCCTACCTTTTCTCTGCCTACCTTCACGGTCCAATCACGTATAGACTTAACATAAATCTACAGGTAGATGTGTTTATGGGACAAAATTATGAAGTCATTTACACTTCTTTGAGCTTGTTATCCTTACTCTGTATTCTGTATCCAGCACTGATTAGTATAAAACCAACCAGAGAAATAATGAAAATAGTGCACAGCTCTTTTTGTTTTTGATTGACAGGTAACTTTGCATTTGTGGGATTCGATGTGGTCTATCCATACATATGGGAGGGCGTGACCATCAATTAGGGTGATCAGCATTTCCAGCTCCCTAGACATTCATTATTTCTTTGTACTGAGAAACCTTAAACTTCTTTTTTTCCAATTCCTTTATTGTTTTAAATTAATTAATTAATTAGTGTGTGTTGTGTGTGTGTGTGTGTGTGTGTGTGTGTGTGAGAGAGAGAGAGAGAGAGAGAGAGAGAGAGAGAGAGAGAGAGAGAGACAGACAGACAGACAGACAGACACAGAAAGAGAGACATGCATGTAGTGTCTGCAGAATCCAGAAGAGTTTTGTTAGATTTTCTGAAGCTGGAGATATAGGTGGGTGTGAGCTGCCTGATATGGATGCTGGAAAGTAAAGTTAGGCTTTCCAGAAGAGCAATGAGTTCCTTTGGTGTCTGAGCCATCTCTCTAGTCTTCTAGTCTTTGTGAACGAAGAGTTACCCTGCTGCATTGTGGAACACCAGAACTTCTTTGTCCTGTAAACCTGCCTTTGGAGACAGTGAACTGTACCCTCTTCTAAACCGCACTTTCTCACACGTGGGGGATCGCTCACATCCTATGGGAAATCAGAACATGTTTAGCACTGAACAGCTGATAATCTAAAGTCAGTGTGCACCATAAACCTTGTAGCCTTTATAAACTTGGATGCCACTCAACTGCAGTTGGCCTTTGGACTCTGCTCTAGGAAACAGCAGCGAATACCTGTCAATCCAGGGAGGGCGCAGCAGTGCTGAGTAGAAACACCGTGTGTAGGACCTGGTCACAAACAGCACAGATGCTCTTACGTATTCTGACCTGACAAGGCAGGGTAGCTCTCATTTCAGGGAACCTTTCCTTTTCCTCAGACGTGAAGAGATTTGAGGTCCTTCCTACTTGCTATGAAAGGCTCATCACACAGAAGAATCTAAGTTGTTTTCCCCTTTGTTATGATTTTTTTTCTCGTTATTTACCTCCGAGAAAGACGACGAGCCATTGAAAAGACAGCATGAATTCCTAAAGCCTGTGCTTCTGTTTAAAACTTAAAATGGCCGCTCCAAAGTAAACCCATTTTCTGAGTGAGACCTGATCTATTTTCTTCATAACAGCAATGTCTCAGGTAGTTGAAGGGAAATGGAAAAATAGTAAGAAATAATGGAAAATATAATCTGCCGTGTGTTTTGAACCTACACGGAGGAAAAACATTTAAGGAAATTTAAGGGTTTAAATGATCTGTTTACATAACAGATCCTGATATGTTGAGTATCGTTCCTAAGAAAATGCTTTCCCCTCCAAACCCAACCTGTCTGAACCGTGAGCAGTACTGTGTCTCTTTCCTGTGTTGTCACCGACGGCAGTTCTGACTCTTGGGATCTTTACTCTTTGGAACAGCTTGCCCCCGAGACCAAGGCTGTCATTCATTGGATCATGGACATTCCGTTCGTGCTTTCTGCCAATCTGCACGGAGGAGACCTGGTGGCTAATTACCCGTACGACGAGACACGGAGCGGTAGGTAGTCCCCTGCCCCTTAAGTGGCCTGACTTTTAGGTCAAGAATGACAGCGTGGTTTCTGGATCAGCTGCTGTTGTTTGTGTTGGTTTGTTTTCTAAAACAACGTCTTACTCTGCAGACTGAAGTGGCCTTGAGTTCACAATTCCCGTGCTTCAGCCTCCCAAGTGCTGGGATTCCAGCTGTGTGCCTCGATCCCCGCTTGCAGTGTTGTCTTAGGGAGCCAGGGCGTACAAATGCTCGCATTTGCAAGCATCCCCAGCTATTTCATGAGGTATTGGCACAGACAGGCGATCGATCAATCGGCAGAATGGCTTGTAGTACTTTGTTTTTAGAGGAAAATGGGAGCTCGATTAACTTCTGGGGAAGGTAAGAGAAAATGAAAGACCTAGGACAGTGGCTCTCAACCTGTGGGTCGGGACCCCTTGGGAGGTCGCACATCAGTAGGTCACAGTATGACTCACACAGGTCCCCGGCCCCCTCCCGCTGGTTTTAGAGACAGGGTTTTTCTGTGGAGCCTTGGCTGTCCTGGAACTCACTGTGTAGATCAGGCTGGCCTCGAACTCAGAGAACTATGTGCCTCTGCCACCAGAGCGCTGGGATTAAAGGAATATAGCACCAGTACGCTGTGATTCAGAGCACTAGCAAAATTACAGTTACGAAATAGCAACAAAATAATTTCATGACTGCGGTGTCTCCCCCCCCCCCCCCCGGCCACATAAGGAACTGTACACTATACATTCAGGCCAGTCCTGGTCGCAGACAGACATTGGAGAGCTTCAGTGTGCAGTGTTTTCTAAACGGAGGCAGCCTGAGAGGTTTCACCCTGCGAGCGGGAATCCCGATCTGCCCGCGGGTGCCCCCTGCTGGTGTCACACAGCGGAAGCCGAGTTTCAGTTAAGCTTCAGACAAAGCAAGCTAAAAAGAGAAATTCCTGCTTAGAATCCCCTCTCAGAGAACCCTGAAGGGCGGGATTGGTGTAAATAATTTTAGATACTGAAAACCCAGATTTGGAGAAAGTCGGGTTAGATACACTTTGAGATTCTGTGGTTCGCTGTCAGCTGGTCAACCAGGCGTGATTATAAAACGTCAGTAACAATACAGGGTATCAAAAGAAACACCCTTCCCTGCTGTAACACACGCAAGGAAAGCTTAGCAACAGCTGAGATTTAATGTCGGACAGTCTGTGTGCCAATACTTTATAGTGCTTATAAAATTGCTACTGGTGGATTTCTCAGATTGCATTTATCTATCTATCTATCTAACTATCTATCTATATCTATCTATCTATTTATTTATTTATTTATTTATTTGAGACAAGATTTCACATAGCCCAGACAGCCAAGAATGACCTTGGACTAGATCCTTTCCTCCAATCTCCCAAGTCTGGTGTCTTAGGCACCCACCCCTGTGCCCTACCGATGAACACACCTTATTAAACCAAACAATTTAAATAATGGACATACTTCTATCTTATCAGATCCAGCCGGCTGTGGCCTCACCAAGCCATCTATCCCTGTGAGGCTTTCGGTTTGTGAGTGGGGTGGGCGCTCCATCTAACCTCCCATTCAGGTCCGAACCAGCCCGAGCCTGCTTAGCCTCTGAGGCAGGGGCTTCCAGGCTGGTCCGGTCCTAGGCCATTCTGTCTAATTTTGACATTTTAGTGTTAGGGATGAGAGTCATGCAACCTAAAAACTAAGCATTTTTGTTTGATACTTTAACTTCCATCTTCCCTAAAATCTCACACCTTTCTAAAAGCTACCTCAGCAGGGGCTCAACCGCGAATGACTCCTCAGCAAGCAAAGTGATGCTTGTGGGTGGCGGCCTGTCCGTTTCCCCCAATCTTGTGAATTCATTTTCTAGGTACTGCTCACGAATACAGCTCCTGCCCCGATGATGCCATTTTCCAAAGCTTGGCTCGCGCATACTCTTCTTTCAACCCGGTCATGTCTGACCCCAATCGACCTCCCTGTCGCAAGAATGATGACGACAGCAGCTTCGTAGATGGAACGACCAACGGTGGTGCATGGTACAGTGTCCCCGGTGGTGAGTGTCCCCTTGGCTCTCTGATTCTGCAGACTCGGAAAATGACTGCCATCTCTAGGATTTCCACTCTTCCTCTGCCATCCTCAGTAAGAGGGCATCCTTATATTGGGCGAGCCATGCCTTTCGCGTAAGCAAACAAGCATTTCAGAGGCCGTGCAGCGGCATTTAGCAGACCTCATGGGGGTGATTTGAATGGGAACGGCCTCTATAAATTCATATATTTGAATGCTTACTTCCCAGTTCATGGAACTGTCGGGGACACCTTCCCCCCAGGATGAGGCGGCTCCTGTGGCGCCCCTGTACCGCTTTGCAGAACTCATATGCCAAATTGCCCCAGCTACTAAGAGATGTGTAATCTCAACCAGAGATGAAGAGCGAAATGTAAAACCATCAAGAACTTAAGGAATATTCTCTATGCCTCACCTGGTAACAGAGAGAGCAAGGGCTTTACATTTTGATTCATTATGCCTTAAGAAAAGGTTATTCATGCTTTCTATGGTACAAGTGCCTTCTGTTTTTACTCAGACTTTGTATTTGGACAGGGAAGATCTGAATACTTCCCCACTGTACATTGAAAAGTATGGTCTATGTGAGATTTAAGATTTAGAGTACCTTAAATTCATCTGTTGGAGAATAATGTATGTTCACCTTATATTAGAAAGTAATTTTGTACTTTGCCCCAAGACACTGGTTTTATTCATTATATAGCGAGTTGCTATAACTTAGAATCACCCAAGAAGAGAGCTTCAATTGAGAGACATTCCAGATCACACTGGTCTGGCCACATGTCTGTGGGGATTATCTTGACTGTTAATAGGTGTGGGAAATCCAGCCTGCTGTGGGTGGCACCATTCCCAAGGCAGGAAGTCCTGAGTTATGTGAGACGGGAGAAATGAGAACCAGCAGGTACCAGGGATTCATCTAGGATTAGACAAAGAGAAGATTTCAATGATTTCTTTGGGACAACTTCTTCAAGCAGGCAGTGTACCATCTGCATAATCTAAAGTGATAGGGATTAGCAAAGCATTGATAATGCTCATGGTAACCATAGCAACACCGTAGTCCATAGCAACACCTTAGTCAATCATGTCCCACTGTAAACAAAGAAAAACTCAGAAGATCTTTAGCTCCCGGTCATAATTTTATTTCTATTGCTGTGGCCGATACCCTGACCAAAAGCAGCAGAGGGGAAGGAGAGTTTATTTGGGTCTATTATTGTGGGAAGTTAAGGCAGGAGCTTCCAGTGCACATCCAGAGTCAGGGGCAGAGAGGTACATCAGTCTTGGCCAGATTTATTAGGTGAAGGTATATTATAATTATACCCAGATTATAAGTGACAGGGAAGTCTTCTGACAAAGAGGGTTGTCTTGGGTAGTTTCATTGACTCTGGGCTGCCAAGAAGTACTGGAGATATAACCTTCCAAGCCACATAGCTCTTAGCTATTCTATAGGAGTTGTGGGGTATGGGAGGCAATTGTGAACTCTTCCCAGACAACAGCAATTTAGATGTGGGTAGTCTGGCTCCAGGAAAGCAGTCTGCTGGGCAACAGCCTTCCCCGTGATGATAACCTAATTAACATGACTGAGTATCAAATCTACTCTGTGGTCTAGCTCACAGTATAATTAAAATTGCATCTAATATGAAGGAGATGTGTCATGTTTATTGCTTTAATGTTGATATAATTAAGAGGCTTACGTATCATATACTAAGAGACCAAATGTCCCAGGAACACACTTTGAGTTGGGTTTAGGAAAGAACACCATGTCATCTCAGCAGAAACCCCCAGTTCCTGCCTCATAGGAAGGCAGCTTAGATGGATAGAGGGATAAATTTTTCTTTACTAGGTCAAGGCATACAGTCTTTCAACTTGTCTTCTTGAAGTCTATTAAGCACTACGGGATGTTTTTCTTCCCATCCTACAAAGCGGATGCATTGAGCTAAATGGCTATTTAAGACATAGGATTTTGTGCTTTTAAAACGAGTCTCTTGAGAATGTTTTCTGTTCCCCATGGGAGGTCATCTCTGTGTAGATTCCTCCAGTGCACAGACTGGCCAGTCTTCTATGGAAGGACTTAGATCATCAGAAGGGCATGTGTAGACTTGTAACCGCTGTGTGTACATCCTGACTCTCTGGTGCTTGGGCAGGAATGCAGGACTTCAATTACCTGAGCAGCAACTGCTTCGAGATCACTGTGGAGCTTAGCTGTGAGAAGTTCCCACCTGAAGAGACTCTCAAAAGCTACTGGGAAGATAACAAAAACTCCCTCATCAGCTACCTGGAGCAGGTAAAACAAGGTGTCCAGCATAAACTAATGCAACAGTCTTTAACCCTGTAGTTTAATAGACTCATAAAGGGGTTTCCGTTTTGGGAGGGGGATCATCTGAATAAAGGTGCCAATATGGGAAACAGAAGAATTAACTTTTACTTGCTACAGGTCTTATGGTATGTGACTGCTCACTAAGAACTGTCAAATGAGACATCTTAGTTTCCTTTCTTCATGCTGTGCTAAGCAAGGTCAATCTTAAGACACTCTCTTAGCTGATCATCCCAGGTCTTTGAAGCGGCCCAGACAGGCCCAGGACATGAGCAAGGTGAACCAGTCATGCAGGACTGACACTAGCACCTGAGTGAGTCTCTTGGATTTTGTGCTCCAAGTGCTTCTTTTACCTCTCACTAGATTCATGTGGACCCCTAGTATTTCTCAGGGATTGTCCTGAATATGTTACACATACGTTTATGCGTTCTATCCTTACACCAATTCTAAAAATCACCCGGGACCATCATTACCATCCTCATCTACAAATTTGGGAGACAAAGAAGTCGATTGGTTTTGCTAGGCTATGCACCGAAGACTTCAATTCAGGAAGTCTTGTAAAATTTCCCTGTTGTAACTGTTTCTCAAGACCAGATCTTTGCCAGAGTCGCCTCCGTGGCCACTGCAATCAGTATGTTGGCGTAGGATTTCAGGGCATCTCACACTCTGTCAAAGTTAAATTTGACCTACCTGCTCAGACTTGGCCTTTTACACTATATATAGATGTTGGTGCCAGGGATAAATAGTGGACAGACGAAAGGACATCCCTTCTTGCCTGCAGTGACTCATCTGTTTTCAAATTCTATTCTGTATGTGGCCATTTTCACCCGAAGCCCACTAGAATATTTGTTTCATACCCCAAAGATAGCCTGGACTAATCAAACTGCTTACCATAAACAAATTTGTTCTTAAAAATTATTTAGCTACCATCCCAGTGTCATTTCTGTTGTTATGACGAAACACCCGGATACAAGCAACATAGGAGAGAGTTTATTTTGGCTCTGATTTCCAGATCATGGCAAACTAGTGTGAGAAAGTACGTGGGGCAGAAACTTGAAGTAGCTACTCACATCCACAGTAAAGAGCAGAGAAAGAATGGGTGCATGTGTTTGTATGTAGGTCAGGAGAATGGATGCGTCTGTATGTTGGTCAGGGAATGGATGCATGCATCTGTATGTAGGTCAGGAGAATGGATGCATCTGTATGTAGGTCAGGAGAATGGATGCATCTGTATGTAGGTCAGGAGAATGGGTGCATCTGTATGTAGGTCAGGAGAATGGATGCATCTGTATGTAGGTCAGGAGAATGGATGCATCTGTATGTAGGTCAGGAGAATGGGTGCATGTGTCTGGTCTGTATATAGGTCAGGAGAATGGGTGCATGTGTCTGGTCTGTATGTAGGTCAGGAGAATGGATGCGTCTGTATGTAGGTCAGGGAATGGATGCATGCATCTGTATGTAGGTCAGGAGAATGGGTGCATGCATCTGTATGTAGATCAGGAGAATGTATGCATGTGTCTGGTCTGTATATAGTTCAGGAGAATGGATGCATGTGTCTGTATGTAGGTCAGGGAATGGTTGCATACATCTGTATGTAGGTCAGGAGAATGGATGCATGTGTTTGTATGTAGGTCAGGAGAATGGATGCATACATCTGTATGTAGGTCAGGAGAATGGATGCATGTGTTTGTATGTAGGTCAGGAGAATGGATGCATGTGTTTGTATGTAGGTCAGGAGAATGGATGCATACATCTGTATGTAGGTAGGATGCATGTGTTTGTATGTAGGTCAGGAGAATGGATGCATCTGTATGTAGGTCGGGAGAATGGATGCATCTGTATGTAGGTCAGGAGAATGGATGCATGCATCTGTATGTAGGTCAGGAGAATGGATGCATGTGTTTGTATGTAGGTCAGGGAATGGATGCATACATCTGTATGTAGGTCAGCAGAATGGATGCATGCATCTGTATGTAGGTAGGATGCATGTGTTTGTATGTAGGTCAGGGAATGGATGCATGTGTTTGTATGTAGGTCAGGAGAATGGATGCATGCGTCTCTATGGAGCTCAGTTTCTCCATTCTTACTGAGACCGGGACCTAAACCTATTGCATAGTGTTTCCCACATTTAGACTGGGACTTCTTACATCAATATGATGAATTAATTAATATAATCCTGAAAAATCCAGTAGGCCAACCTGATCTGGGAAATTCCTCATTAAGACTCTTTCTGGCTCATACATTGTATCCAGTCGACAACTGAAGCTGACAATCACAATGGTTTATGAACACAAATACAAGTGAGAATGTACAATCAAACCAATACTTATTTTTGTTTGTTTTCTTGAAACAAGCTTTTACCCTGTAGGCTGGATAGCCTGAAATTCACTAAGCAGACCAGGCTATTCTGAAACGCAGAGATCTGTCTGCCTCTGCCTCCCAAGTGATAGGATTAGAGTTATGCACCATCATGCTCTAAAACAGAGGTTTTAAACATGTATGTCATGACCCCTTTGGGAGTGTTGAATGAGCTTTTCACAGGGGTTGCATATCAGAAATTTACATTATGATTAATATCAGTAACAAATTACAGTTATGAAATAGCAATTAAAATTTGAATTTTAATTTATTCTTTTGCTCATTCACTTTGCATCCTGCTCACTGTCCCCCTCCTTGTCACTCTTCAGTATACTTCCCCCACAGCCCCTTCCCTCTCCTCTGAGTGAGTGGGGCCCCCCTGCGTATTTCTCCATCCTGTCAATTCAAGTCTTTGTGAGGGTCGGAGGCGCTTCCTCTCCCACTGAGGCCAGACAAGGCAGCCCAGTGACAAGAACACATCCCACCGACCGGTAGCATCTTTTGGGAATAGCCCCAGTTGTTCAGGACTCACATAAAAACAAAGCTGCACATCTGCTACTTATGTGCAGGGAGGCCTAGGTCCAGCCCATGTATGTTGTTTGGTTGGCAGATCAGACTCTGAGAGCCCCAAGGGTCCAGGTTAGTTGACTCCGTTGGGTTTTCTGTAGAGTTCCTAGTCCTTTTGGTGTCACAGTCCTTTTCCTGTCCTTCCATGAGAGTCTCCAGGCGCCAGCCACTGTGGGTGTCTGTATTTGTCTGAAGCAGCTTCTCTGTGCATCCTCTCAGAGGACAGCATGTTCCTGGCTGCAAACATAAGATAATAGTGACCCCAATATTGTCAGGGATTGGTGCTTGCCCATGGGATGGGTCTGAAGTTGGGTCAGTTATTGGTTGGCCATTCCTTCAGTCTCTGCTCCATCCCACATGCCTTCATTTCTTTTAGACAGGATACATTTTGGGTCAAAGGTTTTGTGGGTGGGTTTGTGTCTCTATCTCTCCACAGGGTTCCTGTCTGGCTACAGGAGGTGGCTTCATCAGGTTCCACATCCCCAGTGTAGTCAGTCACAGCTAAGGTCACTCTCATTGATTCTTGGGCATCAGGTTTCTTTTTTGTCCTGGAGACATTAACATTTTTGGATAAATAAAGAATATTGAGCCATATTGACGCTAAAATAGCCCTAGTAGGAATACCTGTAGAGCATCTTCAGGAGAGTTGTGTCTAAGTGGATCTGACCTTACCCCTGTCAGTTGCAGATTTTCATTAATTTTCATGGCCATCTATGCATCTCTCCTGTCCTTCCCCACACCCGATCCTGAATCCTGAAAGTAACTTTATAGCTGGAGGTCACCACAGCATAAGGAACTGTCTTAAAGGGCCACATGTCTAGGAAGGTTGAGAACCACTCCTCTAAAATTAGTATTTTTTAAAAAGAAAATCCTTTGGGATTATTTGACACTTGTCATGTAGTATATAATACCTTGTCAAAAGGGATTCATAGACTAATACATTTATTAATGATGGATTTGAGTAACATACCCTACGGTGGTTGAATGCCTTACCCAGATTGTGGCACTATTTGAAAGTGTGACCTTTTTGGAAGAAGTGTGCCACTGTGCTTGTGGGATTTAAACCCTGTGGGAGCCAGTCCTCTCCTAGCTGCCTTTGGAGAAAGAGGGAGAACTCTCAGCTCCTCTGACCCCTTGCCTGCCTGAACACTGCCATATTCACCATCATGATAATGGACTGAACCTCTGAACCTGTGAGCCAGCCCCAACTGAATGTTGTCCTTTTGCTGTGGTTGTGGTATCTGCTCACAATGGTAAACCCTAACTAAGACAAACACCTATTCTATAAGACATTTTAAGGATCAAGATAGATTTATGCTGGATACAAACATTAACATTTTTGGGTAAATAAAGAGTATTGATCCATATTGACCCCAAAATAGCTCTAGTAGGAATACCTATAGAGCATCTTCAGGAGAGTTGTATCTAAGTGGATCTTATATGTCTATTTTTTTTTCTAACAGAAATATATAAAGCTAATTTTGTCTGCCAGGTACTCTGGGAGGTGTTGGTTTTAGAGAGCTTCTTTCAGAAGAGTCTGTAGTGGTATGGTTATAAACATGAGTCCCTAACCTGGGGAGGCTGTAACTGCTGAAATAAAGGTTAGCTACAAGGATAACTACAATGGTTAGGCACAGAAGGGTCCTGAACTCAGTCACAGGAGTTGAGAAAAACAGCCTCTTGAAGATGTGTATAAGATTTTCTGTGGTGAATATCAATAAGATCATCACCCTGACCAACAGTTAATAAACAGGCTCAGCTGATGGACGTTTGAAAAAAAAAAGCTAAATGATAATACATAAATTATTACATTGGGAAAGAGAATATTTGCCCTTTTGCTGATGCTGAGTCATTTGATGATAGAAAGGGGTTGAGAACAGAAAGGATGGAGTCCTGATTTCAGGCCATCTATCTGGCATCCGTGCTGTGGTGCAAGCCGGGTAAAAACAGGAAGAGGCCTTTATGATAAAAACACTCAGGCTGAGCCTCGAACACTCCAGCTTAGGAATCAAGAGCTGAGGAGAGCTCACAGATGTTGCCAGCAGTTCCCTGCTGCAATCGCTTGCTTGACACTTGTGTTGATTAAGGATTGAACATCTGGGCCTGAAATCTAAGGCCTAGATTCCACCTCCTGCCAAATAGCTGCTTAGGTTTAATTCTGTCACTGGTAGAGAGGACATCTCCTGCAGAGTTTTAGCTGGAACGTTAGCAGGGACTAGAATTGTAAAGCTAGTTAGACTCAGTGGTTGTTGAGAAATGCTCCCGCATTCAGTAGCTTTGGAAAAGTCTAGTTCTCAAAACTCCTCAAGGAATTCCCGAGACCACTTCTTGGGTGACCCGACACCCTAGGTGACAGAGGTGTTTAACGGTGTCTGGTCCAAACAGAGCATGCTGGGATTTCCATGGGAGGAGTCAACAGCAGGAAAGCAGCTCTCTAAGCTACAGTGAAATTTGAGCTTCTGGAAGAGACAAAGAAAGTGACAGAGGTTTCTAGCATGAACCCCTGTATTCACAGTTATGACTGCTCTTGACAGGTCTTCTGGTTATTTGTTTCCACAGCAGGAGTTTTCAAACAGAAAAGTTTCTAGACCAGAAAAACAATAATACATTTTAAAGAAAAGTAAAAACATCAACATACTAGAAAGTTACTCATAATTGATATATAAGAAGAAAATGTTTAGAGGCAGGAGGATATTTTGGGTCAGTGCTGACATGGTCTACATAGAGAGTTTCAAGTCACACAAAAAGAGTTCAATTAAATGTCATCCTCAGCTTTTAGGGTTGGAGAGGTGTCTCAGCAGTTACGAGTACTTGCTGCTCTTACAGAGGACCCAAGTTTCCTTTATCCATATGGCAGCTCATAACTGCAAAACTTTACACACACACACACATACATACATACACACACACACACACACACACTCACTCTCACACACATACTCACACACACTGACACACACACACTCACACACAAACACTCATACACACATACACACACACATGCACACACTAAATCTAAAAGGAGAAAGGCATTTATTATTTAAATATTTATTTCACTGCACATTCTTGGTCCCAAGTGGTATAAGTGGCAAAATCAGGAACTTTAACTCACCACATTTACAGACTAATCACATTTCTGTGCTGATTGCCGAATCCATGAAAATATTCATGATTTTTAAAACAATAAAGCAATTTAAAAGTTTCAGTTGTTTTTGTTTCAAGCTTCACAAAAATGAGTGATGATATGATTACAGTATCTTAAGATGAACAAAGTGGCCCTCCGAGAACACGCTAGGGGCATTTTGAATTTTGTTTATCAGCCCTTAACAAAAACCCCTCAGCCCAGTAAGAAAACTTCATATCTGTGATGTGTGGTACCTGGATCCCCGAGTCCATACCTCTGTCCGCAGTCCATCTGATCAGGAACGGTGTGCGGACTTCTCCTTTCCCTTCTTGCCTCCCACCGAGGGGCCTTCAGTGTGTTAGCTTTGGGTGGCTGGTTCAGAAGGCCCTAAACAAAAACCAAAGAATTCCTTCTCCTCTCACTAAACTAGCTGCTGTCAAAATGGTCACTCTTTATCTCTGACATGTACACCCTAGAAATTGCCCTTAGAGGAAAAAGAAAACAAAACAAAACAATACATACTATTATTTAGAGCCTCAAAGAAAAAAAATGCAAATATGATTATAGAAGCAGGTCATTTTTTAGAAAAAGTATGCATGACTGGCAAGTTTACTCTTCAGCAATAAAGGGGACGCCTGGGATTTATTCTATGCTCTCTGTAGGAAAATACTGAAATATCCCAGGAGCAGAAGGAAGTTCACTTTCTTTACTTGAGACAAGGTCTCCTTTTTGAGACAGCCTCTCTTGAGACAAGCTGGCCTTTTTGAATTCTCTGATTCTTAGCAGAGTTCTCCATCTGACTCCACCCCTTTGCCCCTGGACGACAGGTGTGTGCCAACCACTGTGTCCAGCTTATGCAGCGTTGGAGACTAAGATATCAAATGTAGTCAAGGATTTGCATTTGACACCCTGGAAGGTGTACTGCCTACAGATCTGAATTGGTCTGGGGAAACAGCAGTTGGCAAAATGTTGGGGAAGCATTATGCCCTGAGTTTGGATCTGCAGCGTCCGTGTCAAAGGCTAGGATGCTGGTACAGACAGGATGGTCCCCAGAGCTCACCGACGAACCACTGCAGCCCACTGGGAGATCCAGGTTTAGTGAGGAATTCAGTAGGGGAGGAAGACACTTGATGTAAACCTCTGGTCCCACAACTCGCTCGAGTGTGCGTGTGAGTGTGTGTGTTTGTGTGTGTGTGTGTGCGTGCACGAGTGTGCATGTGTGTGTGCTCACATGCGTCTGTACGAATGTACATACATATGAGCTTATAAGTTATAAAGATTATAAAAGAGCTGTTTTGTAGCTCAGTTCACAGTAATTAATTGCCGACAATTCAAAGACTATCCTCACAAGTGGCCCTTCCACTGCATTCTTAATTGGTACCCAGTTTTCAGTCTTGGAGATTCTTGATACGTCATGACCTTATTTTCAGTCCAAACCACATTGCTAATGAGCTGGATGTAGGTAGGCGCAGCTCAGACCTTTTCATCAGCGAGAGCCAGGATTGATAGGCTGTGACACACTGGTCAACTTGTAGCGCTACAAAACCGTTCTATAAATGACCTTGTTTGAAAGGAGGAGGAGGAGGGAAGGAGGGAGGAAGAGAGGATGCTAAAACTTCACAAACACAACAGGCTTTTTTGCTTTTCATTTCTGTAACTTGGAATGTCCTTCAAAATCCTTGTTATGCATAGAACACAGCGTTCATTCTCAGAAGGTGACTTCTCATTGAGAAAATCCCAGAAAAGAGTGCGCACAAACATTCACTGGTGGTTTGTGCCTGCCCCGTTTCTTACATAACGAGGATCTACAGTGTATTGCTAGAAAACAAGAAGATGAAACACATTTTAAATCCATTTCTATTATAATTTTTTTTGGCTGTCTTCGACCTTCACAGATACACCGAGGTGTTAAAGGGTTTGTCCGTGACCTTCAAGGTAACCCAATTGCCAATGCAACCATCTCCGTGGACGGGATAGACCATGATGTCACCTCGGGTGGGTATTATTTTATTTTAGTTTTCTTTCTCTTGATCTGGAGGCAAGAATTATGAAAATGAACATAACCACTAATTATGAAAATGAACATAACCAATAATTCTCATAATTAAAACTCGCATACTAATTCTAAGCATAGCAGTAATTGCCTCTTCTGCCTTTATATGGACTCTGCCCCCAATTCCACATTGTTCTGTGAGACAAACAGGAAGCCTAGGATGATTCGAGCCAGCAGGTGGCGCCCTTTACCCAGAGCGAGCGGTTGTCTGTCTGCTGCCCCGCTTCACTGTTGGGAGCAGCTGAGGTTAAACTCCCAGCATTTATTTGTGTGTCTGGGCATCCTCATACATTTCTATTGAGCTCATTTTATTTAACCACCACCCACTGGAATCCCCGCCGACAGATAATAAAAACAGTAACACGAACACCCTTCTTCGTCTTTAGAATTACTTAACATTGATTTGTTTTCTAAAGGCTTGTTGTCTTCTTCGACTCATTTATACACACATTCGGCCATATTCATCGCTGTCCCACCCAGTTTCAGGATGCTGCTCCAGCCAGCATTCTAGAACCCATGCCAAGATCCTTCCCCCTTTACCCCTGGGAAGGGTAGGACACAAGCCTGATGCCCCCTGGCCGTGGGACATTGTTCCCTAACTTCAGAAGCACAACTTTCTCTGTATCCCATAACTGGAAAAAAAAAAAAAAAAAAAAAAAAAAAAAAAGCGGGAGAACTCTAATCTGGAGAATGATTCCTGCACAGGAATAAAGCAGATTTGTGGAAGAGTTTCTGCTCTGACAGGAACGTTTTCCACAAGTGTTTGCAGCTCTCAGGGGAGAGTTTCCCCAAAGGAAAGTATTTCAGCTCTGAGGGGGAGGTTTCTCCCGTGTAAGTGTTGCAGCTCTCAGGGGAAAGGGGTCCTGACAGTCAGGAGACAAGGATCGCACTGCAGAGCGAACCACACAGGAGACGCTTACTGGGAAGGACACTAGAGGGTGGCTGCCTCCGCTTGGGCGATTATATAAAGTTTTGGGGGTTGGGGGAAGAGGAGTTTTTCAGGGTGGGAATTTAAAGCCCTGAGTTTGGGGCAAGTCCAGGGATTGGTGGATTTTGGTGGATTCTAAGACCTGCAAGGGAGCTTGGACCTTTTACCCAAGGGCTGTAAGGACGGTGTCCCCCCCACCCCCCAGGCAAAGGCCATAAGACTATAAAAAAACACTAGCACAGAAATAAACTGAAGCCCAGCGGGGCTTCCAGAGAGGGAGAGAGTGGTTAAAAGGGGCCAGTAAAATTACCCTCCTGAGTGAATGATTGGATTTGGCAGCATGGAGACTCTTGGCCAAATCTCTATCAGCCACTGGATTGTTGTGAGCAGAGGTAATCCAGGCACGACCAAGGGAGAGCCTTTAGTGCTGAAAAATACAGACACGTTAAGGAAATTTTGTTGTAAATCACAGGTGAGGGGTGTGTGTTAGAGGCACAAGCAAAATGGAGTGTGCAAACTGCTCACTAGGACCTTCGTCACTCAAAGTGTAAGGCCCAAAGCAGTAGGTAGAGGCTTCAGAGTCACTCCTCTCCCGGAGGATTAGGTCCGCAGAACCCAACGCCTCACTGCTGAGCTAGACGGGCCGAGCTTGTATTTATCCAGTTTTTCTATTTGATTGACACGGAGTATGGGAAGACGTGACGCAGGAAATGGGAGACTGATGGACCAGAGAGGCACAGAGGAAAGCGACCATGACCTACATGAGCCAGGAAGGTGTTTAGGACTGGAAACTGGTCACCGTGGGTATTTGCCCAAGCTTCCTAACAACCATATCGGCTGTTTAGCAGAGGGCAGAGTCCGAAAAAATATCCAAGGCTGGTAGTTTGCCATGAACCTTGGACCAAGGAAGACAAGTTAAGTAAAGCCCGTGCATGAACAAAATGCACTGCCCAGGTGATCCTGAAAGGTTGGGGTCTTATGTGACTGGGAGACTCCCATACTAAAGGGCTGATGTAATATTAGCATGGCTGCCTGTGACTGGGCTCTGAGACAGGAGGCTTGCGGAGAGTGAAGCATCTCATTCAAAGTCAACCGAGCTACTGATGGACAAGTCCTCAGACAGTGTAACCGTGCTTTCCAGCGTGTGCCTCGGTTTCACGTTCTGTTTCCTACAGCCAAGGATGGGGATTACTGGCGATTGCTTGCCCCTGGAAACTATAAACTCACAGCCTCAGCTCCCGGCTACCTGGCAATCACGAAGAAAGTGGCAGTTCCTTCCAGCCCTGCGGTTGGGGTAAGTGTTCATACACAGAGCTGAGAGTAGTAACTCAGCACTTGCTATTGTCAAACACATCAGAGAAATTTATATTCTTCACTGCAGCCTTACAAGGTAGGCACTGTGATTATCCCCACTCAACAAATAGAAAACTGAGGTCTAATCAAGTTAGGTGACTTGATTGTGATCTCTGCTTTTTGAAGAGATTCACAAGAATACAAAATTAGACCTAAAATGTTAAATTTTAATTTCTAACTTTGATTTCAATATAAAATGAGATTCTGTTCCAGTTATCTTTCCCCCAGTAGCACCCAGCACGGTGCCTTACTCAGTATATACGAGAAAAAAATTTCAGAATATAATCTTAGGCATCTAACTAAATATCTGTTAGAAATTCACAACGGCTGCTGGGGCCATCACGTACCAGGGAAGCACCTGTTCCCCAAGTGTGAGGGACAACCAGGGTTTGATCCCCTCACCTAAGAGAATGTCCCTCAGATGTGGCAGCCCACCTGGAATCTACAGGGCAGAGCTGGGGGACCCTTGGCGAGCATATCAGTCAACTCTGCCCTGCCCCAGAGGATAAGATGGAGAGCAATGGAAGTCTCCAGCCATCCACCCAGACCACATGCTAGCCTGTAGAATTCTAATGAAAAGGTTTGCTCGAGAAAACTTTACTTTAATGTCATACATCAGGGATTTACACACATGCACACATATGCACTTGCAAATGCATGAGCCCCTCATATGAATGCACAAACACACACACATTAACACAAACCAATAAAAAAGACAATGATGGGCAGTGAGCTGGCAGGGTGGGGTAGGGGGCAGTGCACATGCATGTGTGTGACGAGTATTCATGGAGATCCTGAATTTCACTCCGAGTGTCTTTCTCAGTTGCTTTATTCCTCGAGGCACTGTCTCTTGCTGAACTGGAGTTTGCCAATTCTGGCTCAACATTTTGTCCCCAAGATCACCCAGCTCTCTTTCCCTCCTGGGATTACGAGCGACCTCCCCACCTGTTTGGTGTTTATGTGGGTTCTGGCAATCTGAACTCATGGCAAATGCTTTATCCACCCAGTCATATCCCCAGCCCACCACAAAGTATTTTCAATTCTGTCAGGCAGGTAGTGAGAATATTAACATTTCTCTGGGAACAACGTTCCATTACAATTTTATATTATATTACTGGGACCATGAAGAAGCCTGAAGAATTTCTGATGAGAAGACTTGCTTAAGGAAACTTCACTGTAGTTTTATATACCAGGATTTCAAAGTATAAGTAGATGTGTGTGTGTGTGTGTGTGTGTGTGTGTGTGTGTGTGTGTGTGTGGCGCACACACATTGTGGCTATGTCCCAGACTTGCTGAGTGAGCAACAGCACTCACCACTGGGCAGTTCCACCATCTCCAAGCATTTTGGTTTTGCAAACAAAAGATCTTGGATTTCAGAGATGGTTTATTAAGTTTGATTGTGTTTATATGTACACGAGGCTGTGCACTGTGAAAGGCAGGAAGCAGATTTGGTCAGGGAAACCTGGAGAGAAGGTAGCTCTGGGCACAGGCTGAGGCAGGTTCAACTTTCCTCCCTCAGTATTTCAGAGCCTGAGGATGCAGTGCGTGTAATCTCATACCCAAAGAAGCAGGCATTGAAGCAAGCATTTAAAGGAACATTCAGTTCCAGCTAATGCGGGAGCCAGAGGACTGGGTCAGGGTTGAGGCTGCATCAGCCTTTTACGTAGGTATGTGTAGATTCTGTATAGACTAGAAGGATACCCCCACCCTCCCAAGCCCCTTGAGCTTACCAGGACAGGAACTTCCATATGTATTTTTGAGGGTCTCTAACAAATTCATCATCTGAAAAACAGCACTTTGTAGATGACTCACTAATACACCGAGCTGTAGTCTATTAGTCCAAACCCCCAACCAGGACAAAATTCATGGCTGAGAGGCAGAGCTCATGAGATAAAGGACTGTGCAGAGTTGGGTTGGGGTGAGATTGGGGGAGCAGGGGCGGGGATGGGGTAGGGATGGGAGCAGGGGTGTGGGTGGGGACAGAGGTGGGGGCAGGGATGGGGTAGGGATGGGAGCAGGGGTGTGGGTGGGGACAGAGGTGGGGGCAGGGATGGGGTAGGGATGGGAGCAGGGGTGTGGGTGGGGACAGAGGTGGGGGCAGGGATGGGGTAGGGATGGGAGCAGGGGTGTGGGTGGGGACAGAGGTGGGGGCAGGGATGGGGTAGGGATGGGAGCAGGGGTGTGGGTGGGGACAGAGGTGGGGGCAGGGATGGGGTACGGATGGGAGCAGTGGTGGGGCGGGCATGGGTTTTGCAGAACAGGAGCTGTTTTGGAGCTATTAGGTTTAATCACATTCCAAAGTGAACTGTCTTTCAAATTTTGTCCCTACAAAACTATATTTCATCAGTTACAGGTTTTTAAAAACTCCTTTAATTCAGGGGGCTCGATTGAGTCTTTTCTACTCTTAAAGCTTCTAACCACCTTTTTAGTTATAGAACTTGACAGCAATCCGTTGTCTTTTCCTCTTCAGGTGGACTTCGAGCTGGAGTCTTTCTCCGAAAGGAAGGAGGAGGAGAAGGAAGAATTGATGGAGTGGTGGAAAATGATGTCAGAGACTTTGAATTTTTAAGAAAGGCTTCTAACTCATTGCTTTAATCTATCCATAGACTGTAGTAAGATGCAGTGTGGCTCTTTTCTTTTAGGTCATGTGCAGTTAACACTTACCATTGGTTCATTTTTAATCATTTAGGTAGTAGTTCCCAGTCACTTACATACACTCGGACAGAAATACCATGTCCGGATGTGCTTCACTCTTTCACTGACATTCACCTTAAAATCTAGCAAAGCTCTTTAACGTAACCGGTGACAATGTCACATGACAGATGCCATGAAGAAGTCAACCGATGTAGCTTTGATCTGTGAACACTGTACAGTGAGAATCACATAGCTCCACATAGGTCGCCCTTAGTCTCCTGTGCTGATCCATTGTATAAGCATGGTCCTGTTGTTGCTCTTCTGATGGGAAGAAGACGTACGTGCTTTTCGAAGGGGCTCTGAACAGAATGAAAACCTAGTCCTTGCGTGTGCTTTGAAGAATGGAATTGTATTAGCCTCTTAATGCTAATTCAGAGTTTGGGGTTTTGTCTTGATTGCAGATTGGCCCAGAACTGCATTCTGAATGAATAAAAGTTAAAAAAAAAAAAAAAAAAAAAAAAAAAAAAACAACCATGGTGTGCATTTTCTCTATAAATTTTTTGGTCTAATATTTTAGTTTCATGGTGAAACCATATTTCCTGTACAATGGCTTCTTGTTTATTTAACCTCAACACTGGAAAAAGTTTATTGACAGCCGCATGCTCAGCAGCATGAGTGCCTTATGTTGAGTGAAAGGCTCTGCTTCCATGGAGTTTTAAACAGAGATGTTACAAGAGATAGATGATCGTTAAAAGTATTCAAATATATATAACCCCCTAAGAGGAGCTCCTAGAGTTAGAAGGAAAATAGACCCAAGCTGAACCCTAAAGAAATTCAAGAATTTGCTGTTCATGGTTTCTATCTAACAGGAAGTGCTAGATAGTTCTAGAAAAGAAACAGCCTTCAACATTGTTGCTAAAAACTTAGAGTAATGTGTAGATGGGAATGTAGCTCAATTGGTACAGTGCTTGCCTGGCACACATGAAGCCTTGTGTTCCTTCTCCAGCTAGATACAGACTGGGCGTGGCTGTGTAAATCTGTTATTCCAGCACTTCGTGCTGCATCCAATGACCAGTTGTGCTCAGTACCTCCACCCTGTGGTCCAGACGCCTGAACTGCCTCAGCACAAGCTTCCCTTTGTCCCAGTCACTTCTCACCAGAGCATCACTGACCAGCCCCGAAGCCTCGCTAAGCCACAGTGTTAGATAAACTCCACCATTGCTGCCATAATCTTCCCTCTTGCCTGCCAATGAAGCTGAAAACTCCTCTTTTTCTAAATATGGGATTTACACAAAAAGTATAACGACTTAGTCATCTTGACTGGGCCTTGAGCTTCTGTTGTGGATTATAAACTCTTCAGAGTTTCTGTCCAGGTGCACACATGACAAATCCTGGCCAGTATACCTAACACACGAATCCAACACACACCCAGATGACACTAGCAATACTCCCCTCTGAAGTGGTGAAGGATAAATGGAACGTGAGGTCTCGCACATGCATATTTTTTAAAGTTTCATGTTAAGTACACAACGTATTCTTATTATAGTAACTCGTTATTCACACCATTCAATTCCTCCTACTCTCCCCACCTTCTCCCACCTTCATGACTTCTTTTGTTTCTTGGTCGGTCCATCCGTCCGTCTGTCTGTGTGTACGTGTGTGTGTTTATCTTTCTTTTGTTATAACTCATTGAGTTTAGCTAGTGAAGCCACATCTGCACATGGGTATGTGACCATGCATTAGACCATGGCTAAACCATCAGGAGCCACATCCTTAAGATCTGACTCTCTCTCCTTAGCAGTCCTTAGGGTCAACATCCTCTCAGGGCAAAGGGCGGGGTTGGTGAGAACTCTACACCCACTTCCCTCGTCCAGGGCCCTCTGCTTGATCTTGGCTTGGTCTTATGAAGCAGCAGCAGGGGCTGTAAGTTCATGGGTGCATCTGTCCTGTCGTGTCCTAAAAGCAGTTTTGCCCCATGCTTCCTGACCTCTGGCTCTTCCAGCCTTTCTACCTTTTTGTTTCTGTGATGCTTTCTGTGTATTATGATACTGATGTTCCATGCTTAGACATTTTTTGTTAGTCCATTGTTCTTTTTTTAAATTAAATACTCTCTGCATTTACATTTCATATGTTATTCCCTTCCCCCAATTTCATCCTCCCTCCCCCCCCCATTGCCTCCATGAATGTGCTCCCTCTCCTAACCACCCTCTCCCACCTCAGCACACTGTCATTCCCCTACACTGGGAAAACGAGCCTTCACTGGACCAAAAACCTCTCCTCTCATTGATGCCAGACAATGCCATCCTCTGCTGCATATGTACCTGGAGCCATGGGTCTCTGCATGCCAACTCATTGGTTGGTGTTTTAGTCCCTGGGTGCTGTGGTGGGTTTGGTTAGTTGGTAATTTTGTTCTTCCCCTGGGGTTGCAGACCATGTCAGCTCCTTCAGTCCTTTCTATAGCTCCTTCATTGGGGTCCTTGTGTTCATTAGACAGACATTTTTATAGCCCACTGTTTTGAGGGTTGAAAATATTCCTGGGTTTTGAAATGATTTTGCCTTGTGGGAAAAAAATTTACCTTCTCTTTCTCCCCTTCGTTCTTCATGGTCTTAAATTTACTCTCTGGCACTCTTTTTCTCATCCACTTAGGACTTAGATTGGAAGAGGCTCAACCTTGCACACCCACAGAGACCAGATGGAACAGTCACCCATATATGGGGGACTAGGAGTTGATCCTGGGGTGGTCTTGACCTTTCAACCAAATGGGGTACCCAAGGATATAACTTGAACATAATTTTTGGGACATAGTGTTTGTTTATAACCTCTAAACTGCCCTTGATGTCAAAACAACCTTCCTGTCCCCACCTCCTGAGTGCTGGAATTACAGATGTCAGGATCTTTGTAGTCAATGTCTTAATGTCTTTCAGTTTCACCTAATGAGAGGTATGTTGTTGGAAGGAAACTTCTTCCTGGCACTGTATTGAAGTAGCTACATCTTATCTCCAATTCTAGCTCTCACTTGTTCCTTCCTAGAGAGAAATTCCTTATCTAACTGCTGAGCAATACCAGGTATGCTAATCAAATTGAACAGATTAATTTAAGGCCGGAAGCACTCCCCACCCCATCATCCTCTTATCCCTAGAGCTTGATGCAAGCTTTCCCTTCTGAAGCCTGTAGAGGCTTTGGTTACTTATGCTGGTCTGGTGAAGGAGGCTGACGAGAGCAGAGAAGTAATTCAGCCATTAGTGCATAGAGCCAACAATTTCTTTAAACAGTTTATCAGTAATAAAGTTGATCTCCACTTAGTCTACTTTCCAGCTGGTTCTGAATGAAGGAGTGAATGGAAGAGATAGGTCTTGCGTGTTGAACACCTGAACTCCTCAGGGACATGACATTTTAGGAGTTTTTGTATCATTTGCTTTTCAGAACTGAGCAGTGAACATTATCTTTCTTTCAAGTGTTGCACTTCTCTTTTTGTAGTCCTGGTGAGCTGGATATGGAGGTGCACATCTTTAATTCTAGCACCTGGGAGGCAGAGGCAGGTAGATTTTCAGACGTGTGATGCCAGCCTGGTCTGCATAACAAGTTCCAGGAGAGCCAGCAGACCCTGGATAGGGTTTAGAGAAACTGTTTCAAATACGAACAAACACAAAAAGTAAAGAAACAAAATGATAACAGCAACAAAACAAAACAAAAACAAACTCATAAAACAAAAATATAATCCCGGATGCCAAGACATTTTTGGAAAGTTTTTCAACAGTGTTGCTAAATAAAAAGTTGAACTAAGACATTTGATGTGTTTTTTAATGGAAGGTTAACACTGGAGATGTAGTGGAAGTGTGAAAAGCATGTGGGTTAGTAACAGCCAAGTTGTGCTGCTCTAGATAACAAAAATCAGAGCGAGAGGGGTCTGGGAAGTTGATTTTAATTCAATAACACAGATTGAACTTTTTCTCACGGACAATGAAAACCAGACACATCACTGTGCAGGGAATAGCTACATCGTCTGATTTCCAGTTCTTGACATAAACAAAGAGAAACAGTATCTGAAGAGATGAAACAATGAACTCTGGTATTCATGTTTTATTTACATAGACAGCCTCTGAAATCTTCCCATGATTTGGTGTGGGAAACTTAAAAAAAAAAAAAAAAACATTTAATCCAACATGTTGCAAAGTTTCTCTTTTCAAGGTTCTCATGAGGATTGTCTTCCATGGTTACAATTGGATGACATTTGGAATTTCTACGTCAAACATATCTAGATAAAATGTTTTTTTGACTAGGACTTCCATGCCTTACCTTGAAAATACACGACATCTTGGTTTTGATACTGTAAAATAAATGGTGGTCTGGGTCATTAAAAATGCTCCTCTCTCTGCCCCTCCCTCTTTACTCCCACCTGTCCTTAATCCAGATGATTCGTGTATGCAGGAATTGACTCAATTATGACTTGCTTTTCTAGGCATGTGTGTAGTTTTCTGTGATTAATTTTATATCACTGCAAAATTCCCCAGGAATCTGTGCTTATACAACAGGGCAAGTATCTGGCTTATGGAGGGTAAAGGTTACAGAGTGTTGCATATAATCTTCAATAATGATTCAGATAACAAAAATCACAACAATGAATTTCGTTGAAAGTTCTCTTAATGTCAGGAGGCACGAGACTCTAAAATGTTGGCAGGATCTGTGTTCTTTTGTTTTTGTTTTTGTTTTCTTCTTTTAGATTTTAAACTTCTTTGACTTCGTATTTTGTTCATTTCATCCTCTGTTTTTGAAGATTCATTCAGTAATTACAAGGTTCTGAGTTCTCTTCCTGGGGTTTGAAAATCACCTTGTAGTGGTATTACCACTGTTAACTAGGCCATAACTACTATAACTATGTAACTATGTAACTACACCAACACCATCACCCTTGAACAGCCTCACCATCTGCATCAGCCACTGTTTCTACCATCCTCACCACCACTGCCACCTCTGTCTCTACCATCCTCACCATTGCTGTCATCTCTGTCTCTATCATTTTCACCATCCCTGTCATCTCTGTCTCTACCATCCTCACCACCACTGTCATCTCTGTCTCTATCATCCTCACAACCACTGTCATCTCTGTCTCTACAATCCTCACCACCACTGTCATCTGTCTTTACCATCCTCACCACCACTGCCATCTCTGTCTCTATTATCCTCACCATCACTGCCACCTCTGTCTCCATCATCTTCACCGTCCCTGTCATCTTTGTCTCTATCATCCTCACCATCACAGCCACATCACTATCACCGTCATCTGTCTCTTTCACCTCTATTATCCTCCTCCTCCTCACTGTCATCTTCATCACCGGAGCGTCCTCATCACCACCTCCATCTGTCACTGTCTGCACCATCTTTATATTCTTCTCCGCAGCTTAGTATGCATCTTGTGGCACATCCATGTCACACAGTGAAACACACTACTTTCCCACCACCTCGTATGGTAAGAGTCCTCGAGAATTCTCATGCAACCAGTGAAGAAAATGATCGGGAGTTTCAAGTGAAACCCCCCCCCCACCTCATTGAGCTGGCAAATAGGAGTACAGGATGCAAAGTCCACCCAGCCTGACCTTTAGCCCACCATAATTATTTGGCATGGCTACCACCAGAGATTTTATGTTTCTAGTGAATGTATCTATTCAGTTGACATTTTCATAGATGCCAAAGAGTACACTTCAGGTTTCAGCAAACTTATTACCTATTCTGAAGATGTTTTAAAAACACCATTTCAGTCAGTGCAATGTCTTGTATTCTTGCCATGAGAATTTCTGTGAATCTAATTAGCTCAACTAATATCCCAGTGGAGATGGTGATGTTTGGCACAATGTCACACTTTCTGCAGACAGACATGTTTCAGTATTTACCAGGTCAGGTCAGGCACTTACATCATCTCAAGAGAGGAAGACCCAGCATCACACCCTCCCACTGTCTCCCAGCTTCCCAGGGGATTTCCTGGAAAGACAATGAGATGCTGGTCCTGGCTAATGTCTTGTCTTATAGTCACATTATAATCAGGGAAATCATACAGAGGTGGGCTGCACAGAATGAAGCTGGAAACTGATGCCAGCAAGACCCAGAGACAAAGTCAGACACACTCATGGGCGTGCACAGTGAAGCTTTTGCTCAGTGTATAGTCTAGAAGGAAGGCTGGCAGGAAGGGGTCTGTGCAGCACATGTTAAATACATCAGTGTATGCAAAGCACTTAGGAAACTGGCTGCATATCATGTGGTCAAAATGTTATTATTAGCACCTCTGTCTACCAGGATGTGTGACTATCACATAAAGATATGTTGTTTTCTACCTAGGGTGTGTATAGTGTATGTGTAAGTATGTGATTGTGTGTGTTTGCATCTCTGTGTGAGCATGAGTAGAGACCAGACGTTGGTGTCTTTCTCAGTCATTTCCCTCCATACATTTCTCACACCGAATGTTGAGCTTCCTGGTTGAGCTGTGCTAACTGAACAGCAATTCCCAGGGATTTGCCTATCTGTGTTGAAGATATGCACCACTTCCAGCTTCTCTATGTCTCCTATTCTGCCGCTGTGTCTCTCTTTGTGTCTCTCTGTCTCTGTCTCTGTCTCTCCCTCCTTCCCGCTCTCCCTCCTCCCTATCACAGGAGTGCTCAGGATATGATGTGTGCCAAGCACACTGTTGATTGAGCCAGTTCATTATCCCCTGATACACTATCATTTTTATGGTTACAAAATAAATGAAATAACTTGGTGCTGAGACACTGGGGCCTGACCCGAGAGAGCTTAAGGCCCACAGCTGGGTGTGCTTCGAATGAGGTAAAAGTTTCCTTATTGGAAAAGTAATGTGGTGTAATATTAGGCTATAAAGAGACCTTGATTCCCCTTAAATGTCCCCGTTGCAGATCAACTTGAGTCGAGTGATTTGTACATGAAGTGTGTCCACCAATAGGATTGAAGGATCAGCAGTGAGGGTGTTGTAAGGGAAGTGATGGAATTCCACATGGAAGAATAGCCTTTAGTCTTGCAGATCTGGGTACAGACTGCTCACTGTGGATTTGAGGTCAGCCTCAAGTCTGTATTGAGGTTTAGGCCAGCCTGGGCTATAGTGTACTTAAAACAAAACAAACCTATTTTTTCTCTCTTGCTTCTACTTAAATATCCTGGTTTCAGACCACACACACACACACACACACACACACACACACACAAACAGAGAGGGCAAGAAAGAGGAAGAGAGGAAGGGAAAAATGGAAGAAAATGTGAGGAGGAGACAAAGAGATAGGGAGAAGAGGGATGGGGAGGGAAGAAGGAAAAGGAGAAGAGGGAGAGAGAGAGAGAGAGAGAGAGAGAGAGAGAGAGAGAGAGAGAGAGAGAGAGAGAGAGAGAGAGAGAGAGAGAGAGAGAGAGAGAGAGGAGCAATATAAAAGCAAATTGTTAAAACCTGTTGGAAAGTGGGCACCAAAGCATCCACTGGAGACGAAATGGTGTAAGACAAGGAACTTTGTCCAGATGTTTGGGTCACAGGAATGTGGACGTCTATCTACAGGTGTTTGCTGAGGGACTGAGTCCTAGAGGAGTGTGTGGCAGGCGATGACCAGCACATGTCTAAACAAAGCCGTGCTGACATGAACTTGTAATAAAACCAGAGCCTTGTCAGACACTGACACAGCCTGTTCCCCTCACCAACACCTATGGACACCTAACATTTGTCTGGTATCATAAAATGGAGAGAAATGTAGCCTTTCCTTGTGCCTTTTCTCTATGCATGTTTTCCAAGTTAACTCATGACAGGCTCCCTCTCTTAGAATTATCCATGGACCCAGCTGACCAATTAGCACTGTATTTAATGAATTCCTAAGATGAATTCCTAAGAAGTCACGAGTTCATTGTCCTAGAACAACACATGTCTGGGAAAATGACAGGCCCTTTTATGGGTAGCTGAATCACTGGTTTGGGGGTCAGAGTTTGAGTAATAATACATTCCTTAGAATTTTCTAGTGCACCCTCTGACGATAGTTGCTCTTTCTGCTTACATCAGCACGCAGTCATTCTAAATATTTCTGAAAAAAAAAAAAAATCAGACCCATTGTGTCAGGCCTACTTCTGCCCCCTGGTCTTACCACACGCTCTCTGTGGCGGGGACTCCGTAGTCCACCTCATCAGCCACAAACTGCTTCCTTTTGCATAGAAACTTCACTCCAACTTTTGACCTTAAATTCAAAGAGTAAGATGGTGAGCAAACACTGGGTCTTACCAGGTCTTTGTGTATTTGTCAAGATGGCTTATCCTAAATCACTGCTGTGGGATTCAGGATTCTATGACAGCTGCAGGTGGTACAGCATCCTTTGCTTAAAACCCACTACGCACCACTGAGCTGTATGTATTAAACACACAGAACTGCTCTGAAGCCAAAGTGTGTCTGACATTAAGGTAAAGAGGGCCTCCAGATCTACTCCATTCTGCTGTGTGTGAAGCAGCCAGGAGTGTTCAGTAGACCGAGTGAACAAGAGCATATGGGGAGAGAGATTTCTTGCTGGAGTTTTCCGTTCAGTCCTTTTTAATGAGAGCTGTAGGACTGTGTTCACACCAACAACCACCTCCCATCATCAACCCATGCAGTGCTGAGGATTAAATGCCAGACTTCTCAAGCAAAGACACCCAACTGCTCTGCACCACAGAAACCATCCCGGCTCTACCAGCTTGATTTTCTTATTTCTTTCTTTTCATCAATACAAAAAGAATGATCTGGCTCTGGTACTAACAGCACAGGAATCTGAACTCCCACCTCTGTTCCTGGGGTGACAGGGCTGACTTCGGAGTGAGCTTCCTGTAGTCTGATTAATTAAGGCAGAATGCCTATGACAGACACCCTGGCTTCCCTGAGATCGCACACGGTTAACAACAGGGAGAAAAAAGGGAAAGGCAAGAGGTCATTATTTCCCTACCTAAGAGTGACTTTCAAACTCAGTCTCATGATATTTAAATTTGTTCTCCTTGCTATGACAAAAGTCCTGATGCTAGGTACTTTATTGTAAAAATCAGATTATTTATTAAACAGCTTGTGGGAGGGTGCGTGTGTGGGGTTTAAGGGCAAGATGTTGAAATCTGCTGAGATTTGATGAGGACCTTGTAGCAGATGACACCAGGGCAGCACTGTGTGTGTGTGTGTGTGTGTGTGTGTTTGTGTGACAGAAGCAGGAAGTCAGAGAGTAGGGTGAACATCATGAGAGCTCACTTGGCTTAGAGAGAGAGATAGATAGATAGAGAGAGAGAGAGAGAGAGAGAGAGAGAGAGAGAGAGAGAGAGAGAGAGAGAGAGATAGAGAGACCTTATTCCTTGTGAGGCACACTGCTGATATCTCATTGCATCCCTCCCCACTTTCTAAGGATCCAAGAATAAGCTTCTAGCACATGGAACCACATGTTTTCGCCTAACCCACATCCAAACCAGAACATGTTATTTGTGAGTTTTTGTAACTTGTGAGATGGTTTTGTTTGTACTTCTGTTTTTTCTTTTTTCCTTTCTCTTTATCTTTAATGATTTTTCAAGACAGGGTGTCTCTGTGTAATCTCCCTGTCTGTCCTGGACTCATCTTATAGAACAGGCTGACCTCAAACCCTCAAGGATCCACCTGCCTTTTTCTTCCGAGGGCTGGGATTAAGGAGCGCACCACCACACCCTATTTGAGTTTCTGTCTTTCTACGCATCTGGTCCTTGGGTGTATTTTTTTTTCTGTTAGAAAATTTCATACCTTCTCTTTGTCTCTCCTTCCCCTCTCCTCTGTCTCTGTCTTTTTTTCTCCTTGGCATCCTCTGCTTCTCTTGACTTTCCTAACCTATCTATCTATCTATCTATCTATCTATCTATCTATCTATCTATCTATCTATCTATCTCTCTATCTATCTATCTATCTTGCACCTCAGCCAGCTCCCCTCTGGAGAGGATGTTTCAGCAAAGAGGATTCCTTGGACCTCAATCTCTCTCAGCACAATTTATTTGCTAAAAACCACCTTGATTTGTCCATAACTTTCAAGAAGCTGCAACTCCAGGCTCTGACCTCCAGAGCTCCTGTCCTGACTCTTAGCTATGTTCTACCTAACTGAAATCCAGCCTCTAGAAATAAAACAGAAATCCAAGAGTTAGGATGCTTTCTTCACAATTGAGGAATTTGCAAAACTTCAACTAACCTATGAATGAATTAACTAATGACTTAATTAACTCATTAACTAGAACTCAGAGAGGATCAAGTCTGAATTTCAGTTGGCATGAGAAAGTCAGTGAGGTTCAGAAAAGCAGATCAGTGGCTAAACACAAGGAGCTCAGCTGGCTTTGTAAGCTCACCTGCTCCATGGATGACCTAAAGCCTAGGGTACTTATTAAAACGTCTTTCCTTGGTCATTGCCTAAGTCTACCTTGGCAATCTGTGTTATTTGTTGGACCAGGCCGTATCAAGCTCCTATACCCAGGACAGGAGGTGACTAGTCATCTAAATGGCCCTTACATCCATAGGCTATCCCAAGCTTCCACAACCAGGACCAGAGGTGGCTAATAGCCCTATGTTATCTGTGTGATGGAGACCAGGCCAGACCTTTAGGTCCTGAAGCTAGTTAGTATAGGTAGTATATCTTTAGAACCCGTCTTCTTGGAAGAGATGTCATAGACTCCAAGCTGAATTTCAATATAGCTATGTTTCTTGTCCACTGGGGGTTGTATTACACTAGGAAATTTTTTTCAAATATATTGGGAATAAATCAATTGTTATTGGACTTTTTTTTTTAACTTTTCAGGGTTTTTAATAGTCATATGCAGAGGTCTGGTTCATTTCAGCTCCTTCACTGCCAAACCTGGGGGTAGGGACTGCTTCAACTTCTCTGCCTTCTCCTTGTCTGTGATAACCAGGGTGTAAAGGTAGCGGCTTCAGCGGACCTTGAATTTCACATTATCCTTGTTCTTCTTGATCTTGACAGATTTGGCATCCTTCCGCCGGGCTGTGAGCAGAAAGTCCTTGATCTCCTCTATTTTCCGAGGCATGGCGACTGGCGCTCGGCTCTGGCGTCCGCACGGCAGCAAGAACCGAAGGGAAAGGAAAAAGGTTATTAGACTTTTCAAAATCTAATCTAGGTTGACAAAATCAATCTGCACTGGATTTTCATTCTTATCTCTTTGAGCAGTTTGAGTCCCTGTATGATATCTGCAGGGATCTCCTCAAAACGACTTGAAAATGCTAATGTACCCACACGTGCCAACAGTTAAGGTCCTTGAGAAAGACTGTGCTTAATTTCTTGGGGGAAGGGTTTCTTAGTTTTTAAGAGGGAATTTTCCTGGCTGATTACTTTGCTAAAAGACAAAAGCAAGAGTGTAGTGGTGTCCACACCGGCAAAGCACACGCGTGGTCACAAAGATTCTACATGGGAACGTGTCCTTTGTAGAATGTAGACCATGTAACCTTTTAGGTGTAAAAATATATCACTATTTATGTAAACTTCTGTTCATTTTTCAATGTCAGGATTTGTCTGGCATTCTTGCTAGGTTTCCCACTGGCCATAAATACTGCAGGCTGCCAATGTTAATCTCTGTGGATAGCAGGCCTTTGCTGGCAGCAGGTAGCTCTTAGCTCTTTGCAGTTGCTGAGAATCTCATTTCCTTCCTCTTACAGAGGAAGTGTTGATGGTCTTCACTGATGGTTTATGGACAGTGTTTAGCATGGTGATAGGCTCAGCAAATACTATTGGGCCAGTGGCTGGTTTCTCACAGTCCTTGGCAATTATTTTCATAGTGAATTATACTACATGAGAAAGAATGTATTATAAAACCCATGAGGGATATATTCAAAGGCCTAAAGGAATTAAGATGTGAGAGAATGACCAACACATCTTAGAGCACAAGGGAAGGAAGACAGGCATACCCTTCTGACGTCACTATTTGACTGGGATTTGTTTGGCTGGTTTCTTTGGAATCTTCGTTCTGAGCAGAGTCCACTTATCCAGTAGGCACTTTGAGAGAGGACTGAGGGTATGAAACAGAGGAGATATGAAAGAAGAGGCCAAGGAGCTGTGCAACCTGGATGGGGAGGGTTCAAACGTGTGTGTGTGTGTGTGTGTGTGTGCACGTGCCCGAGCTCATGAGCATACATGGGCTCATGTTCATGTGGGAGTGGGGAAACATGTACCTATGCATTCATGCTCCTCTGTATGTATGTACACATATGAATTCTTGACGGTGGCGGCCAGAGGTCAAGTTTGACTGACTTTCTCAGTCATTGTCCAACTTCTTTGTTAATACTTTTCATTGGATCTCACCAATTCTGTGAGACAGACTTTCCAATGAGCCTCAGGGATCTGACTACCTCTACAATGCTGGACTACAGTTACATGCCACGGGTCAGGCTGCCTCGTTCTCGTCTTCCTCCTACTTGTCCTCTTCTTTTTTCTCTCTTCTTCCTTTTCTTTTCTCCTTCCTCCTCATCCTCTTTCTAAAAGAAATTTTAAAGTTCATTTCCTGAAAATCTCACACATGTACATGAATTATCTTGATTGTGTGAAATAATGTCCCACTTTTCAAAAGATCCCCCAATACTGCCACCCCAACCTTTACTTTCTCTTTTTCTAAAAAATATTTTTAATTTTTTTATACCCTACTTTGACAAATTAATGCTGCCCAAATATGCATGTGTGTGGGGTCATCCACCAGAGCGTGATAAAGTTAGCAGTAGCCACAACACCGAAGAGGACTGACCCCTGTCTCTGCAGCCTCCAGGTGCTCTTAGCAAGGGCAAAGCTTTATGAGCACCTTCCTAGGTCTTGATGGAGTCCTGATTTTTCCAGGTCGCTTACTAGTGGGCTCTGTGGAACTGAATTCCTGTTTCCTGTTTGTGTGGCAAGCACTTTACTGACTGAGCCATTTCTCCTGCACCTCAAACAAGGTTTTCCTTTTAAGGCCCTATGAAAAGCATTAGCTGTCCCGGGACAGGCATCAGCTTTGGAGAGAGCCACACCTGGGTTGGAATCCAGCCTTGGCTACTTAGCTTACCTTCTGAAATGTCTGATGACTCAGCTGTTCTCTCAGACTTAATTTCATAAACAGCATCAATGTCATCAACATGAATAGAAACAACAACAACAACAAAATTAAAGACCCTTCCTTGACTGGTGATTCTGGAACTCCCTTGAGATCAGTCACACAAAATCTATTAGTGTCTTTTCCCTGGACAGAGTCACAATAAGGGACAGTAGACTTCCATGTTTTTAAAAGGCTTAGGATAATTTAAACACACTTAAATATGTTTATGTAATCATGAAAACAGCTTGTTTTATAGAAAATAGTAGAAATATTTCTCAGACACATGACTGGGTAGTGAGAAATTCAAACGAATTCTGGCAAAATGAAGATGAAGAGGCCAAATAAAATAAAGTAAAAGGTAGAGCTCCTCCATCTCTCTCTCTCTCTCTCTCTCTCTCTTTCTCTCCCACTCTCTCTCTCTCTCTCTACATATACATATACATAAACATACACATATACATATATATTGTATATATTAAACAGTCACTAGAAGCCTACCTGTCTGTGGTGTGTGTGTGTGTGTGTGTGTGCCTGAAGATACCAGAAGGCAGCACTGATTCCTTGGAATTCTAAGCTACTTGACATGGGAGCTTAGAAACAAACTCAGGTCCTCTGGAGAAGCAGCAACAAGCACTTTTAACTTTTGAGCCATATCTGCAGTCCCAAGAATGGTAGTTCTTAGTGATGTTGTCTCTCGTTATTTCTAAAGGGTAAATTATCCCTTTAGAGGTTACAGCACCTGGAGGGATTATTTCACGTGTGCTATTTGGTTCGATGAATGATTGAATGATGTAATGGTTCATCTTCATTGTCATCTTGACAGGATTTGGAATCACCTAGGAGACACATTCTGGTTGTATTCATGAGGGTGTTTCCAGAGAGGTTTACCTGAGATGACTCGCCCTGACTGTAGGAGGGACCATTTCACTGTCTAAGTCCTGGATCCAGTAAGCTGGAAAAAGGAAACAGCCAGCTGGGCAGCATCATCCGTCTTCCACTTCCGTGGGCACGGTATGACCATTGTTCACTGCTTCCCGCCAACTTTCCTGAGAGAGTAGAAGACTCTGCCTTCTCAAACTGTGGGCTCAAACCCTCAACCTTCTAAATTGCACTGTTGCCTCAGAGGAAAAGAAAAGCAATACATGTGGTAACATTTGTACGTTGATGCTGACGCAGATGTATTGTGACCACAGTCTTAATTTTCTAGGGCTCCTGTAAAAATTGACACAGACTTAGATAGTCTAAAGAAACAGAAGTTTGTCCTCCTACATTTCTGGAGATTAGAAGTCTAAAGTCAAGGTATTGGCTAAGCTGTGAACCCTTTACAGGCTCAAAGAGAGGGTCATTTTTCGATTTTTCTTAACCTCTGATTCTGGAAATCCCCTGACTTTTCTTGGCTTATAGACACATGGTTCCAACCTTTGCTTTTTAATCACATGGAAGTCTCTCCGATGGTGTCTGTCCAGATCTTCCTCTTTCTATAAAGAAGCCAGTCATTGGATTAGGACATACTTATTAGATATGACATCATTCTAAATTGATGACATCCACATAGACCCTATTTCCAAATAAGATCACAGTTCAGGCGTCAGAGGCTGGCACTTAGATTTATCTTTCTTTGGGACACAGTTCTTTTTATCACAGAGTAAATACTGCAAAGGTTTCTGGAGGCAGCAGTGATACTACGTTGTTCTTACTTCCTGCCATCTCTCCATCTCTGTACCTTCCTTCTCTTTTTCTATCTCTATAAGGATCTTTGTCACTGCATTTAGAGCCCCCTTGGTAATCCAGGAGAATCTTTTCATATCTAGGTTCCACATTTTCATAGATCTGCAAAGATGTTCTTTTCAAATAAGGTAACAGCAGTGAGTCCCACAGAAGACCCCATTTAATCTACTACAGAGGTGATGCAATTAAATATGGTAGATGTTCATATCTCTGAAATAGTTTGGGACAGTACTGTTGAAATAGAGTAAGTCAAATCTAATTAATTTTATAATTGTTTCATCAGTTAAATTTGTTCTTAGACAATTTGTGTATGTACGTAATACATTCTGATTATTTTCAGCTTACCTCCTCTCCCTCCCTCCCTCCCTCCCTCCTTCCCTCCCTCCCTCCCTTCCTCCTCCTGTGTCAGTGCCCATCCCCCATCCCCACAGGTTTCTTTCTATGTTCATTCTGTGTTTGTTTTGTTTTATAACCCACTGAGTTCAACCAGGATCTTTGCATAGGTTGTCTATGGAATCAGCTAATGGAGCCTGGTCTATCAGTATTTTCAAGGAGTCCTTTAAAGAGGAGGAAAAATCTCTAGGGAAATGGTAGACGAGTAAGTCAGCCAGAAGAGATTTCATTTTCAGGAGATTTAAATTCATAAAGTGTTTTTGTTATGTTCTGTTGTTGAAAAGGAAGATTTAAAAACATTTAGTATCTCAGCGACGACCCAGATTGTCACCAGGGTTGATATTCATGCAGCAGAAAGATTCTCGGTTCACTGTGCTGGGAAGGTTAGGCCTGGGCGATTAGAAGGCCAGGCCAAGGCCAGCGACAACACACAGAATGTCCCCCACAGTACTTGAACAGAGAAGGTCCTTGTGCTTTATACTTTCAGGCCTACTCTCCATTTTATATGCCCTGCTGGGCTGCCTCTTGTGTCTTCAGCGTTGTGTGTGTGTGTGAGGCCCATGGAGGGCACAGGCTAGAGGTAGGAGGTGAGGGGAAGGTGAGACATAGCATTTCCTGGGCTCCTGACCTGCCAGCCACTGAGTTAGCAAGTCATAGCAGCTGTCGGCTGGCCACGGACTGTGGCCTCTTCACTGTCCTCCGTAGGCACATCTGCGGCTTCGTTTCAGTTTCTCAGCCAGTCGTCCTCTGACCTCTGCTCCATCTTGACGGATACAAGTCTGAAACACAGGAATCCTTTGTTTAGAAACCACGTCTGTTTGTCTACTTATTGCAGGCAAAAACCATTTTTCAAATTCATGTTTCCTCCGTCTTGAATGCGCATGTGAGGTTTCTGACAGTTTGGCACCGGGCCACGCCCATGAAGACATGCAGTTGCTCTCTGCTTAGTCCTTGGGTTTCTTTTTAATGAAAACAGCCCCTGGCCTCAGGGAATAGTCTTTCCTTGCAGGAACTATTGTATGCTCCATCTCCCCTCTGTTTGCAAACTCACCCAGTCTCCTCGGCATTGGTACACAGGCGGGGACACTGACTTCCACGTAGAACTGGGATCACACCTCTCAGAATTTATACGCTGTTCATTAAAATGGAAATAGTTTGCATTTCTGGGTTGGCTGAAAGCAACCACATCAGCTGTCTGTGGTGGGAACATTCTCTCAAAGGAGAGACTCTGGGGCTCGGAATGGACAGAGAGGTGGTGCCTGCTTGAGCGCATGCGCTTCTTGTCCTGGGGACACCCACCCTGCCGACAGCAAAAGCAGCAGCAATACATATTCACTTTCTTCTTGCCAGGGTTGTAGGTATGGACTAGGGCTGGGACAAAAGGCAGGTCAGAAGACATCCCAGGAACTGAGAACAGTGCACACCTTGCTAAACTTTGGTGGTACAAAAAAAAAAAAAACCCAACTATTATTTAGTGTGTGTGTATGTGGTGTGCATGTGTATAAATGTGTGTGTGTATGTGGAGTGTATATGTCTGTATGTATATGTTTGTGTGCATGTGTGTATGTGTGTATTTATGTGCATGTATGTGCATTTATGTGTAGTTTACGCCTGTGTCTATGTGTATGTTTGTGAGGTGCGTGTGTATGTGACATATGTGTATGTGACATATGTAGTATGTATATATGTCTATATGTGTGGTCTGTCTGTGTGTATGAAACATGTGTGTATGTGTATATATGTGTGTGTCTTTTTCCATATTTGTATATGCATATATATGTGTATGTGTGTGTGTGTGTGCACATATATGTGTGCATATGTGAGGTGTATGTGCAGCCATGTATGGAGTCCAGAAGACAACTTTGAAAAGCCAGTCTTCTCCTCCAATCATGGGTTTTGGCAATTGAACTCTGGTGGGCAGGCTTGTCCCACAAGTGTTTTTTACTGAATGAGTCACGTTGGAAGCCCTGAGATATTTTGATTGTGTAGGGATTTGGGAGTATTGGGAAGGACATCAAGTGTACCCTCCCCCTTCCTTCTCCTTGTGTCTGTGGCTTTGTTTTGGCCTTGGTCCTGGTACACAGCATGTGAGCTAATCACTGGACGTAGTGTCAAGCACCCATGCTCCAGTGAACACTGCCTGAGACACCTGCGCTCAGCTCTGAAATTATTGGAAATTATGAATTGTAGTGGTTTTACTGTTCATACAAAGTTTTCTGCTCTTGTAGAAAGAAAATTTTGGTTAAATTATGGGAAACAAATATTTTAAATATTTTCCTATCTTCTTTCCTCAGCATGTAAGGGTCATATTTATTTATCTTTGGAGTGTATGAATTAGAATGTTTGATTTTAAGGATGGCTGAGTTCCTGATTAGTTTACAAAAGATCATTACATTTTGGTTTGGGATTAGAAACCAATGTATTTATATGGGCAGTGCTCTCAGAATTAATAATTCTAAAACTAAAATATTAATTATCTCAGAAAAACACTGAAGGTACTCCAATATTCAGCCAGGAGTTAATTCTTTCTGTAAAACTACACAAGCACATCATTTATTAGTATGCAACGTTTTTCATCTCTAATAAGTAGCAAATTTATATGTGTACCAAAGAATCATGTTGGATGATTTTTATTAGTAAATGTTTAATTTGTGTACCTATTGTATATACCTATATGTCGAGGTTGAATAAAATTGCACAGAAAGGGGCTATAAGAAAGAAAATTCAAGAAGCCTAGATGTGTGCTTTACATGGTAAGAATGTTTTTGTTTGTGGAAGGGACTAGCCATGACTTGGATTGTTGAGGTAGGATTTATTCACAGTAGAAAGACCAGCCAGCCTAGTCTTTTGTATCATGTATCAGCCTGGAGGTTAACTTTCTACTGTGTAATCAACTCATGCCGAACGCATCAGGCCCCAATAGAATTCTGCCCGTGGAGACTTGGGTCAGCTTGACTGGCTGGTACTTTGCTGTAAATTCAGCCTTGTATCAAAGCTGGACACAATGGAGGCTTCAGATCTGGAGCTCTCTGTACCCTTACACTGAGGTACAGCCTTGAGGGCCCTTCAGTGAAGACTCAGTCCTTCCTGTGAAGAAGCTGGGCTGAGGCGGCACTGGAAGCCATGCGGCCTTGGAGGTGAGAGCCAGTATGGACATCCTCTCCGGGATGGACATCCTGTTACTTGTGCAGAAGGAAGCGATGCACTTAGCAAGCTTACAAAACAGTTGGAAATGATTAGAGAGAAAACAAATATAGACTTTGGGTATAGTTAGCTTTGATGTATGTGTGTGTGTGTGTGTGTTTATTTGCAACTTTAAAAAACAATAAAAAGTCACCACTATCAAAAACAAAACAAATAACAGCCCCCCCCCAGCAACTCTGTATTTGTAACACAAATGCTACCAATCACTTACTGTAGTGAATATGTCATGTCAGGCTTGTCCCAACCAGGGTAGTTATTTTTTTTATTCAAAGTAGATTATTTTCATACAGTAGATTCTTATTGTGGTTTCTCCTCCTAGCCCCCTCAGTTCCTCCCTGCCTCTCCTTCCATCCTGATGATCCTTACCCTTCCTGTCTCTTGTTGAAAAGTAAACAGGCTGTGTACTCACTTATATGGATGCTAGTGTTAAGTCACCGATCAGCAAGCTACAATCTATAGGACTACTGAGGTTAGGCAAAGAGCAGGGGCCTGGGGAGCCGTGGATGTCCCTAGGAAAGGGAACTAGAAGAGACAGTTAAAGTGGGGAGAGGCACTGAAATGGAAAGATCAAATAAGAAGGTTGAGGGAAAAGGGAGGCAAGAGAGGAATCAGAAGAGGGACCGCTGAAACCAAGGGCCATCTGGAAAACTAATACACTAAAGCCTCCTATAACATGCACATATAGGAAGGCAATCTATATAAAATCAGCAAATAATGGGGGTGACAGAGACTCAGCTGGACTTCTCTCATCACTGAATGGAACTTCCCTACTGGGAATTACATCTAATTGACATCGTGGCCAAAGGGTCTCCTGGGAACCCCCAAACAATCCAGGTTGTTGCAAAGATTACAGATCGCCCTCCACAAACTAACAGCAGAAGACAACAGCTGTACAACTCGTTGAACTTGGAGAAGTCAAACTAGTGCCACGTATAGCTGTCACCTTGGAGAATGAGTGTTCACAGTATCAGAAGGTACTCTGCACACTGCCAAGGATCAGGTAAGCATAAACCGTCCATGTCACAATGTGTCTTGTCTGAAAGGGACGCTGATTCAGTAATGACACAAAGTTTGTGGGCTAGACCAACTAACATTTGGTTTGAAGCACATTGCTTGAGACGGAACCTAACTCTGCTTGGTTGACCAAGAACCTGAGGTTAGAGAGGCCAGGGACTAGGAGGAAAACCGAATGCCTTCTAGACACAACAGGGCTGGTGCACACGCTTTTACAGAGGCTGTAGCAGCATGCATGGGTCTGCACCAGCTGGGGTGACAGGTCTGAAAGGAGAAGTGGAGAGCCTAGTTCAGATGCTATTTCCAACTGATGTGCAAATGAAAACTTAGTTTTCTATAAGAAAGTCTCACTGGAGAAACAAACCACTCTTAAAGGAAGACCTTATGCCCACTAGTAGATTTCCAACACAAAACTAATTCAGCCACATTTCTGGAAGTTCTTGCCTCATAATCCTGAGTCACGCTGCCTCTTGCCATCCACCACTTTACCTGTCCATCATGGATATATTCTGGCTTCCGGTTTTGAGATTTTTATGGGGATTCTTATGTGTGTGTGTGTCTGTCTATATGTGTCTCTTATATTTTCCTTTGGCTCCTTTGCACATTTGGTTATATAGTCATATTTTCATATGTTTTTATTTATTTTATTTTAATTCATATCTTTATTACTCTGAGTAACCTTATTCAGGATTTTTTTCTAGTTCCATCATTTACCTGTGAATTTCATAATTTCACTCTTTTAGTATTGGGCAGGGTGGCAATGGGAGAAGTGGGATCTTCTGTGCACACTGTATCCTAAGCATTTCTTACTTCATTTGATTCCCATAATGACCTCTGACTCGTGTGAAATTATCTATGCTTTATACTTGACTTCACCACTCGGGGCCTTAAGTGACTTATCCAAAATTATAAAAACACACAAACAAACAAACAAACAAACAAACATAACCTCAGAGAACAATGATACTGGGGCTTTTCCGCTATGAAATCTTGTCTCCCTGCTATGTCATACTATTTGCCTACTATAAATACAATTCAGAACTATGTTACAGCATCAAATTATCCCAGGGAGCCATTATTTTAGAAATATGAGTTAGATTTCAGAGATATGGTCTACTCTACCTATGATTTATGAAAGCTTTGTGTGTGTGTGTGTGTGTGTGTGTGTGTGTTTAAAGCAAGTCAGCTAATTTCTACCTGATTTTTTAAGTGTCTAGAAACCAAGTAAGTTCAATATTCTCTAAAGATTTCTTTTCCCAGTTGGAAATATTGATCTTATCATCAGCCTTGTGACAGTGTTTTACCATCAATATATTTATTTCATAAACACCTTACGAGCTTCCGAACTCTAACTGTTGCCTTAATTCTATGTCCTAGAGCTGATACCTAGTTTTTTGCTGCCTCATCTTTTGATGCTATGCAACATGTCTCAGTAGTTTCTGTTGCAGGTGCAAAAGCAGAAAGTTTCTATTAAAATTTATATTTGTATCAGGGGTATCTGTGTAATGATTATGAAGAGGTGTGGATTGATGTGAAGAACAATGAAGGTGGGCCTTTGGGAAGTAAGGAGGGAAATGAGGGTGTGGCTCTCTGAAGTGTTTGTGCCTCCTCAGTGATGGTAGCCATTCCCTGCAATTGCCAATATGGCTTATAGTAGTAACTGTCTCCTAGACATGTGCGCATGCCCACAGACATTGCCAGCTTCCAGGAAGGTTCATGGTCACTGCATTGATAAATACTTTCATTGATAAAGTTGGGGAACCAGGTTTCTGACTTCTATCTACAGGGCATTGGAGGTCCTCGGCTTTCCCTGCCTCTTCTTTCAGCATCCCCGCCCAGGATTTCTGCATTGTTGTATGTGACCTGTACACTCTTAGAACATGCCGGCCCACCTTGGGGTGCAGTTGACGTCACTAATGCTTCCAACTAGAAATAATTAGCTGCTGATTTGGTGGCTGTTTTGTTGTTATTGTTTGTTTTTTAACCAGAATATTTCTATGTAGCCCAGGACAGTCTCAAACATGTCATCCTCCTGCCTCAGCCCTCCCAAATATTGGGGTTACAAGTGTTAATTATCTGTGCCTGGCTTCACATGGAAGATTTTCCTCATCCATTAGCTCTCAGTTTTCTGCTGTGCCTTCAGCAACTATACTCTGCACAAAATGCAAGCATTAAACAAATATTTGTAGAATTAATAAATAACAATGATTTATGGCAACTGAATGAGGAGAGTGTAAGAGGAAGTTTGACTTCTGAGTTACTGCTTTCCATAGTTAATGTCCAGAGTGGTTCAAAACAACCCTTAACCACAAATGAAAAGCCAGCTGTCTCGGTAACTGTAACACATGTAAGCTGTTGAATAACTGCAGTCTATTTATGGATTTTATCATGATTTAAGACAGAGACAGACAGACAGACAGAGAGAGAGAGAGAGAGAGAGAGAGAGAGAGAGAGAGAGAGAGAAGAGGAGGCATTTCTTTGTATTTGTAGGTTGGAGTTTTCAGAAATATTTGGTAGCTCTTAAAAGCATGACTGGAAAAATGACTGCTGACAAATACATATTGCATTTATGTCATCTATACATTTAATTTTTATTTTATGTGCATGCATGTTTTACCTGCATATATGCCTGTGCATCATTGGTGTGCATGCAGAGCCCGTGGAGCCCAAAAGGAGGTAGCAAATTTCCTGAGACTGGAGTTACGGATGATTATGAGCCTCCAGGAGGAAGCTTGGAATTAAACCCAGGTTCTTCAGTAAGAACAGTCAACAGATAACCCATAAGCTACAGCTCCACTCAACTGGTCATTATATAGTTTAAAATTTATTTATTTATTTATTTATTTATTGATCAATTGATTGCTTGGATATTTTCTTTACTTCCATTTCAAATGTTATCCCCTTTCCCAGTTTTCCTTCTGGACTCCTCTATCTCATGCCCGCTTCCCCTGCCTCTATGAGGATGCTCTCTCACCTCCTCCCTCCCTCCTACCTCCCCGCCCATACATTCCCTACACTGGGGCACTATATTTTTAAGTAGTTTTTCTGCCTTGAATTTATCTTAGTTATCAAGGATTTCAATTACTTGTTGTTTCCAAGGTTAATATTTTCTCTTAGATCTTTTCCATGTATTATACCCCATCCTAAATATGGTGATGTCCAACACACTAGAAGTATTCCTCACCTGTGGTGTGGTGTTTTCAATTGCTGTCTTTAGTTTGATAGTGAGTGATTTTTTATCTTATTCTTTTGGGTGCTGTATCACTTTCTTTCGTCAGGCACTGAATTATGTGTAACTGAAGATGCAGGGTGCAGGTGATTCGTATGGCTAGACGGAGTTGGCCTCCTTTCTGCAGCACTGTGTACTTTGGAGAGGAGCGTTGGACTTCTTTGGAGCTCTACTGCAAAACCATCGGATTCTTCAAGTGGGGTGGGTACAGCTGTGGCCTGTGTTTAGTATGAGGCAGGAAGACCCAGGTTCCTCTTGGGATTTTAGCTCCACCCTCTGATTTCCATAGCTGCTGCAAGAGTCTTCCACAAAGAGGGGCTTTCTCTATGGACCAATGGTAACTTATAGTTGTTCTTTGGTATTTGCTTTAAGACTTGTATTTGAAACCAGGAAGAATTCTTGGTTCTTCTATTCTAGCTTAATTTCTAGAAGGGTCATGAAGGACTGAATGCTAAGGATAGAAACTAAAAAATGCCCAGATCTACCCAATAGCAAATATCTTCTGAGTCCGATTTAGTGAAGGGTCTAGAGCACAGGTGGTATCCATGTCTTTTTAGGAGTAAAATGGCGCTGGTCTGCATCAGTGCAGGATTCTGGGTGGGTAGGTTTCTTGCCTCTTTCTCCTTCTACCACCATCAGATGCCTACTGTCATGGAAGTGGAGAAGAGCGATAAATTCCTTCCCTTCTTCCATTGGTAACAACTTCTATTTGCAGAAACTAGTCATCATTATCTTTTTGGGAGAAACCAGTGTGGATGATTTCAAAGGCTTCTCCCAGGAAAAATATTAAGGTATTGGGGCCTGCAATGGTCAATTAATTGTCAACTTGACACTATCTAGAATTAGCTGTGAAGGAAGTCTTAAGGAGGGGTTGTCTTGATCAGCACGGCTTGTGGTGATTGTCCTGATCATTCCATTTGATGTGGGAAGACACCACTTAAAAGTGGATGGTGGTACCACTATCTGGGCTCTGCCCCTGAGTTGTATTAGAATAGAGGAGGTGAGCTGAGCAGAAGGTGTGCATGTTTTTATTTCTTTCTGCTTTTGATTGTGAGTGTGATTAGTAACTTCCCTGCAAAGATGAAGAAACCCTCGCTCCTCTTAGTTGCGCTAAGACAGTATTTTATTATCGCCACTAGGTGGGAAGCTGATTTTGTACTTTTGGGAAAACAACCAGTTTTTAGGAATCCTCTCCACGGTTTCTGAAAACTAGATCCTCCTCCTGGATGCATCGCAGTTTATTTCTTCTCAGGTGTCCTTTAGCCACTTTGCGGCCTTTCATATGGAGTGTTAGCCAATGGTTCAGTGAAAAGGTATGAAAGCTGCCCCAAAGCACAGGAATGAACTGTACGACTCTCTGAACTTGGACTATGAAATGGGCATGTTTTACTTGACTTGTGTGAATAACAACTGAGTCAATGCTTTGCAGCTTTAAAATTAGAATCGTAGTAGAAACAAACGTGGGATGGGGAGACTTGAACTCTCTAAGTCTGATGCCTAGTTCTCTTGTGGAAGGAAGTAAGGTTCAGGGGATAAATATCCATCAGAGCCTCCATCTTAAAAATATGTTTCCATTATTTCATTGAGAATTTAAGCTCCTGCACCTTGGTCATTTTCACTCCTATCCCTTCCTCCATTGACTCCCAGATCCACCGTCACACGTTTATGCCCCAACTTCATGTCCTTAAAAAACCAAAACAACACATTGAGTCCTGTTTATGCTCCCCAAGTATTCCTGGGTGTAACGCCATCTGCTGGACCATGAGTGACCTACCAGAACCCACATCCTTACTGACACCTGACTTTCTCTACCTCTAAAGCCATGAACTGTTAGAAGCTCCCCAGCTGTGAGTAGGGGCTGCTGAAACCCCTTTTCTCTGTGCTAGAGTATTGACTGGCTTATCTTATATAAGTTTGACATTTCTAGGAGACACAGTCTCAGAGGAGGTGGTGGACCTGTGGCTCTTACAATCTTCACACCTACTTTTCTGTGATGTTCCCTAGTATAGGGGAATTTGGAAGAAATCTTCATGTTGTTATAAAAGTTATAATTTCTTACATTAATGCAAAATTTATTTTTGATACAGATTTAAGGTTTTCATTGACATAATTTTTTTCTATCGATACAAGAATTTAAAAATACAAAAGTTAGACCATGTCCTTTTGTAACTGCCATTCTAAACTGTTTTTAGATGACTAAACATACAACAACCAGATAACAAACTCAGGGTTCTGAATTAGTTATAAGGGTGTTTTTCAAGATATTTCCATTAGTAATAGCTAAAAATAGTCAAGACATAACAGTTCAGATATACTTTGGATCAATAATTTTCAAGGCGTCAGAAGTCCACAGAATGTGGTATTGATGGCCATTTCTTTAGTAAGGATCATTTGACTAGAGACACGTCTACTCCTGACAACACCCTTTTCTTAGATTCTGAGAAAAAAACTAACCATTTTTACTTCCATGCGAGGTTGTACATCACGACAAGGTAGCTATTGGGCAAAAGTTGCCTCCATCATTTACAGACCAATACTGTCCAGGGAAGAACAGTTTGTACAGAATAGTTAACTATTGACCTTGTGGAGATCTTGGTGAAAATCCTTAAACAACTTTCTGTCAGACAATCCTGGGCCAAAGGGCCACAGACTGATGTTACAGTTTGTGAGGACTGAGGCAGCTCTGCATTAGTGCAGAACCCTGTCTCTGTAATTGGTCAAATTTTTGAAAGCATTCTTGGTGCTCCTTACATTTTCAGGTTATATAGATAAATAGCTGTTAGATTTCTGGCGGGATTGAAGACTGACAGTAATCTCTTAACCAACCCAAGCTATTTAGCACTGAGAAATACAATGCATATATTTGGAGAAGTTAGTTTTCAGAGAGTATACAAGCTAAACCAGGACATAATTCAGGTGTAGGATTGGAAGCCTTTTAAGTAGATAGAAGATGATAGCTCTATCTTATCGTTAAGAGATAGTTGGTAGTGTGGTTTTCTAAATTGAAAATTGATGGACTAGATGTCATTTATACCCCGTACTACATAATTCACTTGTCATGATGGTTTAAAATTATATCTGGGAGAAGAATTGTTTTTTATTGGTCAGAAAGGGTGAGATGTAGGAGAATTTCCCCTAGTTATTTGATTGGCTGATGAACATAACAGGAAGCCAGTCACTAAGCGAAGATATGGAGGCGGGATCTTCCAGGCAGAACAGGAAGGGAAGGGGAGAAGGGGAGGACAGACGAAACAGAGGACAGAGAGGCCAAGATAGAGGGAGAAGAAGGTGAAGATGGCACTGACCCACATGGCCTGGAAGAGTCATTAGTAGCTATGGATTTCACAGACGGACAGAGTGGAGTAGGTACATTTGCCCAGTCTAGGTCTGCAGTTTCTGTCAATTGAATTTTGTGTTCTTTGCACGGGCATTTTGGGATTGGAGATTTGTCATTATAAATCTGGCTGATAGACGTCTCTAGTGCTATCATTTCACGGAGCTAAGCTGAGCTGCAGTAGCTGGCTTTCTGCAGGCCCCCCACAGGGCTGGACAGCCTGGGGCTGGGAGCAGCCACTCCAGGCATTTCAGGAAAGACTGGTTCAGTTTAACAAGCAGAGACCAAGAGCTTAGGAGGGGATTTTGACCTGAGCGGCTTGGCATCAGGCTAGCCACAGGAACCAGGGCAAGATGGCCACTTGGGTCTGGCCATCGGGTTGGGTGAGACTACCAATGCAAGTGCCTAGCCGGAGTTAACGTGGTTCCTGTTTTAAAACTACATGCTACACCCAAGCCTTAGGCATTGTGTTGTAGATGTATCCATTGGCGCTGCGTGCATGTTGACCATTTGTGGTTTTCTGTAATGGTCTCCATCTGCTTCTATGAGAAGCTTCTTGGATGAGGGGGTGAGAGTTACACTTGTCTGTAGTATTCAGTGTGCACTTGAGGACGATGCTGGCTTAGTAAGACTGAGGCAGAAGGTTTTCTCCTAGGACTCATGACAGCCACTGGAATGCTGGGTGCATTTACAGTGCTGAGTATGATGTGCCTCCTCTTGAGTAGGTGTTAAGTCCGCTTAGCTGTTAGTTACTACCTAGAGTTGAGTCCCACTATTGCACACATAGGGACAACCTGTCACACCACTCATTGTTCATAATCATCGTAGCTAGGACGTACTTTTGGTTGCTTCTCTTGCCTTGGAAGATCCCATGTGCCTCCTGGTACCGTGAAGCTAGTTCTCAGGAAGGGACTGCCATGTGGTGAGTGACGAGTCTGATGCCTTCAGCAGTAGGGACTTTCCTGACTCTCTAGAACACAACTGAAGGCAATAGCATCGGTGGGCATCACTTTTGGAGTCCTTTGGACTTCCCTGACCAACAACTTGAAAAGAGATTTCTTAAGCCCAGTAGCACTGAGTTATTAGTTTGTGGCTCTTTTAGGAGCATTGTGATGCCAAGTGACATAACTTTATGTACTATGTGTACACACACACACACACACACACACACACACACACACACACACACACAGTATATGCAATGTCTCTGCTGGAGAAGCTTCCATGAGAGGTTTAAAGTTGAAGACCTCCCTGCCTGTCTCCTATGTCCATTCCTCACCCTGTGACAGAGACCCAGGGTGACCTTCTAAGTGCACAGCAGCCGCGCTCCCTGTGAGAGAGGCAAGGAAGAGACCACATTAGGATTTTCATCCCATGCAGTGTCTTTCTCAGTTTTTCTAGAACAAATGCTGAAAGATATTGAGGAAAAGACAACACAGATTCAGCAAGAAGTCGTTTCCCTGACAGGAGGTCGGTGTGGTGAGAAACGAGGGGAGGTCTGAAGAAAGCTCTCCGTAGACTCTACGGTTTGGACGGATGTACTGGAGCCTACCCTCATCCTGAAGACGAGTCTTTCCACGATTCACAAAAGCTCAGTAGCCGTGTCCAGCATGGGAAGGTCAATTGAGTAAAATAATACATGAATTTCTCTGATATGAAATATTTCAATATATGAAAGAAAGTAAGCAGGAACACTTGTGCTCACAGACTCCTATCTGGGAAGAGATCACGCTCAGTTTGCCCTCCACGCTTGTCTCCCAGGTTCTTCATCCAATGGTGAGGAGACCGTGCTTCCCCTGGAGTCTCTGACTGCTGTGAAGAGTGTAGAGGAGAGGCAGGGACACCATCCCTTAACTAGAGAATCTCCTTTCTAAGACCAATTAAAGTGACCTATTACCAAATATATTCAAAAATTGACAGTTTGCTATGTAAACCTAAGACATTTTTAAAATGGTGGAATCTGCTGGAGTTTTCTGTCCACTAAGAGAAAAGAAGTAGACTTTTTTTTTTTTTTTTTTTTTTTTTTTTTTTTTTTTGCGGGGGTGGTGGGGTGGGGTGGGGTGGGAGGATTCTTAAGTATTTTGCATTAGTGGCATTTAGTTATCCAGCCGAGTCAAACATGCTATGACCACTAGATGGCAGCATAACATCGACGGAGAAACCATTTCTCCCTGCAACAAAGCAAGCTTCTACTTCTAAGAGAGGGACAGTTGGTTGTAAGTTAGAAACACAAACTATATAAACTTAGGTTTTCTTTTTAATGTACACCAGTGGATTACTCTCAAGAGAGAACAGTTCGTCAGCGTTTTGGCTCCCAAACAATTCAGTTTTTTTAAATTGGAATAAGCTGAAACCGTCCTGTAAAAGTGCCCCGCTACACTCACTCCCTGAAGAACTTACGCTCCCTCCCAGATGTGAGCAAGCCCGTAAAGAGAGACTGGAAGGATAAAAGCGATAGAGAGCCACGTCCAAGCCCAAACAAACAGTTGTCTCACGGTGATCAGTCAAAGCCAGCCTCCTGTGACCTTGGGCTGCGTTCTCAGCCAGCTTGTCAGTCTCTCACATGGAGATGGACTGACTACTGTCTCATCAGGACACTTGTCCAGAGGTAGTGAAAATCCTATTCTCGATCCTTCATGGTCTAGTTCCTCACTCAACAAACGTTAGTAAGCCTCTGCTTTGTAGCATGTACAGTTGCCAGAGAATCCGTGGGATGGGGACAGTCCCCGGTATTGAGCTAGTTGTCATCTCACACAGGACAGACAGATGCATTGAATAAATAATCCCGTGCTTAACAAAAGCTAATCAAATAAAATATGAGAAAGTGTGGAAAAGATGGAAGGTTAGGTGAGTTTTGTAGGAATGTTTGACTTGGTTATTTCTAAAGGTATCGATGGTTTGTATAAACCATCCACTCGGCACACATTTGCAACAGGTCCTAGTTTAGGAGGTTTGACGGCAGATCAAGCAGGGAGTGGCTCTTGACAGCATGGGGTATCTCAGTTGAAGCATCCTATGTTGATTTCATAGGAAAATAGAAGGCAAGGGCAATGGAGAAGTGGGAAGCGGGGGAGAAGAGGGGTAACACGGTGTGGGGAGGAAGGTTCGCGTGGAGACCTAGGAGTGACAGCTTGCAATAAGCAAAGAAAGTGCTGGGTGGGTGTTGGAGTATGTTGACTCTGGTCAAAGATGGCATCCTACAAAGAGCATCTCCTGGAGCAGAAACTGTGAGGAGTCCAGCCATCTGGAAAAGGGTTGATTGCCCATGGGATAGGACGGTTAGAGGTTAGACCCCGAGGGTGTCTTGGGGGCAGTCGATGAAAGAGCATGCAGGATCCTTGAAGTCTACTGAAGCATTTACTCAGAAAGAGCTGGGGAGCCACTGAACACCGAGAAGAGGTGTGATCTGTCAGGTATTAATATAACAGATTACTTTAAGGATCAAGAGAGGACCAGTGACCCAGGAGAAAGGCAATAACATTGTGTCTCAGGATAGCACAGAACAGACCCAAAGCAGTGGCAGGTAGGATCCAGGGAGAGTGTTGAGGCCAGGGGGATGTCCTCCTAGTTTATGTGCATCTTCAGACATAGAGGAGTCAGTGAGTGTGACTGTTGAAGATTCAGCCTGACCATCGGAAGGATGGAGGAACTGCCAAGAAAGGGAGGGAAGTGTGATGTGGGGCAGGCATGTTGGGCAAAGTACAGTTCTTTGAGAGGTGTATTAAGGTTCAAGTGTCCATTACCCACCCATAGGGAAACATTCTGTATCATCGGGAGTGCAAGGGAGAGGTCAATGTTGGAGGAACAGTTTTGGAAATTGATGGCATCCAGATGGCGATGTGAGCAGCAGGCTGGGTGCACGAATGGTGTGGGGTGTATGTGAAGAAAGGGATGCCCTTTGAGGAAGTGTGGCTGCAGAGATGTAAGGATGAGGAAACAGCAAAGCCATGCTGTTTGTCTCTTCAGTGGCAGGAAGAAGAGGCTTCAAAGAACTTGTGGAAGCTGGACATCATTCTTTGGGTAAAAAAAGCCATAGTTTTTTTGGCTTTCAAATTTAAAGTGACAGCCTAGAATTATGTTGTGAGAGTTCCTACAGATTCTTAATAAAAGAGGGGTGTGGTCTTTATGGTGGACAAACACGTCCTGACACCTCCATGTAATAGAGGTCTTGTATTGGATATTTTAGGAAGATGTTCTTAAAGGCATGCGTATCTTCCTCAGTGGGAGCTGAGGGATTAAGGGAACTCTCCTTGTTCTGTTGTTGGTTGGTGGCTGTGGAAGCCATAGCTGGTAATCACTGTGAGACGTGGGTGTGAATCTAGAGCCACCCCCTGTTAGCTTCAAAACTCCAGAACATTCTCATAACACTTCTCCCTCTTTATTTGTAGGGCTGGGGCTTGAACCCAGAATCCCATGTGTATTAGTTATGCATGCCATGGTCGAGCCACATCCTAAGCCCTTGCTTCAACATTTGGTGCTCAGCATCTTTCGCAGTAAGGTAGGAATAAAGCTAGTTTTGCCACAAGGAATCAGTGAGGCTAAAATTACTATATGTGACAAAAATCATATTAAGGCAGATGCTACCAGCTGTTTGTGGCTCCACAGCTGTAAACCACTACAGGCTTATTATCTATTCGTGTGGATTTGAGACAGAGTCTCCCCATATCCCATCTTGGTTTCAAATTCTTGATGTAGCTGAAGATAGCCACGCCTTTCTAACAGTTGCCTCTACCTTCCAAGTTCTGGGATTGCTGACAGCCATCTCCCTTGACCTCTGGTTTATGCAGTGCCAGGGTTGCAGCTGGGCTTTGTGCATTTTATGTGAGCACTCTTCCAACTGGGCTACCCCTCCCCTCACACCGTTATAAATTTTAAGGTAGGGAATATAGAAGCAGCAGATATGTTTCAGATTGAGGAAAATATGCTAGAATGGAAAAGAATCTTGTTATTTCCCATTGTTTTTGTCTAGCCTTCAAAAGACTGCTCTGTTGGGGTTATCCCCCCAATGGCTGTGGTACAGAGCTCACAAAACTGCTCTGTTGCTAAATAGATCACTTTGCTGTCCTACTGGGAAGACGCCAGTTGCTTCTGAACATGAGGTTAAAACTCTTGGAAGGTGCCTGGGGGTTAATTCTCAGTTTCTAGACAGTTTTCCAAAAGGCAGATTTGGGGCAAAGGGGAGAGGCTCTCAGTTCACATTTTTCTTCAAGAATTACATACTAAGTTGCTGTGTGTATGTTTCTTTCTTGACCACGATGTTTTAACACAAAAAGTTTAGAACCTTCCTATAGTTTCAGATGGTCAGAATCAGAATGTATCTGTCTACCATTCCCTCTGGAGTCAGTGCCCGCTAGACACTGGGTTGGTGCTGAATGACAGCTACATTCTACCCCTGAACTTACAATTAGAATTTACAGCTTGCCCACAGCATCTCTGGCTTTATTCAAAGAGGAAACGTATCATGTTACTTTTAATTTAAACTGTGTAAAGGTGGAACATTTTAAAATACAGCAGATAGGTCTTTACAACGTCCTCTATGAATCTCTTTCACCTTGTTCTGAATCAAACCTGCTGGGAGCATAGACTTGGCAAAACTCCCTGCCCCTTCCTGTATTTGTTTAGTGTGTACGATCTCTACTGACTTCTGTTAACTGTTTTGAGAGTCTAAATAAAGTGAATCAGATTTTATTCTTTCCTATGTATATAGGATATGCCCAAGAACACAATCCTATCTCTTATGTGTTTTTACAATTAGGTGTTTTTCACAGTTAGGGGGAAGGTTGACAGTCAGTGGACAGAAGGTTCTGAGTGTTCAAAATCCTTCTTTGTAACTATATGCCATATAAGTAGTTTTTCCTTCTTCCTGTCCACAACTTTCCTTCCCTCCCTCCCTCTCTCCCTCTATCCCTCCCTCCCTCCCTTCCTCTCTCCCTCCATCCCTCCCTCCCTCCCCCTCTCTCTTCCTCTTTCCCTCCCTTCCTCCATCCCTCCCTCCCCCTCTCTCTTCCTCTTTCTCTCCCTTCCTCCATCCCTCCCTCCCTCCCCCTCTCTCTCCTTCTTTCCTTCCCTCCCTCCTTCCTCCCTCCCTCCCTTCCTTCCCCCTCCCTCCTTCCCCTTCTCTCTCCCTCTTTCCCTCCCTCCCTTCCTCTATTCCTCCCTCCCTTCCTCCATTCCTCCCTCCCTTTCTCTCTCTCTCCCTTCCTTCCTCTCTTCCCCTCTCTCTCCCTGACTCTCTCTGTCTCTTTTTCTGTCTGCCACCCCCTCTCTTACTCCTCCACCCGTTTCCCTTTCTTCTTCCTCCAGCCAAGACTGTCCTCAGGTGGACAGTGCAGCTTAGGATGACGTCGACCTTATTATTCTACTGTTCCCACCCTCTGAGGGCTGAGATTACAGGCGTTTTCCACCACACCGAGGCTTATGCAGTGTTGTCAGCATTGGTTAATGCTACAACAGCAGTATACTCACTGAGTTAAATCCCTAGTCCACAAAGGAGTGATGCTATAAAATTAGAAATTAAGAAAAATAAGAATTTCATAAGACAGAATGTTAGGTGTTTTTCAGGAATTGAAAATAAATTTCTCAAAGAATGGAGTCATGACCAGAACAAATTCTTCTAGGAGGACCTGGATGGTGTTCAGTAGAGCTGTTCAGGTGAACTGAGAGAGGTGGGAGGGCCTGTGCAGCTGAGGTGGGAGGACTTGGAGGTGGGAGGACCTAGAGGTGGGAGGATCTGGAGGTGGGATGACCTGGAGATGAGAGGACCTGGGCATCTGAGGTAGGAGGATCTGTGCAGCTGATGTGGGAGGACCTGGGCAGCTGATGTGGGAGGACCTGGGCAGCTGAGGAGGGAGGACCTGGACAGCTGAGCAGGGAGGACCTGGGCAGCTGAGCAGGGAGGACCTGGGAAGCTGAGGAGGGAGGATCTGGACAGCTGAAGAGGAAGGATCTGGACAGCTGAGGAGGGAGGATCTGGACAGCTGAGGAGGGAGGATATGGACAGCTGAGGAGGGAGGACCTGGGCAGCTGAGGAGGGAGGACCTGGACAGCTAAGCAGGGAGGACCTGGGCCGCTGAGGAGGGAGGATCTATGCAGCTGAGGAGGGAGGACCTGGACAACTGAGGAGAGAGGACCTGGACAGCTGTCAGAAGGGGACTTTTTCACAGGGATAAGGTACAGCACGATGGGGAAAGTACCCCATATGGAGAGGCAGGGACTCAAATTTGGCTCAAGAAACTTCAGTCAGAGAGGGAAAGCAATAAACTGACAGGTTCACAGCTGTCCGAGGGTTGTCTGGATTCTGTTGCTTGTCTGTGGATCTTGTTCCCGTAACTGGGCTGCCTTGTCTGGCATCAGTGGGAGAGGATGTGCCTAGTCCTGCAAGAACTTTATGTTCCAGGGTGGGTTGTACCCAGGGGTGTCTTTGGGGTGAGGGGCTGTGTGAGGGATGGGTGGGAGGAGGGTATCCAATCGGTATGTAATGTGATTAAATTAATTAACGGAAAAGATAACTGCGTGGGAGGAAATACGGTGTTTTCCCACAGAGTAAGCCTGTAGAGAGTGTAAGTCACGGAGGCAGAAGTCCATGCGCAGTACATATATTTGCCCATTTTGTAAAGTATGCGTCACTGCTGTTCTCATTTACATGTAGAGAAGGTGAGGTACTGGGATGTTAAGAAGCTCATCCAGGGCCATGGACTAATATGATTAGTACTTCCTCTTTATGCATATGCTCCAAACTTCCAGAAATAATGTGTAGGCTGGAAGCTGTGTACCCTTCTCAGTGGGGCAAGGAGGTCCAGCACCATTGAACTTGGTGCTGCCTGGCATGTGGCCCAGTCCACTGTCCAGTGTATTTATGCTCCGTACACACACTGTCTCCCCAGTACTCATTCCAACATATGTGATCAGCTGTTGATGTCTGTGACACCTTTTTCCTTCCATTCGAGTCATCCTTACTAATCCCAGTAATGACCCCACGCACTGAAAGTAGTGGTACTTGCAGGTCAGGTGTGCCAGAGAAACCTCAAAATGCTACCTGAAGTGAGAATTGAAAGTTTTTCAGATGTGTGGTGTAGATTGTCCTGAAGCTGTTTGTATTTTAATGTTAATTCCACTTCCCCAAGAAGGGCTGCCAAGAGGTGGCTTCCTCTGAACCTGCTCATTTTAGTTAGTAAAATGAAGGAAAGCCAGTGACTGGGCGGGGGGTGGGGGGGAGAGAAGAGAGGTCAGAGGACAAGGGTCAAGGTCGCAACATGGAGTTTCCCAAGGTCCCAGTTAGACCCAGGTGGGATTGTTTGGTGTTAAAAAGCTATGAACATTAAGGACTTTACAGGTCTAATATCTCATATAGAAGTGCACTTTGTATCTTTGTCTATTTGATGCAATCTTGTTGTGTAGAGGGTTTGTGGATTGAGAGTTGAATATATAAACCTGAGTGAAAAGCAATCGGGCTGTAGAGTTGTGTTTGTGTTGAGTTTTGGGGTAAATGAACACCCGGGTCAGAGGTTAAAGGCAGGTGGAGGAAGACTGCCAAGGGAAGGAAATTGCACGGTCAGGGTTGGGCTGTGGGAGCTCGGACCTGGTGGCTCAAGCCAAACGATTTGGTGTCAGGGTCGGGCCTGAGAAGTGAGATCTCAGGGCTGGTAAAGAGATGTACCGATTTTTATTTTTTAATATTTACTGCAACAGAGTGGTTCATTCTGTATCCTACATTGTTTGCTCTTGGGTCTTGAAATGTATCCTGTGAATAGGGTCATTAGCTGTAGTAATTTTAAGACTAGTGTTGTGAACTTTACAACCTGGTTGCATGGTCCATCTTTTCAGTCATGTAGTATGTAAACCCTGGTGACACTGTGAGGTACTGGGGAGCTACGGAAGGTTTATGACCAACAGAGTGACAAGATCAAAGGCCCTTCTTTCCAACACCTTTAATGCCAGGATTTTATCACATAAAATCTGGAAACATACAGCTATTCAAAGCATGTAAAAGTAAGTCTTATTTACCAGTTGTAATTTTCATCTAGGAGGCTCACTGCTGAATAAGCTCACCCTTTCTAGTTCTTTCTGAATTCTGGCTGGGCTATTCAACTCAGCTGTTCTGGCCCAAAACTCCACACTGAACTGACTGATTCAAACTGGGTTCTCTTGGATTCTCACTGAATTGCTCTACTTGAGAAAATTGCTTTTGAGTTTCATGAACTGCACTTCACTGATGAGCTGAATTGGATGGATCTCCATTAACTCAAGTGAACTCAACTGCATTTGACTGAACTGCACTCAACCAAACTCCACAGCACTCACTGAAGTGCCCTCCACACCAGCTCACTCTGTGCTACTTTTGAAGTATCCTGTTTTTCCAGTCTGCTCTCATTAGAGTTGAGCATATTTTGTCTCTGACTCATTTGTCTCTGATTTGTGACTTTGTCTGTCCTTCAGTTACATGTCACTTTCAGACATGGCTGCTTCCTTGTACAAACTAACTTTACCTTCGTTGTTTGGGATTGAAGGCAGGTACTCAGGGCACGTCTGTAATACAGCCAGAGGGATTAAAGCTGTGTACTACGGGCATGTTTGTATTACAACCAGAGGGACTAAAAATGTGTCATTCCAGCCGGATCCCACAGTTTGGATGTGGCCCCTTGCAAGAGTAGCCATGTTGCTGAGTTGAAATTTCTCTACAAGAGCACATCTGTTCTATGCAGAGAGATGGAACCAGAGCAGTAAATTGTCCTGTTCTTTTTGTACAGATTTTAACTTTTCAAAATAAGAAAACGAACCATGGAAATCATCTGAAGGAAACATTGTCTTCTGCCTACTTTTCAAGTCCCTTTCCTTCCTTCCTGTGCTAATTCCATGAGGAGAATGTTTGCCCATTGTATAGAGTTTAGCTTTGAGCTCAGACTCACTCAGCTTCCCAGTAGGTGATCTGCACATCAGAACGAGGAGGTTACATTTTTAGGCTCTAGTTTCAGTTGTCTGTAATCTTTGATTACTATATAAAGTGACAGCAAGGGACTTCAGGACCATTTTGGTTCTCATTATTCCCTGCAGCTGCAAGAATGGGTTCCAGAGGACCAATGAAGAAAAGTGGTAAAGGCATGAAACATTCTTCATGGTTCAGGGGAAGGCTAGAAACATCTCTGGAATGAATATGAGAGAAATACCTTGAGACTTCTCCATGTGGGTCTGCTAAAGTCATCATGTCACAGTGTTTTACAGGGCTTGCTCTCTCTCTCTGTTGTTGGTAGGGTTTGGCAGCCTTGGCATCATAGTTATGCACTGTGAACAACTTTCAGGAAAAGATGCCTTCTTCAGTCATTCCACCCAAAGGATGGAGGAGCAGGAGGATTATTTTCTCATACATTTTATTTTTCCACAGATGGGTAGCACTCGACCTACAAGTTATGGTTGTCTCTGCTCATTTGAAAATTCAACAGAATGGCAAATATAATTTTATTACACAGTCATCCAGTGAAGGAAGAGAAAAATGTGACACTGTTAAATTCTCTGCTTAATGGAGTTTTTACATAGAAATTAAAGGTATTCATAATGATGACTTTATTGAGTACCTTTTGTGTGCTTTTATATAATACAGTAAGTTAATATTGCTAGTGTTTCTTCCAACTATACTTTTTGGTGGTTTTAAATAAAATGTCTCCATGAGATTTGGCTTTAGGTAAACCTGTAGGGCAATTTTTAATTAGCGATTGATGGGGGAGAGTTCAGTTCATTGCAGCTGGTGCCATCCCTGTGCCGGTGGCTGTTTCACAAGGAAACAGACAAAAAAGGCCACAGGGATCTAAGCCAGTAAGCAGCATCTCTCCATGGCCTCTGTATCAGATCCTGTCTCCACATTCCTGCTCTGTTTAAGTGCCAATTTTGACTTCCTTCAGTGATGAATATTTATGGATTTTCATCCTCTGACTTCTGCGTTATTGTTGCTGGCTCTGTAGAGCAGAGGAACTTTTCCTCTTCTGTGATCATGGGCACCCATGTCCTCACAAATCTCACAGGCACATCTAGAAAGTCCCAGTTAACATACTGTGCTTTTTCAGCTCAAAGGCCAGAATAATTAGAGTCTCTACTCACACTCACTGTAGTTAAGTAGTGGTCACAGGTTACTCAAAGGAAGGTCAGGCTTGAAACTCCAGCTGACCCTCAACTGGCTTCATGGAGACCTTTCCCAGTCTATAGATTCAAATGTTGATATCATCCAAAAAGACTTTCACAGACACACCCAGAGTTATTATTGACCAAAAGTTTGTATATACCCAGTCATCTTAACCACCACATTAACCATAAAGGGAAAGTTAGATAGAATCAACCACACTAAAATTAAGAACCCTTCATCCAAAAACAACACAAGCAGGATCAAAACAAGCCACAAACTGCAAAAGGACAATTGTAACTTAAGTAATGGTGTTAGTCATCTTGGGTTGCTATGACAGAATTCCAGTGACCAAGAAAATGCCCAACACTCATTTCTCACAGTTCAGAGATCAAGGTGCTGGCAGATTCTAGGTTTAGGGTCCTCCCTCCCCCGTTGTTAGTAGACAGTGCCTTCTTGTTGTTTGGTTGAGAAAGCAATCACTGCCCTCACTCTCTAAGGGTTTACATCTACTGTTAGGAGCCCCACAGTCATGACTCTGCCTAATCAAATTACAGTGGGATCTCCTGCTACCACTGTATGGGGTAAAAGTTTCAACATATAAATTTTAGGAGAATATAAACATGCAGAGATGACAGTGGCCAAGGGAGGATTAATATCCAGCACATGTAAGCAACTCTCATGAATCAACCTCACTCTTAATCAAAGAAATGAAATTAGAACCAGAAGAAGGAGATAGTATTTCCTCCCACAAATTTGCTGAGATAATGCCATGGGCTGGCAAAAATAAAGAGCAATAGTTATATAGTCTAGAGAGGAGGATAGATAGAGTCATTATCTTGGAAATTACTCAGCATTACAAGTACCAGCAAGGTGGAATGAACATTAAAATTCTGTCCTGAAATCCTACTGTTGGGAAGATGCCCAAAGATCTAAGACAGCATTTATCCTTGTGCAATGAGACAAGTATAGAAACATTTTTATCAACTGTTCATAAGAGCCAAGGTCTGGATCAGGCTGGTAATTCATTTTAAGATGGACAAATCAATTATGCCATATGTATAGAGAGAGACTAGAATTGTATATGGTACAGACACTAAGACACTGTGAATTGCCTCAGCATAAAATGAGGCGTTGAGTTGCTGAGGAATGGGAGGATGGTAGTCATGATAATATTAGTGATGACAATAGCAGCTAAGACATACATTGTTTACTGTTACCAAGCCCTGTCCAAATGTTATCTAAATGTAATTTAATCCCAGATGATTCTGATTTAAGGAAAGAATAATGAGTATGTGAAAATGTTTTAGACCCACAAACTCTCATTTCTATGCTGATATTGTAGTGAACAAGGGAGAGCAATCTTCAATAAAGGGTTAAATAATGGTATATTATTGAGCAGGATAATGTGATTCCAAGGATAGGAAAATTGGAAGTAGTATAAACTTAAAGTGTGATAGTAATGTTCCAAACCATAACACCTCGATCATGAGGCTATTGGCTTGATTAACCATGTAAAGGAGTGAAGATGGGTATAAAACAGGATGGTGGGTGGCAAAACTCTCAAGAATCACCTGGTTTCGATGCTGCAAAAGAAAGTTATTTTGAAAACAGGTCTAGGTAGATTTTCTTAATGAGAAATAGTCCGTGTTTCTACACATGGCACCTCGTTGAGGAAGAAATAATTGAGACTCATTAAGTTTCTTTGGTCTGTTGCTTACAGAATAAATTTAATGAAAATACTGTTTATGTAGTATCCCAATCAGTACATTGAGTGCATGGGCAATAGAAGAAACTAAGTAGATCAATATTATTGAAATTTAAGTGATCAGTGATTTTTTAAGTCCCAGAGGAATGGCGGGGAAGCCAGATCTCACTAGAATCCCACTCACTAGTTTTCATATGATTTCAATTAGCCCTGAAGACTGAGCTACAGCTTAGCAGGGATAAACATATACATACCTAGTGATCATGGCTTACAGAAATAGTTTTCTCAATAATGTTCATAATAGCCAAGGTCTGGATTAGTCCATCTACATTAACATAAACATGTCAATTATGTTATATTCATATGCTGGAATTGTTTTTGGTAAGGATTATAAAACTCCACTTAGCAGTTTACAGGGAAACTATAAGTGTTGCTCACCTTCCTGAGGCTAAGTTCACGAGTTCTCTTCCATAGCAAACTGGGTGGAGAAATGAGTACCCAGGGGTTTGCATGCTTGTCAAGCAAGTTTGAAGAGAAAATGGTGATGGACTGAGAAGGCTGTATTTTAATTTTTGTTTGGGTCATAAGTTTGTGTGCTGGGTATAAGTCATGCAATTGAAAGAAGTAAAGAAAACAAGGGCCTGCAGAAAGGGGGGGAGGGAGGAAATAAGAGAATGCATATGACATGGGGGTAGCAGGGAAACCACTGGAGAGACAAGGGGCAGGAGGAAGGGAGAAAGCCACAGGGGAGGAAATGAGAGACAAACATCACCCAGAACAAAACACGTGTGCAAGTGCAGAGGCACCTCGTAGTCTTTAGGCAAGGTTTAAAATTTTAAAAATATCAATTACAAAAAGAAGGCAAAGATTTTAATAATTATTCTTAATAGCTGAAGGTGATCACACACACACACACACACACACACACACACACACACACACACACACACACACACACTGAAGAAGAAGAAGACATAAAAGTCATGAACAGCAAACATTTGTTGACCATAAATACAGCCACCAAATCCCAACATGCTAAATAAGAGCCAGAAGGAAGGTAGTTCTGGAACAGCTTTCCGAAGCATCTGGAACTCATTTTCCCCGATAAGTTGTGTATGACAACTCTGAAACAACGCAAGCAGGGACTGGATGGAGCTCTCTGTCCAGAGACTTCATGTAAAAAACGAGTAGTGGCATCTATCCACGAGGACAGTCACAGCAGGGCGTTGCTCCAATCACATGTTCTTTTGTGACTGAGAGTCACCGAATAGATTCTCCAGAATGCCACCTCTTGTCATTTTGTCTATACTGGCAGAGAGCCCAGGACCTGGTGCCGCTCCACACATAGTTGTTCAGTGACATCGAATACAGTCTGTATCCCAGCTCCCTCTAAAGCCATCATTAATCTTCAGTGTGCTGTGTCATTGCTCTTAGGGAGATGAGAAACTGGAAACCAGAGACTTCTAGCAGACTGAAATCCTTGAACTTGTTCTTAAACTCAATAAAAATGTAAAGTGAGGCATCTTCTCCTTACATAAAAATCTGGAGCTGGGAAGGTGGTTCACTGGGTAAAAGTGTAAACATTAGGACCTGAGTTTAAATCTGTGGTTCAGGTATGAGGCCTGGGAGTTTATGTGCATATGCCTGGAACCTCAGCACTGAAACAGGTCGATCCTAGGAACTGTCAGGCCAACCAGTCTAGCCTAAACGGTGAGTTTCTGATACAGTAGGAAATCCTATTACACACCAGAGCACTATACAGAAAGATTCCCAACATCCTCCTTTGGCCTCCAAATACATGTGCACAGGTATGCAATCCTCACACTCCTGTGCATGTAGCACACACAAAACAACACAACACAACACACACAATAACCCACATAATACACAAATATATAGAACAAAAATACATACACAATATGTTGAAAGAAAGAGCATAACATATACAATACAAATACAGCCCGATACACGCATGCAGAACACATACAGCAAGACAACTCTTACAAAAGATAACATTTAGCTGGGGGTTTGCAAACAATTTTAGAAGTTTTTAGAAGCATTTCATCCTGATCCCCAGGCAGCAGGCGGAGGTGGGGGGCAGGCAGAGGAGGTGCAGGAGGAGTAGAGGAAAGAAAAACTGGGAAAAGCAGAGAAAGAAAGATAAATCTGGACAAGTCCCAGTAGCTCATAGTAGAACCCAGAATTAAAGGGAAGTAGTAACAGAAAACATGCTTACTCATCAAAGAAGAACTGAGTATGGAAAAAGAGGAGAAAGAGGAAAAAAAGAGGTGAGAAGAAGAAGGAAGAGGAGCAAGAGAGAAGTAAAAGGACAGAGAAGAGAGGAAGGAGATGAGGGGAAAGAGAGGAGTAGAAGGAGAAGGAGGAAGAGGAGAAGGAGGAAATGGAGAAGGAGAAAATGAGGAAAAGGAGAAAAAAGAAGAAGAGAAGGAGGAGAAAGAGGAAGAGGAAGAGGAGGAGGAGGAGGAGGAGAAGGAGAAGAAGAGAGAGAGACCTTTTCTTTTTTTTTTCTGCTTTCTGCTCCATCTGTTGCTGCCAGAGAATTTCAATCCACATCCTGCAGTCCATAAGTCCCCTACTGGGTTAATGCACACCATTGCTTTCTGGAAACTCTCTCACAGAAATAGCATCAACAGTATTATACCAATTCTTTAGTTATTCTTTAATCCAGTCAATATGACACCCCAAATTATTCACTATCCACAGAAAGATGCTATCTTTTTTTTTTTTTTTTTTTTTTTGCTTCTTGGGCTTTTGGCATAGGATTGGACAGCAACCTCAACTCTGGAACATTGTGTGGTAGATTATAAACCTTGAAGGTGATGTGTCATAACCACTTAAGCCAACACTTTGGTAAATCCCATTTTATATACACTCTGACTTCCAGAAGAATCATCCTATAGTTAATCTTGGCTTTGTTTTAGAAGTATTCTCCTAAAGTCCTGTGAGTCCTTTTCAGCATCATATGGAGTCTGACTTGAATGAGTTTTTGCACATTATATGACTAGACTAAATTTCATTACTCTCTTCACACTAAGTAGTTGTTCAAGAATGCTTATTGTGAAGCCCGTTCTTTCTAGACCAAGCCACAGTGTGTACACTTTTGCAGATTAAGTTTCACATTCTGTGATAGTTAATAGGCAATGCCATATTAACTAGATTTAGGATAAGAGTAGAAACACTTCTCTGTCTGAACCTGTAAAGAACATTCTAGAAAGATTTAGTTTCGCAGGGAAGCCCTGCCCTGTCTTTGGGAGACTATTCCTATGAGCTGGGTCTCTAACTAAAGACAAAGGTGAACGTGATTTGAGCACCAGCATTCATGGCTCTCTGCTGCCTGCTGTGGTAGCAGACCAGGAACACCATTGTTGTTAAAGGGCCACATTGTCATGCCTTGTTACTAAGTCTCCGCACCTAACAAGAATGTATTATTGTTTCCCTAAACCTAATGTATCCTGCAAACCATGTCTTTCTACCTACAATGAACTTGAGACCTCATGATGCCTACATGTCCCTTTGCCTTGCAAAACTCCTGGACCTGTGGTTCATGATCTCCCCTTTGCCTTATGAAAACATGTCTTCCCCTGTGCCTTGATGAGTCTTCTTCCACAAGATATATTCTTGCACTAATCTACCCCGCAGGAACCCTGCCTGAGTCCCTAACGCTTGGGCCCAGGTGCTAACTTACAATTATCTCAACAGCTGTTTTCTATCAACTCCAACCCTTCCCCATAAAAGGGACCTCAATAGTTAGTGTGGGGCTGTTCTCTGAAATCCTGACTTTAGGAGAGGCAGCCTGTAGGCCAGTTCTAAATACACTTCGAGTTAATCAGACACTTTTAGAACTGGCTTCTTCCTTCAGGTCTAACTAACACAGACATAACATGACCAACTGTTTCAAGCTTTGTCCCCATGTCTCCCCTGACAGCTTAAAATGCACCCTCAATCTGACAAACCTTTTCACCCTGATAGTTCTTCATTTTGGTTAGCTTGCCTACCTTGTATTCTCCCAAGCAGTAGTTTTATGCTAGAAATTCACATGTGGCTCCTGCTCTCTTCTTGTCATTTCCAGAGTGCCTTGGCTCTTCCTGGTCGCTTATTGTTTTCAGTAAACTCAGTTAATGTAAAATCAGTCTGTGCTAGGAATAGAATCTAGTGAGCAGTGTAAGTTAGGAAAGGGCTGTAAAGTCTACAGTATTCTTTTCATCAAACCAAACCATGTGACAGGACAGAGTAGTAATGACACCCTCCTCACTTGTGGGTCCATTTCTGTTTCCACAACCTAGATTCCCCCACATAAACACAGTGATAAAAATGTAAATTCTAGAATCCCAACAGTACAGAAAACAAGCAGTTGTTTCTCTGAGTTCGGATTACTTCGCCTAATAGAATTATATCCAGGTCCACCCTTTTTCTCTGCAAATTTTATAATTTCATTTTTGCTTTATGGTTGACTAAGACTTTATTGTGCTATGTACCATTTTGAAAATCTATTCATTTGTTGGCAAAACAATGAAGGTTTGTTCTGTTTGTTAGCTTTTGTGAACAGTGAAAAAATGAACAAGACTGTGTTGATATCGGTACAAGACTTCCTTACTCGGTGTGGAAGAGCTACAATCTTAGCACTAGGAAGATGGACACAGGAGGGTCTACAGTGTAAGGCTAGCCCTGGCTGGATTATGAGCCAATCTGAACAACAAAAAAGGAGACTTTTCCCTAAATTAAAATAAAATATTGTGAATTACATTTTTAAAAAGTTTCACACAGGAGTCAAGATAGAGACAAACATGTCTGAAATCAGATTGTGAATATTTATCTTTTTCAAACTGTTAGGAGAGATCTCAGTGAAATTTATAGAAAAGCCCGAACCGATATTTTATATTCTACATGCTCAAAATGTACTCTTGCTTTTTTATTTTTGTGCCAAGCTATTGGCTGCTAACTTGTTTTTAACCTGATCAGAGTTTTCTGTCCTTAGTTATAAACTATGTCTTGTGTTAAATTGAAGGAACTTTCATCCATTTTTTTTCTTAAAATATTTTTCCTGTTTCTGTCACCTGTTTCCTTCTGAGAATCCAGTCACGTGTGTGCTAAACTTTTGGTTAATGTTTCCTGAGCTCCAGAGACTCTGGCCAGTGTTTACTTACAATATTCCCCCATCTATGTTCTTATGTGAGTCCTGTAATGGACTCACACTTACCTATTCCTTGTCTTCTGCATTATTCCTTTGGAACTACGTTGTGCATGATACAATTCGGACTTGGTTTTACAATTTCCACTTGTGCTTTTCTGTATTTTATTTTCCAGCGAGATCTCCATTATTTTTATTTTTTGGAGTTTGATTCCTTTAGCCTCATTAAGACACTTACAGCAGCTATTTGGAGACACCGCTCACTGATTCTGGTCTGGATCTCCGATTGCCTCCCACGCCCACAACAAGACACATTTTCCTATTTGAAATAACTGTGTATCATATCCTGGGCATTGTGGATATCATGATGCGATTGTTGATTTTTTTATGTTTCATCAAAGGACACTGATGTTTTTCCTTTAGTAAGCAATGCGTCTCGGAAGCCAAAATTGTGTGATGTGTTTTTCGAAGCTGATAAAGTATCATTTCAGGCTTTCCTTCCTGGCTAGAAATGTGTGCGTTTTCCCTTGTGGATCTACAGAAAAGCTGTATGTTTGGACATACAGTCCAGAGTCTCTTTTGCTTCTCAGCTTTTACATTTCATTTTTCCAGAGCCTCTTCTTGCTCTTGGCTCTTTCTTCTCTTTCTTCAGGTTTTTGTCGTGTAGATCCTCACAGTTCAGCTGCTGAATCACTGCAGTCTGACCATGGGCTCAATGCAAGGCTCACAGAAAGGAAGCTGGTGTTCTTACTCTGTCTCTCTATCTCTCTGTCTCTCCGTCTCTGTCTCCCCCTGCCCTGCCCCCATCTCTCTAAGACACTTTATATACAGGCAAAAAGGACTTATAAAGCTAACATTTCCATATAGCTTCAGCTCTTTCATGGTCTGTTTTTTGTTTTTCTTCATCTTATGGCAGACAGGTGAGTTTAGCAAGAACCATCTTTGCATTTCAGAAGTCCACCTGTGCTACTCCTTTGAGGCAGTGACTGTGACTGTTCCATTGACCTGATGCCTAATGGGCAATCTTTTTTTTTTTTCTAAAACTTTTAAGTTGTCTAAGAACTTGCAATATGGTCAATTGATTAAAAGGGATTTTTAGGAAGTTCTACTTCCATATAAATTGTTAACCAATATAGCTGCTAGTTTTAATTTCAAATACAGTGTGATTGTCAGCTTGAATCATTTAGGTGACAGGCCTCCATGACCATCTGAGCAGGATTATTTAGATTCTGTCAGCCTTTTGGGATTGCTGTGAGGGATATCTTAGCTGGATATATTGAGGTTGGGAGAACTACCCTGGGGGGGGGGGCATCATCCCTTCCTTGGGTTTTGAATTACATAAAAACCGAGGACTAGCTGAACATGATCACTCACACTCTTCCCTTCCTGCCTTTATATTTTTTATTTTTTTAGAAGAGCCTCATTGTGCAGTTGGCGAATGTACAACTCACAGTGTTGACTGGGCTGATGCTGAACTCACAGAGATCTCCTGTCTCTGCCTCCTGTGCTGGGATGAATGCTCTCTGCTGTCATGCCTGACTTGACTGCGGCTATGATGTGAACTGTTGCTTCAGTCTCTTGCTGCCTTGCCTGCCGAGGCATGGCGTACTTCACTCTTGAATAGAAATACATTCTTTCCCTCAGTTGCTCCTATCAGGGTATTTTTATTATAGAAACATAGAAATTCTATTTGGTTAAATACTGTAATTTGCCTTTTCCTTGCTGACATTATGTTTAAAGATTTATTTGTATATATGAGTGTTCTATTTACATGTCTGCCTGCATGATGGAAGAAGCCATCAGATCTCATTACAGATGGTTGTGAGCCACCATTTAGTTGCCCAGAATTGAACTCAGAACCTCTGGATAACAGCCAGTACTCTTAACCAGTGAGCCATCACTCCAGCTAATATTAGTTTTAGCTTGTTTTTCAAAATCAAATATTCTTTAATTTATCAAAAACTATTTAAATAAAATAAAACATGGAGAATGAGTTACAGAACCCTGAATGTCAACTATAAACCAAATTATGGGGAAAGGTAATATGTTTAATATTAAGTAAAAACTACCCAAATACATTTGAACAGAATTCTAATATTATTGACTGGCTCTAGTCTCCTGAAAGATTTGTTAAAAAAATGTTCTGGGAAAACCAGCAGACGAGGCATTGGAAATATGGTTTAACCAAAATTAGGGCATTTGTTAAGTATGTGGCATGAGTCAGGGATATTGGCCATCTAGCAGGAATATACTTGAAGAGCTGGCTTCTCTGATTTTTTTTCTTTTACAGTTGCATTGGCTAGGCTTCAGCTCTTTACCCCAAAGTAGAAAATTTATGTATTTATTCTTGTGGGATGAAAATGAGTGTTGTCAGCTGAGTCACCATCTTAGCATGAAGGACATCAGAAAACTTTCATTAGGACAATGTCTGGACAAGCCAAAGAGGGATGAAAATTGAGCAGACTTCCTTGACTATTGTCAGTTTACAGTATTCAATAAGAAAGGCATCTTTCGATGGCTACATTCAACATGTTTTTCTCCCAAGGCTCATGTGGTCAGATTTCTCATAGAGCAGTGACCAGCTTTGTTCTAGGGAGTATCTATAATTCTCATTCTCTTCTTCTCTAGTTTGGGGAGATTGTTCTTGTTTCTCCTTCCAAGACTTCTACTAGTTTTAAACAGATTCCCATTGTGTATCTATATTTTTAAAATCTCTGCAGCACCATCCATTAAAAATGATATCTTTCATTTTGTAAAAGACTTTTCTTGTTCCTTCTACTTATTTCATTTGTAGTGGTGTTTTTCCTGCAGATATGTGTGCGTACCATGTGTGGGCAATTCCCCTAGAAGCCAGACAGGACATTGGATCCTCTGGGACTGGACTTGCTTACAGATGGTTGCAAGATGCCAGGTAAGGGCTGGGACTCGAATCTGGGTCTTCTGGAAGAGTATCCAGTGCTCATCTGCTAAGATATCTCAAGGTTTCCTTAATCATTTTTACTTTTGTGTATGTATGTGTCTGCATTGTGTGAATGTGCATGTGTGTGTATAAAGGGAGCCAGAAGAGGTTGTCAGATCCCCTGTAGCTGGAGTTACTTGTAGTCATGAGCCCCTGGCACTGGTCCTAGGAATTGAGCTCTAGGCCTCTACAAGGGTAGATGCTCTTCACCACTGAGCCACTGCTTGAGCCCAGTATCTCGTTTCTTGGTTTCAGGTATTGTTAGTGCTAAATCTACTCTTTGAGTGAGTATTTCCCTTGCATGGTCTTGACTTCTCTTTTCTCTGTTTGCTGTTTTATTTGTTTTATTGTGGTGGGCTCTCTCATTTGCATCAGAAGATAAGCATGCGTTCCGCTCCGTACCCACACCAGGATTTCCTGCTCTTTGACACATACAGATTTCTGCTCCACTGTGCCCTTTGAGTTAGACCCATCTGGGATCCACCCGACCTGACCCTTCACCTTGCTTCTGGTCACCGAACTGCCCAGTTCTCCATGCTCTTTGTTTTGTTCCTCCAACTCCATGTTTTACCCCATCAAATGCATATCTTATTATTTCTTTGTTAATAGCTCTTTTTGTTACATTAAAATATATGTATGCCAGATGAGGGGAGAGTTTGCACGCTTCATTGAGTTTTGTGTTCTCACACCCTCAAATCCATGACTTCCTGGAACACACAAGTGGCCCAGCAAACATTCTGATAGAGGCTGGATGCCTATTGTATCACTGTGCTTAGTTCACACAGTTCATGTTAAGTAGTTGTTGCTAGATCCTCCCTCCACTCAGGAATTCAAACATTCATCTTATTGATATATGAAGTCACAAAGCTCAACAGCAAAGCTGTATTTAAATATCAGCATGCTTTGTCATCAGAGGCTTATTGTGAAATATTTGCTTTCCATTGTCACTGTTGGAAATGGCCAAGGGTCATATGGTTCATTTGTAAGAACCTTTTAGTTTCATAATTCTCAACCGAGTTTAAAAGAATGCAGCTTACCAGAGTAGGGTCTGAAGTCTGACCAGAGAAGTCTAGACACCAGGAGAAATCCAAAGGATTTTGATTGTATTTCTGAATATCCGCATTTGTTCCGAGAAGGAAAAGAACTACTTCACAGTATTATTTCGTTAAGAGAATTTGTCCTCATTCAAGGGACGAGGGAGAGTGAACACATGCAACCTGTACGCATGTGGGAAAAATAATGCTGTGATAAGAATTAAAGGAGGCAATGTTCCCACCAGTGGCACCGGACTAAAGCAAATGGAAAATGCGACCAAAAATAAAGCACGGAAAGTTCCAGATGCAGAGGAAGTTTGACGGATGCTGAGAGGAGCAAAGTTATCATTTCCAGCGGAAGTGGCATCTTATTAAGAAGAGGTTAGAACCCCAGGCACACACACGGAGGCAGGGTTTTGACCTTTAGTGATGCTGTTAAAATGAGCTGCCATTTTCCACCTACCCACATGCTAAACGTTTCACCAGATAAAGTAATGCACCAGCAAGAACATAGATGAATAGTCAGTCACTCATGGTTGGCAAAAATTAAATTTAAAAATGAGCCTTTAAAAGAGAAATTTGATCTAATTTGTTTTTAAAATTAACTTAATTTTTCCATTAAGTAATTGCTTTAAATCTAGAATGCCAGTCTCTCCTTCCATCTCTCCTTCCAGGTCCACCCTCATGAACCCTCCCCCACTATCCCCTTTTCTTCTCCTCAGAGAAAGGAAAGTCTCTTATGGGTACCAGCCTGCCCTGGGATATCAAGTCTCAGCAGGACTAGGCTCATCCTTTCCCACTGAGTCCCAACCAGGCAGTTCAGCTAAGGGCAGGGGATACAATGGAAATCCACAAAGTCTGAGACAGCTCCTGCTCCAGTTGTTAGGGGTCTCACATGAAGACCAAGCTCATCTGCTACAAATGTGTAGGGGGCCTAGATCCAGCCCCCCTGAATGTTCTTTATTTGGTGGTTCTGTCTCTGAGTCCCCATAGGCCAAGGTTAGGTGGCTCTGCAGGTCTTTTTGTGGTGACCTTGACCTCTCCAGTTCCCCCAATCCTGTCCCAGATTGTTCCCCAACACTCCCTGACCTCTGCCTGGATGTTTGGCTGGGTTTATGAATGTGTCTGCTTGGACCTCTGTGAACCACGTGTGTGCATGCAGAGCCCACAAAAGCCAGAGGGGACATAGGATCCTCTGGAACAGAGTGTTTATAAACCACCACGTGAGTAATAGGAATCAAATCCAGTTTCTCTAGAAGAACAACTGGTTCTCTCAACCATGGAGCTGTCTCTCCAGTCTCTGATCTCAACATTAAAAAGCATCTACCCACTTACCTTTCTTTTAGAAATTCTTTCTAAGGAAAAGCTGAAATGCAAGCCAGCCTTTCTCTCTGTGAATGCTCACTGAGAGATTACACATGGTGACAAACTGTTTAAAGTTGCTTAGTATGGTGAGGGGCCGGTAAATTATGGTGAATATATAGAGGACAACCAAGTCATTAACGTGCTGATTACAGACACTGGTATGAGAAACTAGTAGGTATGCCTCTGGAAAACATACCTTTTTTCTGAACTGTTACTCACTAAGCCAAGAGTTAGTGGGGCGTGGCTGCATGTGCCTTTAATTCTAGCATTCTGTGATCTACACAACCAGTTTCAGGTTTTCTAGGGCAGCACAGTCTGTCTTTCTCGGTCTACCTCTCTCTTTCCATGTCTCTCTCTCTTAAAAATAGAATTTAGGAAAAAAAAAAGTAGCAAGGAAGAATACTGCTGACAACTGTTTGCACAATATGGAATTATCATAAATGTGAAAACTAGAGTATTTTCTTTAAAGGAAGAATTCACAACAAGCAACTGTTAAACTATTGGAGAACCGAAAAATTCAAAATAGCAGCCATAGGTGATGGTTAAAGCACCGGCTTATCACAGAGAAACAGAAGGCTTTCTCCCAGTCCAGACTTAGGAGGGAAGAAGGAAAGAAAATGAGGTGATTAGAAAGTTGGAAGAAATGGATGAATCAGCTACTCAAACCCACAACTCGGGTGCCACTTACCTGGAACTCAGAAGAGTGATCGAAGGGCAGACCTTTGAGGGCTTGGATGAAGTTGCTGCTGGCATTATTAATTAACTGAAGATCGAATACTTTGCTTTCAGACTAAAGGTTATTGCTGACGTCATGCTAGGAAGGGCAGCATATGACGCAGGATAAGACTCTGAGCATCTCTCTCCTTTCTAGACTATCATAGGGAGATGATAAAAAAAAACCGGTCAGATAACAATGAAGAATTGTTGGCAGAATTGCATTCCAGCATAGTAAAGCTTAGCAGAGGAGGGGAGTATCACAGTCAGAATTCAAAGATGGTCTCCTAGATTCTTGATTCCAGTTTCACATGTCTTGTATAGAAAACCTCCCTTTGAGAAGCTGTGAGTTCAATGGGATTGTGGTTCCCTCGGATGGGTTGTGCTATAGATCAAGTGATATTGGGCAGTACTCCACCAACACAGCACACCTCTGTAGGACCCAGTCACAGCTGGCTGGAGAGGCACTGGGCTAGAGATGCATTCCCTCAATGGTCTAGAAGGGAGCAGTACTTAAATGAACAACTCATGGGAGACATGTGGAGAAGACCCGTAAGTCAGTAGTAGTACCTGAGAATTTTCCTTTATTAAACAGACAGTAAGAAGACTGCAGCCTGCTCACAGCTTGGGCAGCTTTGGAAGACAAATCTGGGCTTGAAGTCAGAGCTGGGGTGCTGTTGGTCCCGCACTGTCTACCTCATCAGGCACTAAGAAAGCAAAAGTTAAAACATGCTGATGAAGTTGTGAACAAAGGGGGGGGCTGTCATATACTTCTACTGGGAACGTAAAGCCAATCAGATCAGTTGTGATGAGAGTCAGTATAGAGATGTCTCAAAAAATGAAAATATGTCTTTCATATAACCTAGTTATACCACTCCTGAATATTTACCCAAAGCCTCTAAGTTAAGATATCACTGAGACACTTGCATGTCAATGTTTGCTACAGCACCGTTCACAGAAGCCAAACTATGGGACCCAGCGTCCAACTACAAGGGCATGGGTAAGGAAATGTGGTGTACATACACAATGGGATTGTTTTCATAAAGAAGAAAAAAGTCATGTTGGTAGGAAAATGGATGCGACTGGAGGAAATCCTATTAAGTAGACGAAGCCAGTCCAGAAAGACAAATAACATATGCTTCCTCTCACTTGTGGCTCCTAGGGTTTTATATACATACACAGAACCGTGTGTGCACATAGGGCACGGGCAGAGGTACAACTGTCTAGGGAGTGGGTGAAGGGGAAAAGAATGTGCACAGCCTTCAAAACATACAGTATTAGAAATCAGTAAAGTCTCCATCAGATTAAAACAGAAGAAACAGAAAGAAATAAAGAAGGAAGAAAGAAGGGAGGAAAGGAAAAGACAGAAAGAAAAACGTAGCTTTGTGTCACCCTCAGCAGAGAACTCATCTAGAGTCTTCTGACTGGAAAGTCTGCAGCAGTAAATGAGTAATGCTTAGGCTGCAGTGTTGTGGCCATTTGTTTTTAACAGAATTAGGAAATGAATACAGGCATGTTTAGAGCCGGAAGCCAATAATTATTACTTGCACCCATAATAAACAGAACTCAAAAACAACAACGGGTATTTCAAACAAATCTCTGAACAGAGTAGGGTAAGTCAGTGTGGTCTGGAGCTGTTTAAGAGACATTCAAACTATGAAAACCAGTGGAGCATAAATGTGCGCTGTGGATGCCAAAGCATTAGAGTTGGGACTGGGGCTCGCAGGAGCAGCGCTGTACCCAGAGGCACGCGGGAGGAAGAGTGACTCTGCCACAAGCACAGATGACAAAGCTGTCAGCCCTCATGGGCAGAAGAAGCTCTACAGCTTTGCCTGCAGTTCATTATTTTTCATTTTTTTAAAAAAAGTAGAGCTGGAAAAGCCACTGGATATGGGCATAATAGAGGTCTCCATGTAAAGAAGTCCAGGTCTCTGCAGAATGTTGTGTAGAAGTTCTGTGTGTAAACAATATTCAGTTGTGGCCACTTCATTGCCCAATTAACCAGATTTTAGGAGTCAATTCATGCTGTAAGATAAGTAGGAGAGGAAGGAGGAGGAGGGGGAGGACGGAAAGGAGGGGGAGGAGAGGGAGGAGGGGGAAGAGGGAGAGGAGAGGGAGGAGGGGGAGGAAGGTGAGAAGGGAGAGATTGCAGCTTCGGTGAATGATGCTGATTGGACGCTTGCAGCAAGAGAGAAAGGAGGAAATGAAATTTGGGCAGGTGGAGTTTTAGATTGTAGTTTAGGTCTCTTTTTAACAGCACCCTGAGCCATGAGGGCAGAGGTTTGCTGGAGACACCTCGTCTTGGACTGAGTGTTACAAAGGATTGACCCTCTGTACATAACATAATTTTGGGTTTTCTCTATTTGTTCCCATCTGTTGCAGAAGGAAGCTTCTTGGTGATGGCCGAGTGAGACACTGATGTACGAGTAATGCAGAACGTCGCTAGCATGTATTTTATTGACATGTTCTTTGAGCAGAACCCTAGTGTTTTGTTTCTCACTGTCCCTGGTCTATCTGGCCTCAGTTCCTTGACTAATGGAGACATGCCACAGAACAGGCCTTTGGGTCAGTGTTTGATCAAAGTGGGGTAAAAATAAATGATCACACTGGTATATGCTTAAAATTGTCCATATGAAATCTATGCTCTTTTTTCCAGAAAATGTCATTAATGAAAGTTAGTCCTTTGTTTTATTGATTTTTTAAAAATGGGATTTAAACAACATCTCAAATCTGAGGTATTTGTTCCATTGGGGGCTACTACCTATGGGAAACTTGATGCTAATATTTTTTTCACAAATATACAAACGATGTCTGTGTTGACCATGGAGGTCACCTGGTCAGATCTCCTTACAAGAGAATGTGTTACACAGATGTAGCTGCCAGACAGCTTCCAAGTACTGCTCTGCACAGTTGGCTAGAATGTTTACATGAGGCCAGATTCACTGCACATGCCCACAATTTTATATAGTGCAGTGGTTCTCAACCTGTGGATCTCAGCCCCATAAAGGGCAGAATGGTCCTTTTATAGGGGTCAATTGTCAGATATCCTGCATATCAGATATTTTTATGGTTGTGGGTCACCACAGCATGAGGAACTGTATTAAAGGGTCACAGCATTAGAAAAGTTGAGGACCACTGATCTAGTAATTGAGCTATGTTGGAGCTAGAGTGCAGCCATTGCTACTCAGTATCCTCTGGGAATGGACTCTCGCATTCAAAGTTCAGTTCAAAACTCCTGAAACCACCGCTTTCGTCCCCTCTCTCTTGCTACAAGCATCAGAACAGCGCCATAGTCTGAAAGCACTCAGACATGTACTGTAGAAATAATCTGAATAGGTATGTAGAACATGCAGAATCAAGGTTGAGAGTATGTGTGTGTGTACATGTGTGTGTGCATGTACTTACGTAGCAGGGGATCAAGCCTCCCTCCCCGTTGTTATCAGACATACTATCAAAGGTTCTGCCATGGGATCACTCAGTCATATTTGATACCCAAATTTGAATAACGTTAATGGTCTGGTTGCAAGTCCAGGCACAAATTTCAAGGGCTTTATATATAGTGGCTGGTTTCTCCTTCCTTCTTCCTGGATCCCAACTAGTAGAGGAGTCTTGATTGCATCTGGGAAAATGGCCTTGTAACCAATTCTCTCGATATTCCTATAGCCTGTTTGGAAACTACAAGCTAGAAAAAGATAAAAACAGCTCACTATGGCCCTTGGTGAGCTGTCTATGAATGTGCCTGGACATTTTCAGTCTCTGACTCATGTCTACCGAGCCACAAATGTCTGACTGCTGTGTCCATTCAGCAAGATGTAAACACAGCAATTTACCAGTTCAGCATTATTAGCCAGCTGACTAACCTACTGTTTTTCCTAGAACAGCCAGTCTGATATGCATGTTTTAACAAGGCAATGATTAAAAATATGACTAATTGAGCTTTGGTAGAAAATGCTCATAATGTTCTGTTCAAGAAATGGAATGACTCAACACTGACTTTCGGGCATTGATAAAGCAGGGATATTGCCCTAACAATGAGCAGCCATAGACTTTATCAAGCTGTTGAGCAAGGCAGTGGGGATTTTGATTAGTGTCAGGCTGATGTGTTTGGTGTTTTAAAATTCAAGTCCCAAGACAAGCTGTTTGTAATCGTGAAAATTTGAGAGTGCAGGAAAAGCAATCAATGACTATTGTTCAAGTTGATTAAAAGTAAACCGCTTTCCCATAAAACCACCTTTCCACTTAGGTTTTGTAGAGCCAAGCTGGCTACGGCTGTGGAGGGAGATAGTGCTATGCGTGTTTGTGGAATAGACAGGTCTGAAATAAAGTGGCAAAATGCAATTATTGACTTTACTTTGGATTTCCTGTGAACAGAGAAATTATTCATTTTTCCTGTGTTAAAATGTATTATAAAAATGACTATTAACACTGAAGTAACTGGTCATCCCCCAGCCCCACACCTACTTCATTTTGCAGCCAGGTAGAAACAGGAAGCCTTTAAAAGGAAAACAGAAGTGATGTTCTTCATGTTCTGAGTTTGTCTTGTTTCTGCATTAATCGTGAAATCTAAACAAACATGAGCAGCATCCATTTTTCAGTCAGCAGTTATTGAACTACGTATCAGCATCATGTGGAGTCCTGGAGGTTGGGAGATCAGGGAGCCCTGATGAAGTGAGTCTGGAGGGAACATGAAGGTGGCATGAAGTGGCAATGTAAGTATGTATAAAGTCACTTGAGCAATGTCACACGTAATCTGAGGGATGGCAGAGGCTAAGAAAAAGCTCTTTTGAAGAAATTAAGACATTAAGAAAGATAAGAAGACTGTAAGGTGGACTTCATGAGAACGGGAGAGCCACACATTTTTAGGGCCCAAGAAACTCTTCCAAGCCAGGCGAGGACTACACTGAGATGCATAAATAACTTCAGCCACGTTTTTTTGGCTCCCTTTTTACCAATGATAGCAAATGTGATATAAAGGAATATTGTTGCATATGCTCATTTGATTAGATCATGCTTAGCTTTAAGTTATATAGATAATTCAAATGTATTTAAATGGGCAAAACTCTGTTTTAATTGGAGAAAACAGACTCTGGTGATGATGAAGTAATTTTCTATTGATTAGAAACATTCATTTTTCTGCTTCAGCTTTCAAGTAAGTCATATAAATAATTCTATTATTTTTATGGTGTGTGTGTGTGTGTGTGTGTGTGTGTGTACACACTTGTGGTGCAAGTACACTTTTCTGTGTGCATAAATGGAGTCCAAAGGATGATATTGGATGCTTCATTTGGTTTCAGCACATCTTTTCTAAGAACCAGTCTCTCTCTCTAAATAAGCAGTTTTACAATTGTGAGTAGACTGGCTGGTCAGCAATCCTGATGGATTATGCAACACTGAAGTTAGGGTGTGAGTTATGTGGGTACTGGGTATCCAAACTCATGTCTTTACTCACTGAACAGCTTCTCCACCTCCAATCCCATCATCCTGGGTAGGTGCACCAGAACTAAGGCATAGAACATGCTGATGGAGGATGCTGGCCATGAGTAATTAACTTGGGGACTAAGCAACAGCTATAAATTGATGTCCTCCTCTTGACAAGTTCAAACTTTACCCAGGGGGATGTGATGTGACTTGCTGGTGGATTGTGTTTTCGCCCCATTTCAACTCTATTAGAAGTTGAAGGAGAGAAAGAAGGGAAATATTGGTGAGGATGGGTGAGAAGGTGTAGAAGATTGTTATATATGAGAAACAAGAAGAGTCCAATATAAAGGCACGGACAGGTCCATAATGGGACCACAGGACGAATATGCCATCTAAAGAGTAGAGTTGAGCATGTAAGAGTGGAAGAGAGGTATTACAGAAGTTCAGGTCTTTGCTTTGGGGAAGAAAGTAAATGGAAAAGTCATTAAGCTTTTGGATAAAGAGGATAAAAATCAGAAAACATATATGAATTCATCTCTGTACAGTGTTTGAAACGTTGAACAGGCCAGTCTTGGATGCGGTTTGCAGGAATATTATTGGCTGAGGAATACATTTGAAAAGTTGAGCAGGTAGAAGAGAGGAAAGAATTTGAGTGTAGGTTAGTGCTGGAGACATAGAAGGTCAATTTTTTATACCAGTCTTTCCCTGCAGATTTCAGATCCAACGTGGAACTAACCCAGCAGTCACTTGGTCTTGAAAACTTTCTTACTGGTAACACTGGTTGAAGAATAGTACATTTTATTTAAAACCATTTTACTAACATTTCATTTTGTAACTAGTTACAATTACGGGTTTGAAATCGAAAGTGAACGTAAGGATAAGCTAGACATCTCTGCATAAAGATAGAGAAGGAGATTTTTTTAAAAAATTAGACTTGCCAACAAAATACACCATTCTTATTTTCATGGGGAGGAGTGAGCAGGTGACAAGAAAACACTAGCAATATTGCTCCATCTGTAGTTTCTATACTACAACCAAGACCAGAAGAAATGGACTCCCGATAGCATGTATCTGATGGGAGAGTAGCAAAGGAAGAGGATACAGAGCAGAAATGCAGATGCTGATGTTGCAGACCATGACAGCCGCTTGCATGCATTACACACTCACTGTGTCCCGGGAGCAGTCTAAAGTTCTTTATAATCATCAACTTTTATGAGTCATTTCGAGGGGTAGGTAGGGAAAACGGGTTGAGCAACCGAGTGGAAGAATCGAAATTTGGATTGAGAGAGAATGGTTCAAAAACTAGTTCTGGAAGAATAATACTGCAAGAAGTAAGATGTAAAGATAACATCATATACCAGGCCATTTGCCACCAGAAACAGCGGAGATCCAGGGACGCAGGACTGGTGAGATTGCACAGCGAGTAGCCGGGGTGCAGAGAGGGCTAGGCCTGGTGCGAAGAAAGCGCGCACCCCCAATTGGTTCAGGGGAGCAGGAACTTTGTTGTAGAGACTCAGTTTCTACCCAGAAAGTCCTTGCATGCGGACCAAATGCTCAGGCCATTTGCCACCAGGAACAGTAGAGATCCAGGGACACAGGCCTGGTGAGACTGTGCTGCGAGTAGCCGAGGCACAGAGAGGGCCAGGCCTAGCATGGAAGGTGTGGCCCTCTAGTTGGCCCAGGGGAGCAGGAACTCTGCTGTAGAGACTTGGGTCCACGCTGAAGACCCTTGTGTGCGGACTAAACGCTCAAACTATTTGCCACCTAAAAGAGCAGAGATCTAGGGATACAGGCCAGATACATGGGAGAGACAGAAACCAATCACTGACAACAAGATGGCAAGAGGAAAGTCAAAGAACTTAACCAATGGAAACCAAGACAATCTGGCAAAACCAGAACCCAGCTCTCCCATCACAGCAAACAGCAGAATGCCAAACACTCCAGAAAAAAAAGACTCAGACCTGAAATCATACATCAAGATGATGATGGAGATCTTTAAACAAGAATGGGAAGAAAAGCATAAAAAAATAAAAGCTTTTAAAGAGGAAACACAAAAAGCACTCAAAGAAATCAAAGAACTAGAGGAAAATAGAACCAAAGAGATGAAAGAATTGAAGAAAAAATTTAAAATGGAAAAGGACACAATAAAGAAAACACTAAAAGAGACAACCCTGGAGGTAGAAAACCTAAAAAAGAAATCAGAAGTCACAAATGCAAGCATCTCCAACAGACTACAAGAGATGGAAGAGAGAATCTCAGGGGCCAAAGACAACATTGAAAACATAGATAGAACAGCCAGAGAAGATGAAAAAGCCAAAAAGCTCCTAGCCCAAAATGTCCAGAAGATCCAGTACACAATGAGAAGATGAAACCTAAGGATAATAGGAATAGAAGAGGGAGAAGAATATCAACTAAGAGGCACAGTAAATATCTTCAACAAAATTGTAGAAGAAAACTTCCCTACCCTTAAGAATGAGATGACCATGAGCATAAAAGAAGCCTATAGAACTCCAAATAGAGTGGTCCAGAAAAGAAATTCCTCCCGACACATAATATTCAAAATGCCAAGTTCCCAAAACAAAGAAAGAATACTAAAGGCAGTAAAAGACAAAGGTCATGTAACATATAAAGGCAGACCAATCAGAATCACACTTGACTTTTCAACACAGACTATGAAAGCTAGAAGATCCTGGACAGACATCATGCAGACCCTTAGAGAACACAAGTGTCAGTCCAAGCTGTTATACCCAGCAAAACTCTCAATCACCAAAGATGGAGAGACCAAGATATTCCAAGACAAAACTAAATTTGCACAATATCTGACCACAAACCAAGCACTACAACGAATTAGAGGGGGGAAACCCAATACAATGAGGGAAACTACATCCTAGCAAAACCAAGAAAATACCTAAGCAAGAAAACTAAAAGAAGAAAGACACACAGGCACAATTCTACCTCTAAAAGCAAAAATAGCAGGAAACAGCAATAACTATTCCTTAATATCTGTCAACATAAATGGACCCAATTCCACAATAAAAAGATATAGGCTATCAGACTGGATACATAAACAGAATCTAGCATTTTGCTGCATACAGGAAACTCATCTCAGAGAAAAAGACAGACACTATCTCAGAGAAAAAGGTTGGGGAAAAACCTACTAAACAAACGGCCCCAAGAAACAAGCTGGAGTAGCCATTCTAATATTGAATAAAGTAGATTTTCAACCAAAAGTTATCAAAAAAGATAAGGAAGGACACTTTTTACTCATTACAGGGAAAATTTGTCAGGAGGAACTCTCAATCCTTATCATATACGCTCCAAATACAAAAGCACCCATATGGCTCGTGCTCTAAGGTCAAATATTGAGAAATGGGACTTTATGAAATTGCAAAGTTTCTGTAAGGCTAAGGACACTGTCAAGAAAACAAAATGGCAGCCAACAAATTGGGAAAAGATCTTTACCCACCCCACATCTGATAGAGGCCTAATATCCAAGGTATACAAAGAACTCAAGAAGCTAGACACTACAGAATCAAACAATCTAATTAAAAAAATGGGGTACAGAGCTAAACAAAAAGTTCTCAATTGAGGAATATTGAATTGCTGAGAAGCATCCAAGGAAGTGCTCTACATCATTCGCCATCAGGGAAATGCAAATCAAAACAACCCTGAGATTCCACCTCACACCAGTCAGAATGGCTAAGATCACAAATTCAGATTACAGCAGATGCTGGTGAGGATGTGGAGAAAGAGGAACACTTCTCCACTGTTGGTGGGGTTGTAAACTGGTACAACCACTCTGGAAATCAGTCTGGCAATTCCTCAGAAAATTGGACATAGTACTACCTGAAGACCCAGTTATTCCACTTCTGGGCATTTGCCCTAGAGATGCTCCAACATACAAAAAAGACACATGCACCACAATGTTCATAGCAGCCGTATTTATAATAGCCAGAAGCTTGAAAGAACCTGGATGTCTCTCAGTAGATGAATGGATTAAAAAATTGTGGTACATTTACACAATGGCATACTCCTCAGCTATCAGAAACAATGACTTAATGAAATTCTTAAGAAAATGGATGCATCTAGAGAATATCATCCTGAGCAAGATAACCCAGTCACAAAAGAACAGACATAATATGCAGTCACTGATAATTGGATACTAACCCCAGAAAGCCCTGAACACCCCAGAAACAACTCACAGACTATATGAAGTTCAAGAAAAACAAAGGCCAAAAAAAAAAAAAGAAAGAAAAATCTTTATGCTTAATCTTTACACACCAGAAAACTTTGACTATCTCCAGGTTACATCTTGTTTTACATGTACTTTATACTCATTGTAACTAGTAAGATTTTAATGCATACTATCAAACCTTAAAAAATATCAAGTACTGACAAAAATGTATTCATATGCTTTTATGCAAAAATGCTTTTAAAATCTGTACATTTATCTCTGTTTTTAAAATAAAGTTGTTCAATTAAAATGCAGGAAAACAAAAAATGATAACATATACACATATGTTGAATTATATATATATACATATATGTTTGTTAAAAATATATCTATATATATTTGTTATAATATATATGTATAAGTAAATATATATATATGTTTGACACAACAACGAAGAATAAGCTAATGTGGTATTTAGTTAAACCCTTTAAGATGTAGAGTCAATTGAATTATTATCTTATCTTTTGGGTTTTTTCTTATAAAGGTCTAATAGAGCAATCTTCCCATAAGTTTCAATAGTAAATTAATTTTGCCCGGGGATATTTAATGGACTAGGTAAAACTGTATTTGCTTACAAGCAGCTAATTAGTTATGTATCCCAGGTTCATTGCTTATACTTGCACAGCCAATGTGAGTTGAGCTATGGCTATGAAGAAATTGCAACTGGCGTTTACCTTAAGGAACCAAATGGAGCTCTCTGCCTTCATTTCTTCCATGTGGGAGCTGGCTATATATTAACCTCACGTGTATTCCACAGTCATATTTAGAAGGTGTGGTCAGTCCTGAACCATTACAGTTTACTGGAGACACCCTTAGTTTTCTCACTGTCAGAAGGGATGCAAGGAAATGCATCATCCCAGGAACCAGCTTTTCTAGATACTTCTGCTGGGAAAAAGTGGGAAGTAGGTTAGACATCCTGATTAATTTTATACAATACCTTTTTTAAAGAACGCTGTAGCTCATGTTACACATCTTCCACACAATGTCTAGACATTTTTACATTGAGCTGTGACCTGGCCAGATATGCTTAAACTCACTGAAAGCAGAGCTCCAATGTGCTCATTGTGGTAATATTTTCCTAAACTGCAATATAGGGTATACCCTTTTTTCAGTGTTGTCTCTCTGGGTCTGTGTGTTGTAGTGTGGTTCTCCTCTAACAGGATATATATATGCAGTTGAGTAATACTCCACTATGTACATGTACTACGTTTTCTTTATCCATTTTTTTAGTTGTGGAACATCTAGGTTGTTTCCAGATTCTGGCTGGAATAAAGCTGCTATGAACATAGTTTGGCAAATATTATTGTGGTAAGATGAAACATCCTTTGAGTATACACTGTTTTTACTGTTAATTCTATTGATTCATCAGTGAGGGAGATTTTCCCATCTCTTGGTATCTTCTTTAATTTCTTTTTTTTTCCAAGGCTTGAAGTTTTGGTTATGCAAGTCTTAAATGACTTCAAAGGCATTTATAATTTATAATATCTCTGTCTCTGAAGACCTTGGCCATACATGCATGCAAATTTTAAAACTTAAGAAATATTTTTCCTTATCTGTCAGTTGACAATTTGTAGACAATGACTACTTCTGACCAAATAAAATTTAGTAGCTGTGTACCCCATAGGTTTTTGGAAAGGTATGTGAAAGACTGCTTATGGCTGTGGTAAGCATGTCAGAATTAAAAAACTGCTTGCTGTTTCATCTTATGTGGACTTTATCACTGTGCTTTCAAGCAAAGAACACTTGGCTGTTATGAGATATCACTTGGTTTGTCATTAAATATAGTATTATGGAGTAGTCACTCAATTAATTAGTGTAATACAATAGCCCTCTGCTACAAGTAAGAGTATACTTATATTTCCAAAAACAATTTTCTTCAGCATATAAAGATCCTTAAGAGATGATGGTGTCAATGTTTAATGATCCAATGTAAACAAAGTGCTAATTACCATCACAAAATGATGGGCTTGCTTCTGGCTTTTAATCTCTGTGGAGAATACCCATGTGTAACTATATATCTCTTACCTTTCACTGCCACAGAATCTCTTAAGTTGCTGCTTCAGCAGAGTTTCTGGGGAAAAACCAGAAGTACAGAGCCTTGTCCCATTCACCAGTTCAGTAGCCAAATAACTCATACCTCTTCCAGTGGAGAAGGACGAAGAAGACGTAGAGAGAGAACAGTAATGTTGCTCTAGATTAAATACCTTTAGATGGAAACATGAAGAGAAAAGGGGTGGTTTATCAGGGTGGAGGGAGAAAAGATAGAGCAAGATGAGGATAATGGTGGTGATGGTGATGGTGGTGGTGGTGATGAGGATTGTGATGGTGAAGAGGATACCTGTATCGTCAGAGTAACAAAACACTGAACATTGTAAGAAGAAAATTTCCAACAGAGGAATAATGACATGGTACTACCTTCTCCCTTCTGTGCCTATCCCTAACTTTGGTAGATAGTACAGGGTAGTCTCAAATTTTCTGGTATGAGAGTTATAGAGCTAGCTCTGCATCTCTATCCTCTGGAATTTTAACTGGAGAAGGGACTAGATCCTGTGCTAACATTTTAACCTCTTCTACCTCATCAGTACTAGGAATTCTGAGTCCAAGAACAACGGTCCCTCCTTCTAACAGGGTGGTAAAAGATAGTTTGGGTTATTCAGCTTCCTGTGTGTATTATGGCTCCCATGCACAATCTCTATATTCTACTCCCTCACCAGGGCTTCTTTAGGCTACACATATTATTCTTCAAAACCTGGATCTTCCAAACGAAAGCCCGGGCTTGTCTTGTAACTCTAACAATGCAGTTCTCTTTTGGTTCTGGGTTCTGTTCTTCTCAAAGTGATGAATACCTCAGTCCTATCAAGGGACTATGTATTAGCAAGAATTATCAGGCAGGAAATGATTGGATGACATTTCACAGTGTGTGACTGATACTGATGGAACTCTGTGAAAAACAATATCCCTTCCGTTTTACTCCCTGAGCAGAAGCCAGTAACAGTCACTTCCTGATACATATTATTACGTCAGTGTCTGCCAAGCACAAAGCCTACACAATTGCCTTCATGTAGTTCTTGATGGTACACACTATATTTAAACATAATGATGATATGCGTATCATAATGGTGATGACACACACATATTATATATATATATATGTGTGTGTGTGTGTGTGTGTGTGTGTAAAACATATGTATGTGTATTGAGTATAAACCTAGAAGAATAAAATGGAGATTAAACCTCGAGTTCTGAAAATGTTAAGCAATTGTTGTATCACTGAGCTGGACCCAAATTCCTTAGTTTGGGTTCATTTATGTTAACCAAAGCATGCAGCTAAGGCTCTTGATTCATCCTCTAAAAAAGATTCAGGAACATTCTTGCCTTATGTAGGCCTAATCACTCAATGCCTATTATGACAAAATAAAATAGGTCTAAAGCTTATTTAGCAAAACACAAAGTTTTGTGTTTTGTAAACCACTAGGAAAAATATTGAATGTAATTCCATGTAGTGGTTCAAAGGGAACTACAGAGAATTACTTTTGATTTTCAGAAGCCTTTCACAGTCACTTCCTGGCTATGAGATTAGCACTTACCCGTATAATTAATTCTCCTGGCAAGGAGTTAGTTCAGGCAGTGACTTGTGCATCTGAGATCTACATTAGGGAAAGGTTTTTAGGAGTGAAGCGTGTGAAATCTCACAGAGAGCTGGCCTTCCTTTCTGGATACACACCTGTCAGCTGTAAACCTGGGATTTATGCCAACCCCAGACACTGTGCTACAGGTCTGCCGGGGCCAGCCTGGGTCACTAAAAAATCATCTCCCCTCATCCCACACATGTGCCTTTCCAGCTCATCAGCAGTGGCAAAGTCTATTTCTGTTTGTTTGGGAGAAGTTTTGATACTCTGTACTGAACCTGTATCTCTCATGTTCTTAGCTGAAGTGAAGCCGAGTGTCCCTCATAGTCACTCTGAAACCTCCAGAAATAGAAATGACATCTCTCTTTGACTAGACTATCAAGGGCATGTCTTCATAGTCTTTGATTGATTATCAGTGTTGTTTTATGTTCCTTCTCTTCCTTGGCTCATGGGCCTCAAGAGGCAGTATCTTGATATTCCCATTTTTAGTCTCAGCCTTGTATTCGGTTATCAATAGGGTGGAGAAAATAAGAGGTTTCCTCCACTTACTGTCAGGATGTAGCCTTTATAAAATCTCAAAACATTTGCATATGGGAATTTTATTTCTCTACCAGGTTAGAGACATTTAAGTTATTTTTATTAACCTATAAAAACATGATATCTTCTGTCAAAGTTTAAATGATTAATAACCTGGCTGGATATAGTTGCACATGTCCCAGAGCTTTACATGGTGAAGTGGGAAGATGATGAATTCAAGGCCAACTTGAGCCACATAATGAACTCAAGGCAAACATGGGCTACATGGTGAAAAAAATAGTCTTAAGTAATCTGAAACCCAAACAAACTACCATCACTCATAAATATTAACATTAATAGTCTAAATATCTAACCCGCGTTGTTGCCTAGTTGAAATTTGTTCTCTGGTGCAGAAAACAAAACAAAACAAGAAATGTTTCTGTTCATATTTCTTTAGGAAGCAACAAATACAAATCTTCCTTCGTGCTTGTGCCCTTAAGAAACAAAGGAAGTAAGGACTTTATCCTCTGGGCACTGCACTTTACAATTATCAATAATGCAAATGACCCCTGGAAGAACATTCTGCAAGATCTTTCCTAAGCATTTCCACTCGAACCCTATCAATTGGCATTTCAAGGAATCACCATGACTGTGGCATGTCTGTTATTTTTGCTAAATTTCTTTCTGGATGGTCCTTCATCTTCCTCTTCCCCTTTCTTTCATTTCTTCTTTTCCTTTTCTTCTGATTCCCAAGAGCCCTCATTGCCCACATTCCGGATAGGGTGATACTTTGGTTACTTTGCGGCACACCTGTGCCCCATGCTCACAGGCAGTTTTCAGTTTTGCTAATGTTTTCTTTAATTCCTTTGTAAGTGATATTGCGCCTTGCCCTTTACAGGCAGCTTCATTACTTGCAGAAACCTCATCTTGGTAACTCTAGTAGGCTTTTACTTCCCTGGGTATTTCTGAGCTGAATCTTGGCCAACTGCATCTTACAAAGTCAGCAGGTTTCTTCCAAATATTATCATTAAGTGTTTCCTGTGTGAAATCCTGTCCTTTCCAATGTACTTGGAAGAAGGAAATAGAAAAAATAACATGGGTATTTATATAGGATCTTTTCTTTTTACAGCCAATTGCCCTTAGACAACTTCAGTGAGAGCAGGGAGCTGATAGGAGCTGGGCAAACAGATTGGAGACGGTTGAAGTCGTTCCCAATGTTCCACAGGGACCAATCTGCCTCGTGTAACCTCCATAAAATGGTTTGAATTAATTCTCTCAGTGTCACAGATCCAGATTCAGTTTTTAGAATTCAAGACACTGATATGCCCTAAGTATGTAGAAATACAAAGTCATCTAACCACTCCTTAGGTCTCCCGTCAAATAGAAGCCAAGTCTTGGGGAGAGTTGAGCTTGGCATGGAAACGGACACACAATTTCTACTCTTAAGGAGTTAGGTATCTGGAGTGGAGTGGATGGGGAGTTCTTAAAAATTCAAAGGTAAGATCCACATGTGAGAGACAACATGGAAGTTAGTGTTTCAGAGCCTGGATCCCCTCTCTTTATATAATATTTTCTAAGAAATAGAACAGAAACTTTTAAGTGAGTATAATGTGGTAAGAAAGCCAAGGACAATTGGAAAGAAATTTTAGATTCAAGCTATTATTAAAAAGAAAAAATTGTTGAATATGGGACATGAAAGTAAACATGCAAAGTTGAGTCTTGAAATTTAAGTAACTCTGCAAAAACTAAAATAAGCCTTCCCTTGAGTTTTCATTGCATTTTATGAAAATTATATATAAATATAAGTTATTTATACATCAGTCTCGAAAACTTTTATAATGGGTAAGAGATGTAGTTATTTATGCCATTTATTAAGTCATTTCTTTTGCTTTGTTATATTCCCATTTGAGATAATTTGAAAATTACTAATGTGCTTAACTTTCATTATGTTACCATATAAGCTTTGTCCTATTTTTTGAGTTATTAAAGAAAATTAAGATTTATTATGTTAGTAAAAAAGAGGAAGGATGCAAACTTCTTAAGCATTTAACATGCAAAATAGAATTCTATAGTCAGACTACTTCCTTTCTTCTTTCTTGAGGGGGGGTTGCTGAGTTTATTTTCTCTTTTTAAACCATTATAACCCAATCCTGGAAGAACTGCTTCATAGGTTTCATGACTGTGTAGAGAAAATATATCTGTGTGCCATAAGAGTATATTCAAGAAGAGGAGACTGGACTATGGGAGCCCATCCCTTCCAGGCCCTGTGTGTGGTAAAATGAGTGTGGGGATGGGACACACAGAGCTTGGGTTTACAAATCCCAGTTTTCCTGTTCTGTTCATGTTTAGGCTATTATAGGAGACTCTAAGGAAAAGCAGTGAAGACTCTGGAGAAGAGTGTGAAGAAATTTTACTCCATCAACATGGCTGCTCTGATCATGTCAAAAGAGCGGTGTGATCTGGCTAGAATATAGACACACCCTTAGTACACATCTTTAATCCTTTTGGCTGAAATCCTTTAGTAAACATCTTTAATCCCAGATAATGATGTATAATTGAGGAGCAGACAAACTGAGGAATCAGAGAAAGTTTGATAGAATGAGGCAGAGACAAGATATGCCCAACTCTCAGGAGAAAAGCTATATTTAAGATCAGCACACACACACACACACACACACACACATGATGGGGGGAGGAGTTAGAGTTCAGATAGTTCAGTTTGTTGATAATTAGTGCAGTGCAGTGGCGTTGAGTTCCTTTGTGAGTTCATGCAGTTCAATGCAGATCAGCAGAAGCAGTTGGTCAGAAAATAGGAGTCATAAGATTAGAACAAATAGCCAGAGTTAGTTTGAGAGCAAGCAGATCAATTCAGTGAGAACTTGAGGAAAACAAGGTTGAACGAATCAGCTTAGAGGTAAATTTGAGCCAGAACAGCCAAATTGAATCAGCCATCCAGAGACCAGACCGAACTAGGAAAGAGCATATTAAATAGTTAGCCTCCTAGACTACAGTTACGACAGGTGAATGTTTCTTGTGGTCTTTAGACGTTTCTACCGTCAACCTACTTTTTAAGTGACAGAGATGGAATCCTAGAAGCAGCTGAGGGTATGGATGGGAGCACTGTGGATGAGAGGTGTTCTAGCTGGATGAGGCAGCCATATACTATGGCTATAAAGCAGGTCTCACAGGGCTTGCCTGGATGGAACACTCTGACAGTCTTCAGAGGGACAGGTGAATCAGTGGGTCTAGGTGTAGAGGATCTCCACGAGTGTGTCTGAAATGGGAGGATTAGCCTTTATGATGGATTGCTTGTTGAGATTGGAGTCTACATGATGTTTAGTATCATTAGAAACTGGTGTAAAATACTGGTATAAGCAATATGATACTAGTATCTAAAAGCACTGCAGTCCTTAGATCTCAGACATTATTATTACAATTATTGGGTCAGACTTAGTGTTAACTCTATTAGCACCGTTTCCCTTCTTTTTTATCTATTTACTGTTTCCCTCCAGAAGAAAGAAAAAAATTTATATTTTGATCTTCCCATTTTAAAATTTTTGGGTTGTAACTCTTTTTCCTTCGACTATAGAGCACTCTGTCATAAGAGTCCTAATGTAGCCCTTGTACTTCCTGTTTCATAATAAACCAGCATTAAAGTGTCACAGTACTCTGCTTTACCTGAAGACATTGACATTTAACACTTGTAGAGGAAGAACTCAACATTGAAATCAAAGGAAGAAAACAACAGCAAACCGAGACTTCTCCAGCAGCTGAAAAAAAAATTAAGAGGGTGTTTTTCCCTCAAAACTCAGCACATAGGCATATATTTCAGTGGGGAATACAGCACCTACAAAATGGCTATTTATTCCAGACCACAGGAATTCCCATTACTTCAAAGTTTTCATTTTCGAGAAGATGGAAGGGATTTGTCTGGGCAGCTGTATTCCGTGATATTCAGGGCTAGCCAAACTTCAGGGAGTCAGTACTGAGCACAAAGCAGGAAACAAAAAGATCTTACCAGAGGGGAGTGCATTGACCCTGGTCTTCTCCAAGGTGGTTTGCAGATGGGATGTCATCAAGATTTCACACTAGTGCATCCTTGATGAAGAGCAGAAATCAATGCCGTCAATCTAGTGGTGGGTGAAGGGAGCTGAGGGCTTTGGGATATCTTAAATATATCTTTAAATCTTTAAATATGACTCGGAAAAAGCCTGGATAAGTTCATGAATGTGTGAATCATATTAATTTTGTACAAAGTGTGAATCCATTTGATCTTTGTTGACCATGAAAGACAAATGTGAGCCTACATTGCTACAATGTAATTATAACGTTAATAAATAGAGCATGAAGAATAACCGAGGTGCTAAGGTAAGTAAATGCTTGGTGGCTTTGCTATTGTAAGTAGGTAGATGAAATTTCTGAACTGTAATTTCAGAAAGACAAATGTGAGCCTACATTGCTACAATGTAATTATAACGTTAATAAATAGAGCATGAAGAATAACCGAGGTGCTAAGGTAAGTAAATGCTTGGTGGCTTTGCTATTGTAAGTAGGTAGATGAAATTTCTGAACTGTAATTTCAAAAATATGCTTATTATGAATCAAAAGCAAAGAGCTCATAGAACATGTTAAGAGAGTCTCAAATAAAATATCTAGTAAGCAATCAGTACATTATTAATTTAAGCATCTAACCACATGGTTTTAAAACAGTATACCTTGCAATCGGGACTCTATGTATAGGATTTGATATTCTAGATTTAAATTGTGAGTCAGACTTCTCTATTGGCTGAATAAACTTAGGCAAGTGACTTAAATTAGATATTCCCTTCTGCAATAATAATGGAAACAATTATTGATAATAAATTATTATTTAGAATGAATATTTAATAAGCAGAGTAGGCAGTGAGGGAGTCATAAGGGACCTACTCTGTCTGCCTTTAGATTATGGAAACACACACACACACACACACACACACACATACACACACATACACACATACACACACACATACACACACACATACACACACACATACACACACACATACACACACATACACACACATACACATACATACACACACATACACACACATACACACACATACACACACACACATACACACACACATACACACACACATACACACACACATACACATACACACACACACACACACACACACACACACACACACACACACACACACACTGTCCAGAGGAGTTTATTCAGAAGTGACCAAAGTTGTTAAATGATATGTAGGAAAAAGTACAGAAGGAAGAGGGCTAGATAAGGATGGTTGTAGGAAGACTTTATGTTTTAAATAGTGACATTTAAGAAAAACCTGAAGAAAATAAAGGGGTAAGTTAATATTGAAATAAAAAGGGGTAACACAAGAACAGAAGTCTTATAGTGGGATACTCTTCATGTGTCTCAGCAATACTAAGACTCATGGACTGGATGTAAGTGAACAAGGATGTCTGATGTAGTAGAATATGAGAACAAAGAGGGTAATATATTCTAAAGCAACTGTTCCCAACCCTTGGGTCATAACCCCTTTGGCATCAGGGACCCTTTCACAAGGTTTGCCGAAAACCATCAGAAAAAAGATATTTACATCACAATTCACAATATCAAAATTATAGTGATGAAGTAGCAATGGAAATAATTTAAGGTTGGGGTCACCACAACATGAGAAAGTGTATTAAAGGATCACAGCCTTAGGAGGTTCAGAACCACTAGTCCAAAACCTTGCAGATGATCTGTAGGACTTGGCTCTTCATGTCCCTAAAATGGGTTGCAATTAGAACGCTGTGATAGCATTTCTTGTATTTGAGTGAGGCCACTTAGGCTGTTACACTGAGAGAAACTCTAAAGGAACACCCGTTAAAGTTAGGAACTCTTTTTAGGAGGTTGTTTCAATAGTCTACACAGAAGGTGACATTGTTGGCAGAGAAATAGTAACTCTACTTGGTAGGAGCCCAGCAGCAGCTTGGTGTGCTGACAGATGGGTGGGTATTTTAATAGAAAGAAAGATTTCAATCCAGGCAGAAGATGGAGTCCATATGCACAAAAATAGGAGAGACAGGCCAAGAGGGAAGGTTTAGCATATTAGTCTTAATTGCCTGTTAGACATTCATAAGTGAAGTTATGAAGTAGGTGTTTGGTGTATGGATCTGGAATTCAGCAGAAATGTCCCAGCCAGGGTTATAAATTTGCAAATTGTCAGCCCTACAGATGATGTATAAAACCATGATGTTGGATGAGATCATCAAAGGAGTGAGTATAGAAAGAGAAATGCTCTGAAGCCTCAGCCTCAGCATACATCAACATTACTATGTTGAAGAAAAGAGGAACGAGAGTGATAAGGAGTCAGAAAGAGTGGCCGGGGCGATAAGAGGAAAGTCAGGCATAGCCAGTTTGCCAAACATTAAGTAAATAAAATGTAAACGAGGAAGGAATGAAAAATAGTCTCAATTTCTGCTGAAAGCTAAGTAAATCAAACCAAAACCAAACCAAACCAAAACAAAAACCCCTCGGAACTGAGGATTACTTTTTGTTATTTAAATTTTTGAATTAAAATGTGTGTGTGTGTGTGTGTGTGTGTGTGTGTGTGTGTGTGTGTGTATGGGTTCCTTCACACCAGCTATATGCATGTTGCTGTGGAGGTCAGAAGAAGGCATTAGGTCTCATGGAACTGGGATTAACAGTGGTTATAAGCAGCCTACTGTGAGTTCTGGGAACTGAACCAGGGTCCTCTGCAAGAGCAGCAAGTGGTCTTAAATACTGACCTCTCTCAGCCTTACTGTGCAGTTCTGTGTGTATCACTGGAATGTGGGTTCAAAGAACGAAAGAAGAAAAAGCATTTTTTTGTAGAAGAAGGATGAGAAATGCAGCACATCAGAAATAGAATAAGCATGAGGTGTAAACGTGACTCTAGCATAATGTGGCATTCTGTTTTATAACAAACTGGTTTTGTGGGTAAAAGTAAGCTATGAGATAACAATAAATATGAATGAGTTAATTTAGTAAGTAGCCAGTGAAAGAACATGTAATGGTAGGTTGAGAGAGGCAACAGATAGCCAAACAACTTCAAATCAGTATCCACACTCTCTAGCAGAGATGACTGGAGTAGCCCAATTGAGAGCGAACCAAGGGGAACATCATCAAATTGGGGCTTACAAAAATCCAACAGAAGTAGACCAGGCTATCCTGATTGTGTCCTGATCAGAGTGTGCCCTCATGAGAGGCTTCCAAGCAAAATAATAAATAATAGCAGATAGGTACAATCTGGTACTCACAAATCCAATAAAAACTGACAGGGGAAGTGGAGGTGGTCAGCTGGAGCCCTCAATTGAGTTTTGTCTTGGATGAGTTTTCCAGGGATATATTTGTCACTTTTTCCCACTGAAGGCTCTTTGACAACATGAGCAGCCTCTGTTAGAGATGGTTTGCATTCTAGCTATACTTAAGCACACACCATTTTTAATAATATCAGCAGCTTCTCTGTTCTCTTTCTTCCCTGTTACAGATTTGGGGGTAGGCAGCCCATCTGTAGACAAGTGGCCTTCAAAGATACTTTTGGACAAACATGCTTGGCTATGAAATGGGAGAACAACCAGGTTTTCAGTAAGTTGAAGCAGCACATAACAATGTGAAGAGGAAGTTTCTGGATATGTCAGATTTTGGCATTAGAAGTTACTGGGTGTTCTTAATATAATATTTTTTGACTCATTTGACACTTGTACTCAACTTGTTGTATCTTATGTTTAATATTAATACTTTATTATTATTTGAATTATTACTTTAATAAACAATAGTATTAAAGTCAATCTTGTAGAACTATGACAACATGGACCAAAACTCTAGATCACCAAACCTAATGAATTAGATGAAATTAGAATTCTTGGCTTCTGTGAGTGTTATTTATCACTGGAGGATATCGTTATTAATGATTGCTTTTACATGGGACTGAGAGATCTTCTAGAATTTTTTAAGTCTCTGATAACCATCATACCTGATGGTGTTGCTTCTTTTCCAGTTAGAAAGCTTGCAACTTTACTTTTTGAAATGTTCTTTTAGTAGTAGCCTATAAATACAACAGTTAAATATTTGTGGTTAGATAATGGTCTCACTCCAAGGTTCTCTGTTTCAGTCATTGGTCAACTGTTGACTCACTTATGTGCAGCAAAACATACAGAGAAATATGTAAAGGGAGACTTTAACATTTCAAGTTGAATTGAACGAAGAGCTCTCTCCCTCTCTCTCCTTTCTTTCCATCCTCCTTTCTTTCTCATAGACCCTTTTCCTTATTCCTTCCTACCCTCTCCTCTTCCATTTTTGTCAGAACACTTCCTGCTCAGAAACAACTACTGAGAGATTCAATAGAAATTGTTTCCCTTTTAAAGACAAGCCCTTTTGTTTTGCAGTTTTTGCTTCACAGAGAATTAAATCCAACAAACCTTTATAGTATACTGCAATTGGTATTGTGTAGGTGCAGTCATGGGAGAAAGCACGTACACATGCAAATATTTCCAAGTGTGGCAAGTTCCACAATGGAAGAAAAAAGGGGAGGCCTCAGTCCTTCTTAGAAGAGAGGACCAAACACATGGGAGGAAATGAAAGGTCAAATAGAGGAGCAGAGATTGAAGAAAAGATCATTCAGAAGCCTCCTCACCTGGGCTTCCACCACATATGCAGCCACAAAATCCAACCAGCATTGCTGATACCAAGAAGTACTTACTGGCAGGAACCAGGTAGAGATGCCTCCTCAGGGACTCTGTCAGAGTCATATAGATACAGCTGCACATGCTTGCAGCTAACCATCGGACTGAACATGGGGACTCCAATGAAGGTGCTAAAGAAAGTAATAAAGGAGATGAAAGTGGTTGCAACCTCATGGGAAGAACAACATTATCAACCAACCAAATCCTCCAAAACTTCCATGGACTAAAACACCAACCTTTGAGCACACATTGTAAGACCTATTGATCCAAGTTGCATATGCAGCTGAAGATATCAGTATCTGGCATCAGTGTGAGAAGAGGCCTTTGGTCCAGGGAGTGCATGTTTTCCCAATGTAGGGGAATGCCAAGGCGATGGGGCTGGAGAGGGTGATTAGGTACACCTTCGTGAAGGCAAATGGAGGGGGAGGGAAAGGGGACAGGGTGGGGGGGTGAGAGAGATACCATCACAAGTGGAAATATAGAATATCAAATAAAAATATTTTCTTTGAAAAATAGAAGAATACAATTCTCATATTTTCTCATATTTTTAATATTCTCAAAGGGTTACATGTCCACTCTTAAGACAACCATCAGCAAGATAAATGATTGAGACTTACTGCATTTTAACTGTGGTTTGGGGATAGGATTACTTCCCCTTGAGCTGAAACGTAATAAAACTAGTGTTCTGTTGTGAGGAAGAAGGAGAAAACAGGGCTGGAGTGGGTCATCAAACCGAAATAGATGGAGTGCAGTCACAGATAGGATTAAGTTACTTATGTCCCAGCTTTTCTGAGTTTCCACTTTCTCTCATCTCCTCTCAAGGACTCAGAATGTCCATTCACAGGATGGCTCTGTGTGCGGTTACAGTCTGCCTCTCTTCCATGCTGCCATAGAACAACTTTTGCCTGTGTTTGCTCATTTCATGTTCTTGTTTTTCTTGTGTCTTCCAGATTTAAAACTCACTAGGTAGTAATCCTTTCCATCATTAGATTCAAACATTAGTGTATAGTTGTCCCATAAATATGTCTTCTCCTGGTATCTTCCCATAAAACAATCTCCCTTCTGAGATTAGTAATCCACACTCCCTGTTGCCTTCCAAAGCTTGCACACTCTGTCCAGGCTCCCTCTTTAGCTGCTGACTACTTGTTTCTCAGTGCAGTTCATTCTCCCTTTACGGAGGATGCTCTGGCTCCCTTTTCTTATTGCAGGAGTCAAGCAGTAGGAGTTGATATTTCCTTGTGTTTTAATCTTTTCTTATTTTTTTTGTAGGCCATTATACTTGGCCCTTGTTTTAATTCCTCTTCTTCAAGACCCAAGTAAATATTGCAACTGGATAGCTTCTACTTTGCCTTCCAAAAGTCTGGAATAACATACTTGTATCAAGAAGTTTAATACCCACACCATCCTTCTTTTATTCTTATCTTAGCCAAGACTTGGAGACTTCATCAAAATAAATGATTATTTTCAGAACTCATCACATCCCCCCTCTTATTATTTTTCTCTGTCTCTTCCTTGTTTCTCTTATTACTCTTTCTGACCTTTCTTTTTAACTATGAGTGCTAATTGATGTGCAATACACCAAGCACACACACTTAAAAGATAAAGCAATATACAGTATAAGATAAAATTTCCAGAAAGGATTTCTACTGGCCTTACCTGGGTTGGCTGTCACCCAGGGTTCTATGACTCTCTTTCTTGGAGTTGGAGATTATGACTAATAATAGCAAACTAGGCAGACTCTGTGGTGGTTAGGGGCCTGTCATGCTGCAAAATCAAGATAGTAACTCAATTAGTAGAGCAAAACAAACAAACCAAAGAGCCTCCTTTGTTCTACTACTCACCCAGGGATCTCTGTGGTCCCTTCTCTGCCCTCACTAGGATTGGTGAATATGCTAATTGGTGAATATGCTAATTAAAGTGATTCTCACACTATAATTGTGTTTCTTAGTCTTATCTGACTCTCTCTATAAATATAAACTCTGTGAGGGGCAGAAAGTGTTTATTTTCATCTTCTGATCTCCCTTGAGAAGTATAATGTCAACTTTACAAGGGCACTTTATAAATATTTACTACTAGAATTTTATTTATTTAATTCTATCTCATCAATTGCTCTCTTACTGGGGACTTCATTATCTCTGAACCAGTAGGTTTTCTCTCTTCTCCCAAGTCTTTACCCAGTTTTGAAAATTAACAAAATAAAACAAATCCCTCTTGATAATTTACTGTTTTGCTTTTTGCAAATAGTAAGATTATAACCTATAAATTACTCTAATAAATCTCATGTACATATGAATTCTATCAGTTATCTTTCTCTAGAGAACCCTGACTAATACAGCCACTATTTCTCATTTTCTCCAACTTTGCTCTTTGTTTCACTTGTTTTGTTCTTCATTGTCATCTGCCACCATCTACAATCCACTGCTGGTCCCCAATCTTGGTCCTTGTCAAGATCTGAGCAGCATAAACAGCCTTTGACTTTGTACTGTGTTTTCTGATCCTCGTCCTATGTCTCTTTCTGTATATTACTGTTTATGTATTTTTTATGGGTTCATTATGTTCTTTAGACTGGACTTGATCTCTTGATCTTCAACCTACCCAAAGACCAATGCTCTCCATCATGGCTGAGGAACTAGTACTAGTCATTTTCCTCCACTGTGGGTTGGAACATTGAACTCATATCCTTGGGGTCACACAATAAGTGCCTCTACCCTGTGAGCCATTTTGCTGCTCTACCAGAAAGTTTTAACGTAGTTAATATGGCTTTATTTCCAATAAAATGTTAACCCTGGGTTGGTGGACAGGTCCCCAGCTTTTAAACAGTGGCTGTGGTCTTGTATGAGGCTTTATAACTGAACGTGGGACTGTGAAGAATTTGAAAATAGTAAAAGGCTTCTAAATGGTCAGTGACCAAAACCTGAGTCAAAAATTAAACACACAATGAATCTGAGAATTTGAAGCAAAGCTAGAGACAGTCTCTGAATGATCTTTTTTCCAATACCTGCTCCTCTATTTGTCCCTTTATTTCCTCCCATGAATGTTTTCTTCTTTCTTCTAAGAAGAACTGAAGCATCTGCCTTCTATCCTTTCTTCTTTTTGAGCTTCATAAGGTCTGTGGATGGTTTCTTGGGTATTCTGTGCCTTTAGGGCTAGTATCCACCCCATATGCAACCAATAAACCCAAGCACTATTGCTAATATCAAGTAGTGCTTACTGGCAATAACTTGATATGAATGCCTCCTCAGAGGCTCTGCTAGAGCCATACTGATACAGAGGAAGATGCTTGCAGCTAACCATCAGACTGAACATGAGGACTCCAATGAAAGAGCTAGAGAAAGAACTAAAGGAGCTGAAAGGGTCTACAACCCCATGGGAAGAACAAAATGATCAACTAACCAAACCTACCACAGATCCTAGGGACTAAAACACTAACCAATGTGTTCCCATGGAGAGACCCATGGCCCCAGGTGCATATGCAGCAGAGGACAGCATTTTCTGAAATCAATGAGAGGAGAGGTCTTTGGTCCAGCAAAGACTCATTTACCCAGTGTAGGGGAATGCTGAGGCGCTGAGGTGAGACGGGGTGGTTGGGAGAGGGAGCACCTTCATGGAGGCAATGGGAGGGGCAGGGGGTGAGATTGTGGTAAAGGAATAACATCTGAAATGTAAATGCAGAGAAAATCCAATGAAATAGTTGAAAAAAAGAAGAAAAGAAAATGAAACAACACTAGAGCCCATTTTATGTCCTATGACTTTATTCTAAATCTGCAGTGTGTTCAAGAGGTCACATAGCAGCCTGGAACACTCTTTCTGCTAAGATTCTGGACTCTCTTGTATTGTGAAGTGTAACGCTTTTACTTTACAACCCAGCTTCTGTGTGCCAGTGGATTAGGATTTAATTATGGAAAACAGTTCTAATACATTTTTACTGTCATTCCTCAGCATGTATGCACCAAATGTAGTTTTGCATTGCATTATGTTAGAAAACTTGAATTTAAAAACTGATTTTTTAGTTGCTGACTTCCCCAAATCCTGAAGTCAATTTGGTTTGGGATTAGGACAGATTTTCCAACAATTTCTGAAATGGCCCTAAACAAATTTCTGTTGTTCTGTGCTATGTATTGTGTGAAACAATGTTCTCAGAATAAATGTAATAAATCTAAAATATTGGCCAAACCTGGAAAATGCTGAGGATGCTTTGTGCCTTGCCTGTCATATAATCATCCAGAATTCAATTCTTCATGAAAAAATAACATGCACATCTGTCTCATTAGTATTCAAATGCACTTTCATCTTTACCAAATGGTAAAATTTCCAAATAAAAAATTGCTTAACAGTTTTCTGAGTCATTTCCTATTGTTAAATTATTGGCTTGTATGCTTATTTCATACACAGATAACACCAGAAATTGGATAAACATTTCTCTGACAAAAAGTCAGTGAGTGGAAGAAAGAAATGATGCAAGAGTAGCTCACTAAGCCCCTCCCCCCTTTTCTCTTTTTCTCTTATGTTTGGCTGAGAACTCACTATGCAGATCAGACTGGCCATGACCTCACAGAGATACCTTTGTGTCTGATTCAAGTACCAGGTTTAAATTCTCTATGAGTGTCACCAGGCCTGGACCACTAACAGAATTTACTACTGTATGAACCTTTCTCAGTCACGTTACTTACTTCAAGATGCCTCCATATTCCCTCCCGCAGTGAAACACAGAGACACAGATCGATGCAAAAGCAAGAGGTTTATTTTTCCAGCGCATCAAGGTCAACCCTCAATCAGTCCCTGGAGGCAAGTGACTAGAAGGGGACTCCAAATGGCTATTACAAGCAGTTTTTTTAATACTTTTTAGGGAGACAGCAAGGTTGCAGTTCAAACTTATTGGCTAAACATATTGACCTTTAAATCCATTGGCTAATAAGCATCAGTCAGTATATTAAGAGAAATTTCTAGTCAAGAATGTTCCTGTGGGTGGAGAATGGAAACTAGCCTAGCCCTGACCCATGGTGGTTAGGTGTAAGCCCTAGGGTCTTTCACTACCTCTTGTACATATTGTACCAGTCCCTTCAACATCACGCTCCAATATATCTTATGCAAAGGCTACTTTGCCTATGAACCTTCACTGGATTCTCACTGTTAGTAAATAGAATACAAACTCTTTTAAGGAAGGCACAACCTCCTTTGGTATTTTCTTCCATTAATAAATGTCATCTTTTTTTATTGAAGAACTTTATTTAAAAAAAACCAAGATAAATGTACAAATTATAAGCATTTTTGCATAAAAGTATACGAATACATTTTTGTCAGTGCTTGGCTTTTCTTTTTTTAAAGTTTGATAGTGTGCATTAAGATCTTACTAGTTACAATGAGCATAAAGTACATGTAAAACAGGATGCAACCTGGAATTAGTCAAAGTTTCCTTAGTGTGTAAGGACTGGGCATAATGGTTTTTTTCTTTTCTTTTTCTTTTTTTTTTCTTGAACTTCATACAGTCTGTGAGTTGTTTCTGGGGTGTTCAGAGCTTTCTGGGGTTAGTATCCAATTATCAATGACTGCATATTATGTCTGTTCTTTTGTGACTGGGTTATCTCACTCAGAATGATATTCTCTAGATGCATCCATTTTCTTAAGAATTTTGTTAAGTCATTGTTTCTGATAGCTGAGTAGTACTCCATTGTGTAAATGTACCACAATTTTTGTATCTATTCATCTACTGAAGGACATCTGGGTTCTTTCCAGATTCTGGCTACTATAAATAGAGCTGCTATAAACATTGTGGTGCATGTGTCTTTGTTGTATATTGGAGGGTCTCTGGGGTAAATGCCCAGAAATGGAATAACTGGGTCTTCAGGTAGTACTATGTCCAACTTTCTGAGGAATCACCAGACTGATTTCCAGAGTGGTTGTATCAGTTTAGAACCCCACCAAAAGTGGAGAAGTGTTCCTCTTTCTCCACATCCTTGCCAGCATCTGCTGTCATTTGAATTTTGGATCTTGGCCAATCTGACAGGTGTGAGGTGGAATCTCAGGGTTATTTTTATTTGCATTTCCCTGATGTCTAAGGATGTCGAGCACTTCCTCAGATGTTTCTCAGCCATTCGATATTCTTCAATTGACAACTTTTTGTTTAGCTCTGTACCCCATTTTTTAATAGGGTTGTTTGATTCTCTGGTGTCTAGCTTTTTAAGTTCTTTGTATACCTTGGATATTAGGCCTCTATTTAATATGGGGTTGGAAAAGATCTTCTCCCACTCTGTTGGCTGCCGTTTTGTTAAATGTTATCTTTTTATTTTTCCTATACACATATGTTTTCGAGGAAACTTCATATAGTTCCTACCTAAACACTTGTTTTCTAGATTTTGTGTTCTTGAGTATTATCTTTTTATTTTTATGTCGAATAAATTAAATAAAGGTTTTAATTAATATGTAATTATTTTCATTTTTACACAGGATACATCTGTATCACTGCTTTGCTCTTATTTCCCATCACCATCTCTTCTCTCTTCTTCCTAATAGATTCCTTCCTGCAACCAAACAAGCCTCATGCTTTCATGTTACATTCATGAGTACATAGGCACATGTACATTCCAGTTCTCTCCCATTCTCTTTATACACATGTGCACACACACACACACACACACACACACACACACACACATCATATCCCAACTATCATGATAACTATCATGCAGATCTCTGAATTCATTTGCAAAGCTAAAAACTCTGTCCCTTTATGAGAATCAAGGGGCTTGGGTGATGGAATGCTAATTCATGAGATGATCAAAAGGGAACTTGGAGTAAATCACCAAACTGATATGTAAATAAGACTGGGCTTTGAAGCTGAGCTACCTAAATGAATCATCTGGATATCTTCAGAGAAAGCTTTCTTGAGTAGAACACAGGCTTATATATGATGATTGACTTTGAGTCATTTTTGTTTACAGCTCTCAAACAGTTCTTCTCCAAGCCAAAGCTGGTTCTTGGCATTCTTGCTCATTATTTTTCTCCATTTATATTTTACCCTCTTGTCATAGAACCTTACTACTTCCATATTTTATATATATATATGTGTGTGTGTGTGTGTGTGTGTGTGTGTGTGTATCTAAATGTAGACCCTAAAATCAGAAAAACTTGTAACATCTGTTTTTCTGAGTATTTGTCAGAATACTCTCCAGTCCCATTCATTTTCCTGCAAATGACCTAACTTCATTCTCCATAGGTGAATAGAACTCCATTGTGTATGTAATCTGCATTTTATCCATTCATTTGTTGATAGGCATTTAGATTGATTCTATAGCTGATCAAGTATGAAAATGCTTCAGTAAGCACGAGTATACAGGTATATCTGCCTTGTGGACTCAGTTTCTCTAGGTATGTTGAATATTGAGAGTTTTCTACATATATTCTCAGACATTATTTTCTATTACATTTCTACATTTTATGGGCTATCCAACCAATACCATGTTTCATAGGCTCTTTTCCTGTGTTTCCATTCAGAAGTCATTATTCCCTCCTGGAAATACAGATATTTGCATTATGATATTACAAGACTCAAAGTGAGTCTTAACTACCAGGACCCCCCCAAGTGAGACATGAGAACAGAGTTTTAATGCAAACACAAGAGTTTTGTTTTCCAGCTTGTTGGGGTCGACCCTCCATTGGCTTCTCCTGGTAAGTGACTGGAAGCAGCCCCTAAATGGCTATAACAAGCAGTTTTTATAATTTTTAGGGGTACAGGTTACATCAGAAAGGTTACACTTTAAACTTGTTGGGTAAGCATAACGACCTTTGAATCTATTGGCTAGTAAGCTTATGACACACATTCAAACTCTGAGACCAGAGGGTCAGGTCTATCAGTTAGTACAATCTGCATTTTTTTTTCAAGAATGTTCCTGCTTCTTCCATGGACTGTGGGTAGAGAATAGAACTTGGCCTAGTCTAGACCTGTGGCAGTGGGTTAGAAAAAGCCCCTAGGGTCCTTCATTATGACATTTATTTTAAGAGTTTGGAGAAGGTATGTCTGGGATATGAATCTAGGTCCCCAAATCTGCCTGCAAAGAGCTGGTTTCCCAAGAGCACTCATTTCTAAGTTCACAGGTGAGACTCCACTGACTGTCTAAGGAGAGATCTGCCAGAAGCTTGTGGCTCTTAGAAGCAGCAGAGTGGCCTGAGACAAGAATTTTCATGTTTTCATCTGTGTCCAGAGCTAGGGCTGCTCCACAACCTTTCAGACCCAAAACCTGACCAGAGAGAGCTGGTCTCCCAGGAGTACACTCACTCATAAGATCACAGTCTCAAAGACCCACAAGAGAGACAAGCTCCAGTCAGAGACAGCAAGACCAGTGAAGATCAGCAATAACAAGATGACAAAAGGCAAGGGCAAAAACCTAACCAACAGACACCAAGAAGCTTGTCATGATCAGAAGCTGGTTCTCCCATCAGAATCCAAGAAACTTGATATCATCAGAACCCAGTTCTCCCACCACAGCAATTACTGGATATCCCAACACACTGGAAAATCAAGATTTGGATTTAAAATAACATCTCATGATGATGATAGAGGACTTTAAGAAGGACATAAATAACTCCCGTAAAGAAATATAGGCGAACACAGGTTTTCCTTAAAAGAGGAAACACAAATATCCCTTAAAGAGTTACAGAAAAACAACCAAACAGGTGAAGGAATTGAACAAAACCATCCAGAATCTAAAAATGAAAATAGAAACAATAAAGAAATCACAAAGGGAGACAACCCTGGAGATAGAAAACGTAGGAAAGAGATCAGGAGCTGTAGACTCAACCATCACCAATAGAATACAAGAGATAGAAGAGAGAATCTCAGGGGCAGAAGATACTATAGAAAACATTAAAACAATAGTCAAAGAAAATGCAAAAACTAAAACCCTCCTAACCCCAAACATCCAGAAAATCCAGAATACAATAAGAAGACCAAACCTATAAATAATAAATATAGAAGAGAGTGAAGATTCCCAAATTAAAATGCTAGTAAATGTTTTCAGCAAAATTATAAAAGAAAACTTCCCTAACCTAAATAAAAAAATGCCCATTAGCGTACAAGAAGTCTAAAGAACTGAAAATAGATTAGACCAGAAAAGAAATTTCCTCTATCACATAATAGTCAAAACACCAAATGCGCAAAACAAAGAAAGAATATTAAAATCAGTAGGTGAAAAGGTCAAGTAACATATATAACATATCAGAATTACACCAGATTTTTTTTTAACATAAACTGTGAAAGCTAAAAGATACTGAGCAGATGTTATACACACCCTAAGAGAACACAAGTGCCAGCCCAGGCTAACTCTCAATTGACATAGATGAAGAAACAGAGATATTCCATAAGAATTTTTTTTATATAATATCTTTCACAAATCCATTCCTACAAAGGATAATAGAAAAAAAATCCAACACCAAAAGGAAAACTACACTCTAGGAAAAGCAAGAAAGTAATCTTGCAACAAACACAAAAGAAGATAGCCGCACAAACATAATTCTACCGCTAACAACAGAAATAACAGGAAACAACTAACAGTTTTCCTTAATATCTTTTAACACCAATTGACTCAATTTCCCATTAAAAGACATAGACTATCAGACTGGATACATAAAGAGGACCTAACATTTTGTTGCATACAGAAAGTCCACCTAAGTGACAAATACAGACACTACCTCAGAGTCAAAGGCTGGGAAAAAAATCCAAGCAAATGGTACCAAGAAACAAGGTGGAGTTGCCATTCTAATATTGAGTAAAATCGATTTTAACCAAAAGTTATTAAAAAAGATAAGATAAAACAGTTTTTACTCATTAAAGAAAAAATGTACTGATATGAACTCTCAGTCCTGAATATCTATGTTCAAATGCAAGGGCATCCACATTCATAAAAGAAACTCTACTAAAGCTCAAAGCATACATTGCATCACATACAATAATAGTGGGAGACTTCAACAGCCCACTCTCATCAATGGATAAATGATGGGAGCAGAAACTAAACAGAGACACAGTGAAACTAACAGAAGTTACAAACCAAATGGATTTAACAGACATCTATAGAATATTTCATCCTAAGACAAAAGAATATACCTTCTTCTCAGCACCTCAAGGCACCTTCTCCAAAATGAACCATATACTCAGTCACAAAACAGGCCTATAATACTGAACAGATACAAGAATATAAAAATAATTTCATGCATGAGTACCCCATGTCAAAGGAGACACGAGACAGAATCAAGCCACATATCGCCTGGCTACTTCAATGGGGGGTTCTGTATAAGTGCCAATCAACCTGGAACACACCCCTCCTACAGGTGTGGAAACCTGGAACTAATGACTGCCCGCCAGTTCAAGATCTCCAAGAGGCAAACAAATGGGTGGCCAGTCTCCACCCCATGGTACCCCTATAACCTGTTAAACTCATTGCCCCCATCCAGAACCTGGTATATAGGACTGGACTTGAAGCAAATACATCAATGGACTCATCTAGAGAACAACAAACTTGTGAGGACCATCAGTGATCAAAATCTTTTGTGTCAGTTTTGAGGTGTCTATCAGGACAAGTAGTAGATATTTAACAGTGTATTATGCTAAAAGGTAAATTCATGTGAAACTAAGGCAGATAAAGGAAAGGGGCCATGATGGGATAGACCTGGAGTTTACTGGGAAGTGTACTTTATGGAGAGTCAATCAGGAAGATATGGATATAAATATTTATTAGTCTTTGTAGATACCTCTTTTGGGTGGGTGAAAGCCTTCCCAACAAAGAGGTAAACGGCAGTGGTGGTAGCTAAGAAGGTTCTAGAAGACATCTTCCCTAGGTTTGGCACCCCTAAGGTAATTAGATCAGACAATGGGACAGCTTTTGTTTCCCAGGTTAAGTCAGATATTAGCATGCTTCTTGGGGACCAGATGGAAACTTCATTGTACTTACCATCCCCAAAGTTCAGGACAGGTTAAAAAAGTAAATAAAACTCTTAAAAAAACCTTAAACTCAATTGACCTTGGAGACTGTTTTAGACTGGGTGCTGCTACTTCCTTTAGGCCCCCCTTTATAACTTCATTAAAAAAACAGATACATATACAGATTATTGAAAGCATTTTAGCGTAAATATATATGAATATATTTTTCACAGTACTTGAGTTTTTTAAAGGTTTGATAATATGCATTGAAATCTTACTATTTGCAAAGATCATAAAGTATATGTAAAACAAAACATAACATGGAAATAGTCAAAGTTTTTGGTATGTAAAGATTAAACATAATGATTTTTAACTACCAAAAATTTCCACAAGGCTATCTTCTTAACTCGAGTTATTAATGGTTTAAGGTCTAGGTGTACCCCATTCTGAGAGGGTGCTATACCATTATTATTATTATTATTATTATTATTATTATTATTATTATTATTATTATTATTGTTGTTGTTGTTGTTGTTGTTGTTGTTGTTGTTGTTGTTGTTGTTGTTATTTTCTAAGAAGAACTTAGGTTTCCACTTTTTGGCCTTTTTTTTGAGCTTTATATGGTCTGTGAGTTGTATTCAGAGCTTTCTGAGGCTAGTATTCAATTACCAGTGACTGCATATTGTGCCTGTTTTTTTTTTTTTTTTTTTTTTTTTGTGTGTGTGTGTGTGTGACTGGGTTACCTCACTCAGGATGATATTCTCTAGATACATCCATTTCCCTAGGAATCTAATAAAGTCATTCTTTCTAATAGCTGAGTGGTACTCCATTGGGTAAATATACCACAATTTCTGTATCCATTCATCTACTGAAGGACATCTGGGTTCTTTCCAGCTTCTGGCTATTATAAATAAGGCTGATATGAACATGGTGGAGCATGTGTCCTTATTGTAGTTGGAGCATCTTTGGGGTATATGTCCAGAAGTGGAATAAATGAATCTTCAGGTAGTACTATGTCCAATTTTCTGAGGAACTGCCAGACTGATTTCCAGAGTGGTTTTACCACCTTTAGCCCCTTTTAATGTTAGGAACACCACCACCCACTTCAACTTGAACCCTTTGATATACCATACGGGACCCATGTTCCTCTCACCCTACTGGGGGATGTTTCTGAATTGACTTGCCATAATGATAATGAGCCATAATGATAATGCTTTATATGTCAGACTTAGGGCTCTGCAGACAATTCAGAAAGAAGTCTGGGCTTCATTGGCTATGGCCTATGTTTCAGCTACTCCAGGGACTGCTCACCCTTCCCAAGTCGGAGGCTCATTCTAAGTAAGATGCCATCGGACTCTGACCCTCAAACCATGCTGGAAGCGACCATACTTAGTTTTGCTAACTATGTCCATGGCAGTGGAGGTGGATGGGATCAAAGTCTGGATACACACCTCCCACGTGAAACCTGCTCCAGCACCTGAGCATTCTGACATCTCCACTTGGAGATTTAAAAAGACCTATAATCCCCTGAAACTCAAGATATCCTGAACACCATGATCTGACTACTAGTTTGTCTGTAGCCGGCTGAGGAATTCTCGAGAACTGTGAGCAACCTCCATCCCTTGCTAGACTTACATGCAGGTCCTATCAGCTACGGGTATGGTCCATGTCTAAAGAATCTTGCCTACTTTAACCCCTGATTTGAGTAAATTAGCTGTCGGGTTGGACTCTTGGGATATTCCCACTCAGGAACTGGGAGGACTACCAGAATGCAAGGGTAAACCCACGTGATCCTCGAAGCCCTGTCAGGGGAGTAGTCTGGAAGAATGAGGAGGATTGGAGTGTGGGCACCCTCAGCTAAGGAGTGAACTATGCCTCATCCCGGTCTATGTGTGCCTCCAAAAGAGAAGAGTAGGGCGTGAGCCCCCTAAGTGCAGAGGAGCTGAGGGCTGCTTTTGTAGTGTGTGAAGTTGCAAGACCACTCCCTACTCCTCATGGGATTTAATTACTGTAAGAAAAAATTTCATGAGTGGAGGGGGGGACTTACACGCAGCAGCTGTTACATGAGCCTATGGACTAGTAGAGCATCCGGGTCTTTTGGGGTTCTTGGACCAACCCTGATGTCACCCGGGGTAGCTGAGAAGGAGAGGGGCCCCTGTCTTAATTTCTCCTACATTCCCTCCTTAGTTTCTCTCTGTTATAGCCACCTCCAGACCCGGACCCACTACGCCAACCCTTACAGTACTGCCCAAGGTGGTGACTGGGGTTACTGCGGTAAGCAGACTGGTCTTGATAATAAAAAATCTGTTCTCTAATCAGGATCCCCAGGGCAATGAGCACCCACTTCTAAACCTAATAAAAACATCTTTTCTAGTTTTAAACTCAACCAAGCCTTCTATTACCACCTCTTGTTGGTACTGCTTTGATACAATTCCCCCATATTATGAGAGAATAGCTGCCTTGGGTCCCAAAAGACAGAACAACACAGATGAGGGCTGCCGGTGGAGGTCCCGACAATCTCTCACCTTGTAACAAGTGTTGGGGCAAGGACTATGCATAGGCACTGTCCTCCCAGAGGAAAAGTTTTCTTTGTAACTCTACTCATGATTAAGGCAGATGGGTATTTGAATTCCCCTGACCATACTTGGTGGGCTTGCTCTTCATGATTGAGGCTTTGTGTACATCTACAGGTCCTGAATCAGATCAAGAGGTTTTGTGACTTAGTTTAGCTAATGCCTCTGCTAGACCTATTATTCAAGAATACAAGTTGGCCCATTCTTTTTATTTTTATTTTTAAGATTTATTTTATTTATATGTGTACACTGTAGCTGTTTTCAGAAACACCATTAGAAGGCATCCAATCCCCATTACAGATGGTTGTGAGCCACCATGTGGTTGCTGGGAATTGAACTCAGGACGTCTGGAAGGACAGTAAGTGCTTTTAACCGCTGAGCCACCTCTCCAGCCCCAAATTGACCCATTCTTATCTCCCTGTACAAAGCTTAAGTCCAAGTGGATCAAAGACTTCCACATAAAACCAAGTACACTGAAACTAATAAAAGAGAAAGTGGAAATGGGAAAGATCCTTGAATACATACTTACACTGGAAAATTTCCTGAACAGAACACCAATTGCTTATGCTCTAAGATCAAGAACTGACAAATGGGACGTCATAAAACTGCAAACTCCTGTAAGGCAAAGGATATTTTAAACAGGACAAAACATCAACCAACAAATTGGGAAAGGATCTTTACCAATCCTACATCTGATAGAGGGCAAATATCCAATATATACAAAGAACTCAAGAAGTTAGACTCTAGAGAATCAAATAATCCTATTAAAAATGGGGTACAGAGCTAAACAAATAATTCTCAACTGAGAAATTCTGAATGTCTGAGAAGCACTTAAAGAAATGTTCAACATCCGTAGTCATTAGGGAAATGCAAATCAAAACAACCCTGAGATTTCACCTTACACCAATTAGAATGGCTAAGATCAAAAATTCAGGTGACAGCAGATGCTGGTGAGGATGTGGAAAAAGAAGAACACTCCTCCATTGTTGGTGGGATTTAAAGCTTGTACAACCACTCCGAAAATTAATTTGGCAGTTCCTCAGAAAACTAGATATAGACCTGAGAACTCAGCTATACCACTTCTGGGCATATACCTAAGAGATGTTACAACATATAACCAGGCTTATGAACATGCTTTCACTATGGTCATAGCAGACTTATTTATAATAGCCAGAAGCTGTAAAGTACCCAGATGTCCTTCAACAAATGAATGGATATAGAAATCATGGTACAGTTATACCATGGAAAAATATTTAGCCATTATAAACAATGACTTTATGGAATTCTTAGGCAAATGGGTGGACCTAGAAAATCTCATCTTGGGTGAGGTGACTCAGTCACAAAGAAAAAAAACCCACACATGGTATGTATTCACTGATAAGCAAATACTAGTCCAAAATCTTGGCATATCCAAGAAATAATTCACAGACCATATGAAGCTCAAAAATAAGGAAGACAGCTCTGAAGGATGCTTCAGTTCTTTTTAGAATGGAGAACAAAATACACATGGGAGGAAATACAGGGACAAAAATGTGGAGCAGAGACTGTAGTAAAGACCATCCAGAGACTGCCCCACCTGGAAATCCATCCCACATGCAGCCACCAAACCCAGTGACTATTTCTGATGCCAAGAAGAACTTGTTGACAGGAGCCTGATATGAATGTCCCCTGAGAGGCTCTGCCAGAGCCTTGCTGATACAGATGAGGATGCTTGCAGCTAACCATTGGAGAATGGTGACCTCAGTGGAGGAGTTAGAGAAAAGTCTGAAGGAGCCTAAGGGGTTTGAAACCCCACAGGAAGAGCAACAATATCAACCAACCAAATCCCCCAGGGACTAAAACACCAACCAAAGAGTACATATGGAGAGACCCATGGCTACAGCCACATATGTAGCAGAGGATGGCGTTGTCTGGTGTCAATAGGAGGAGAAGCCTTTGGTCTTGTGAAGGCTCATTTCCCCGGTGTAGGAGAATGCCAGGACAATGTGAGGTGGGAGTGGGTGGGTGGGAGGGGGAGCACTGTCATAATAACAGAAGGAGGGGGAGAGGGAGGGGCTATGGGAGAGGTGGGAAAAGGGGATAACATTTGAAATGTAAATACATAAAATATCCAATAAAAAGAACAAAGTCCAATGATCATGACTGCTCAGCATCTGCTGGGTATAGGTTGTAACTTACTATGTGAGAAATGAGTGATGAATGAACATCTAAAAGCAGCCCTGCCGTAGTATATGGTATTTGCCTAAGAATGCTGCTACTGGACACCAAGAGCCCAGATAGATCTTTTCTATGTTGGTCTTAGTGCTGTGTCAGAAGGAACACACACATGAGCTATCACTGAACATAGAACTGTCACAGAGAGGATGAGGAGAAGCTGGAGAAGTGTGGAGACATACACACCACAGCTCCATTCCTTTGGCCTGCTGAGACCCTCTCCAGATGGATGGGACCAGGAGCGGGAAATCACCCGATCTTTCATTCTGGTGTGTTGGCAGTTTAATAGGTAGGATAGGTCAGGCTGTTAACAGAATCAATCAGAGCAGTGAGATCGTCTGTCATCATCTATGCTAAAGGTCCTCCCTAGAGACTTCAGGTTAAATGCTCAGTGGAGCAGCAATTTTAGATGATAACTGTAATTAAAAGGATAATGTTGGCTATGACAATTAAAATGATTGACATCACTCGACTATAAAAGTAAACTAGAGGATACTGTGGAGGTTAAGAATCCCTTCTCATCAGAGAGTTTACAGAGGTTCTCTGCCTACTGTGAGTGAAGGAAGGAACCTTGGTGGTGCTGCCATTTCAAAATTTAGAAATGCCTTCTCTGTGCCTGAGGGTGCTTTCAGGCTCCTGTTAGGATGTCTCCCATCTTTCCCCAGCCCAGACTCTTCTCAGAAAGCCTTGCTGCCTTTGCTGTGGAACCCCAGATACAGCAACCCCCTTTGCTCCCTTGCAACCTTGTCTGGTTGGTTTTATTTCCCCAGCTTTGCCTGTTTCTGTCTCTGTCTCTTTGTCTCTGTCTCTCTCTCCTTCTCTGTCTCTCTCTCTCTCCTTCTCTGTCTCTGTCTCTCTCTGTCTCTCGGTCTCCCCCCCCACCGTCTCTCCCTCCCTCCCTCCCTCCTTCCTTTCCTCTCTCCCTTCCTCCCTCCCTCCCTCCTTTCCTCCCTCCCTCCCTCCCTCCCTCCCTCCTTCTCTCTCTCTGCTCCTTCTTGCCCTGTGTGTCCTGAGCACGCACAAAAAAATTGTGTGCTCTTCTTTCCGCTCCAGACCGCCCTTTCCCAAGACATACTGTTGTCATTGTATTCTCTCGTCTGCTTTTCTAACCCTGTAAGATGTCTTCCTGCGGCTACTGCTGTTTCTCTCTTCCTAACCACACCTAATTTATGCTGACAGCATTCACATGAAAAACTCACACACTCCACACATCTCTGTCATCCTTCAGTTTCTTCCTGAAGGCATGCTGGTGAAAGGATTTACTTATTTTCCCTGAGGAAATTCTGGGCTTTTGAAAGCAAGACAGAAGATTGAGACTCATCCATGTTCTCAAGAGACAAGAAAACAAACAGCAGGCACACCACAGATTTTTTATTCTTTTTAGGTGAAGTTTAAATGCCCTTCCCCCCTTACAGCACACCAAGGCTCCAGCAAAAGCAACACAAACACATAGAATAAAAAGGGCTTGAACCTCCTGCCCCTGAGGGTGGCAGGCTTTCTTTATGCCCTTCATATGGCTTATATATCAGTCTCTTGGTGTGTGACATTCAAGGACAATGTAGCATGAGGCTGTCAGATCTTGGTCCATGAGATTGTTTTGTGGGACCTAGTGAAGGCTCTTCACTTTATTTTAAATAAAATATTTTAAATGCACGCACTTCTGTGTGCTGCAAAGGATGAACCTGTGAAGTTTTATATTTAAGCTCGCCAGTGGCTTTATGGTGAGTCGGGTCAATGGTTCTAACATACTTGTGCAAGGGGCAGAGGGGACCACTTCCCTGGCTACGTGAATCTTTCAGATGGGTGCTCCCTAGTCAACGTTCTCATGAAGCTGCGTGCTAGCTAATGAGAAAGCACAAAGATACACAGAACAGAGCTCCCACTGCCGTCCACTCAGATCAGTGAGCTGCTTAGGACTGGATTTATTCTCTTTTGAAGAAAAACTGTCTATCAAATTCAAACATATAGCAATTAAGGTGGATGAAAGAGCATCAGGCATTTTCACAAAACCTCGAGGTACCTTTTTAACCAACCACCTCAATCTGGTATTTGAATCTAAATTCGCCAAAGGGGGGAAAAAGGATCCTAATACATAATACTCTTTAAAAAATTTAGTATTTGGCTTTTCAAAAAATTGAACAAAAGGAGGTAATTGTGTTTCAAATAAAAAAACGAAAAGATCTATCTCTTTGTAGAACTAAGGAGACAGACGTTCTATGATCAGCAGTCTGCTTGGAGAGGGACCAAATAGTATCTGGTCTCTCTTAGGCCCATCTGATCAGAATACAGCAGAAGGTTGCTTATGCATTCTTTTTTTTATTTTTTCCTAATCCTAGGTCACTTCTTCACAATTTGCAATAATAGATGCATACTTATTTATTAACAGATGCATGCTCATTTATCATAGGTGATATGTGTGTGTGTGTGTGTGTGTGTGTGTGTGTATAAAGTATAGCATGCAGAATACTTTAATGAGATCACAGCACTAAAACAGAGCCTTTGGTCTCAGTCATATTACTGAGTGGGGGCACAATCAAGAGAAGAAGGCATGCCAATCACAGGAGAGAATTTCTGTGGAGTATGGTATGCACCTAATGCTTGCTGTTCATAACAATAAATATTTATATCTTTCAGTCGCCTGACCTGGGCATGGGGTGCTTGATAGTTAAAGGAGCCTCATTTCTAGAAAAAAGTGACCAATTCTTAGGAACACACTGCTATTCACTGAAGTGTCTCCTCCCTAAAAAGATAAAGAAAAGCCCAAGCCACAGGACCCCCACTTACAAGGCTAGGGCAAGAAGAATGTCGCAATCCTGGGCCTTAGAGTGACACTTGCCTTATATTATTATTATATAGCTATTATATAATAATAATATAATAAAATATAGCATATATTATAAGTGTAATAAAATAACTTAATAGTGTAGTAGGAGTTGGGAATCACTTCCAGGCTCTGCATCTCATGTAGCTTATGGTAGAGGCATGCGGTTGTAAATGATTTTCTTTGTGTGTCTTCAATTTTCCTCTGTGTCCTAACTACTCTTCTTATGAATCAGCAGATAAACTCAGTTCGAATCCATCTGACCTAATAGAATTCTATGCCTTCTTCTAAGTTGATCACATTGAATTACATTAAAAAGACTCTATTCCAATTAAGGACACATTCTGAGTTTCTTTGGCTTGGACTTTATCTTTTAGGAAGGACACACTTCCATGTACAGCAGTGTGGTCCTAAGAATTGCTCACTTTTTATTAGAAATGAGGCTTGTTTACCCATCCAGCACCTTAACGCTGCTTCATATGCCTGGAATGTCTCTTTCTGCTTCCTGAAGGATACAAAATGGGTGAAATACACTTGATGTGCACTCCGCAGTATATTTTCAAGGGCTTAGTAGAATGAAGGCATGCCCTACTGCTCCAGGAGAGAGGCTTATCTCTCTCTGCCCCAGCTTACTCAGTCTTTCATAAATTAACACATCTACTGCCCATTTAAATCAAAATAGCCATGGACTTTTTTGAATATTGATGGTTTCTAAGTTCTACTCGCATTTTTAATGGGATAATACACGCATGCGTATTATAACACGAATGGAGTAGAACATCTTCGAATGGAGCAAGTGTATAAAAGACACAACATGTCTACCACCTTTGGTTCTCTGGCAGTTCACTTCCGAGACTGGGCACTCAAAAGGTGAAACGTTTCTGTATCTACCTCCAGAATACTCTTGTCATTGAAAAATATGTGCACACTATCGTCTCCCCTTAGAAACTGAAATCTAGATTGGATTCCCCAAAAACAGAGACTCAGTCTAGTATCTGCATAAGTGTGGCATGACATATACTTAAGGTTTCCACTCTACCAAATATTTGCCTAGGAGTAACCTAGAGTCAGTTCTTGGATAAGCCATTATTCAGAAAGCCAAAGTCCTTAAAAATGCAGGGTATTGAGCTTGAGCAGTTGTGTTGACTGCACAGGGTCTCAGGAGGGATGGAATACAGCTAGGCAACAAAGAAAGGCCATTGGATGCTGGTGTTGAGTTCCTGGGGAGCCAAGAGTGAGGACGCAGGCTAAGTTCTTCTTGGAGCTTGAGCCAGCAGTATGTCTGTCTCATGAGTCCCCGTGAACCTTAAGTAGAATTAGAAGTGAGACAGTAAGAGATTCTGACATACAGTAAGAACCTCCAAAACCTAAGGAGGAAAGAGTGAGAACTGCCACAACTCTCAGCTAGACCTGAACAGGCACAAGTTTCACAAAATGGAAAATGATAATGAAAAGAAACAGAACTTCCAAAACAGTGGTTCTCTATTAGCGGTTCTCATGGGTCAAGATCTCTTTGGGGGAACCGAGATAACCTTTCATGGGATTGCATATCAGATTCTACATATCAGATATTTATAATATGATCCATATCATTAGCAAAACTATAGTTACAAAGTATCTTTTATGGTTGGGGGACCCTACCACATGAAGAACTATATTAAAGGGTGACAGCAGTTGGAAGGTTGAGAACTTCCATTCAGAAAGGTGAATATGATGCCTTTGTTTTCACAGATGAACCTCTTACTCCATTACCTTTAAATATTGTGGTAGTGGTAGCTATAAACTTATTGGCTAAAAGAAAGCGGATACAGATCAGTGCCCTGGGGAACGCTGTTATTCTGAACAACATGTAACCCCACAGCCAGGAGACTTTAGCTTAGACTTTAATTGACTTTGCTGGTTCTATTGTCTTTATGCATGTCCACAAGTTAAAACACATATATTATAGAAAAGATTATTTTATCTAGTAGGTTCAATAAGGAAAATACTAAATTTTACTTACAAACAAAGAAGTCAGATTTGATTCTCTGGTACATTTTTTAAAAATCAATATTCTATATGTATGCAAGCATGGGCTGAGTAGTTGTAACTTTGCAAGCCTGTAATTTCAGTTACCAATAAGGAAAATGGTTTTCTCTCTCTTTTTACCCCCTTTCATTAGAAATAGATAGTTTTGACTAGTTTCTCCTCCATCTATGCCTCCCCTCCAGTTCAGATCCACTCCCTTCTTGTTTCTCATTAAAAAAGACCAGGCTTCTAAGATAACACCCAAGCACAACAATATAAAATAGGATAAGACAAAATAGAAACTGCCACATCAAAGCTGAACAAAGCGTGCAAGCAGAAGGCAAGGAGACCCAAGAGAAGTCGGGAGAATGAGAGACAACTTCTTCTCATGTTCACAAGTCACATAGAAATATTAATCTAAAAGCTACATAAGCAGAGGACCTCATGCAGGTCTGAGTAGGCCCTGTGCTCGACGCTTCAGTCTCTGAGTTCCTATGAGCTTTGTTCAGTTGATTTAGAGGGCTTTATTCTCTTGACCTTCTGGCTCTTACACTCTGCTTTCTCTTCTGCTGGGTTCTCTGAAGAGAGAAATTTTCTGCCCTATTTAGAGCTTTGTGTTTCTTTAAAATTTTTTTATTAGATTCTCTCTGGATTTACATTTGATGTTATTCCCTTTGTCCACCCTTTTCCTATCTCCCTTCCTCTTTACTTGTCTTCACAAAGGTGCACTAGCTCCCAATCACCCTCTCCACCTCAGTGCCTTGGCTTCTTCTACATTGAGAAAACATGCCCTCCCTGAACCAAAGGCTTCTTCTCACATTGATGCCAGACAATGGTATTCTCATTTACATAAGCAGCTGGAGCCATGGGCCTCTGAGTACATGCTCAGTGGTTGGTGGTCTAGTCCATGGGAGCTGTGGAGGATTTGGCTGGTCAAACATGTTGTTCTTCCCATGAAGTTGCACCTCCCTTCAGCTCTGTCATTCCCTCCCACCCCCAGCACCCTCACCGTGTCCCTGTGCTCAGTCTGATAGTTAGCTGCAAGCATGCTCAGCTGTATGACTCTGGCAGAGCACCTGTGGAAGCACCCCTATCTGGTTCCTGCCAGTAAGCACCTCCTAACATTAGTGATAGTGCTTGGGCCTGGTGGATGCACATGGGGTAGATTCCCAGGTGAAGCAGTCCCTGAAAGATTTCCTCTTCAATCTCTGCTCTTCTACTGGATCCTGTACCTCCTCCTGTGAGTGTTTTGTTCTCCCTTCTAAGAAGAACTGAGGCTTCCACACTTGGGCCTTCCTTATTTTGAGCCTCATAAAGTCTATAGACTGTTTCTTGGGTATTCAGAGCTTTTTGGGGCTAGTATCCAATGATCAGAGACTGTGTACTATGTGTGTTCTTTTGTGACTGGGTTACCTCACTCAGGGTGATAGTCTCTAGTTCCATCAATTTGCCTAGGAGTTTTGTAAAGTCATTGTGTCTAATAGTGGTGTAGTACTCCATTGTGTAAACGTACCACAATCTCTGTATCCATTCATCTACTGAAGAACATCTGGGTTCTTTCCAGCTTTTTGCTATTATAAGTAAGCCTGCTATAAATATGGTGGAGCATGTGTTCTTGTTACATGTTGGAGCATCTTTGGGGTATATGCCCAGGAGTGGAATAGCTGGGTCTTCAGATAGTACTATGTCCAGTATTCTGAGAAACTGCCAGACTAATTTCCAAAGTGATTGTACCAGTTTACAACCCCACCAACAGTGGAGAAGTGTTCCTCTTTCTTCATATCCTCGCCAACATCTGCTGTCATCTGAGTTTTTGACCTTAGCATTTCTTACTGGTGTGAGGTGGAATCTCAGGATTGTTGTGATTAGCATTTTTATGATGACTAAGATGTTGAACATTTCCATAGGTGCTTCTCAGCCATTTGGTATTCCTCAGTCTAGAATTCTTTGTTTAGCTATGCACCTATTTCTTTTTAAGATTGTTTGATTCTCTGAAGTCTAATTTCTTAAGTATTTGTAGATATTAGCCATCTATCAGATGTGAGCTTGGTAAAGATTCTTTCCCAGACTGTTGACTGCCATTTTTTTTTTGACAGTGTCCTTAGCCTTACAGAAACTTTGCAATTTCATGAGGTCCCATTTGTGGTTTCTTGATCTTAGAGCATAGGCCATTGGTGTTCTATACAGAAAAGTTTTCCCTGTGCCTATGTATTCTAAGTTTTTCCCCACTTTATCTTCTAATAGTTTCAGTGTATCTGGTTTTATTTGGAGGTCTTTAATCCACTTGGACTTGAGCTTTTTATAAGAAGATAAGAAAGGATCAATTTATATTTTTCTGCGTGCTGACTGCCAACTGAACCAACATCATTTGTTGAAGAGGGTGTCCTTTTTTATTTATTAAAAAAACTTTATTTAAAAAAACTAAGATAAATGTACAAATTTTCAACCTTTTTGCATAAAAGTATACGAATACATCTTTTAAGGTTGTAATTAAGTATTTGTGGGTACATATACATACACATATGTATATATGTAACAATAATATAGGAAAAGAGGCTATTAATTTGAAGGGATAGGAGTGAAACTGGGAAGGGCTGTAGGGAGGAAAGGGGGATGTGATACAGTTCAATTTTAATTAAAATATATTCGTTTTTTTTTTCCTTGAACTTCACACAGTCTGTGAGTTGTTTCTGGGATGTTCAGAGCTTTCTGGGGTTAGCATCCCACTATCAGTAACTGCATATTATGTCTGTTCTTTTGTGACTGGGTTATCTCACTCAGGATGATATTCTCTAGATGCATCTATTTTCTTAAGAATTTCATTAGGTCATTGTTTCTGATAGCTGAGTAGTACTCCATTGTGTAAATGTACCACAATTTTTGAATCCATTAATCTACTGAAGGACATCTGGGTTCTTTCCAGCTTCTGACTATTATAAATAGAGCTGCAATGAATGTTGTGGTGCATGTATCTTTGTTGTATGTTGGAGTGTCTCTGGGGTAAATGCCCAGAAGTGGAATAACTGGGTCTTCAGGTAGTACTATGTCCATTTTGCTAAGGAATCACCAGACTGATTTCCAGAGTGGTTGTATCAGTTTACAAGCCCACCAACAGTGGAGAAGTGTTCCTCTTTCCGCGCAACCTTGCCAGCATCTGTTGTCATCTGAGTTTTGGATCTTGGCCAATCTGACTGGTGTGAGGTGGAATCTCAGGGTTGTTTTGATTTGCATTTCCCTCATGGCTAAGGATGTTGAGCTCTTCCTTAGATGTTTCTCAGCCATTCGATATTCCTCAATTGAGAACTTTTTGTTTCAGTCTATACCCCATTTTTTAATAGGGTTGTTTGATTCTCTGGTGTCTAGCTTTTTGAGTTATTTGTATACCTTGGATATTAGGCCTCTATCTGATGTGGGGTTGGTAAAGATCTTTTCCCACTATGTTGGCTGCCATTTTGTTTTCTTGACAGTGTCCTTACAGAAACTTTGCAATTTCATTAAGTCGCATTTGTCAATCTTTGACCTTAGAGCATGAGCCATTGGTGTTCTGTTCAGGAAATTTTCTCCTGTGCCTATGTATTCTAAGGTTTTCCCTACTTTCTCATCTAATAGTTTCAGTGTATCTGGTTTAATGTGGAGATCTTTGATCCACTAACACTTGAGCTTTATACAAGGACATAAGAAAGGGTATATTTTCATTCCTCTGCATGCTGAGTGCCACTTGGACCAACACCATTTGTTGCTTTTTCCATTGAATAATTTTAGCTCTTTTATCAAAGATCAAGTGAGTATAGGTGTGAGGGTTCATTTCTGGGTCTTCAGTTCTGTTCCATTGATCTACCTGCCTATCTCTGTGCCAATACCATGCAGTTTTTTAAAAAAATCACAACTGCTTTGTAATATAGCTTTAGGTAAGGGATGGTGATTCTCCTGGAAATTTTTTTATCATTGAGAATAGATTTCAATATCCTAGCTCTTTTGTTATTCCAGATGAATTTGCAAATTGCTTTTTACAACTCTATAAAGAATTGAGTTGGAATTTTGATGGAGATTGCATTGAATCTTTAGATTGCTTTTGGTAAGATAAGCTATTTTTTACAATGTTGATTCTTCCAATTCATGAACATGGGAGACCTTTCCATCTTCTGAGATCTACTTCAGTTTCCTTCATCAGAGATTTGAAGTTCTTGTCATACAGATCTTTCACTTGCTTAGTTAGGGTCACACCAAGTTATTTCATATTGTTTGTGACTACTGTGAAGGGTATCTTTCCCCTAATTTTTTTCTCAGCATGTTTATTCTTTGAGTAGAGGAAGACTGCTGATTTGTTTGAGTTAATTTTATAACCATCCACTTTGCTGAAGATGTTTATCAGCTGGAGAAATTCTCTAGTGGAATTTTTGTGGTCACTTAAGTATACTATCTTATCATTGAGAAATAGTAATATTTTGACTTTTTTCTTTCTGATTTGTATACCTATTACTTCCTTTTGTTGTCTAATTGCTGTGGCTAGGATTTTCAGTACTATACTGAATAGGTGGGGGGAGAATGGGCAGCCTTGTCTAGTCCCTGATTTTAGTGGGATTGCTTCAAGTTTCTTGCCATTTAGTTTTATGGTGGCTACTGGACTGCTGTATATTGCATTTACTATGTTTAGGTATGGGACTTGGGTTCCTGATCTTTCAGAGTCTTTTAACATGAAGAAGTGTTGAATTTTGTCAAATGCTCTCTCAGTATCAAGTGAGATGATTGTGTGGGGTTTTTTCCTTTGGTGGATTATGTTGATGGATTTCCATATATTGCATCATCCCTGCATCCCAGGGAAGAAGCCTAATTGATCATGTTGAATGAAGATGTTGATGTGTTCTTGGATTTAGTTTGCAAGAATTTTATTGAGTATTTTTGCATCAATGTTCATGAGGATAATTGGTATGAAATTCTCTTTCTTTGTAGGGTCTTTGTGTGGTTTAGGTATGAGCATAATTATGGCTTCAAAGAATGAGTGGGGTAGTGTTCCATCTGACTCTATTTTGTGGAATAGTTTGGAGAGTATTGGTATTAGGTCGTCAATAAATGTCTGATAGAATTCTGCACTGAACTCCTCTGGTCCTGGGTTTTTTTGTTTGGTAGGTTTTTATTACTGCTTCCATTTCTTTAGGTTTTATGAATTTATTTAGATGGTTTATGTGATACTGATTTAACTTTGGTATCTGATATTTGTCTAGACATTAGTCTATTTTCTCTAGATTTTCCAGTTTTGTTGAGTATAGGACTTTATAATAGGATCTATTGATTTCTGAATTTCTGTTGTCATGTTTCCTCTTTCATTTCTGATTTTGTTAATTTGGATATTCTCTCTGTGTCCTCTAGTTAGTCTGGATAAATGTATATCGATCTTGTTGATTTTCTTAAAGAACCAGCTATTAGTTTTGTTGATTCTTTGTATAGTTCTTTTTGTCTTTATTTGGTTGATTTCTTTGGTTATTTCCTGCTGTCTACTCCTCTTGGGTGTATCTGCTTCTTCTGGTTCTAGAGCTTCCAAGTGTGCTGTCAAGCTGCTAGTGTATGCTCTCTCCAGTTTTATCTTGGAGGCACTCAGAGCTTTGCGTTTTCCTCTTAGTAGTGAGTATTGCTTTCATTGCATTCCATAAGTTTGGGTATGTTGTGCTGTCATTTTCTAAAAAATCCTTAATGTCTTTATTTTTTCCCTTTCTGTGTTATCATTGAGTAGTGCATTATTCAGCTTCCATTTACATGTGTACTTTTTGTTGCCTTTTGTTGTTATTAAGGACCAACCTTACTCCATGGTAATCTGACAGGATGCATTGGAATATTTCGATTTTCTTATATCTGTTGAGGCTTGTTTTGTGACCGATTATATGATCAATTTTGGTGAAGGAACTGTGAGGTACTTAGAAGAAGATATATTATTTTTTTAAGGATGAAATATTCTGTAGATTCTGTTAATTTCAATTGGTTCATAACCTCAGTTTATTTTGCTGTGTCTCTGTTTAGTTTTTGCTTTCATGATATTTCCTTTGATGAGAGTGGGGTGTTACAGTCTCCAACTACTATTGTTTGTGTTGCAATTTATGCTTGGCGCTTTAGTAGGGTTTCTTTTATGAATGAGGTTGCCCTTGTATATGGAGTATATATGTTCAGGATTGAGAGTTCATCTTGATAGATTTTTTTCTGTGATGAGTAAAAAGTGTCCTTCCTTATCTTTTTTCATAACTTTTGGTTGAAAATCTATTTTCTTCGATATTAGAATGGCTACTCCAGCTTGTTTATTGGGACTGTTTGCTTGGAAGTTTTTTTCCCAGCCTTTTTCTCTGAGGTAGTGTCTGTCTTTATCTCAGAAATGGATTTCCTGTATGATGCAAAATGCTAGATTGTTAATGTCTCTTTATTGAGGAATCTAGTCCATTGACGTTAAGAGATATTAAGGAATAGTGATTGTTATTTCTTGTTATTTTTGTTGTTAGAGGTAGACTTATGTTTGTGTGCTTTCCTTCTTTTGGTTTTCTTGAATAATTTTTTTTTTTTTGCTTTTTTTAAGTTGTAGTTGCCTTTCTTGTATTGGATTTTCTATTATCCTTTGTAGGACTAGATTTGTGGTCAGATATTGTGTAAATTTGGTTTTGTCTTGGAGTATCCTGGTCTCTTTGTTTATAGTAATAGAGACTTTTGCTGGATATAGAAAACTGGGCTGGCATTTGTGTTCTCTTAGAGTGTATATGATGTCTGTACAAGATCTTCTTGCTTTCAAAGTCTCTGTTGAGAAGTTGGGTGTAATTCTGATTAGTCTGTCTTTGTATGTTACTTGTCTTTTTCCCCATTACTGTTTTTAGTATTCTTTTTTTTTTTTTTTTTTTTTTGCTTTGAACATTTGGTATTTTCACTATTATGTGTCAGGAAGAATTTGTTTTCTGATCCAATATATTTGGTGTTCTGTAGGCTTCTTGTATGTTCATGGTCATCTTGTTCTTAAGATTTGGGAAGTTTTCTTCTATGATATTGTTGAAGATATTTGCTGGACCTTTAGTTAGGAGTCTTTGCCCTCTTCTACCCCTATTATTTTTAGGTTTGGTCTTCTCATTGTGTTCCAAATATTTGGACATTTTGAGTTAGGAACATTTTGGTTTTTACATCTTCTCTGACTGTTACGTCTTTGTTTTCTATGCTGTCTTCTGCCCCTGAGATCTTCTCTTCCATCTCTGATAGTCTGTTCGTGATGTTTGCATCTATGATTCCTGTTTTTTTTCCCCTTAGGTTTTCTATCTCCATGTTTGTCTCTTTTTGTGATTTTTTTCATTGATTCTATTTCCATTTTCAATTCCTTTTCCTGTTTGGTTGTGTTTTCCTATGGTTCTTTGAGTGATTTCTTCTGCTTGTTTTGTAATTGTTTAAGGGAGTTTTTCATGTGCTTCTCAAAGATTTTCATAATCATCATGAAGTATGATTTTAAGTCTAAATCTTGTTTTTATGGTGTTTGGGAAGTCCACTACTTTCTGTGGTGGGAGAACTGGGTTTTGATGTTACCAGGTTGTCTTGGTTTCCATAGCTTTGATTCTTAGGCTTTTCTCTTGTCATCTTGTTGTCTGTGATTATAGGTGATCTTGTTGTCTCAGACTTGTGTTTGTCTCTCCTGTGGGTCTGAAGGACCGTGGGCTCAGGAAGGAGATTGCTTTTTGGTGTTTGAGTCTGGGGGCAAGGAGCAAGTTCTGATGGCAGTGACTCAGTTCTGTCTCTGTGGGCTCATGTGTGAGAACTCTTGTGAGGCTGTTCAGGGAGTTCAGCCTTCTGCCTGCAGGTCCTGAATCCTGATGGCAGAAACCCAGCTATTTCTCTGGGCCAGAAAGAACCCATTTTTAGAGAGCACCATGCTCCCTACCCTCTGAGAACTCCTGATGTTCCCTCCCCAGATAGCTGATGTGATTGTGTGTCAGGCTCACCTTTGACTGAGGTGGAAAAGTGCTTGTGAAGTTGTTCTGGAAGCTCAGCCTTCTCTGGGCAGATCCTGAGAACTGGTGGCAGAGATCCAGCCCTCTTTCTGGGTTGGAAAAATCCCTTTCTCAGAGTGTACCATGCTATCTGGGCTCCAAGTGTTCTAGGCATTCCTTTCCCAGATAGCTGGTGGGTTTGTATATCAGTCTCTCTCTTGGCTCCAGTGGAAGAGCGCTTGTGACCCTGTTCTGGGAGCTCAGCCTTCTGTCGGAAGATCCTGAATTCTGATGGCAAAGTCCTGACCCTCTCTTTGGACTGGAAATGAGCATTTTGTTTCAAAGACTGCATAATGTGTGGTTGTGACTTTTGTATTTATTCTCATCTGAGGCAGGAGGAAACTTCTCTGATGCTGGCTAAGGTAGGTGCTGACCTAGGAGTATAGCAGAATGTTATTAGAAGTCATTTGTTACTTTTTAAAAAAGACTAGTAGTATTTGGTTTTACTCTAGGTCTCTGAGCTATCTTGTCATTCAAACAGTTTCAAGTATTGGTTCCATCTTGAGCAGTGGGCCTTAAGTCAAATCAGACATTGGTTGGCTACTCCCAAAAACTTTGTGCTACCATTGCTCTAGCATATTTTGCAGATTGTAGATCAAAAGTTTTGTGGCTGGGTTGGTATTCACACTTCTAGTTTGGTAGTGAAGATTTTATTTAGATCCCAGCTCATCCTCTCCATGTTCAGTGAGTTGTGTGGATGTTGCCTTCATCAACATGGTCTGGTTGTCAATTTCTAGGAAGCAATTTCCTGTCTTGGTAACAGCCTGGGTTTTGAAAGGAATTCCATGGGACTGATTTGGCCAACAGCTCAAATGAATATAACCCAGTCCCAGTACTGGAAACTCCATTTGGTGACAAGAGATATCCAGTTGGGGCTCTGTCTTTCTCATTACTTGGAGGCTTCATTACAATACCCATTATACATATTAGGATCCACTGTACTAGGCTTTCATAACAACCCTTATGAGCCCCTCAGTTCTGACTGTCTCTCCCCAAATTCCCTCTCTTAACACCATTTCTCCTCCCCTTCCCACCCCATCCTCTTGTTCCTTTCTCCCCTATTCTACACACAAATGCATTCTCTTTCCCTTCCCAGAAAGATTCAATCTCCTAACCCCACCCTCTGCAATCCATGTCTCCTCACCTAACTTCTCTGTGTCTAAGAATTGTGGCCTTGTTATCCTTTATTTAATGTCAAATATCCACATATAAGTGAATAGACACCATACTTATTATTCTGTTCTTGGTTACGTCACTCAGGATGAGCCTTTTTTCAGTTCTATACATTTTCCTGAGAATTTTACAGTGACATTTATTTTAGGAGCTGAGTAATATGCCATTGTGCATATGTAGCACCTTTCCTTTATTCATTCTTCTGTTGAGGGACGTCTACGTTGTTTCTCATTTCTGACTATCATAAATAGAGCTTCAGTGAACAAGGTTAAGCAAGTGTCCTTTGGATAAAATGAAGCATTCTTCGAGTATATGCCCAAGAGTGGTATAGCTGTGTCTTGATGTTGATTGATTCCCCACTTACTGAGGAAGTGTCATATTGGTTGCCATAGTGACTATTCTTCCCAGTGATACCCCACAGTGATTGTACTCCCATTAGCAGTGGGCAACTGTTCCTTTCATTCCACATCCTTCCCAACACGAATTGTCACTGTGTGACTGATCCCATTAGTTCCAACAGATGTATGTTAGAAGCATTTCCCTGATGACTAAAAATGTCTAACATTTTTTAAAGTGATTCTCAGCCACTTGAGTTTCCTCTTTTGAGAATTCTTTGTTTTGATTTGTACTCCATTTTGAAATGGGATTATTATTGTTTGGGTATTTAGTTTCTTGAGTTCTTTACATATTTTGGATATTATTCCTTTGCTACATGTGGAGTTAGTAATGATCTTGATGAAAGTGCTTGCGATTTTTTTTTAAGTGATTTCTCCAACAGAGACAAAAGGTTAGTAGAGAAAGGTTTGTGGGAGTCTCTTGCTAAGTCATGCCCTCCAAACATCCTTAAATTACCAACTTATTTGAAAAAATTTCTTTAAAATATCCTCCTTCAAAATTAGTTGCTACAAAGAATTCCTGTGCACAAAAGCTTTCTGAGGAATTCTTCATTGTCTATGATTATTGTGATTAGTAAAAAATGGAAATGTTTACCAAGAACTTATCTGCTATCAAATTTTATTTCTCTTATAGCTTTCTACAATGGAACGTGATTTGTGAACATTTGTACTTATAGGCCTCTTATAGTCAATTTTAATGTCCTAATAAGGCCTTGTGTTGGGAAAATGTCCACTGATAAAACTATTTGCCTAATCCAATTATCAGTCCAATGATAACCCAAGAAACATAGATGTCTTTGTCTGTTCTGGAAGCAATTTCTACCTGCCCCATTGTGAATGGTGGAGTGCTAACATAGCTTCTATGGTACATTTCCCAACTGCTATAATCCAAATGTACACATCCTGGGAGCTCTCTGATTGATTATGTGCATAACCTGTGGATGTGATGGGCCAGCCATTCTAGTTATTATTTTATAAAATGTTCATTTTTAAAAATTAAGTCACTGAGATCAATTAACATTGCCTGCAAGCTTATGGAAGAAGAGCCTTCTTCTGGAGCATGTGCAACTGACCATTGTCCACATTTCTGGAGGAAACTAACTCCTCTTTCTTACTAATCTCTTGCTGTAAATACCTCCTCAGCCAGGGGTAGAGCCTCATGCAATTCTCCATCCATGTTGAGTTGTTGACTGGTTTGATCCAGTGTGACCACAGCTTCTATGAGTTCATGATTGTGACAGATATGTCAATATGTCACATTCAGAAGACTTCCCAGCATACCTCCCTATCATGTGGCACTAGGATGCTACCATCTCCTTTTCTGTGGTACCCTCTGAGCTTTGGGATGTGTGTGTGTGTGTGTGTGTGTGTGTGTGTGTGTGTGTGTGTGTGTGTGTTGTTGTTATAGATGTCTCATTCAGGGCTGAGAACTTATTCTTATTCTCAGTCACTTCATCAGTCATGAGTGCCTGCACTGACTGCTACCCACTACACATAGAAGCTTTTCTGACTAAAATTGTGAGCAAAATTATGTATATAAAGAGAAGTATTTAGATAACAGTTTGGCAACATGTCAATTTAGCAAAACAACAGTAGGAGGCTTTCTTTGGGTCTCTCTGACCTCCTGAGCTACGGGCTTTTGACTAGATTTACAGTACTGGGTATAATTCTTTTTTCTGGTTAAACAGTCTAATCATAAAATGGTTGTTTCCTCTCAAAATAATCATTCTGGTTTTATTTATTTCTTTGTCCTGCAATCAAAGTATGTCATGTCTCAAGGGTTTTTCTTGGTTTATTTGGTTCTAGGGGACAACCAGTATCAGTGGCAGCACCTTGCACTTTATGGGCAGGAGTCCTATGAGCTCTCTTTGTGCTAAATGTAATGGCTGATGAGTTGTTATATATCACTAACAAATTAATATAAGGTATCATACTTAGGACACAGAACTTATCATGGATCCTAAAAGTTGACTAGGACATAATATTTGGACATTATAAGACACAGATCGCTAGTGCTTCCTTAAGGGATAATCAAGTATCACAAATTGTTATGTTGCTGAAGACAAGATAAAGTTGAACATCCAAGGTAGAGGCAGATAAAGCATGTCTTAGCAGTTTGTAAAGCAGAACATTGACAAACCCAATTGATTCCAGATCTCTAAGTAGAATACAAAGCTTCCTTTTATACCGTCCAACAAATTGTTTTTAATAAAAACAAAGAGATGGGAATTAAGCAGAGGAAATCTGCTGAGGTTGAAAAAGTGAGAACAATGAGTGTTTAAAAAATTATGGTTTATAGTTATTTTCATTTGCCAGGGTGTTGGGACAGGCTGGAAACCTCAACTCTGGGCAAAAAGAATTTGAGAGATCAAGAAGTGAACCTTTGAGTTTTGTTGTCTCTTGACCGGAGCCCTTTGAGGTGGGGTTAAAACCATTGACAATTCTATGATCAGAGGAAGGGACCAATAACCAGTCAGCCAAGCACTGCTGAAACTCTTGGTCAAATAAGTTCATATTTTATAGAGGTTGTTGCTCAACAGTTTTTATTTTCAAAATGTCAGTTTCCTTCATAACTGTAACAAGTGAGCACCACCTGTGTGCACTAATGTTTGTTTAGTCTGTAGATACCTTAATTATCTTGTCATGGCCTCTTTTTCCCTCTCTTCAGCTGAAGAATATGGTGATCATTGTGCTTCCTTCTATTCTTTTTATTTATGCTGGAAAAAAGGATTGAGAGATGAAGGAAGAAGAGACCAAGATGTGCAAGTTAAACCTTTAGTTTTATCCAAGGAGGCCACAAGGCATTGAACGAAATGACACACTGCACATGGGATATGGTGCCAAAGAGAGAGAGAGAGACTTGGATAAGGACAGCAGAGCAAGAACAATATGTGACTCAGCAAACGGGGGCAGGAAACCAGCTTCCTCCAGGTAACAATGTCTTTATCTGCCGGGAGATAGTGTTGGCAGAGGGGAAGAAGGCTGGTTGGGAAGTTGAAGAGGAAGGAATTGCTGCAATCAGTAAATATTTTGGTGACAGGGTCCTGATGCAGATCTCTGTAAGGAAGGAGAGGTGAAGAAGTTCTGGCCAAGGTGGTGTCCTCAGAAGCGCTCATTGTTTTGGAAAAAGGAAAGTGATAATGACAGGCGATGTGGAAAGAAAGGTGTATGAGGAAGGTTTTAGGCCTCCCTGTGGAAGGGTTTAACAAGAAGAAGAAGATCTGAAGAGACAGTTAAGAGGGTCAGTGTAAATACGTTAGCCAGTGGGAGAAAGCTGGCCAATGAATATAGCCTGGCTCTATTCTGAAGAAAGTGGACACACCTTTGCGAGGGGGCACAGGTGGGGACAGTGAGCTTTGTCCCTGGACGTGGGCCATCGTGCAGACCACTCTCCCTGCCTTCTGAGCTCATGGCTGTCAGACTTGTGAGGAACTCACGAAGCTGAGCATTAAGTGATTGTGTATTGTTGACACGGAAGAGGGATATGTCAAAGGGGAGCTTAAGATCATTTTATTTATTTGTTTTTAGGAATTCTTTGAGAATTTCTTACAATGTGTTGTTTGCGTTCCTTACTTGAAGTGGAAACTTAAGGGTTCTTTGGAGAGTCATTTGTGTTGGATGGTAGTTTTCTGGGGCAAACATATGAAGGAGTGTTTTCCTAAAATGGCCACAAGTGAAAGACTAAAACTCATGATGAAACGTGTCACTGAAGCAGACACAGGAGAGAGAATGTTCTGCTAAACAAGCATATAAAAGGACACGTGATGAAGGGTTCTGTCTAGCAGCACACATGTCTTGATCTGCCTTACATTGAGTAGCTGAGCTGCATTTGTGAAGTCTCCGCAGACTCAGGCTGATAGAATGCCCATGCTGAGGCTTAGCACATGGATAACGTGTGATGTTTGGAGGGTAGAAATAGGACTCAATGGAGTGACTGAGTCAGAGTTTGGCTCACTGGTACAGTTGGCTGTGGCAATGGTTGTGGATCTCCTGTCTTTGCTGATCTTTGCTTTTCTGAGAGAGGCACAGCTGAGAACCTCTCCTGGTATTCTTTCTGTTCCTCCTGCTGGCTGGAACCAAGGCTGAGGCCTGGCTGTCTCTGCTTGGCTGTGTCACCCCTGCTGCTAACCTGATTCTACCCATCTGGACTGCTGGTGTATCTGTGAAGTGTTTGTGAGTGGATGGAGCTGCTACTGCCAGCTAATCTGTGGAACTGCCATTCAGACAACACAGACTGAAGTGTTCTAAAGACCCTTTCTAAGCAGGTCCACTTTCCCCGTATCCTTTCTTTTCCATTACTTCTGGTGGGTGTGAGCTACAGGGGAGGTTAAAGCCTGTAAGAACCATCATTAAAAATAGGATTTGAGGGAGCTGGAGAGAAGGCTCAGTGGTTAGAGCACTGCCTGCTCTTCTAGAGGTCCTGAGTTCAATTTCCAGCAACAACATGGAGGCTCACAATCATCTATAGTGAGACCTGGTGCCCTCTTCTGGTTTGCAGGATGTGTGCAGGCAGAAACACAATAAATAAATAGATAATTAAAAAAAATTGTCTCTGTCTATTGTTATCTGTCTGTGTCTGTCTGACCCTCTAACTAACTCATATGAACTGCTCACGTACTCACTGGTGGGAGGGGTCATCCACTAGAGTGGGGTAGATTTGTCAGTGGTCATAGTCTTAAAGGAAACAGTTTTTCCTCAAATCTGTCAACTGTAAATAGCTCCGGTTAGAGGAGCAGCTACTCAGCTGTATCTCCTCCATGCTAGAAGGTTGATGGCCTTGAACTTGTACAGGTTGTAGTCTGACTATAGGTTATTATTAACTAGAGCTATGGTGATCTCTAAAATGTGATTTGTACACCTAATTTATACATATTATAAATATTAGTCTTATCTGTTAAGATTAATTTATAGCTTATCAAGAGTCATCTATAATTTCTTTAGCAATCATCTAAAATACGGACATATATATTATAATTCCCAATTTTATTCATTGTCATAATATTCTAGTAATACCTACATAAGAAGGAAAAAATTTTCAAGTATGAAATTTTTAAAAAGCTTAAGTAAGAGTTTAAAAGAAATCAGAAAAGAATTATACTTAAAAATAATTATCTTTCTGTTGGTTAATATTGACTGTTAACTTGACAGGCTCTTGAATCACTTCCAGCAAGAATCTCCAGGCATGTCTGTGATGGATTATCTAGATTAGTTTAAGTGAAGTGTGGAGACAGACTCTAAAAGCGGGCAGCTCCATTTCATGGGCTGGGTTCCTGGGCTGTATAATAGAGAGAAAGCAGCATCAGTCCTCACATCTCTATTCCAGACCAGCCTCTCAGCTCTCCCTGCCATGATAGGCTGGATCCTCAGATGGGAGGCAAACAAAGCCTTCCTTTCTTAAGCTGAGTTTGTCAAGTGTTGCATTACAGTGACTGGGGAAATAACTAATGGAGTATCCTACAGCAAGTATCCAAGATGCGTTGAAAGCCAGGACTGGTTCAAAATCATAAATGGAAAGAAAAGAATATATTATGCATTAAAGGCATCTTGTAGTGTAAATAGTACAAGATGTATATAAAGTACTCACAATGTAATTCATTATCGAACACATCTGTTTATTCATTCACTCTCTCTGTTTTATAACTTCTAGTTAAACGAATTCAGTAGTGTGTGTGTGTGTGTGTGTGTGTGTGTGTGCACTCATTTTCACAGGGAGATTCACACAGAACTGGAATGTCACCATTGCATTCATATGAAAGATTTGGCCTTCTCTTTGTGTAATGTCACTCAGGTAACATTGGTCACTCAGGTAACATGCTTTTTCTCTTCTTCCTTTTGGTTCATAGACTATCCATAGAGAAAGAATATCCAATCTGTGGTGTTCAGACTACTTTTATTTTTATTCCAAACCACTAAGTAGATTCGTAGCATTTTTAGACTTTCTTTCATAGTACGTCTAAGGATATATTGCTCAGTTAAGGAACTTTAGAACCTTTGATCATAAATTTCCTTCTTTATTCTAATAGCTAGAAATGCATGCTCTCTAAAAGTGGAGCTGATTTCCCATGTGCACATTGGCTATAAGGGTAATTTTAAAGGTATGGAGAAAATTAGAATAGTGCCACACCTTGTTTTAATTTAGGAAAAAAGAAACAAGGGCCAGAGGTTAATTCTCCAGATAAAATAGAAAATTTTCACTGAGAAAAAACATACAGTGGTACTTCTTGTGACATATTAGAATTTGTATTTACTCTGTCAAAAATGATACTACTGACCTACAAATCTAATTTCAATTTATAATACTCATTTGTATTTATTTATTGAGATAAGGTTTTGCTATGTAGCCTTGGAAGACCTAGTACTTGATATATATATACACATACCAGCCTGAACTCAAAATCACATAGATTTGCCTGCCTCTGTCTCCTGAGCAATGGATTAGATTTTTAGTTAAAGAAAACTGGGAGAATCTTGATGATGATTATTATTTCTTCTTCTCCTCCTCTTGCTCTTTTTCCTCCTCATTTTCTTCATCCTCCTCAGTTTCCTTCTGTTTCTCTATAGAGAGTCTCAGGCTGACCTATAACTCTCTATGTAGCTCAATATGGTCTCAAACTCATAGTCATGATTTTTTTCCATAGCAACCCCCATACAGTGCTGATATAGGTGTGTGAAGTACCAGGTCAGTTTGGTAGGTATTTCTTCCCTATAGCCTCGCTCAAACCTTCACTTCCCAAGTAACACATCCTTTACTTTACTTTTACATACTTTATAAAACTTCAAGTTTTGCTTTTCTTTTTTCCTTGTCTGTTTTGAGATGATAAAACTGTCGTTTAATTGCAGGTCTTTAGAGAGCTTAACATGCTATAGCATTGAGATTAAAATGCTTTCAAATATTCAAATATTGGCTGTTACGTGCAAGAATGTTTGCTTTTATGTAATTCTAACTAGAAACAGTGAATGAAAGTAGTAATGATGCCCTGCTCAGCTCAATAGTTTATCAGTGCCCAGCCTAACAGGACAGATTCCTGCTCTTCAGTTTATATCAGGATTTACTAGCAATTGGGAATGAAGTGTGCACAAAATGTAGTCTTGGGTTTCCTTTGTGCTTACATTCTGATTGTATCACCTGATTGAATAAGAGGCTAAGTGATAGTAAATATGAAACGAAACCAAGATCAGTGAGTGGAGAAGGCTAGTCCAGTCTGTCTGAGCAGGTGACATTGAAGTGATCTGACTGTGTGCAGGGAGCAGCCACGCAAAGAGCTGGAAGGAAGTTACTTTTATCAGCGTAGGGCAGAACAGGTAAAGTAGTCTTGAAGGAACAGATGGCTTCTTTGTGAGTTAGTAGAGTCTTTGTCTTAGGACAGTTGAGTGAATTACTTTTCAGGATTTTTCAGAGAATAATCTCTGATAGTGGCAAGTTAAAGTAGTTTCTTCGTAGTTTGGAGATGTTGTTCATTTGCCTAGCCTTACAAAAGGATTGAGAACTTCAAATGAGAGAAACTTATAAAGAGAGGGTGTGCAAAGTCTGTCTTGTGTAGGAAACAATAAAACTGTGAGTCCGGGCTATTTGTGAATAAGCTTGCTAGGCATTGGCATTGAAACCGAGAGGCAAAAATGGAGCTAAATATAAAGATAGGGTGGGTGCGTGACGAATCAGAAGTGAAAGTAATTTAGGTCATTCAGTTATACACAGATGCACAAGTACTCTCCAAGTGATCAGAAGTCGTAGGAAACAACATATAAGAGCTGATAGGAAACTTGTTATGGGAAGCAATTTTTCATGAAACAATGGTTTGTAAGCATCATGCAGTACATCATTTTAAATTAGAAAACCAGAAATGGCTCGAGGACTCTTTATACTGAACTTCTCTAAGAACAAATTTTGCCACAGATCTTTGTTTTAATAATAAATTTCCTTTTGGATATAAAACAGTTTCTTTGCCTTTTTTAAAATTTATTTTTTAATTGAACGACTTTATTTTAAAAAACAAAGATAAGTGTACAGATTTTAAGCATTTTTGGATAAAAGTATATGAATACATTTTTTTTTAAGGTTTGAAAGTGTGCATTAAGATCAGGCATCTCAGAAGGGTGACTTGACTCAGAATTTGTTTACAGAATTTGTTTACTGTTGGAATTAAAAAAGAAAGTCAGTTCACCTGTTTTGGCATTGATGGGGGCCCGTAGAAATGGAGATGCATTTTTTTTAGGTTAAATGGAAGGATGTTGATTTTTTAGAAATAATTCTAGCATTATAACATGTGGAATATAAAGTAAATTGCAATAGTAATAGATAAAAATATGAGCCAGATTTCTGTGCCAGACTTTGGCAACCGAGATTGACTTGCAGGGGCAGTGTTTGTATTCTTTGTCTTGACTTTGAGCCAGGCAGTTTTGTATGGAAGAGAGTGCTCCCCTTTCTCATTCACATATATCTTCTCTTCTAAATTGAACCCCCCTCAAAATCAGTGACACCTGCACACAGAAATAAGAAAGTCCACACAACGAGACAATGGTGGCCAGAAGACCACTCTTGCCACTTGATGGAAGAGAACAATTAAGCCTCAAAAGAGTAAAATGTTGGTGAAGCGTGGCATTATTAGTCAAGAGAAAGTTCCAAGACCTGAATGCATGAGAGTATCTCATCATTGAACCAACTCCAAGCTAATTCTGTTCCTTCAGTGATGTTTATGGAGAACAGATGTGGTGCCACTGTGGTCTATGTGAAATTAGTTCTGCCTACTTCTATTCTGAAAGTACATGTGCATTACACATGTATATTTAGCTAAAATGGGCCATATTTCATCAATGTCTCATGTGACATATTTTTCTGGTAACAAGGGAGTGAGTAGAAGACATTGGGAATGAGGTCAACAGAAGATAAATGAGAGGGGTCGGGCCAACATGGTGGTAGGAACATGTCATGCTTTTAGCATGCATGGTTGATAGTGTTGGTTTTGTCTTGTTTTTCTGTGTTGAATGAGGATATTGTCAGGGAGACCAATGAAGATGAGTTGTATAAAATATGAAAAAGGACAGACTAAAAACAGCTACTCAAAGCCAAATTTGCTCTCAGGATTGGTCATTTGTGGCAGTCTCAGGAATTTGATATAATGAAGAATGAACATAATATAACCATCCAAATGAAACCACAGATCCGTACGGGGCCAGGCATTATAGTCAGGAAGGATATTGCTTGGGTGCAGACAACACAAAATGTGATGCATAAATTACTGTAGTTTTAATTTGCATAGATGTGCATCCTGTTTCCCAACAATTGGTTTGGACTTAGAAAATTTGTAAAATTTAAGAATCAGAAGATAAATCAAAGGTTGAGTTGGGAACTTGTATCAAGTTCACTCATTGTGACTGGTGTTCGAATACCAGAGGCAGATTGATTGTGAAGGAGCAAAAGAAAGTTTGCAGTATGCAAAGAACTTGAGATCTTCACAGGGTTTCTTCCCCATGGGGAGTATTTGTTATATGCTCACTGTGTCTGTCACTTAGGTACCTTTCCATGTTGCTCCAGATCTTTCCCCTGAAAGCTCTTTCTGACTCCTGAACTGAGATTACTGCCTATGACTTTCCCAGTGCATTATCACATTATGTTCTGAAGACAGATGAAGTTTATTGCCATAACCCATCATAGCTCACAGCTCTTTTTTTTGTAACTGACATGGGGTTTAAAGTTTGGTACAAAGAGGAGGATTGGGAAAGAATCATAGCTTAAAATGAGATCAAAGGACTGAAGGGATAGCAGTCACTAGAGTGCCCACTACACATGCATGCTAGCCTGAGATCACACTCTAGAACTCACATCAAAAGCATGCTATAACACCAGCCTTTGGGAACAAGATCCCTAAAGCTCATTCCAGTCAGTCAGGCTGAATCTATGAGTGACAGACCCTGTCTTAAAAACTTTAAGGTGGAGAATGATTGACCAAAGACCTAGCCTTCACATGCATGTGTGTGCATGTGCATGTAAACCTGCAGGTACACTAACAACTGCATACAGCACACGCAGATACATCACACACATTTATAACCCCCAACCCCCACAAACTGAAAGATTAAAGTAGCATTGAAGAGCTTTTCTCAGTGTAAAGTTTTGCTCACAACAATGCCAAAATGTCTGTTACTTGACATTCCTAACAAGTCAAAGGAGGAATGCAATAAAGTCGATTGATTACAACTATTCTGTTGGAATAGGCACCACAAGTTTACGGAGTCACCGAATTCTGTTGGAACTTCACATTTCCAGGAATAAGTTCAGCCATTTCAGGGAAGGATCAGTTGTTAATCCCTCTCCATGCTGAAGAAGAAGAGATCACTATGTGGAGGGCGGTCTTTCGGTGTACAGCCTCCTGTCCTCCCTCTTTATTAAAACTTCATCTTCTTGAAGCCAAAGGCAGGGCCAGAATTTTCTTTGAGTTTTTTTTCCCTTTGCCTTGTCAGTACAGCTGTTTGCATGGATCTCCCATCCCTCTGAACCTCACCGTTAAGGTGCCCAGTTTCTGAAAGGAAGGTTTCCTAGTCACACATGACTACAGACTGCATAACTCAAGAGTTGTGTGCTTTAGACACCCAGTGAGAGCAATGGTGGCTACCTTTTGAAGACTTTCACTTACTTCCATTTGGAAGAACAACACATTCTCTGGCTTCTGCTGTTCTAATTCACCCATCTTTCTTTTGTTTCTGTCAACCTGCAGTGACTGGTAAGACTATGGTTTTAGTTTTCATGGGATTTGTACCTGTCTGGGTTTGTAGGCAGCAAATTTTAACCATTTCCATAGCCTTCCGAGGACTAAAATATTTTTTATTAAGTGTTTGGGAATTTAATATATTTTAATTATATTCTTCATAATTCCTCCCTGAAGGCACATACTAAGAAATTCATGCTAATTGTGGTTTTAGAACATTGAACATAAATCTCACAAGCTCTTTCCACAACAACTGAAAACAATATGGCCATTAAGAACAATAGACCATAAAGGCTTAGGGATCCTGGCATCTCAGTGGCCTTGACACAGGATCCTGCAGGAAGGTCCACAGAATTCCAGATGAAGGCAGCTCCTTTCTTTCCTGCAGGGGAGAAAGAAAGGAATAGCAGAGTCTGGGTCACTTTGTGCAGAACAGGAAAGATTCGTGAGGATTAAATAAAGTCTTTCCAGTACAAACAGGAGGAGACTTCTGTGATCTCCAACTATGGCAAACGTGGGGGTCAGATTTGCTCTTTGTCTTAGGATGGTTCTCAAGTCCTGTAAAGAATCATTTGCAGGAATAACATGGAAACAGTTCCGAAACTACACACTGTAAACTGTAAAGGCTAAATCAAGATTAACAAGCTGAGTTTCTCCAAAGTATTAATTCATGAACTTTGTAATTAAAGTAAATTAACTTTGAACTTTAAAATGAACTTTATGTGTATTTAAAGGGGAATAAGGATGAGGACATATTAAGATGTCGGCCTTTGCTCCCCAAATTGAAGAACTTGTGGGAGAAGACTAATTTCTTGGGCACCGTGTATGTGTTAATTACAATCAATTCAGTTATGTTAAACTGATACAGAGCTAGTAAGTTTGTTTCCATTCAAATTCAACTTAGATCTGTGGGCAGACACTGAGGCGGACCATGTCCACTGTCTGAGTTTCCTGTTGCTGCCCTAACACGTTATCACATACATTAGAAATGTGTCCTCTCAAAACTCTGGAGCACAGGGGTCTAGAATCAATTCTTCCTTTGGGAGGCTCTAGAAAAACACCCTTTGTCACTTGTACTTCTCAGTGGCTGTAAATGCACCTCAATTTGTATCATACGATCCTTATCCACTTCTGATTCACAGGGTCTTTTCCTTCCGTCTGTATGCCCCCCACTCTCTTATAAGGACTCCCATGCTGGATTTAGGGTCTAGTATTCTAAACGGAGTATGACCTTATCTTCAGCCTTAACTACTTGTATCTGTGATGATCAAAGTGTAAGACCTGGAGGATGGGGAGGTGTACTCTGCAGCTCTGTCACCTGGAAATGACATGGCTGTTGTTCTCAAGAACTTACAGCAGCTGCTATTACCTATGTAAGACATGCTCAAAATGGAGCCTGTTAATATTCCAACACAGGTGAGGGACACTATATATATATCCATCTATCTATACATCCATCCATCCATCCATCCACCCACCCACCCACCCACCCATCATTCATCCATCCATCCATCCATCCATCCATCCATCCATCCATCCATCCATCCATCCATCCATCCATTTATCCATCTATCTATCTATCTATCTATCTATCTATCTATCTATCTATCTACCTATCTATCTACCTATCTCACTCCTAGCTGAGGACCTAGTAGTTAGTGTCTTCTTAGAGAGGAAGTATCATTTTTCTTCAGGAGTGCCCATGATTCAGTGAATATTTCTATACGCATGACATCAAAACAACTCTTACTGAATTCAATTTACGGACAACTAATTTAATTAATTTAAGGAAAATGTCCTTAAATCAAAGGTCATAGATATTGGAGAGGTATGTGTTAGAAAGAAAAGAAGGAGGATAAAAAAATTAGGAATAGGGCAAGAGTATGATCAAAATACAGTACATATATATGGGAAATTCTCAAGGATCAATAACATTATATTTCAAAAATTAGTCTGCTGTTTTCTATGGTCAGCATTTTTCTTAATCTTTATTCCCAATCTACATATTATAAATTAACTGTATTAATCAAAACATCATTTAGAATTTTTCAATGACCTTGGCTTTTATCACTGATTTTAGGTCACTGCTTAATAATGTTTATCCCATCATTAAGGGATTCCTAAGATCAGGAAAAAGACAATTTTTAAAGTATAAATCTTAAAAAAATACTGTCTATAATAAAGTATGCTCTAATTTTCTAAAATTAGATAAAAATTTATTCCTAAAGAAATCAAACATCAAGATTTCTTTTTATGTTAACTCTCTGACATATTTTCATATGAATTTTTAATTTTTTAGAGAGAACTGGTATTAGATATTTGTTGGTTTTTCCTGTATAGGAATAGATTAAAAAGAATGAGCCAAAACAAAATTTAATTTTTCAACCAATGTCTGTTTATTGCCATGTTTATACCATTATATAAACTAGTAATAAATATTGATAGAGCTTTGAAATATATACTATTCATGAATATAATGTAGGTATTTCCATGTTCGTATTTAAAATATTTTTAAAAGTTTAAATGTAACACACAGTATGCAAAGTCCAAGGCATACTGTTTTCAGAGCAGTGTCACTAATTTACTGTTGTTAGTAGGTCTGCTGATGTCTTGACGCTTAATTGGGCTAAGAATGCTTGGTCTGAGGGTTTTCTTTTCCATTCATTTATAATTTTCAGTTTTTCACTTACTGCTCATGCTTGCCTCAGTTGTGCTTGTATGGCCCACGTGTTTTATGCTTAGCATTTAGGAATTCAATTGTTCGATTAACAAAACCCAAAAATGCTGGCAAGGTCCAGTGTTTGAGGAATGCATGCACACTTGTGCGCATGTCTAGTTCATCATATTTTGCAGTTGAACACAGCAGTTCTCAGACCTCCAAGCTGAAGAATGATTTTAAAATATTTAACTCCCCGGCCTTCTCCTAGACTAAATCTTTCTGTCTGTCTAAAGCTCTCAAATATCTTCGGTACCTGATCTCACACAGAGCAGGAGGACCGTGTGCCTCTCTCCTCAGTACGTTCCATTGTCCTACACCAGGCTCAGCAGAAATTTAAGCCAAATGTGCATTTTCAAAAATACTCACTGGATGAATGATCTCAAGATGTTTCTGATTGGAAACATTGTTTCAGACAGGCAGAGCCAGCGTATGGGCATCAATGGACAGTGATTTCCAGAGGTCCGAGGCAGGAAGCTTTCGTCCATTTTCCTAAATTGGAGCACTGAGTAAGAAGCCGTGGTCAGGCCAGAGTTCCGCTTTGGGGGTGTGGCTGTTGTAATACAATAGCCACTCTGAATGGGAGGCAGAAATTCAGGCTTTCAGCAAATGCACCAGTATTCTGGGTGGGTTGGCTTCTGTTTCATTTTCTCATTATTTTCGCTGTAGAAGACTACAGCCCACTCCTGCTGCCAAAACTTGGGGTTGCCTACCTGAAGTCACCAGTAACTTAAGCTTGAAACACGTAATACCTGGTGTTTCTTCACAGTGTGGCAGACTGTAATCCTCAAGTGCAGAGTCGAACCCACGTAGTGGAGAAAGCTGTGAGTAGCTTTTAGTCTTAGCTAATGACCCTTGCTAATGGCATACTCTGCCTCTTAAGCTGAAATTTTGATTGGCAGGGCATTGTCTAGAGATATGGGTGTATACATCTTAGTCTGTTTGTGCTACCAAAAATAATTGACCCTGAATAGTTTGCAAATAATATGAATTTATTTTTCCACAACTCTGGGATGAAAACACCATGATCGAAGTGCCTGTGGATTCGGTGGCTCGTGAGGGCTGATCTTGTTTCTGTCCTGGTTGCATTCTTACAGCACAGAAGGGGACACAAAGCAAGGGATAATCTGTCTTCACATGATAGAAGACATGTAAGAACACATTTAGTCCTACCAAGATCTCATTATCACTTTTATAAATAAATAATCCATTTGAGGATGAGGATTTTTCTCTCCATACTCACTTCCCAGCAGGCCCCTCCTCTTAATAAGACTACCAAAGGGGGTTAACTTTCAACAAGGTAAAAAAGGGTTAAAAAAAAAAAAACAGGTTATGGAGTGGGTGTGGCAAGCTGAGAACAGGAGGCAGACAACTTCCTTCACAGCCAGAGAGACTCAGTGTAACTATTATGAGGTGATGTGTTTTGATTAAAGCCCCAAGCAGGGAAATCAGAATGGTAACAGCCACTGCCCCATCTTTCTACTTAGAGACGAGACTTTTGACAGGTCTTATAGAAACACTCTGGACTGGAGGTTTCTACTGCAAATATCAAGTGTCTTTGGTTTCTTTAGTGCTAAATAGAGAATCTGTCTGTCTGAGATCCTGTGTTTAGAATGTGAAAGCAGCCATGTTACCTCATAAAAGACAGATCTCCACACTTGGCAAGCAATAGTCAATTATTTCTTATGATAAGTGGTCTTATGTAACAGAAATAGAAAGAAACAGGCCTTGTTTTTGTTGCATTCATTCTCTGGGCAGGAGATGTGCTTGCCAAATTTCTGGTACCTGAATCCAGATGCTAATCATTGGACAGGATTTACCACCCGTGGGTGGATCTGTATCAGCTGCCTTTTGCAAGACACATGGCATCCTTGGATCTCATCCCACTCTGGGCCTTTGGCTTTTAATCTTGTTCTAGCTGTACTTTTGCCAACCAGCACTGTATGGACTTGTTTAGCATCGTAGAACTCAGTTAATACTGTCCTCTGGCTGCCAGCTAAGGTTCAGCAGTAGCAAGGATGCGTGGGACTCCTTTGTATCCATTCACATAGTTTCTTCTTGTTTTTAGAGTCGGTGTAACCGAAGACCACAAGTCACAAGGACCATCATAAATGCTGGACTCTCTAGGTTTCACAAAATTAAGCCATGAAGAAACAGAGTCTATTTTCACCATTTATAGCATAGTAGTTTGGCTGTATTTAGTAACATGTCCCTTTAATGATAACATATTTTTATGCATTAGAATAATGTCAGGATAAGTAGCTTGATTTTATTAAGTGTAGTTAATGTGAATATAGTTGCAGTATTAAAATGGTGTGATTAGTTTAGTAAGAATAACCACATTTGTAAATGATTCCTTCAGAGTTTTACACATTCGGAGCAATTGCTGGAATTGCTGAAGGCCATCCTGGCAGTGACCCCAGAAGCAGGCTGGAGAATGCTGTTGTCATTGCCTTGACAGACAGCATTGGCACACAAAGAATGAATATAAATCTCAAGAAGTAGAGAAACAGTGATCAAAAGGGGATAAATAGTCATGAAGACATAATTTGAAGTAAGACACGTTTGTATAAAAAAAAGCTGTCTCTAATATCAGTTAAAAATAACTAAAGAATATCAGTTAAAAATAACTAAAGAATTTTTCCTGTGATTTATATTCTAGCATGGGATATTAATGATTGCTTCAAAGTAAAGACACACTACCTGAATCTTTGGGAAGTCTGACTGGGCTGTCCGAAGCATGTGAAAAACACATATTTTCAAAGAGGAAAAGAAAGTGTCCTTGTTAACATGACAGGTTATGGAGAGATGACACAGATCCTAATTGTAGATTGTGAAGTTTCAGAACAAGATATGTAAAGTTTATAACAAAATTGTGTAGCAGTGAATTAGCTAAACTGCTTTGACTCAGGCAGGTAACACACATGCTGCACCCACCCAAGAGCTCTATGGATTTTTGAACAACACACACACACACACACACACACACACAATCACACACACACACACACACACACACTCACACACACACACACACAATCACACACACACACTCACACACACACACACACTCTCTCTCACACACACACACACACTCACACACACACACTCACACACACACACACACACTCACACACACACACACACACCCCAACTCATTTTGATATGCCTTGACCAGCTCAGTCGGCTGGCATACATTCTCCCATCCAACTTTCCTGAGTCAATTTGCTCAATCAACATTTCATCTCTGCTACCCCAGACCCAATCTGGGGAGTGGACCCTGGCTGGTTGCTTCCCTTCCTGCTAGTCCCTGAGCTTCCAAGTCATGGAGATTCTCTCTCTCTCCTCCCTTGGTTCCTTGTCCACTCAGTCTAAAAATCCTGCCTCTTTTATCCTGCCTAGCCATTGGCTGTTGGCAACTGTATTTAGTAATCAAAGACAACTGAGGGCAGGCTTCCTTTAGTGGCTGAAAGCTCAGATTCCCATGTGATTCTGGGAGCCAAATTAACACAAAGCATTATTAAATTAAACCAATCATTGAAAACAGGGGCATGGTAGCCTAATAGAGTCTCAAAACCTTTGAGCTTGGACTCTGAATATGGGGAACAGGTAGGGGGACAGATGCAGAGTCTCCAAGGAATACCAGCCCATAGGGACAAATTAGTTGGAATGAGCTGGGGAAATACACAAGTAATGTGCTCTGTGAGTAAAAGAGGACGCCATATTGATGGCAATAGAAAACGTTGTTGTTGAGAGGACAAGAAGAAATAAGACTTAGAGAAGGGCCTGGATTTGGAGGTGATTACAGCACATTAGGAACCACCAGAAACACTGGGTGTGAGCTCTGAATACTGTGTTGTCACAGTTAACTTCAGCTGTCAGCTTGACACAAACGTGGGATGATGGAACTTCATTGATGATTAATTTGAAGGGCCCAGCCCACGGTGGCCAGTGTCCCCCATAGGGAGGTGGGTCTCTATGAAGAAACAGAACCCAAAGCATACCTAAGAATGAGCCAGGCAGCAGGCCAGCAGGCAGCTTTCCTCTATTGGTTTCTGCTTCATGTTCCTAACTTGACTCCCTGTCTTGGTTCCTCTTGATGATGACTATAAACTGTAAGCTGAAATGACTGCTCTCCTCTCTGGGTTGCCTTTGATCATGATGTTTTATCATAGCGACAGAGAAACAAACAAAGACAGCTGTGTTGATGGGACCTGATGTTAAGAGAAGCATGTCTTCGAGGAAGCACTGTTATAAGGAACCATCACACTTCTTCCTATGCCCACTGCAATCTCCTTTTTCTTTGCTGTATTGTAGGGAACAGAAGTTTCTGGATAGAAATTGTTGATGTCTCTATGCAGGTCACGGCAGGCACAAGGTAAGGCAAGGCCTATGATTGAGATTTCAGGGAATCAATCACTGGGTGGGGAGTAGGTGGGACTTCCAGGTCGGAGAGGGGATGAGAAGAGGCAGGAGAAGCAGACCTCCCTTTTGGACAGGAAGGAAGATAGAGACAGCATGTAGGTATGGGAGGTTCCCAGTTCAGGTGGCAGATCTGTTGGGATTCTGCTACTTGAGGATTGGTAACTTATGGATTATTACAGGACAATTTGTCTTATCTAGGTAGGCAGTTTATATCGTTATCCATTGGCTCTGAGTTTATTGTGTGGACTTTTGTGGGATGAGAATTTACTGATATAATTCTGATTGATAAATTACAAGCCTCAAGAGTTTTGATTTAGTCAGGTTACTGGGAATTGTAACTATAAACACAGGGGGCAGATGCTAGGAATATGAGCAGAGTTTGCAGCAGAGAGCTATCTGGCAGAGAATGAAGGCTACAGGAAGCTAGCCTTGGGGGCAGAGAGACCTCTGGGAACAGAGAGTCTGCCTGGACGAAAACACCCTGCTAGTGGCCCTGCCAGCGCTAGTGTGGAATGGTGCCTGGAATAAATCACTACCTTTATAAATATTTACTGCTCCAAGAAATGAGTCCATTCTACGATTTCTCAACCACCAATTCTTTTTCTTATTCTCTTTCAAAGGTCAGTGTCTTCCCTGCTGCAGGAGGATTGCAAGTTGGAAACCTAGAAGGGTTTGAGTGAAACCTTAAAGTTAGTAATAAAGAATCCAGCTTGAATCAGCCACCTTTGCCACCTTGCAAATGGTCTGTCGATAAACTATTTCTGCTTCTGCTCTGTGTGATTTTTCCTCTGCCTAATTCTTTGTCCTGGGACACAAGAACCTGGGATTCCTTCCCCTGCCACCTTCAGGGCTCTCTTGAATCTCTTCAGCAGCTCAATGATCTTAGACTAAAATGCAGTTCTCTCTCCCAGTTCTGATTTTATTATAGCCCTCAAAACATTCTTTTTGGAATTATTATGGCAAGAAGAATGTGTTGCCGTGTTTCTCACCATGATGATAATGGACTAAACCTCCGAAACTATAAGTCAGTTAGATGTTTTTCTTTATAAGAGTTGCTGAGATCATGGTGTCTCTTCATAGCAACAACATCCTAACTAACACAATATATTTGATCAAAATATTTGAAAAAGGCTTGAAAGTCCTTTAATTTTCAACTTTTTTGTAATATTAACTTTTTAGTTAATGGCCATTTTATTTGATACAATAAGTACATTCTATGTTTTTAATAATTTTTTTTTGAGGGATAAATGTATTACTGTTTTTCTTATTTTTTTAAAAAACAATTACATTTATTGTTTTTCTTTTCACTTTTAAAAATGGTGAATAGAAAATTACAATTATGTCATTTACTTAATTTTTTTTCAATTGACAGCACTGATAGAAAGGCTGATTGCCTTCTAATATATTTCTTTTTTTTTCTTGGTGTGTAAAGATTTTTTTTTACAATAAGCAGACAGTACATGTAATAATAAAAAATAATTTTATTAAAATATAATTATATTACTCCCCCTGTACTGTAATTTTTATTATTTTTATTGGATATCTCTGTATTTACATTTCAAATGTTATCCACTCCCACCTCAGTGCCTTGGTAGTCCCCTACACTGGAAAAACAAGTGTCTATGGGACCAAAAGTCTCTCCTCCCATTGACGCCAGACAATGCCATCCTCTGCTCCATACTGCATTCTATTTTTAACCATATATTTTATATGTCATCTTTCTCATATGTGATTTTATGATATATTTATTATTTTGAATTCCTGGAATATTGACAGAGCAATGTTAACGTGTCTTTGAAAACAGTTTCTTGGCCTTTTTGACTTGTTACTTTTGTTGACTTCTCAGACAGGGTCACATAGCCTAGGCTGGGATGATGTAGCTCAGCCTGACTCTCTAGAACTTGTAATAATTCTCCTGCCTCAGTCTCCTGAGTGCTGGGATTACAGACTTGAGTCCATACCCTCAGCAGTACATTCTGATGTTGATGAGCTTTCTCGTGCACTCTTTCATTGTGAATTTCATTGATGAAAACTTCACTACTATGAATGACTGCCCCAATGTCCTCACTGAAGTGGTGCTAACATGCCAATAGTCACCTATACTAAATGTCACTAATTTTTCTTGTTAACTTGGAGTTTTGGATAGAAACACTAGTTGTAACTCCTAGACATGAAGCAATGAGATTTCGAAGGCTTGTTGAGTCACTGACATTCTATAAAGTAGCTCCATGGAGAGTGTCTCTTACCTGCTCTTCCCCTTGAATTAGAATATGTTTATTAAAATCACCTTTTACCTCCTTATGGAAACAGCAAATCTCTTCTGATATTGTGAGTTTTACCAGTTATTAACAAGGGGGAAGTTGAGCAAATGTATCTTGATAAAATCTGAATGTAAATGTTATGAGTACGAAGCTGGCATTCTTAAAATTTGCAGAGTCACTTTCTCCAAATGGCAACAGAGCAGAGCTTGTTCTGATTTGTCTGTCATTTGATCATTTTCTTCTTATAATGATCTTTTTTTGGCATTGAGGATTCAACTTGGGACCGAGAACTTACTAAGCAGGTCCTTCTTAGAATCTACACCCCAGAAGAATATCTCTGCTATTGCTTAGGTGGCTGGACTTTCCAAGTGATAACCCTTTCCTGGACTGTGAGTGATTGACTCCCTGGTACACTTCATTGCATAAAGACACAAATCTCCTTTGGCATAGAAGCTGAACCTTCCTGCCCTGCTCTGTGAAGTTTAAGGAATAATTAATATTGCATACAATGCTAATTCATCCTGACAGGCTTGCTCAAGTCCTGGAGATGCATGCTTCCCAGAAGCCAGCTCCTGTGCCCTATGCAATATGTTGGGAATTCTGGATGTTCACATGATGTCTCAAAATGACTCAACTGAACAATTCCAAAGACCTTTGGTCAATATTTAGGTAAAAATGACAAATCTTGGACTTAACGTTGAAAGCAACTTAGGACACGGTCAAGAAAATCTCATAGTGACTTATCAGCTGGTTTTATATGGAAAACACAGAAGAATAAACTCAAGGTCATTTAGAGAAGACAATAGGAAGAATGCCACAGAAGGTTCTCCTACGGGAGTGCTTGCCTATGGAGACACTAATTTTCCTCTGGGCTATATTTGGCACAGTTGAATAAAAAGCTCCAGCTGTTTTAGTAACTACTAGTTAATGAGGTCATTAAGAGTTTGTAATAGAGGTTGAATAAAACAAAATAGAAAGAAAAACATTGGCAAACATATTAATAAAGAAAAAATAGAGAATTGCTTCAGACATTGGGTGTAGCATTGACTTAAATGCTTTTCTTTTGTGTTGACTGGAAGTATGAGAAATAAGTGAAGGAAAAACAAAGAATTTTAAATCTTGTCCAGGGTGAAGGGCTAGGGACAATGGGCAACACTTTAACCACAAACAGAGACCACAAGTAAAGAAAATGAAATGTCGAATCTAGTCAATCACTCTTAACCAGAAAAACCAAGGGAGGCCATAGCAAGTGTGTCACAATAAGTCAGTTTAGCCTGTTATTTTTATAAGAATATGAGAATTGGAGGTAGACAAAATTGTAATTATAACTACACAACTGTGGAGTTTTACATCAGAGTTGTTGGATTAGGGTTGCATCATGTTACAGGATTCTTATTTAATTCTGTATATAACAGAAAATAGAGCCACCCATGCCTCCAACATTAAAGCAGATTTCATACAACAGCAATATTGGAGGTCAGGTTATCTTGGGGCTGATTTATTCAAGCATTTGACAGAGTCAGCAAACTCTGTTCCCTTCTGTCTCTTTTCCACCTTTCTCATCTCCTTGTGCTTCTGTCAGAAACTGATTATCAACGATGCTCCGTGGAGATGACAGGCCTATGAGGGTGGAAACTATTGTAAACAAACAAACAACAACAACAAAAAAACCAAATAAATAAATAAATAACTCCAAGCTGTTACCAAGGGAGATATTTCTCAGCATTCATGAAGGAAGATCTCTTTGTTCTAGAACGTGTCATATGCCACCCGTAGCAGAGGGAATAGGACTGTGTCAGTGAGTTGCGACTAGTTGTCACACTCTTGTGCCTGAAGAAATGTCAAGCTGTTCAATATCTTGGAGGGTCAGTATACAAGCTGGGCCTGTCTCTGTGTCTTGACAGAGGCTATTTGGAAGTCAACAGGAGGTTTAGATAATGAATAAATATTCGTACATTGTTTGGGGAATTTCCCTTTAACAGATGCTAAGGCATTTGTGAATTACAAAGTTCATTTACAAGGAGATAAGGAAAGCATCCATTTTCATTCTTCTGCACGCTGACTGCCAGTTGAGCCAACACCATTTGTTGAAGAAGCTGTCCCTTTTCCATTGAATATTTTTAGCTCCTTTGTCAAAAATCAAGTGACCATATGTGTGATAGTTCATTTCTGATTCTTCTATTCTGTTCCATTGATCTATCTGCCTATCTCTGTACCAGTACCATGCAGTTTTTAACACAAAGCTCAAGTGCAAGTGGATCAAAGATCTTCACATAAAACCAGGTACACTGAAACTGTTAGAAGAGAAAGTGGAAAAACCTTAGAACACATAGACAAAGGAGAAAATTTCCTGAACAGAACACTAATGTCATGTGCTCTAAGATCAATAATCAATAAATGAGAGTTAATGAGATTGCAAAGTTTCTGTAAGGCCAAGAACACTGTCAAGAAAACAAAACGGCAACCAACAGATTGGGAAAAGATCTTTACCAATTTCACATCTGCTAGAGGTCTAATATCCAACATATACAAAGAACTCAAGAAGTTAGACCCAAGAGAATCAAATGATCCTATTAAAAAATGGGATACAGATCTAAACAAAAAATTCACAACTAAGGAATATTGAATGGCTGAGAAGCATCTAAGGAAATGCTTGACATCTGTAGTTAACAGAGAAATGTAAATCAAAACAACTCTGAGATTCTACCTCACACCAGTTTGAATGGCTAAGATAAAAAAAACTCAGATAACATCATGTGTTGGTGAAAATGCAGAGAAAGAGGAACACTTCTCCACTGTTGGTGGGGCTGTAAGCTGGTATAACCTCTCTAGAAATCAGTCTGGCTGTTCTTCAGAAAATTGGACACAGTACTACCTGAAGACCCAGTTATTCCACTTCTGGGCATATACCCCAAAGAAGCTCCAACATACAATAAGGACACATGCTCCACCATTTTTATAGCAGCCCTATTTATAATAGCCAGAAGCTGGAAAGAACCCAGATGTCCTTCAGTAGACGAATGGAATAAAAAATTATAGTATATTTACACATGGAGTACTACTCAGCTATTAGAAACAATGACTTTATAAAATTCCTAGTCAAATGGATGTATCTAGAGAATATCATCCTGAGTGAGGTAACCCAGTCACAAAAGGACAGACACAATATGCAGTCACTGATAATTGGGTACTAGCCTCAGAAAGCTTTGAATATCCAAGGAACAACACACAGACTATATGAAGCTCAAAAAGAAGGAAGACCAAAATGTGGAAGCTTCAGTCCTTCTTAGAAAAAAATGTAAGTCTATAGTAGCACCCTGTCAGAGTGTGGTACACCTAGACCTTAAGTCATTAATAACCCAAGAGCTAAGAAGATAACCATGTGGCAATTTTTGGTAGTAAAAAATCATTATGTTTAATCTTTACACACCAAGAAAACTTTGATCATTTTTATTTTACATTTTGTTTTACGTATACTTTATAATCTTTGTAAATAATTAGATTTCAATGCATACTATCTAACCTTTAAAATAATCAAGTACTGACATAAATATATTCATATACATTTACGCTAAAATGCTTTTAATAATCTGTACATGTATCTATGTTTTTTTAAAAATAAAGTTGTAAGAAAATAATAGTTTGTTTAACAGACAAGGAAGACAGATAGACCTCAGTGACAAAAAGTAAGAATCTACGACCTCATAAAATTCATGTATTGAAGCTCATGCTACAGGCTGGTGGTTAGGGTGAAGGCAGAGATTACCTTGTCATGGCAAAACCCACAGTGGTGGAATTTATACCCTTACGAAGGAAGGCTGAAATGGTGTAGTGGTGTCTTCTACCATAAGATGTTATAGTAGAAACTCAAAAGCAGGCTCCAACAAACAGAATCTGCTGTTGTCTCAGTCTTAAACTACCTCTTGAATGGTTAGAAATAAACTTCCTGTTTATAGTCCACTTACCTCTTTGGTATTTTGTCATAACAGCGTGAGTAGATTAAATCCTCAGTGACTGATTGCTAGGAAGCGGTGTCTGTAAAATTCCCAATACTGATTAAGCCGATGAAATTAGGAAAGAGCATAGATATGTTGGCATAGTAACACAGAGGAGAACCAAAACAAAACCACCCAAACTTATAATTTTCAGATTATATCATTTTGGTCATCTGCTGGTAGCACTCACCCATTCTGGTCCCATGTATCTTTCCTAAAGCAAAACAAAACGAAACAAAACAAAACAAATCCAAAAACCCCACAAAACCCAACAGAGCTGTTCAGCTTATTGTTGGGAAACTGAAGCTGCCGTGAATGTACCTGCTTCCATGTCTTCTAGATAAAATGTGTTTATTATAGGTGCCTCTCATCTCTTAACCATTTGCCCAAGGTCAACACTGGTATTTATAAGACAGAGAATATGCATTTGGTGCCATGTGAACTGAGCCCAAAGATCATCAAAAGAAGATTTTGCTGAGAGACAGAACATTCCCTGGCAGCATTTCATAGACATCAAATATATTTTGTTACTTATAAAGAGTTAAAATTGATATGAATGTTAAAATTGATATAAATAATTAGGTCCAAGAGTCACACATCATTGATAAACTTTGAAAGAAACATCCTAATATAGAGTGAATTTTTAGTTGTTTTTTAAAAATTAAAAATAGTGATTTATGGCCTCGATAAAATCAGGAATATATCTACATCTGGAAAGGCTGTCCCCCTTTCCCTTGGGAATAATGATGATGTAAGCCATTTACTACATCTTCATGCCAAAATACATGGCTTTTTCATATTAAATCTCCATATGTATGTAAAAACAGCAGAAAACTGAACAATTATAAAACAAATTAAATTGGTCTGGGTCTGTGCTGTTTCCTTGATTCAGAATTTGAGTAACCACCCATTTATATATCTACAGACAAGAAGAATAATTTGTTGTAGTCTGTCTGTCTATCTGTCTGTCCCCTTGTCTGTGTGTATATGTATGTGTGTGTGTGGTTGTATGTGTGTGAGTTAATGTGTGAGTGAATGTGTCTGTGTGTATGTGTGTGTGTATGTCAAAAGTCAACACTGGGTGTCATTTCTCAGGATCTGTCACCTTAATTTTTTGTTCAGTATTTGTCTGCTGGCTGACCAGTGAGCCTAAGAAAAAAACCTTTGCCTCTGTCTTCTTGTTTATGGAATTAGACATTTGTACCACCATGCTTCCATGCTTGGCTTTTTACTTGGGGACTTAGTGTCCAACTCTGGTCTTTAATCTTTTATCAGCTTAGCTCTCTATCTTCACACCCTCTCAGATGTTTGACCTTTGAATAAGAGTCAGTAAACATCGGGTTTACTGTGATTCTCAAACATAAGAAGATAAATGAGACATGCTTCTGATTCTCCAATCTCTTTGTTCATGATTCAGTGATTCTTTTTTTGTTTTTTTTTAATTTTAACCTCTTTATTTTACAAAACAAAGATAAATGTACAGATTTCAAGCATTTTTTGCATAAAATTATACAATACATTTTTGTCAGTACTTTTTTTTCAGATTTTAAAATAATTTTTATATAAATCTATATGAATAGTCAGTACTTGATCTTTTTAAAGGTTTGACAGTATGCATCGAAAACCCAATAGTTACAATGAGCACAAAGTACATGCAAAACAAAATGTAACATGAAAGTAGTCAAAGTTTTCTTGTTGTGTAAAGATTTTTTTCTTTTGTTTTGTTTTCTTTATTTCTTGGACTTCCTACAGTCTGTGAGTTGTTTCTGGGGTGGTGCTAGCCTCTGAGGGTTAGCATCCCACTGTCAGTGACTGCATATTATGTCTGTTCTTTTGTGACTGGGTTATCTCACTCAGAATGATATTCTCTAGATGCAGCCATTTTCTTAAGAATTTGGTCAAGTCATTGTTTCTGGTGGCTGAGTAGTATTCCATTGTGTAAATGTACCACAATTTTTGTATCCATTCATCTTCTGAAGGACATCTGGGTTCTTTCCAGCTTCTGGCTATTATAAATAGAGATGCTATGAACATTGTGGTGCATATATCTTTGTTGTGTACTAAGGTGTCTCTGGGGTATATGCCCAGAAATGGAATAGCTGGGTCTTTAGGTAGTATTATGTCCAATTTTCTGAGGTATCGCCAGACTGATTTCCAGAGTGGTTGTATTAGCTTGCAACCCCACCAACAGTGGAGAAGGGTTCCTCTTTCTCTGCAACCTCACCAGCATCTGTTGTCCTCTGAGTTTTGGATCTTGGCCAATCTGACTGGTGTGAGGTGGAATCTCAGGGTTGTTTTGATTTTCATTTCCCTGATGGCTAAGGATGTCGAGCACTTCCTCAGATATTTCTCAGCCATTTGATATTCCTCAACTGAGAACGTTTTGTTTAGCTCTGTGCCCATTTTTCAATAGGGTTATTTGATTCTCTGGTGTCTAGCTTTTTTAGTTCTTTTATACCTTAGATATTAGGCCTCTATCTGATGTGGAGTTGGTAAAAATCTTTTCCCATTCTGTTGGCTGCCGTTTTGTTTTCTTGACAATGTCCTTAGCCTTACAGAAACTTTGCAATCTCATTAAGTCCCATTTGTTCATCTTTGACCTTAGAGCTTGAGCCATTGGTGTTTTGTTCAGAAAATTTTCTCCTGTGCCTATATGTTCTAATGTTTTTCCTACTTTCTCATCTAATAGTTTCAGTGTATCTGGTTTAATGTGGAGATCTTTGATCCACTTACACTTGAGCTTTGTACAAGGAGATAAGAAAGGGTCTATTTTCATTTTTTTACATGCTGAGTGCCAGTTGGACCAGCACCATTTGTTGAATAGGCTGTTTTTTTTCCATTGAATGTTTACGGCTCCTTTGTCGAAAATCAGGTGACCATATACATGAGGGCTCATTTCTGGATCTTCTATTCTATTCCATTGATCCACATGTTTATTTCAGTGATTGTTAAAAACAATAATTTCAGAAAAAGCTAACTTTTTACAAAACAAGGCAAACAACCTTGAAAGAAATTGAAAAAAAGGGGTTGTAGAGAAAATGGGATGTCATTTAAGGAACTAATCATAGTCATAGTAGAAGGCAGACTTGTTAGCCAAGTTTAGCAGTGTTAGGGGGTTCTTGAGACCACTTCCTCCCTTTAAGTTTTTCATCTGTGTACCTCTGTTCCTTTGGCATGCTCAGTAATGCTGGGGATGGCTTCCTTTGGTCCTGATGATAAAACTCAACTGTAAACACTTGTAGTATCATCTCTTTGTGGGAAGTCTGGCCTCCCTCATTTTACAAATGTCAGAGTCTTGACTTCTAATAAAACCTCTAAAATCCTTAGTAAGAGCTTTATTACCTCATTAGGGAACTCGGTCAGGCATCCTGTCACTTTTGTGTGTGTTTGCTCTTCCCCTACACCAATTTGTCTATTCATTCATGCATTTGACACGGTCATAGGAATTTCTACCCAGAGCATGAGAAAGTTGCAGCATGGGTTCATATTGGACGATAACATTAGACAAGACACACCAATGAGAAAATGTCAGTGGAAAATAGCACTAAGAAAAAAAATGAGGAGTTTTTCCTATGGATCTTCTGCTTTTTGTAGAAGCCTTTAAAATAGACTTGCTTAGGGTAAGTGTTGAAACACTTCAGACAAATTACTCTGCACACTTTCTGGCATGCCATTGGAAAAGAAAACCTTATATTTAAGGCAGAGGATAACAGTCAACTTGCATTAAAATCTGTGAGTTTTGAAATTATTAATCAGATAATTGGTAATTTCTCTTCTGCACTTGTTAGTGGCTGTCCAATCATTCTCAAATAACCCAAATGACTCAGAATTGAAGGGAAGTTTTAAAATTATGTTTGTATGAAAAGAATGCTAATTGACAAAAGTGCATCATAAAAATCATAGATAAGAAGATTCAAATCTAAATGTAACACAATGCGAATAATATAACTATCATGTTCTGGATTCTCTCTATATATCTATTTATAAATAACCAATAAAATATACAACACAATGTAAATAATAAACTAAAATAATTTTATTATATTTTTACTTTTCCATATAATATCAGTGTCTTAACTTATTTTTAAAAAAACTATAGTTTTTTTCTAAATATCTAAATTTGTACATTTTTAAAAATAATTTGATCTTTAAAATAGAAAGAGTTCCAAGAAAGGTGGTAAGCTAACTGCCATTCTAGTGTTATGTGAGGGACAGCTCAGAACTCTGCTGTGGTTATTGCCAAAGGTCTCCCTCTGACCTCTTAGCAACACATTTCACTTAGATTAAAAAGTATATATATTTGGCTTAAACTTGTCAAATGTGGGGCTCATTCTACCAATGTCTGACAGTCTGAGAGCTGCTGATATTTTGAGTGCTGTGGAAATTTCAGATATTTTATAAACTTCTCATTTACCAAGAAAAATTATAGATTAGGAAGCTGAGATAGAAAACCCCAATCAGAGATTAAAAGAGACAACAAAGTAGTCCTTATAGCATAAATTTAAGCAATGTTTCCAAGGGAAACCAGTTCTCAGTTGTACAAGATGCCTCTGTATGTGCATACGCACACGTGTGCATGCACGTGTGCATGTATTCATGTAGGCACACTTGCACACCTGTGTATATGAAGTCAGAGGTCAGCTTCAGGTATTCGCCTTCAGGAGCTGTCCATTGGGTGTTCTGAGACAGTGCAATGAGGTCATACCCAACACTTAAAGGACATAATTAGGACACAAAAGTAAACACTGGGATTTTCCAGTATAAGCTACAATATAAGCCTCACTGCCTCAGAGCTTCCTGAGTAAACTGTGCTGTGTTTCTAGGGATCCATCTGTCTCTATCTCCCTAGGATGGGCAGCACTATCCTTTTAAAATGATCTAGGGTAGAAACTTGAGTTTGCAGAAAGGCCCCATGTTTAAGAAGGCAAAGAGACCTTGAGACAAACAGAGCATGTTAATGCCACCCAGGAGCGAGCCTGCACCTGCCACACAATTTTTTCTTTCATGTTTCACAAAATTGCTTCTGGTAGGCTGAGAGTTGTAATAATCCTCCTGCTGAGTTGAGGTACCACCAGCTGTGCTCTGTGAAATCTGTTAGCTATGGATGCAGGAGTTAGAATGGTGCCAGTACTTTCTATGTACTGTATATTGTTACTTTTATCAACAATGTAACCAAACAGCTGACAAGAAGCAACTCTGGAAATGAGACTTATTTTGGCTTGTGGTTGGAAGGACTACAGTCCATCAGGGCTGGGAGGGCACAGAGGTAGGTAGCTGTGCTGTAGCCTATAGTGTTGGACAGTGGAGCCATGGAGGTGAGTGATTGGTGTGGTGGTGTTTATTGTTAGAGGCATGGCAGCAAGTGATTCCTGTTAAGAGTCAATGGGGAGGGGGTTGTCACCCACCTTCCTACTTTTGCTCCATCCAGGCCCAAGCCCAAATAATTTCTTTCTCTAGAGACACCCTTATAGGCATACCCGGAAGTGTGGCTTTAATTAATGCCTTAGGCATTTCTTAACCCAGTGGAATTGATGTCAGAATTTACCAACTGAGCAGTGTATAGGTTTAGGAAGTATCACAAGAGACATTTTGTAATCATAAAAAGATTGAGTTCTCAGTACCTGAAGTGTGTTGGTAGATGTCTTTTTATGGTGGGATTCTTGGCTTCTTCCCAGTTTACTCCTACTGTTTGCATTGCTGTAGCTGTGTGTTGGCACAATCTACAGCTTGTCTTTACAGATGGATCTTCTTTAGGCCATTCTTGACATTGGTACTGCTGTTTGTTCCCATATGTATTTTCCTTATACATGAATATACATGAGTAGTTTGGGGCAAAGTGTACATGTGTGTGCAGATGAGCTCATCTTGCCTCTCAGCTGCTTTTATTTGATCCTCCAATTCTGTGGAGAAGAACCAAGCATCCTGTCCCTGATAAAGAAATAGCCAGAATTATGTGGTTATAGGCATTTAGTGAACACATGATTTCTTTCCCAATTACCATCTTCTTACTGTAACTACAAGAGAGGAATACTTTCTTAATCTATAACCCATTAAGTATATAAATACTTTGCTGGAAAATTATCAAAATTTCTTGTGGCCTTTATTGTCCACTTAACACAAACCAGAGCAATGGGAGATGGAACCTCAATTGAGAAATGCCTTCATCAGATTGATCTGTTGACAAGTTTATGGGGCATTTTCTTGATAAATGAGGGATGTGGGACAGCCCAACCCACTGTGGGTGGTGTCACCCCTGTGGTCCTGGGTGTGTATAAAAAAAGCAAGGCGTATGAGCCGAGTGGAGCAAGCATGTAAGCAGTATTCCTCCATAGCTTCTTCTATGGTTCTTACCCCAGGTTACTTTTTTGAGTTCCCGCCACAACTTCCCTTTGAATTGTGACAGGAACTTAAGTGAAGTAACCTTTTCCGTTCCAGGTTTCTTTGAGCCAGTATGGTTTGTTTGTTTGTTTGTTTTTAAATTGCAATAGAAAGTAAACTAGAACACTTCTGTAAGTGCCACAGCGTCCATTTTTCTGCTACCATACTGCTGCACAACTTGATGTTTTCTCAAAAGTAGGCAATGTTCTCTGGATCGATTGTTCAATTTAATCACTTTCATGGAGCTTGGGAAGTCCAAAAACCTTAGAAGACAGGCATAATTCTTATTGGAAATGTATCATTCTTATCAGAAATTGTGTTGATGACTGCTTCGGTTGTGCATGGTGTTGGGAAGGGGTTGGGAATGAACAGGATGTTACTATTGATAAATCTTTCTGTGTGGAGACAGCATAAGCCATCAGAGCCAGATCCTTCAGGGTTAAAGTGTGGGACTCTTTTTTGCAGGATTCTAGGAGGCCTGTTGCTGGAAGGTCAGCTGGGGCTGTCCTGAACCTCACATTTTCCATATCAGCACTGTTTGGGCTCTGTCACGTTGCGTATTGGCTCGGGAACCTGTTCTTTGCGGTTTGCGAATTGTTTTAGCTGCTTAGTTCTCAACTTAAGCAATAATCCCCTTTTGCTGACAGCTCTTTAGTTACTGTAGAAATGATTATGTTGTCATAAACACAGCTTTAGGGTTTCAGGTTGAAGGGAGGGGATGAGAGGGTGTTCAGAATATAGCCCGTTTCCATGCGGACACGCCCACCTAAGTACTTACAGAAGGCTCGGGAAAACAGAAGCAGAATTCTCTTTCCCTGTCCACTCCCCCAACTTCTATTTTTTTTCCTCTTGTGGAATCAGATGTTTTAAATGCATGTTTCAAAAGGTTCCATTTAACCTCCAAAAATAAACAAACCACAATTCTGCTCTCATTTCTTTCTCTCAATTTAATAATTTGTTCCAATTTTTCTACCTTTGAAACCAGATGATTCAGCTCCCCCTTTCTGCCCTAACAGTTTGGCACAATCCAAACTTCAGAAGCTGGGGCCTTCGCATGGAGCCCTGTCTCTCTGTGCCTTTCTTCAGACTTGATCTTTTTAACTTTCCTTTAGACTTATGTTCTCATTGTGTGTGTGTGTGTGTGTGTGTGTGTGTGTGTATGTATGTGTGTGTGTGTGTGTGTGTGTGTGTGTGTGTGTGTGTGTATTTCTTCTTTTGTGCCAGTTCTGCTCTCTACACACATGCTAAGGATCAGAGCCTTTGTTCCCATGGCTTCACCCTTCTTATTTTAAAAGTTCTTCAGGTGACTTCTAGGTCATGCTCAGTAAGATCGTATTGGAAGTATTCTCAGACCTTGTTTTTTAAAGTGTTCTTCTCTACCTAATTCGGTGTTTGGGTGACTTCATTGACAAATCTGTGACTCTAATCACCCACACTTAGCTTGAGCACACATTAGTGTTTTGCCAGACTCAAATAGTCAAAATACAGAGGTAAAATACAGTTTAGTTTTGATTCAAATTTTACCTCTAGTTGTTCTTGCCTGTCCTCTTCCAGAGACACTACCAGGCTGGCCTTGCAGTGTTCCATTTATTCTGTTATTTATTTCCAGGAAGACTGCATATCTGCATAAAATAGAGACTACTGCTTGTTGTATTTTAAGCTGTATAAACAAGGATGTGCCGGCTCCGTCCTGCTGATTGTCATCCTGTTCGGTTCTGTTCATTGACTTGATTCCACATGTCACACTGTATGTACCCTGCTTTGTTTCTGCAGCACTGTGATTTACGACTGTGTGGAAGAACCGTAGGAACTGTACATTTACAGAAACAACTGGAGGGCGAGCTTCAACCTCATGGAGGATAAAAGCTTCCTGAATTTCAGCTCAGCTTAATTTTCTAAGGATATTCTGGAACCTGAAGGGGGCTTGAGTTTCTTCTTTTACAGGGGGAAAAGACTGCTTTTACTAGAGCCACCTGAGAAACCACACACAGCTTCTTGATTCTTGGACCTAAATTTTCTAGTGTGTGTGTGTGTGTGTGTGTGTGTGTGTGAGTGTGTGTGTGTTTGTGTGTGTCTGTATGTGTGTGTCTATATGCATGTGTGTGTGTATGTGTGTGTATGTGTGTCTGTGTGTGTTGGTGGATGATTTGACCTGTCAATAACTAGTCAACAGCTAGTATTCTATCAGATGACTTTTTCTTTGGCGAGTTAAGTAAGATCATACAGGTGAACAGTTTGTATATATTTAGAATTTGATTAATGAATAGCTGTTGTGAGTTTTTCATTAAAGAATTTACAAGCAAATTTTCCACAGTTTATACCTAATGGAAATATATATGTAATTATTGACATGAACACTTTTATGTTGGGTCTTGATTGCAGGATATTTAAATGGTAGCCTTTAATTTTGTTTAATAAGCTAAATAATCTTTGATATATGCCTAGAAAGTAAAATAAGATAAATGCCAGTTACATACTAAATCTAGAAGCTAAGATTTACTTACAGTGGATAGCGTTTTATATTCACAACTATAAAATATGCAAGAGCTCCAGCTTAGTATTCTAGTTTATAGTTTAACGTTAGCTATATATACCAGCTGAAAAAGTAGAAAAGCTGGAAACACCTCCCATAAAGGGTCTGTCCATTTAGAGCCTGCAGCTGTATTTAGAGAGAGCCTGCTTTGATTGCTGGGCATTTGGGGAAGAAATACTTCTTTGCAGGATCCTCACCCCCATACATATTTGTCTGAAACACAAGCATCATTTTGTGGAATTAATAAATGATACTTTGAAAATTCTCATCTCTTGGGGTGTGAAACATTATCTAAGAAGAATTTCGACTGGGCCAATACTCTGTGAATAGGTCTGGGTGGTTACAGAACTCTGGTTTTGTTTTTGGTTTTTTTGTTTTTCCTAGTCATTGAATTAAAAAGTGGCCTGAGAACCAGATTAATTTCTAAGAAAGTTTATAAATCTTCTAAATTTAAGAGATTTTTTAAAAAAAATATAAAAACTCAATTTGAAATATGTATATGCACATGCATATATGTGTATTGAAATGTTAAAATAATTTCAAGTGGATGTTGTTTGATTATTTATTTTATGAACAGTTTAACTAAAGAGATATATTTTCTAGGTTAATATTTTTTTACATTCAATGTAATTACATAATTTTTTTCTTACACTTTATTTTAAAAAACAGAGATACATGTACAGATTTATAAAGGCAGTTTTGCATAAAACAAAATTTTAAATTCTTAAAATTATGACAATGATGGCAGCCAGTAGGAAGGGCGCCATTTTTGTGCTAAATGAACTTGTTACTGACTTGTTCAGTGGATAGGGCATAGCTTCCGAATGCAGCTGTAATCTATGTTCACAAATCATTTTATAACACCCCAAAGTTGCACTGTTAAAACTCCGACTGGCCTGTTTTAGGAAAATAAGTTGTGAGTGCTACTCAAATTGTCTCCCTCTATGGCATTGTGCTTTAGAAATAAATACCCTGCTCAGGTATATGTTGAAAGGGAAGAGAGGAAAAAACAGAAAAAAAGGGGTCAGGTGAAGTGTGGTGGGTGGCTGTCCTTTACTAGTTTGGTGGTGAGAGGCCTGAACTATGACAACTGTGGACTACAGTGAGCTCAGATCCTCTGTCAGGGTCTCGCAGTCCTTCGTCTACGAGCCTGGTCTAAAAGGCATGCTTCAATCTCAAGTAGCAGCAAGGCCAGATGTTATCGGAGTCACAGCAGGGTCACAGTGAACTGCAGTTGTTTAACCCACTTAGGTGAAGTACAGAGATATTCTGCTACTTTGCAGAGACACCACATCATGTTGGCATACTGTATTATCTCTCTAAATGACAATGAGTAATTCTGAATTTTGAGGTCTCTCTGTGTGTGTGTGTCTCTCTCTCTCTCTGTGTCTCTGTGTGTGCACAGGTATGAAGACAACCTTTACTCTTCAGAACTAAGGGGTTCTGTGTTAGAGAGCCATTGATACGGAGAGGTCAATGAAGGGATATCAGCAATAATGGCTCCTTTCAAGTCTACAGTCCATGGTTAGAAAAATCCCTTGCAAATACATTTTCTAAAAACGGTTCTGACAGTTCACTAGTTTCACTGGTGGCTTTATTAAATGGGAAAAGGGATTTTCTACTCACAAAAACTCCCAGGACTGGGGAGATAGCTTAAAAGCAGTAAACTTGGGGACTCAGGCATGCATGGTTTGTCACGAGAGATCTGTGGAATTAGGATAAAAGGAATAAAGATAACAAATCAGAAATCTCATTTCACTGGGTGGTTTCTACAGCCAAAGTGCACCGGTTCCCTCCCACATGAAGCAGCCAGGACAGGCAAGGGACTTCAGCAGAGGTTCACACTGGGATCACTGTACTCACATCTGGCTTTGTTTTAGCTCGCTACGTTCTCCAGACCCCACCACCCCTGGTCACTTTATATATGTTCGACACACTGTGCTAGACTGTGAGCCTATTCAGAAACATTGCTTTTGACAACTAATTAGAATCACATAATTCACGGTACAACATTAGTCGTATTTAATTTAAGCCTGCATCTGCAGTAATTATATTTTTAATTGTAGGTATTTATTGAAATTTAAGTTTGTTTGATTTATTTATTTTGAAGTAAAAGTTTAAGTAGCAGTGCAGTCACAATTTTAGTATTGTTTTAAAGTGTTTATGCATAAACACCATAGTTGATGTTATGTATCCTATGTCTTTTAGATTTTAGTGTTTAAACCAACAACAGCATAACCAGTTCCTTGTAAGGTCTTATGGTTGTGGGATGATTGTTGGTCTGTGTGCACCCCTTGTTTTTCAGAGGTGCCAGGAAGGGAACAGACTTAGAAAAGGATGGGTTCCCACTCACATCTGTAGTGAGTTCCTTACCAGAGTAGCAGCTTTGGTGTTTCTGTGAAGTCTGAATGAGAAGAAGCCAGCCAGGTTTGCCATCAGTGATGACTTCCTGGGGTGACTGGCTGAGGGGGAAGAGTTTATGAGGAACACACTTGGTCACTGGTGGGATAAGGTCTCCAAGGAGTGTAGGCAGGCAAGCCTAGTTTGCTCATGGAATGTTGCAGTTCATTCATGGCATTTAGCATGTTTGATACAATTGCTTTTAAATCTACCTGAAAACTGTCAGCGATCAGAGGAAATTGGTCTTCCACAGCTGGGTGGTTCATTTTTTTGGGCGAAGTCTCCTCTGTTCTTTTCTGCTTATCCTCTGTCTGTCAGATTCATGTCACTACAAGTTCACAGTCACATACCACTAATGGAATGTAAGTCTAAATTTTTCTCATTTCTCCATAGCTCTCTTTTTATCTTGTGCACATATGCACACACACATACCCTTAAACATACTCCTATACTATTATACTGTACAGCAGTATTTTTAGTTAGATGATATAATTTAATGCTGCTAAATTTTCTTTTTGAGAAGTAAATCTCTTACAAAAATCCAATTTAAAAAGTTTTTAAGGGAAATGAACTTGAGAAGGGACGTTGGTCTGGAGGAAATTATTACCTCCCCATGTGAGGGTTGTTGAAATCTTACATATGTTAAACCCTATGATGAAATGCTCTATGAACAATGAATTACACATGTAGTGAATGATTATGAATTTAGAAGCCGGTATTAATCAAGGGTAATGATCCAGATCTGACAGGAAAGAAAGTCAGAAAGGAAAGAGCATTCTATACCTCTGTTACCAGCTTCACTTCTGGGCAGACTGGCGATTATTAATTCTGACCTTAAAAAGACAACTATGGCTTTCTACCAAAGAAGTTGTGTATAGGTATCAGAAACTTTCTTACTGAAGAAGATTCTTAAACAAATTGTATCTACTACTGGCTGTCTTTAAAACCCTAAGAAAAGTTCAGTTTTGGTAGCAGACTGGCTGGTTTTGTGTCAACACAAGCTATTGATGTCAGAGAGGAAGGAGCCTTAGTTCAGGGAATGCCTCCATGAGATCCAGCTATAAGAAGTTTTCCCAATTAGTGGTCAATGGGAAAGGGCCCAGCCCATTGTGGTGATTCCATCCCTGGCTTAGTAGTCCTGGGCTCTATAAGGAAGCAGGGTGAACAAGCCATGTTCAGCAAAACAGTAAGAAGCACCCTTCCATGGTTTCTATATCAGCTCCTGCTTCCAGTTTCCTGCCTCGGTTGGTTTTCTGTCCTGACTTCCTTCAGCGAGGAATTAACAAGGTGGAAGTGGAAGTTGTATAAACCTTTTTATCTCCAACCTGCTCTTTGGTCATGCTATTTCATCCTAGCACCAGAAACCCCGACTAAGACTGTACAAACCGGAAAGATGACTCAGAGATTGAGATGCTACCTGCTGTACAAGAGGGGAGCAGATGAAGAATATGAACTGCAATTCCTCTACCCCAGGCCACAGAGGTTTACAGGGTTTCGCAGCAAACACACAACTATGGGGAGCAGCCACAGAAGGTCTCAAAGGCGTGAAGAGAATATTCGGCATCTGTTGCCTTTCCTGACATAAAGCTCAGGTCCTTCACAGTGTGACCATGACATCATGTGCCCTTCCTTTGAATGATTTCGTATCCCTATAACACTGTTGTTTCAGTGATTCTCAACTTTAAAATGCTAGAGATTTTAAATTTTGTCTAGGAGTCTCTTTTTGTGTGTGTGTGACAAATTTAACACTACCAGAACACTAAAGATGGCATGGGCAGATAAAGTTTAGAAGGTTTTGCTTTGAAATGTGCATGTGAGCACACTCCGTGTGTGTGTGTGTGTGTGTGTGTGTGTGTGTGTGTGTGTGTTTGTGTGTATGAAAGAGAGACAGACAGAAAGAGAGAGACAGAGAGAGACAGATAAAGAAACAGACAGAAAGAGAGAGACAGATAGAGAGACAGACAGAGAGAGAGAAAGAGAGAGAAGTAGAGAGAGAACATGTATGTACATTAATGCATTTTGTGTTTGGTTATTCACATTGATGTAGTTGTAGGAATGAACAGGGTGGTAATGGGATCATAGACACAACAAACATATATGCATGTATGATACTGTCATAATAAAACCCATTATTATATATAACTAGCATGTATTAATAAAATATATGTTCTAAAGCCTTTTCTAAAATCATTATTAATTTCAAATATTAGACTATATCCTCTTCAGATCTGTAAGTTATGCTTGCTAAAAAACATCTGTCTAGATGGCAGTAATGCCATTCCCCTGAGGATACCTTAGCTGAAGTTCCCATCTCAGAAGCTGGATAAAGGTTGGGGTTCACCCCTCACTATCATTGCTCAGAAATGACACATCCTCTTGATTTTCCCCCACAGTTCTTGAGGTTCAGAGAATTAAATCTGACCAGTTTGCATAGAAAGAGCTCTGTTTTTAAGAAAGGCACTGTGTGCAGGGCTTTTCTTTGGAACTTGTGTTCATGATCTTTCTAGGTAGGCAATAAGAGTAAGGTTAGTGGAGGAGATCCTGCGGCCTTTGATGGACATGAATCCTGAAGGAGGAAGGTAGGGCTTTACATATCGTTTTATAATTCCTTCCCAAGATGGCTAAATTCTAGGAAAGATGAGAAAATGGACAACCTCGCTTGTACTATAATCTAACAGTCTTGTCTGTTCCCAATTTCATGTCAACTCCTTCTGCATGACTGAGTGGGATAAACTATATTCTCTATTCTATGGTCTTAGTGTTGGTTGTTTAGACAATGGCTATGGTTTGCTCCACTGTCAACACAGAAGAGCTTCAGTACATGGCATTGGAGGTTTGGAGCTCAGGCTACACCTACCCGCACGAACTGCTTATCCCAGAGCAGCATCCCTGAGCCCTTGTTTGGCTCTCCCTCCATCTTCATGGTCCATTACCCTTTGCTCCGAAGCCCATTTGTTCAATTACGGTTGTCAGGTGTGATCTAAGCAGTGCCGAGGAGCGAAGTTCTCTTTGTTTTCCTTTGTCTCCTTTGCCTATTGCAATCTGTATCAATGTGTGGGGGTGTGAACATTTGGGAAACCTCAAATTGCGGCCCTCATGCCTCCGTGCCAGTGAGCGAAAGCAAGCGGTATAACTATGCCTCTGACCACACTCGGCGAGCATCTGTCAAGGGGTACAACTGTGCCTCTGACCACACTTGGCCAGCATCTGTCTTCTGACGTTACTAGACTTTTTCTTTAAGACACCGTAGGCATCTTCATATTTTCATTTTAAGCAGATGGGTATTTTCTATAATTTCCTTTTCACAAGGCTCACTCCGAGTTTGTGGCATCAGCCTTTGTGATCTTAAGGTGTACATGGTCTTAAGTAGCAATTGTGGCCAGATGTAACTCATACAAATACCTCTCAATGACGATTTTCTCATTTTTTTTAACTAAATGATAATAAGAAAGCAAAACCTTTTAAGAAATGCAATTTTATATAAGTTAGAAATCTACCCTAGTCAAAAGCAAAGTTTGTCTGCCTCAAATCAGACAATGAGCCTGAAGCCTAACTCATCATTTTTCTTATATTTTTTTCACAAATTTTTTTTGTCCTCTTCACCTAGGAAATGTAGAGAGTTGGGGAGCACCATTCTGAAAAAGTAGACTGATCGGCTGGAGAGATGGTTCGGCATCAAGAGCATTTGATGCTATTGCAGAGAACACAGATTCTGTTCCCAGTACCGATATTAGATGACTCATGATGGATTATAATTCTAGCATAAGGCGACCTATGTTTTTTCTGGTCCCTGTGGGCACCATCACACATATGAACATGCTAGCATACATGCACAAATAGTGCATTTTTTAAAAGGAAAATACAGATTGTAAAATTATTAGTAAATTTATAGAAAGCTTATCTACTTAAAAAAATCCCATTTATTATAAATCAGTCCATTCTCAGCATCCTGTATAATAATACTGTGTTAGACTAGAGAAGGTCCCATTGCAGACTAGAGCCATGGGGCCATCCAGCCCACTTAATGCTATAAGTGAACTTTCAAAGGGTCATGCACGGTTGCTTTTGTTTCATTTATTCCTGTCACAGTGCAATGGCAGAATTTAGAAATGGCAAGGTAAGCCAGGGAGCCAAAAATGTTTGCTGTGTGGTCACCTAAATAGAAACTTTGCCAGTAGAGCCTCACGGGGAGCCTAGTGCCCAGTACTCTGTGCATGAGTGGTACAGGATATGTTAACCCCCAAGTTATGAATTGCGAATCAGCTATCAAGGACATGAAAATCGCTGGTGAGGTTTAAATACTGCTCCTCACTGTCCGCTCTTCTAAAATACATTGTCATTTGGTGTTTACATTGAACTCTTTTCTTTTTGTTGTTGTTCTGATAAAAATTTGTCTTCAGCTTTCCAGTTTCCATCTTTAAAAAAAAGGTGAAAAATTTCTGCCGACATTCTCAATTTTAAAAGGTCTTTACAGTTCCTGCAGATGTCAACAGGAGGTAAAAACAACTCTGGACCAAGAAAAGATCTCCTCTCCCCACCCCCTGCCCCGCTCTTTCTCTGAGCAATTCCAGATCAATGTATGAGCTACATCCTTGCTTTTATCTAATATGAAGAAAGTCAGTGTGCTGATGGCTCCTCAAAAGCTTTCCAAGTTGGCCAAAGATGAAATAAACTCTCCCTAAAGGAAAATAAATGGTGCCCCATGAAGCTATTATGGAGTACAGGCTGTTAACAATGCCCTTCCATTTTTAATAATACATCATAGCAGAGAGAAGAGGTTAATAGAAGAACCAGCTTTTATGACTGAGAAGGACCTGCAAAGGATTTGGTTCCGTGTGTTTTACTTTTAAAGAGGTACTTGCCTGGACCCCTCTTTTAAAGACATGCCAGTAACAGGTCATCATAAGAAAGGGAGAAAACATTTGCTGGCTTTCTTCAAAGGAACATGCTTATCCAGTTGAATTAGCAGCATGCTGTAAACTGATTAAGTGTTTGAGTCAATATTTGATTTATTTTATGTTAGATCAATGATAATTTCTATTTGGTCACCTATAGAACATAAAAGCTAAGACAAAGAATATTACATTTGGCTTTATTAGATTTTAATATTGTATAGTCTCAAAATAAGCTATATTTGGACAAGAAGAGATTATAAGGAAAAAAGCATGATGATACAGAAATAAATAGATTATCTATTAAGTGGAGAAGAGGCAGTCATTGTTTTGTGAGTTTGGATTGTTGCATAAATAACTCTCTATATAGAGAGTTTCTGTAGGAAGAAGAAGAACATGACCCTCTCTCCCCTTCTTCCTCTTTTTCTCCCCTTCTTCCTGTCTGTCTGTCTCTTTATCTCTTTCAGCATGCAGTGGGTAAGGCTCACATGCTTGACCTTCTCAGTGAGTATGGCACAGTTGTGTGACTGATGTCAAGCTTTTTGGAGATTTTCCATTTTTGGCCACTCAAGAAAACACATCCAGAAAGCACAGGGGACATTGTTATAGTCATGACAGAAGTGTGTTTGTATTCTAATACTAGCCCCTGTGTTCTTAGGACTTCTTGTAACAGGTATAAACATAGTTCTATTATCCTTACATAACAGAAGGAACAAATGCAAGCCTCATCTTCTTTATGCAGATTTTATTTTCAACCTATTTTGCCCCAATGTGGTGACAACACATGGGTCTTGCTGCACCAGGTTCGTCCTGTCTGTGGTATTCATGATCCCAAAAGACAATAAAGAGAATCAAGCCTCTTTATTTTTCTCCTCTTGCCCATTTCAATTGTGCAAAGGGCTCTCATAGAAACATCTGGCTTCTTGTCCATTTTTAGACTACTTAGTGTTAATCTAACAATCCAGTTTGGAGGACTCTGAATAGCCTGTCACATGCTCGCTTATGTAAGAGAGGAAGACTCATTTCACTGGTAGTTGTACCAGGAAAAGTGGGAGAGAAATGAAAATGATTTTATTATAAAAGAAGACGGGCAAGGTGTTGTAGAGATGGCCCAGAGTACCTGTGAGTGTGTGTGTGTGTGTGTGGGGGGGGGAGTGGCAGGAAGAAAGCAGTATAATCTCTTTCATGACTTTATTTGAACTATTTTAGAAATAAAATATCCATGTTCTGCTAAAAAGAGGTACATGGCTCTATACTGTGCTTGCACACAAGAGTGCACACATGCGCGCGCGCATTCGTGCGCACACACACACACACACACACACACACACACCATACAAATTTTTGTATTTTTGTTTTGTTTTGTTTTTTGAGACAGGGTGGTCTGTCTGGTCCTGGCTGTCCTGAACCCACTTTGCAGGTAAGACTGTCCCCAAACTCAGAGATTTGCTTGTCTCTGACTTCTGAATGCTGGGATTGAAATGCATGAAAGACAGGCTCTATTCATAAAAGTCACTGGTCAATTCTTAGAACAAGTATCTGGGCAATTCACATGCTTCTCCAGTGACTTTGAAATATCATTAAAGGAAATGTCAATAAAGGAAAGAGACTTTATGTCACTCGCCAAATGTCAATAAAGGAAAGAGACTTTATGTCACTCGCCAAACAACCCCTTAGTTGCAATTGTGAGATTTAAATTGAGTTGAATACACCATTATCAAATGGGGACTTTTTATGAAGACAAGAAATCAGTGAAGTAAATTTCGCTTTAAAAACTATCTTTTTGTCTTGTTTTCTTTTTTCCCCCTGTGCTTTCCAAGCTGCTAAACGGGGAGGGTAAATTTTGATGTTGAAATTTTAGGAAGATCTTTTAATAGAAACATTACACCTGAAAATAATTTATGCAATCTTTGTTATTTATTGCCTTGACTACTGAATATGTGGGTCAGAATATAGTACAAGATAACATCCAAAAACTATCCCAAGCCTTTTGTACTTAAATTTAAATGCTCTACTGTAATATATATTAAAGTATCCAAATAAAATGTGAATAACTTAGAGATCTGTACTTTCAATATGGTGGCATCAATGACTTCTAAAGTTTTTGATCACACACACATAACGTTTTCTTTGGAAATAACATTTTTAAAAATAGATATAGTTAATACGATTGCATTCGATTGGAGTGAACCTGACTCCAACATAAATAAAACTATACATCTATTTAAGTAAAGCTAATACAGCTGTATAGCTCAATACTTATATATGTATATATATATATAGATAGATAGATAGATAGATATTGCTATTGTGCATTCAAATATGAATCAATTTTTCTCTTTCGTCCCTCCTTTATTCTTTCCTTCCTTCCTTCCCTACCTCCATGGCTCACTCTCTCCCTCCTTCCTTCCTTCTTTCCTTTCTTCCTTCGTTCCCTCTTTCCTTCCTTTTTTCTCCCTCCTTCTTTCCTTCCTTCCTTTCCTCCCTCCCTCCCTCCCTCCCTCCCTCCCTCCCTCCCTCCCTCCCTCCTTCCTTCCTTCCTTCCTGTCTTCGTCCATTCCTTCCTTTCTCTGTTTTATATTTAAACTTATGCTCAGGTAAGATTATCTGGAAGTAAACAGCAGGCTTCAATGCAGTGACAACCATCCTTGTTAGACAAAGGAGCAGAGACACACAGGGAAGGTGAGGAAGCACAAACAACACTGGTCCCTATTGTCCCCCGGGATCTTTTTAATATTTAGTCAGTATACTGGCTAAAAAATTGTCATCCCACCTCCATTCTAAGTCCCAGACCCGAAGAAGAAAATCTTTGGAAAGAACATTTTTTTTTTTTTTTTTTTTTTATAAGCCATCAGTTTAGTGTGAGGTGGGCCTGACTCCAGTGATTGGCTCCTCACAGGAAAAGAGAAACTTGGAAAGACTTGAAGAGGAGAATATGTGAAGAGGAAGCCATAGCCTGCAGCTCAATCTGCAAACCAAGAACACCAGGATTGCCAGCAACCACCCAAGCTGGGACAGAGCTCAGGAACACTGTCTTCCGTGAGCCTCTGGAGAGGCACCAGCCTGTCAGCATCTTGGTCTTAGAGTCCTGGCCTCGAGAACTGAGAATATATTTCTCCTGTCTTAAAGCACTCAGCTTATGGTAATTTGTTGTGTCAGCTACAGAGAGCTAATGGAATCAATCAGTTACCTATTTAGGAAATTTTCTGCTGTTTCATACATTTGCCTCAGATTAGCTTTGGATTGTAGCTGGTCTCAATGACATCCCGACCAAAGAAAAACAAACAAACCAAAACCGTAGATCATCAAGAACAACAATAAAAGACCAAACTAAAAACAACAACAACAGCAGCAACAAAGTATCCTTGGGTGTAGAAAGACTTTGATAAACTGGGGGGAAAATACAATATTTTAAATATATGGGGACAGGAATAATTTTGTGAGCCTGAGCAAGCAATTTGGCTGCTTTTGTTTACATCTAGTGTTTATTCTGAAATATAGAGAGAGAAGGAAGGTAAGCTTGAGTCTCTTCATTTATTTACAGTGAAGTTATTCTGTTTTCAAACTTTGCTTTTTTTTCTTAAACTGAAGCTCATTGATTTTTTTGCATTATATTCAAAACCAAATATATTTGAGACTTAATATCACTAAAATATTAGTAAACCTAAAATTATATTCAAGTTCTAAATACTTCAAGGTCTAGTATACATTAGGAACACTCCGCTATTAGAGTGAAATATGGACCAGTTGAGCACCCAGGAGTATTAGACGTGATGTGAGGTTCAGAAATTGGCATGTGTGTTTGATTTTTCATAAAATGAAAACCACCCAGTAGTTCTGAAGCTAGAGATCCAGAGGCATTCTTGGAGATTCATCTGGGCCATCATAGTTCATTTGATGGCAGCAAGCCTTCACAGGAAATCCAAATGTGGATGCTTTCTGTCTCAGTTCAGATTTCTGTGGTTCCCCAGTTTAATTTCCAAGGGAATAAACCTGATTTCTTTTCCTGAGACTCAGAGAACCACTCGTTATGAAGGTTCCTTAGCAGTTTGTTCTCTTTCCCTGACAGTTTTATTTTACTTGCCTGTTAAGGGCTTTGTAAGGAGAAGATGAAGGGTCTCCTTCCTCTCCCCAAGTCTCGCAGTGATAAATCTGTATCCTGTGTCTTTATCATGTCCTCTTTACTTTTTGCATATCCCAAGGTAGGGGGAAATATGATCTCATTCATCCAAATAACCCATGATCAGAATTTGGCATGTGAATACCAAAAAAAATAGAGAAATCCAAGGTATCTCTCTAGTAGTAACTTAAAGCAGAAATCAAAAGGGTAAGGTATTTTATCTAAAATTTTGTTTACCTTTATTGTTATTGGTTTTTTAAATTTCTGCCTCAGGGGATCAAATCCAGAGCCTTGTGCTTGCTAGGTAAATGCTCCTCCACTGAGACAAATGCCTGAACCCTTAATTTTTCATTCACAGTTTTCTAGAGACTAACAAGAGGTCTTGTAACAATGGCATGAGACATCTACATTTATTCTACTTGGAATTTTCAGACTTTTATTGGTAATCCTGGAGTCCGTTTTTGACTTTTATGTTTTAACTAAAGATGAGCTTTGTGTTTAGATGCACTAGGAAACAGTTTCAGCTGGTTCATATCTGGATACCAATGTACTAGGATACACAGTTTCAGCCAGTTCACATCTGGATGTTCTAGCATTGTTGCAGTAAATAACAACAAAGAGACACCATCCCTTGCTAGTGCTGGCAAAAAATTAAAATTCTAGAAACATGTAATTTATCAATCAGATTTATCTCAGTCAATTTTCACTCCACAAAATACCCACACAGTAAACTCAGAGCAAATGTATATGATATAATCTGCCCACCTAGACAAGACAAATTGTTGTATACTAACCCATCCATTATAAGATATTCATAGCTACCTATGGCTATTTAGAGCTACACAGAGATGGGTCATCTTTGTCCTCCTCCATCTTGCTTCTCCCTCCCTTCTCTCCTTGTTTCCGAAACTCTATTCCCACCTGTCTTTTTCAGTTCCCAATCACAAGTCTTGCCTTATCTTGTGCCTGCCCTCTTTGCATATCAGCTACAACATAGCATCGTGAAGATTGTTCCAGGAACATGGAATGCTCCTTATTTATAGTTATGTTCTCTGACTCCAGAGGAGAGTCAGCGCTGTAAAAAGCAAACTTAAAGGATAAGCCTGAATTAAAGGTAGAAGTCACAAATATTGACATTCTTCTTATGTTTTGCATCTACACCAAAGCTGTCATGTGTTTTTCGGGAGAGCGCAGAGGAAAGACTGGTAGACCAGTTCTATTCTTTTATCTAAACTATAATCATGTGATATTCTGAATATTCCCATTTAAGAACTTCTTATACTGCATCATGTGGGACCTTAGAGATTATGGGGTTGTGCCTCCCAGGCCATTTCAAAGTATTTCTGTTCAACCATTGGCAGATGGTCGCTTAGACTCTGCCTGCCTAGTGGATACACTGCCTCGATGGAAACCAGCTTTTCCTTGGGTTAGTCAATCTGTATTAAACACCATTAGTAAAAATGGATAGTGGCTGCAATTAGTCATTCATTTATGCATGCATTCATTTGTATACCTGCTTGCAAAAGCTCTTAATGTTTTCTTATAGGAGTGACTTTTTCTAAAAAATAGTTTACTTTGTAGGAAAGTAGTATAAGATAGTTTGTTTTCAAAAACTTCTTTTAGGACACTAAGCTAGGTAGTGAAAATATAAAGTCTAGTTTATTCCACATGCTATCAAGGTTTTAATAAGAGCATTTAACCTCACTGATTTTTAATAGCTGAGTATATGATAGTAAATTAGCAAGTAATTCATATTTGTGACGATTACACTTTCCTAGTCTGTAATCATTTACCGTATCCACTAGGAAGAAAAATTATCAGACACTGAAAATACAGACAGGTGATTGCAAGATACATTTATGTATTTGACAATTTTGTTAAATTTTCCATTGTTGATACAAAAGAAAATTATGTCAGGGATCTGCCTTTGGTAAGGAAGATCTGAGAGAGGAGAATAGGAAAAGTGATTTATGAGGGTGGTACGGAGTTGTTGAAGAAAAGCCTACAGTAACAACAACTTGGAATATGAAGGGTACATAGCACAAGAGAAGCTACAGCCATGGGTAAGTTGTCCATATCCAGTAAATGACTACAGCCTTACCTGCCTTCATGTAGGTAACCATAATTAAATTCACTGGGCCACACACACACAAGAGAACTGAATCAGATGAGGGCTTGTTAGGTAGAAGTGGACTTCAGTAGGAGAGGGTGATAATTGGGATAATGAGGACTAAAATATATAATCAATATATAATGTGTAATATATAATATATAACGTATAATATATATGACATATAACTCATGACACACAACACATAACAAATAACATATTACATATAATATATAATAAAATGTATAATATACAATATAATAATAAATAATAGATTATAGATAATACATATATATATATATATATATATATATATATAAAATTGTCAAAGTTTAACTCTAGTAACAGAGATAAAATTCTCTGTCCTGTCTTTTGTAAAATACATTAGAGGTTACTCACATTTATGTTATAGCAAGGGGGAAGAAGGCAATCCCATGATAGTGTTGACCATAAGAATGCTGAAATGTAATGTTTAATGTAAGGTAAAAGTAACAAAAGTGAATCATGATTTATCTTTTTATTCAGTGAGTATTCATTGAGCTCCAGTCTGTTGTAATTTCTGGGGCAAGTTCAGAAAGGGAAAATAAGAAGCCATTGTTCCATTAGTTTCTACTGTGATGAGAAGAGCTCTGGACACACACACTGCAGTCAAGCAGTAAATGGGATGCCAAAATGTGAAGGGTGAGGTACTGTGTGACTGAGACTTCTGTGCAACTTGAGGATGGGTGATTTCCAAACCATAAGAGGTACTAGAGGGGATGGGAGGGTGGAGTATTCTAGGCTGAAAGGAAGAACAGGCCTTCATACTCTGTTCGCCTTCTGATTAAACCATCAGAGTAGCTTAACTACAGCAAGATCTAGGAGTCTTCAGGAAGAGAAATCAAACACGTAGGCTGAGAAAGACCAGATATGACTAGTATAAGAACAGAACTGGAATTTAAGATCTGAGAAGGAAGATCTTTTCTTTGTGCTACACGAGCCACTTAAATAAGCAGAATACAGTAGTCAATGAAACCTTTCTTAGGGAACTCATGTGTATCTAGATGTTGGGGGATGAAGGTATCTCAGAGCATCCTAAAATCTTGGTCCTTACTCTGAGGACTTTGCAGTTCAACCACCAACAGGAAGGAGAAACACAGGAAATAAGTCAGGATCAAGAGCATATCAAGTCTTGATATGCAGAGCTAGTGTACTCTAGATGAAATCTCCAGCTAGAACCTGCAGGTCTCCTTTCAAACTCTAACAAGGCAAGAAACAGCAGAGAACACTGTGTAATTATGCTATTCAGGTTTAGAGTAGAGTGGGTAGAGAAGTCAGGAGTGGGATGAGGAAAAGCTGACATTAGAGACAGGTAAATGCAAGTACAAGATACTATGGAAATTAGTGTAAATTCATCAAGGGCTCTTCCATATGAATACAGTTTTTAAATGAAGTTGCTTTTCCTAAACAAAATTTGGATATTTTTATACCTATATTTATCCTTTGAAAATTTCATGGCTTTATACATACATCGTAATCCTATCAGTCCTGTATGCCTTCCCAACTCCTCAGCTTTAATTTACACACACACACACACACACACACACACACACACACACACACAAACACACACACACACAAACACACACACAATTATATGTATCTCCTTTTGTGTTTAGTCAATTGGTGTGGGATTGTCCACTGGGACATGGCTAGCCTGCAGCTGGGGAATCCCATAAGGAAAAGTGACTATTTCTCCTATAGCTACCATCAACTGCCAATTGCTTCTCAGCTAGAGTTGGGGACATAGGAGTCCTTCTGTGACCTATGCTGGGACTTTTAGCTTGATGTTGGGTAACAGTCCTGTCAACCCTAGAACACTGCGCCTCACAGAACCCATTCCCATCATCTAGCTCTTGCCATCTTCCCACTTCCTCCTCCTCAGTGTTCCCCGAGCCTTGGGATTGATCCACACCTCTATGGCCAAACTTTCATAGCCACTGTTCTCAGTGCTTCATGGACGTTATAGACTTTTCATTGTTGTGAATGATTGCTTGTGGATATTTATCCCCCCCAATACAAGTGTCTTTGGCTTTAGTTTTAGGAATCTAGCCAAGATAGAGAGGAGAATGGTTGATAATCAGCCATAGTCTAAGATGCAAGAGATAGTTGGAAAGAAACTTTTGTAAAGCCAAGCCGAGATCTGCAATTACAAGACTGAAGTAAATTTAGAGACAAATAAGACCCCAGCTATTGGACCTGAGCTGCTGAGGTCCGATTTTGTCTTTAGTTCTTTTCTTTTTGAGTGTATGTGTGTGTTTGTTCCTGTAAGTGTGTGCCTGTAGGCATGCCACGGTGGCCAGAGGGCTTGACCTTTTAGAGGCAAGGTCTGTCATTGAACCTGTAGCTCTCGGATTTGTCTAGACAAACTAGGAAGTCCCTGGGATCTCCCCTGGCTTTCCGGCTCTATAGTTCTGGGATTACAGGTGCACCTTGGCCAGACCAAGTGTTTGTCTGTTTTGGGGTTTGTTCTTGGGGGATTGAACCCATGCCATCTGTGTGAGTTGCAAGCTGAGCCCTAATCAGTGATTCAAACTTAAGAGAATCACAGAAATACAATTCATTTCACTGGCTTGATAATGGGGACAAAATATGACTGTGACTCTTGTTTGCCAGGGGCATTGGGGAAACGATTTAAGGCAAATAAAATGAGAAGGGAAAAAATGACAAAACTCTCAGTCAGCAAATAGTGTTTCTTCCTCTGGTGACCCAAGGGCAAAGAACGGAACTGTTTGGGTAAGTTCAATGCAATGCAATTAAGACTAATATCATGAACCCAAACAAAGGAAAGACCAAGCTAAGCAAAGAGCCATTGAAAAAAAACTCTAACAGCCAAGACTGATTATAAAGCATGCTCTCATGGGAAGGTCCTTTAGCTAATGCGAAGTGAAATGTTTAGAATTAAAATGAACTGTGCGATATCATATACACTGCTAAGAAATGTGCCAACCATTAAGTGATAATTGGATAGGGAAATGGTTTCTGTGTCTCGTTTCTAAGATCCTTACAAAGCTCCAAAGTTTCCTTTCTTGAGGCAGGAGGAGAGCCTGTTTTAGTGATTGTGGTTACTAATCTCACTGAAGATACTGAAATCCGAAAGCGCAAACACCAGCACAGTTTGGCTCAAGTTCTGCTTCTAATCTGTTCACTTTATTTCTGCCTGAAAAAAAAGGGGGGGCTGGGGGTGGAGGAATCAGCCCATGGCTAAAAGGCGCACGAATGCTTTCCTAAAAGACATAATTTAAATGAATGTCTCCATTGATTGCTGTGGGAGACCAATGGGAGATATCCTGTCTCTAGGACCTTTAAAAACCATGAAATACTTGCTTTGTCTATGAGAGGAGAGGGGTATGGTAGAATTTGAACCTCTCTAACTATATAGTCCTTTTGGTTTGGACAGTGTGAAAGAAAATCACTTGAAATAAAACACTTGAAGACTTGTCTTAATGGCTATGCTGTATAGCCATGGGTCTCCTGGTGCCAGCAAGAACTGGAGGCTTAATCAAGCGCTGCTGACAGCACGGTGTGAGGTGTCCCATCCACCTTGCAAGGAGGGCAGGGCACCTGAGCACTCTAAAACTAGATGCACTGTCCTCAAATGGAGCAGCAGAACCTGAAAGGCCCTTGGTCATTATTGTCAGAGAGGTCTGCTGGGTATCCATTCCGATAATTCTATTTGCTTTGTCTAGAGCCTTTAGCAGTTTTGCAGGGGGCGGGGGTGTCTTCATTTCCCATCCGCTCAGCAGGCGAAGCTCTGTTTAATTAAACAACTGCTGTGTGGGTGTCCACAGGTGGGATTTCTGTCACTGGTCAGTGAAGCAACCCCTCCACAGGCCCAGGCCAGCCATATTGTCTCAAAGTGAATCCTCTCCGGGGAGTATTCTAGTCCAGTGTCTCCAGGAAAGAAAACAAATCAATCTTGATGAAATAAAAGAGAGTTTAGAAATCAAAAAGGACCTCGTGGGTTTTAAGAGGCTTTGTTTTTATTTATATATTTTTACAAAGATAGTTCCCTCTCCCTCTCTCCTTTCTTTGTTTCTCTTCTTTTTTCTGTTGGTAAGACTCCATGTATCCAGACCAGCCTTGTGCTCACTGTGATTTGAGGAGACCTCACATGTGTGATCCCACTGCCTCTACTTCCTTGGTGCTGGGATTGCAGGTCTGTGCCACTGGGCTCAATTTTATGAGGCTCAGCCTTTTTTTTTCTTTTTAAACAACTGCCTTTTAGAAATCAAGAGATTGAAATCAGGGTCTCTAGCATAGAACTACTTTCACTAATGTTCACTGGTAATTGGAGTTGTCCCCTGTAGCTGTAAAAGCAATGATACTTCAATGATGTTTCTTCTAGTGACTTTTAGATGATGGTGGAGATTTACAACAGCAATTAAATACAAGATGCTGTATTGTTAGCCAATCGATTTGTAAAGTTGGCATTAAAATATACTTTTATTAACCTTTTGAGACTTTCATAATTCATACAATGTAATTTATTCTATTGAATCTTGCTAGCATCTCTTCTGGGTTATTCTCTGAGCTTGGAGAGGAGGAGATGCAGATGTCCTGTTTGTGGATGAGCTGACATTCATTCTCTGGACTTTGATTGGGTGGTAAAGCTATTCATTACACAGGAGGACTGGTAGAGTTTTGATTTGATGGGAACCATGGAAGAAAGTATCAAGTCTTTATGTTTTGTTTTGGGCCTTCCTTCCATTTGAGAATAAAAATACATGTGTTCACTTACATACCTAGCTAATAAACTAAAAAACAAATTTTGGAGGTTAGAAAATCAAACACCAACCCAAACCCCACCATTAGCCAGCTTTGTCCACTGAAGGAAATAAAAACACAACATCCTCAGCATATTCTAGGATCAGCTTTTCCTCAGCCCTACCACGAACACCTATTTTTATGTTTCTGGCAAATATTAGAAGAGAAGTTAAAGTGTCTAATTTGTTTTTAAAGTGATAAAACTCTTTTGTGAAATACTGAACTTCTATTGTCTGGGGAAAAAAATTTCACGTAGGTAGCTTCACAGATTAACCTTTGTCAATGGTGAGATGGTGACCACCAGGATTCACGTTAGTTCTCATTTCAAGGTAACGTGCTGCCTGAAACACAGTCCTCACGTCTTACCCTCCAACGTCACTGACTCACTTTTATCTTTTCAGTTCCAGGAAACTATCGAAATGGTTTATATGGCCATGGAAAATAAAAGAAAAAGAAGCAGTGTAGACTGAGTATAAGTAATGTGGATGAAGAAAAGGGGTTTAAGGGGAAATTAGAGAAAGGATTAGACCTTTGGAGGCAGGCAGATGGTAACAGGTCAACGTCTCAGCTCTTCATCCTTTCTAGGGGAGAGTCATGAATGTAAATTACACAGACCTTAGAGAGCCCAAAAGCAAGTCACTTGCTCTGGAAATGCCCAGTCATTGTTGCCACTGAGATGGGCAGTGGTCCCTCCCGTGTCTTTACCAAGAAGACACTACCTTTAGTGCATTCATCTGGCATATGCTGAGGAAGTTTTAGCATTTATGTTTCACCAACTCCGTGGCTGTCAATAAGAATAAAATTTTGAAAAAAAGTGAGAAAGAGTTTCCAGAGTCAGCAAATCTGAGGACAAGGAGGACATTCAGACTCTGCAGACAGTGCACGAACCCCTGCATTGTTCTACTTTTTTCTCTTTCTACAAATCATTTCCTCCGTTTAAGTAAAGAAGGAAATAGAAGGCTGAGAACTTTGACTGGAACAGGCTTTTTCAAAGCATTTCTCACAAGTGTGAAGAGGAACCGGGGGTGCAGGGTTCTGTAGGAAGAGCGATGTCGGCCACACAGAGATGAAAGAGCCACATTTTCCTAAGCATTTCTGTGATTGGAGTTTTAAAGAGTCATGGATTTAAAAGGGCAGTGGCAGCAGAGGGCAGATGCTTGCTTTGCAACATGGTGCTGGCTGGGAAGAGGTGTGCTTAGAGAGAGAATAGAACACTTCACAAGTAAGTCCTAAGTCATCCACAGACGTACCTGCAGTCAGAAAGAAGAGATGGTGGATCTGTTAAGTTTCTTGGATAATTAATTTGGCATCCCCAGCTCTGCTAAACCAATTTAGTGATCTTTTAAATAGATCTGGTCTTAACTTAAGAACCAATATAGCACCGGAACTGGAATGTTACAGATACTCTTTCCAAACAGTAAAGCGGCACATAAATCTTTATGTCTCGCTCCTTTTATCTCACCCACGGTAGGCATTTTGGCATTACATTATATCCTAGACTTCCTTTTTCACTTTTCCATGTATGTTTGTATTTATTTAAAGCCAGGTTGTCACTAAGTCCTTCAGTCTGGACTTGACCTCACTCACTAGCCCACACTACAGAACTTGAAGGGGCCTGTCTTCTGCCTTGGACCTCCACACAGCTGAGATTGTCACTTGGGCCACCAGGCTTGACACTTACTTTATTTTTTCACTATGTCTCCCAGGCAGGCTTTGAACTTACTACTTAGTGTGACTGGCATTGAACTTGTAATCTGGTTACCTGTTTCCCAAGTCCTAGGGTTTCAGGGATGCATTACTGTACTCAACACAGAACTTTAGTGTAGAGTTCTGCATCAAAACAATTCTGCCTTTTTCTTTCCTTTATACAAAGAGAGGAACAGGACAGAATTAAAAACCACTGGCCCCGTGAGGAGAACTTAGACCCATATTCCAGTTGCTCTCAACTCTTGTCATTGCCTGAGGAGAGCATCTTCAACTGTTCTACCCTTCCATTCAGATAAGATTGCTTTCTTTTAATCAGTCAAAATATTTTGAAGTAAAGTCTTTCCTTAGAGACAGTCCATGTAGACTGATACTTAATGAGCTAAGTTTTGTGTGTTTTCTTCTCAGGAGAGTCACTCCTTCATTCTGTTAGCTGAGACCTTTCCATCATTGTGAACCCACTATTAACACTTTAAATGTACATGGAAAACTCTACTTCTTCAGACAAGGAAAGGAAGGTGCTTCCTGCACCCTTCAAATGAATATCATCGATTTTACATTTTAACTCATGTCTTTGTTTTTGATCCTTATAAATTCTGCATTTGTGAATGTGGAATAATTTACATGAGACACAACAATTAAGCTTAATTGCATATGCTTAATAATGTTCAACATTAAGCCATTGGACTTAAATTCGGTGAAGCTGGAGTAAAAAGCAGAAAGTTCTGATATGTGGTTAGCTCATTTCTCATTTACATTTCAACAGCTGCAAGCAGTTCAACAATTGTCCACGAATGTTCAAAGCCAACAATAATGTTATTTCCAGATAGCAGAGTTTTTCTCACTTAGGAAGTAATAGGGCAAAAGAAAATAAAAAGAGAGAAAGACTGTAAAGATGCCACCTCCATCTTGGAGTAGTACAATGTATTAAAAACACAGGCTAAATTTGGAGTTTGCCCAACTGGATTATTCCCTGGGGTGTTGGTTTCCTAGCTAAACTGAACTGCTGAACTAACCACAGCAGCATTGTTACCTAAAATCATATATTTAGCTTTTACTTCACCCCTCAATTTCTGCTGATTCTGATAGCTTATGCCTTGCACGAAAATGACACAGGTCTTCATTCTCTTATTCTTCACTTTATTCCAAGTGCATTTGATAGTAGTCGTTGAGTGTCTGTAGAGGTAGAGAGCCAGGAGTCTGTGAAGAAGCTCTTCTCTGACTTGTGAAGTAGACAGAGCAGTTGGACTTTGTAGTGGTTTGAATATGCTTGTCCCATGGGAAGTGGCACTATTAGGGGGTATGGCTTGTTGGGGGGAAGTGAGTCACTGTAGGGGTGGGCTTCCAGGCCCTATGCTTAAGTTTCTACCAGGGTGGAAGAGACCCGCCTCCTGGCTGCTTGCAGAAGACAATCTCCTCTGCCTGCCTTTGGGTCAAGATATATGAGCACCAAGTCTTCCTGTATGACGTCATGCTTCCCACCATGATGATAATGGATTCAACTTCTCAAAGTGTAAGCCTGCCCTAACTAAATTTTTTTTTTTTTTTTTTAATAACAGCTGTTTTGATCGTGGTATCTGTTCACAGCAATAGAACTCTAAGTAAGACATAGTTCCAATTGTCACGTCTTTTGTTTGTTGTAACAAAAGTGAATGAAAGAGGAGGGTCTAAGAGCGAGGCAAATTCCCCAACAGGGAAAGCAGCCATAAAGAATTAGTAAGGATACCAAACTTGTACTTCTTCTTTACCCTCCTGACCAGAGACAACGGCCCAGTAGGCTTTTGCTTCTGCCAGTAAGGACCCCACTTCTGGACAGCTGGTTCAGGCTGGTCAGACACAATCAAGAATGGTGCTGAGCGTGCACAAGCACACACACACACACACACACACACACACACACACACACACGTATTCACTTTAAGCTGTATGTCTATAAAATACAATCCAAAATTAGGGAGGTGCATATATCCCAGACAACAAAATGCACTCAAAACCGCAGCTCTTCAAGAGAAAGACAGATTTGCCTACCTGCCCTCCCTGCTCTACATGGAGTCTTTCCACCCCACCTCCATCTCTCTGTGCTGCTTCCTACCTTTTAATTCCTTAATTGTCAGAGAAAATGAATATAAACAAGCCCCCTAGTCAGTAACAAACAGGAAGTGTTTATTTTGGCTGTAGTTCCAAACTAGATTCAATCTCTCATGGGGAAAGCATGGTGACAGGCCAGGTGACAGGCACTGGAGGCCAGGTTGTAACTTTCCCATAACACCTCGACGTTGATCTCACTGATACACTTTGTCTATCAGGGCTCCACCTTAAACATTCCACAACTTTCCCCAATAGGATCAACAGCAGGGAATCGGGAGTCAAATGCTTAAGATGATGAAGAAGAGTCCACACCCAAACTATAACCTTTCCCAAAGGGGCTCTTTTCTGGATGCTTAATGGCCATTATTACTTGAGTTAGTTTGTAATGATAATGCATCCTGTACTTCATCTTTCTAGGCTCAGAAACCTGGTTTCTTAATCTCTGAAAGTAGCTTTGTCTCTTAGGGAGAGAAACTGAAAACTGCATACTCTGATGTGTATGACTGTATGTGTGTATGTACGTATGGATATATATATATATATATATATATATATATTCATGAATGTAAACATATATACGTGTATGTGTGTGTATGTGTGTGCATGTGTGTATGTTAACATATCTCTTAAAGTGGCTGAGTTACCAACCTCTTGCAGTACTGCATGATATCAAAATTGCCTATATTCTGTGCATCAGATGAGTGTTTTCCCATGCAAACTGTGCACTAAGTATTTGCTTGCGAGCAGTGACAGAGTTAGGGTTGTGATCTGAATGTTTCAAGTCACTGAGTAAAGAACATAAGTGGGTTACATGTCCACTGATGCTGCAGGTAGAGAAAAGATGTGGCGTTTCATCTTCACGGTGCTCCAACATTTGCTAGTTTTATCTCTGAAATTTTCTGTTGTCCTCTGTCTCTGTCTCTGTCTCTGTCTCTGTCTCTCTCTCTCTCTCTCTCTCTCTCTCTCTCTCTCTCTATATATATATATATATATATATATATATATATATATATATATATATGCCTTTGCATGATTTTACATAATTTCTACTCAAAATCATGACAAGTTGAACTTAAAATTTACCTTCTATGGAATAATACCATTTGCAGCATTTTCAACTTGTCAGAGACGTGGAAGTGTCTATAGGAACCAAAATATTGTGCACTGTAGGTTCCTGGCAACGCCGCTCTATGACTTCACTGACGATTTGATTGATTAAAGGCCTTGTATCCTGCAGCGTCTTTAGAGAGAATGCCTTTTGGTAGAATTGACAGACAGCGGCTTGTTTTTCTTGTGGGTTCCGAATGCCCTTTTATTTTCTATTGCCCTGTTTCTCTTTAAGCTGCACCTTTCTCAGTAGGTGGGCTGAGAGAAAAGGTAGCCATAGACTTTGAAGATGAAAGTTAAGAAAGTAGCTCCAGAAAAACAGCCTCTCATGTGCCTACTGTACGGCTTCCCTTTGATTTATTGCGTGCCGACCGTACTCAGCGTACCATACTAATTACTTTATGTTGGCTGCCAGCTGCCTGGGCTTCCTCAAGTCTCAGCTTGTAGAAAGCTTATGATCCCATGAGATTTAAATAAAAATGACTCAAGGTCCCAAGGGGTCACTCGCAAAAATTGGTGGCAATTTCTGAGTCACCTTTCCCTTTAAACTCCTTTTTCCATTGATGTTCCTATTTTCCTTAGGTTGTGTCACTCCCAACTGTGGCCTACTTTCCTCTCCTTGTCAATGGAGTGGTCACATTTTCATCTCCTCAAATTCTACCCACAGGATAGAGTAACAGCATTGCTATAAATGACTTGCAGGTCATATAACAGACTTGGGAGCTAGATTTTAAAAACAGTTATCATTTCCTTAATTGTTAAGTTGTACCTAACACTTGGTGTTATAAAAGTATTACTTATTAGTGTGTGTGTGTATGTGTGTGTGTGTGTGTGTGTGTGTGTGTGTGTGTATGTGTGTATGTGTGTACCTGTGGACCATGTACATAGTACACTGGGTGGTACCGTGAACACAGTGTTGACAGAAGGCAATGGACCTTTAACACAGGAGCTGCTGGATATCTTCCGTGTGGACACTTGGCACTGAGCTGGGGTCCTTCAAAAGAAAAGCAAGTGCTCTTAACTGCTGAGCCATTCCTCAGCCGAATATTCTAAAATTTTTGAAAAGTTTCTGTCTTTTTAACGAGTGAAAAAAGATTGGTTAGCTGCATGCCACCAGCAAGAACACAGGAGTTACCTCCAAACCAATGCTCTCCAAACAAAGGAAGCACTGGGGCTGTATTCTGGAAGATTCTATATCAATTTAGGAATTCATTTTATGGGTAAGCACAATCTTCAGCATGCTCAATTTAGGGTGATGTTTCAAGAAGGAAAGATGATGAACATATATTTGGGCATTTACCAAAGGTTAATGTGACAGACAGGAGCAGTTTGGGGCAAGCTAAGCTTACATCATAAAGACAGTGGATGTGACATCTCTGGGCTTATCCAATTTTCTCCAGTTCCTTTTGCCTTTTTCTTTTCTTTCTTTATTTTTTGGCTGAGGAGGGGTATTATTCTTTTCTTTACTATTTCTATCAGCTTATATACAACATAGCAGATGTATGATGACATTTTTATATATTCACAAAAATGTATTTTCTTTAGTCATGAAATGTCATTTTGAATGGGGTTTCCCCAACAAATGCCTGCTTCAATTGGCGTTTGGTGAATTTCCTCTGAGAAGCATCCTATGGAAGTAGCCTTCACTAACAGTCTGTGTCCCTGGAACGTTCTAAAACCATCTCAGCCACAAGCAGTAGTGATTTTTTCTTTTTCCCAGCCTTGGGTCAGGGAATCTCTCATCCGGCCTTCAGCTGGGCTGGCTGGACCTCAACCTCCTCCCTATTCCAACCCCTTATCTTGGCCTGCTGTTGGGAACTCAAATTTGCTTTTATCTATTGAAATGAATTTATTTACTTTTCATCTTCCTGATCACGTGGTCAAGGTTGTATTTCACAAGAAAGGGCAGCAAACTTGCTCAGTCTCTGGAAAAGGGGCATTTTTTTCCAGAATGATCCTGATATCAGCCTTTAATTCCTTTGTGCCTTTTACACTGTTAGCCAAGTGGGCAAGCCAGGACAAGGCATCCCGAGCCTCAGAGATGTTCAAGCACAGCACCTGCTAGTGGACATCCCTTGAATGCTACTTCTCGGCATGTTGGATCTCCAGTGGATCTAAGCATCCTCCTTGCCTTCTCCGTGAACCCCGATCAACAGACCTGTGCTTTTCACTGTCTTCTCCGTGTCTGGTTTCCTCTTTTCTAATGCTGTATTCTTTAAAATTTTTACATATATGTATGTGTGTGTCCTCATGTGTGTATGGACATGGGCATGCGGGTTCCTACAGAGGCCAGGCATGTGTGTGTGTGTGTGTGTGTGTGTGTGTGTGTGTGTGTGTGTGTGTGTGTGCATTCCTGCATATGCATTTTTTCATGAGTTTTGGGTATTCATAGTATGTGTGTGTTCATACTTTGTGTATTCATACTATGAATTTTAACACGTGTATAAAGCACATGCCTGTGAGTGGGGAAGGCCCATAGAGATGGGATTGATGTGTGAGGGATTTTTTTTTTAATGATTCTTCTACTTCATCCTCTGAGGCAGACCATTCTTCCACCTTATCCTCTCAAACAAAACCACAGCTCTATGATTTGGCTAGTCTCAAACCCTACACAGCTTGCTAGGGGCATCTCCTGTTCCTTCCTTCAGAGGCTAGAATGACTGACAGCCTGTCAAACCTACCTCAAGTTTGTACAGGTTCTGAGAAGCTGAGCTCTGTTCCCTAAGTTTGCATGACAAGTACCTTAGCCGCTGAGCCATCTCCTGGGTTCTGGATAATCCTTTAAAAAGAGGTATTTAAAGCATGCTCATGTCTATGTTGTGGAATCTATACTTGCTTTTTGATGTTTGTAGTAATAAAACTAGAAAACAGCTAAACATTGCTGCCTATAATGGCAAAAGCCCCCAAAGCAGCAGAGATGTCATCCTCTGTCATTTTTTACCTTATTTTCTGTCAAGAAAGAAAATAATTCGAATAACAAAAATGTCTTAAGTACATAATTGTCACCACCATTAACTATTTGTTAAACACCTGGGCTTCCCTCTTTTACTCCTAAAGGATGTAAAAGCTCTTTCTGACTTTGCAGATTCATGACAAAAGATAAACTGAAGGACAGGGGTGGCTCAGTGGGTCAGGGTAGTTGCTGCCCCAAAGGAAGACCTCAGTTCAACTGTCTGAACCCACAAGATGGGAAGGAATTGTTCCTCTGACATCCACATGGCTGCTATGGCTTGTATCTCCCTGCAGCCCTTCAAAAATAATACGCGTACAACTTTCTGAAAAGCAAGACTATTTCTCTTCTGGTTTTCTTGGTGTGGTTGAATTGAAAATAACAGTGACAGAAACGAAACCCTGCCGTGATGTAGAGAAGAGCAATCCACACCCTTCCTGACGGAGGCTTGGTGTGGGTTATGCTTTCAGCCAAGGGCTGAGATGTTTTATTCTAAAAAAAATTAAACTAATTTACGGGGGTTCGTATGGTGAGTAGTGATGCTTAGGGGAGATGTAAATGAGAGCCTGGGGGATGTGGGGGCTAGGCTATCATGATGCCACCAGAGGCGCAGACACCATTAAATGAGTGAAGGGGAAAGCACATCAAGATGGGTGAACTGGAGAACATTATGAAAAGAAACAGCATGATTCCTAGGAGGGGATCCAGGGGGAAATTAGGGCATTACATTGGGCAAAAAAACTTTCCTATTTCTAGGGTTTCCTTCCTCCACCACTTTCATTTTTATGATTGCTGCAGGGAACCACTTAGATAGCAAGGGACTTGGAGCAGAGAAAGTGATTTCCAACTTGCGCAACCAAAGAGAGCTGTCCTTTGTTGTAGGGCTTCGGCTACAGTCTGTGGGGGATTGAGTGGCTTTGCAACTGAGTCGAATTATGAAACTTTCAGAACAGTGTTTGCAAAGTACTCCTTACAGAAATTGGGTGTAGTTTTCCGAGAGAACATTTTCCCTGTTAGTTTCAATAAAGCACATTTGTTCATTCGTGTGCCTTGGGCTAAATTATTACTAGTTTTTATTAAAAACTAATTTTCTGAATCTTTTCAATTCCCCATCTGGAATATTATACGCTGAACAGGCATTTTTGTGTAAGTAGGTAACCGAATTACAATAATTGCATTGTAGAAAATTCATTACCTTCTGCAGCAAAGGCAAAGTTTGGCTGTTTTACCTGGTTAGTTATGTGTCCGGTATATTTTTGAGTTAGAAAGCAGAAAATGTTTTCTAATTCTGTCTGTGCCGGACAGCATGTTTCTATATGAGCTCTCAACTAGTTTTATACCATGTAGACAATAAGCCTGATTTCTGAAAGGTATTTTAAAGTGAAAATATCATAAATTCTTAAAGTGATAAAAAAAAAAAGACCAGTTTTATTTTTTTTACATATACTTCTTAATTTTTCCTCCTGGTCTCTTTTGTTTTCTTTTTATATTTAAAAGTACGTGATTAGTAAGATTAAGAAAGTAAACCTGGGATATAGCCCACAATCAGATACAAAGTATTCTAAGGAGAAAAGGGCAAGTTTACTACTCTGCAGTGAGAATTTGCCAGGGCTGTTGAGCTCTGGAATGCTAACTGTCCCCAGATGGGGCTGCAGCCTCAGGAGCTGTGAGCAGAGGAATCTGGCTTGTCTTCATGGGAATGACTGTTCTGTATTTTGTGATGCTTCATTCTGTGAAATTAAATTAATTTGAGAGGGTTAGTCATGGTTAGTCGTGATGCTTAGGGGAAACATAAACTGTCAAAGACAGCTATGCTGTAATTTTTATTATCACTCAGACAGTTTTCTAACCACATAAAAGTCCTAAGGCCTTGGAATTAAAGCGGACATGGAGTGGCTTTTATGATTGAAGAAGTGGCTTGGGTTGTGTAACTCGGGAAGCTGAGCATCACTGACATTTCACAAAATTAAGGGTTAGGAGGAACTGGAGTATCCTGTCTAAACTTTACAGCTGTGGAGGAGAATGTCATTAGGTTTGCATCCTATGGTTTTATACATCTGTAGAGAAAGGATGATCAGGTAGCATGAACCAAACAGTGGACTATAGCTCACGACTCATCAATAAGTAATTCTGTTAGTTGTCAACTCTTTCCCTTGTCATTAATGTTCATCCTATGCATTGGTATCTCTATTTAATATATCTGTTACTATTACTTGTTCATTCTCTATTTAAATATCTGTTCTCACTCTATATAAGTATAGATTTTAACAATATATGTGTGTTCACACACATATGAAATACATTGATAAAGACATTCATATATGGATGGGCATATGTGTACCTGATTCATTGCCACTTAACAAATATACTTCAAAGCCATTTTATACTAATGTGGTAATAATCTTCTACACTCACTGAAATTATTTTTAGTAATGAAAAAAGAGCACAAATAGTCTATTCCAGTGTGAGCATGAATCCTTCATGCACTGAATAAGAATGTGTAGGATCCTATGGTTTCCCTGTCTCTAACTGAGTATGATTTATAGCATTCTGGACCAGGTGACATAGATGTTTGAAACAGTGATTAATGCCTTCCTCATACTTAGATATTATTGCCAGTTTTAAATCTTACTTTGAAAGACTTGATAATAGAATTAGCCTTTGGCAGGTGACATAATTAGTTTTAAAGGGATTTCATTCTGAACTGTGTTAGAATGGCCCGATTTCTGTTCATTCATAGGGTTTTGATAATGTATGATTGAATATTTTAACACCTCACTACAAGGCAGAGATTTAAAAAAATTTATTTTAATTATTTGGGGAGGTATATATGGGCAAAAAGACATAGGTCAGAGGCCCACTTGCAAGAAGTGTGTGCCTTCTACAATTCGGATTCTGGCGACCTAACTGTGATCTTCAGCATTGGTGGAAAATGTGTTTATCTGTGAAGCTTTCTAAACAGCCCAGAGACTTTCTTTTAAGAAAAAAAGAATAAGCTTTAGATGTCACCATGTTCTCAACATCCTTCATTTATAAAGACAATAAGTTGTATTTTGTCTGACATCTATATATGAATGCTTCTAAATTATAAATAACTAGGCAGTGGAGTTCATAAGGAAGTGCCTTGTAGTAACAGGCCAGTGGGCACACGCTCTCCAAGAAATCTACCATAGAATCATCTTATGCGGAAGAGAGGACTTTTGTCCCCATGTGGGGATGTCAGTTGTGGTCAATACTAACAGATTTAACTTTATGAGAAGGTAGGGGAGGTGCTATAGCACTGCATCATGCTGCTGCTGCACCATCTTATGTATCAGTTTATTGTTGTGGTAAATATTAAAAACTGAAAACCTTTTGTCCCACACTAGTGCCAGATCTCTTGTGGGGTATCTCTAACTTAATGGCTCCATGCCACCTCTGAGAACTCAGGCGCAGTTCACTCCACTGCCTCTGCATATTGTTTTCCCTCACTTTCCTCTGCTGCCTGGTATAAACATGGCTCCACAACCATTAACTTATCAAACAGGTTTATTTGTTAAATTCTCAATTCACAAACCCTCTACACAAATAAGTTTGCAACCAATGAATGGATGCAGATATAAACTGCCCATCCAGATGAGATAAATAGACACATAGAAACCCTTAGAAATAATCATAACATCCTTATCAATCTAGAGATGCGCCAAAAGAAACATTCACGGCAGCTTCTATGTTGCCTCTTCTCTGAATCTTCGCCCACTTCTCTCTTAAAGACTTTTTTCCTCCCCACTCTCTACTGTCCAACCATGTATCACCTTGACCAACCTAACAGTTTATAGTCTAATCAAGTAGTTTAGCTCCAGCTGCACCAACTTCTGTATTAGTTTATAATCTAACTGGGTAGTTCAGCACAGTGACAGAAGTTGGAAGCCAGTTGAAACAGTCTCAGAGCAGAAGAACTTCTGGCAAACACAGTTACTTCAAAATAGTTTTTGCTTTTCATGTTAAGTGTGTGAAAGACTTAGTTGACATGTGCCTTTCTGCTCGAATCCAGAAGTAATATCCCTTAACAACATGGGATACATAGGCCTTTGCAGAGACTAAACAACTAATGACTGCCTTAGTCTTCTTAGTATGGTTCCAAGAAAAGTCTAATTTATGGCTCTGTCTCTGGTGTTGGAAAGAGGCCTCAGCCACTGGAACTCTCCCGAGTCCTGGGAGAGAGCTTAGGCTATGGTCCACAGCACTTGAGGAGTTCCAAAGTCCCATTTTCTTTTGGCCAAATCTAAATGTTAACAGTTTGCTGGGCTCTTATTCACTAATCTTAGCTCTGTTAAGAAGTGAAGGTTGACTTCTAAATGGTATCTTTGAGATTTTATACTAAATGCCCAGTCAGGATTTTTTTTACAACATTTTCAGTTATTTGTGAATATTTTGTGAAATATAACTTACTTGTTGCATTTCCCAGTTTTTATTTTTAAAGTTACATACCTTTTCTCCCTTTTTTTCTTTCTCCTTGTCTTCCTTCCCCCATCTCCTCCTTTATTTTTAGGACTCCAAATTGTCCAGGCAGGCTACTGTCATTTCTTTTCATTTCCAAATATGTACACATTTAGATATTAAACATTTGGCCAGCCTCCTTTATTTATATGTTGTCATTCTTTGATATTTAGGTAGGCACAATACCCCAAGGGGTGTCATACAGAAAACAGGTTGGGATTTGAGAAGATGCCCCAATTAACTTCCTAAAATTCTTTCTAACAAATATGAGCACCAGCCCCAGGGCCATAGAGCTTATTCAGATACTTGTACATAGTTCTAGGAGTTTGTTCATCATGTAAAATCTCTGACAAAGCAGTTTCTATGCTGTTTAATTTTTGAATCTGTATATATGTATGTGAGGTGCTTGTATGAGCATGTATGCATCGTGTGTGTGGGTGAACATGCTTGGGTATTTGCGTGTGGAGCCCATGGCAGGATACTCTGTGTTGCTACAGTTACCTTTCCTTAACTTGACACAAGCCTAGACATTCAAGAAGAATTTTCAGCTGAGGAATTGCCTCCATCAGATTGGCTTGTGGATATTTTCTTGTTTACTGGTTGATGAGAAAGGACCCAGGCCTCCTGTACTATTCCTGGACAAGAATAAGAAATCCCTGGGGTATATAAGAAATACAGGCAAATAAGCCGTGGAGATGAAGCCAGGAAGCAGCTTTCTCCTTGGTGTCTGCTTTAGTTTCTGCCTCCAGGTTCCTGCCTTGAGACCCCACTTTGGTTTTCCTCAATGGTGATCTGACTAATAATCTATAATCAAATAAACCCAATCCATCTTCAAGTTGCTTTTCATTGTGATCTTTACCATAGTATTAGGTGTCCTCTAGTCTGACTTATTCCCTTGAGTCAGATTTCACTGAACCTGAAGTTTAACTTGTTTGGCTGAGCATGCTGCCTCCAAAGCCCCAGTAATTTCTCTTGGCTTACCCAGGGCCAGCCTCACCACCCCCACCTCACCCCACCCCCTGATGTGTGCAGTGGGGTTACAGGTATGTATGGCCACCTCTATCTTTATATGCTTCCTGGGGATTAGACAGCAGGTCCTCATTTTGTACAGTGCTCTAACTAACCCCCCAGGCCATTGCCCCAGCCGCACTGACAGGTTCCTCCATTCATATTTAATTTTTCATGAATTATTCAATGAGAATGTTTTTTTTTCTGCTACAGAAGTGCAGCAGGTGAATTCTTCTTTTCTATACCATTGCCATCCTTCTGTGTATTGCAAAGCTAGCTATACAGAAAAATGGTTCTCAGTGTAAGACATGCCTGTCAACCTAGAAAACTAGACCGTAGTAGAAGTATAGGAGGGAGGTGCTTAGAAGAAGTGCTGAGGTTGACAGTACTCTGCTACTGAGTCTGACTTGTAGGGGGGATGAACAACATTTAAGTGACAGATCTCAAGCCACCATTGGCATGTTTCTGTGGTATTGTCTACACTGCCTATCCAGCATCTGGGCTTCCACATAGAAGACATGCACCATGGGTCAGCATAGCATCTCTCCCTCTGTGTCTCAGACTCTCCATGGAAACAGAATCAGTATGTATAGGTGGGGCTGTTCTGTCCTGTGATGACAAGTGTCTGCTTCTTAACTGGTGAGAGCAGGAATGCAGAGTCAGTACTGACTGGAAACCCAAGGAAGCCCAGGATGGAGGGGAAGCTGCTGAGACTTTACACTCGTTCCAGGATTAATAAGAACAAATGTCACCCACCCCGAACTCAGTGCTGCCTTAAAGCAGTGGCTCTCAGCCTGTGGGTCACCACTACTTGGTGGTTTTGAACAGTCCCTTCACAGGGGTCACATATCATATACCCCCCATATCAAATATTTCCATTATGATTCGTAATTGTAGCAAAAGTAGAGTTTTGAGTTAGCAAGAAAATAATTTTATGGTTAGAAGTCAGCACAGCCGAAGAGCTTCATTAAAGGACCTTGCCATTAGGAAAGTTGAGAACTACTACTATGCTTTAGAGAAGGGGAAAAGAAACCTAGAAATGTCACTAACTACTCAGACCAGCTCAAAGACTGTTTGAGGTCTGATAATAAGGCAGACAGTAATGGAAAATGGATTTGTAAGAAAAAGTACCAGGAATAAGGTTTATCAGAGAGCTTTTTGAACAAACTATATTTTTCAACATTTCAAACATTTTAAGGACTAAAAGAAAATGACACAGTTTTAGGTGTATGGGATTTAAAATAGTGTGAAAGTGTTTAAGATAAAACAGGCTAAATCAGGTTGCTGTAATATATAGTCACTGCATCTCTGGGGTTATTTTAACAACTATTTAGACTTTGACGTTAATCTAATAACTGTGGGTTCTACCAGGGAATTCCTCAAAGTGATAATGTGGATAGCCATGTGTGTCAGGGACAAGGAGAAGATGCCAGTCAGATGCATCTTGTAATATGGAAGGATCCTAATGTCATCAACTTTAGTTCAGTCAACTGGGCTTCCAACAATGATATTTCTGCTTTACTTTAGGGCTGTCTACTCTGTGTGGATCACCAAGCCTCATACTTTCCCCTGGAGAAGGAGATGTCTGTAGTGTAAGGATTAATAGCTACAGTTTCAAAAGACAGCTTTAAAAACACAGCACACTGTTTCACTACTGGATATGTAATGGTGGTGATGTTTATCCTCCTAGCCTTGGCCTCGGGGATATTTCCAACCTAGTTTCCCATGAGCCGCCATTTTCCTATCTGATAATGTCTAAAGTGGCACTTCTGCATGTGAAAACATCTTGTTATGAAAGAATGTTCATAAGAATTAACTAATAAACCAACATCGTCTTCATTACTTATGGTTTCCAGCAAAATGCAGCAACTCTCACTCGAGCAGCTGATGGAGTGTGTCCTTTGTGAGCACAGGTTTTAGAGAGGCTAAAACTCATTAGTTAAAAATTATGAAATATGTCTCTAGTTTTGGGGTGGTGAGCTACTCCTTCATGGCTGTATTTCTTCTTAAATTGGATTTCTTCAATCTGAAGGGAAATAAGCACAGTTTTCAAAACAAGACATTCTGAGAATTTCCTAATGAAAATTTAGGGTCACATCTCACAGATTTATAAATATTAGAAGTCCAGGGTACAACTTTTATTATGTAAGCCATTTCATTCATAGACTGCACCCTCACAGTTTGTTTAATTATGTTGGAGAAACAGATGAAGCCGGCGACTATGTCTTCTTTGGATCCCCAGGAGGAAACGTGTGCTGTGCTTCAAGTGGTTGTGTTTTGCTATGAATCATAGAGACGATTTGCACAAATCAGTGACATCAGTTTTTAATCCCGTGGGACTTTACAGCTATGATTTATAATTTTGGGGTTAAAAGACTCATTTCAATAGAGCATTAAAATTACACATAAATGTTCTATGAATTAAAAAAATAAGCCAACAAATTTAATACCAGCTCTTTTCACATACTGAAGAAATTATGTAAGGAAGTGACCTTTCTGCAGATGATTTAGATACGTCCGGAGAATTAGATAATGTGGATAATGATTTCATAAAATATGCCTCCTGTACCCCAGAGTTTTCTCTGTCCCTATTATTTCCACTTGAAGAAAATATTACTTCTGACAAGTATAGTTTATTGCTGCTTCTATTTTTCTTTACAGTTTCCATTTTCTTCTTTCCACTCTTATAATCTCTTATCACAACTCAACCTTCCTAACTCCTGAAGTATTTTTTTTTTCTTTTTTGCTGACACCCAAAATATTGTCAAAAGTCAACACATATTTCCAAGTGTGGTGGTGCATGCCACATAGAACTCAAGAGGCAGAGGCACATGGATCTCTGTGAGTTTCAAGCTAGCCTGGTCTACATAGCAAGCTTCAGTCTAGTCAAGACTACGTAGTAAACCCTATCTCAACTAATTAAGCTAACTAAATGTTCTAAGGCACTGTTTTAAAGTAAAAATTTGTTCTTAACCATTTAAAATTCTGTTGTATAATACAACTAGTCCATTTTTTTCTGGGCTACTATTATCTTCTTTTTAATAAATTTAATTTAATTTTTTATAGTTGTCTGGTTAGTGTGTATCACTGTGAATACTATGTGCCACAGTGTATGTGTGGAGGTCACAGGACAATTTTTAGAAGATGTGGCTTGTTTTTCACTCCACCTAGTCTGAGGCAAGGTCCCTGTTGTAGTAAATATTTGTTGTAGTAAAACGTTTCTGTCCTTTCTTTGATCATTCAGCTCATAGATAAAAGATATGCGACTTTTATATTTATAATATGCCTTTAAAACACTAGACGTGTGTAAATATCTACACTCTAAGTTATTAAAATCTATTTCCCCATCAATAACCCCAAGTTACAACGTGCCATGTTCCATCTGGGCACTTCTCAGTTTCAACTGGTCAGTCGTCATAGACATGTCTTCTCTTTCCATCTTCTCCTCTTCCTAGTGGTCTCTCCTCAGACACCAAGCCTGCGAAGGGAAACTCCACCTACCTCTCTTCTCCACAACTATAGGCTGTCACCATCTTTATCTAACTAGTAGTTTTAAATTAAGAAGCAAGGTCACATAGTATTTAGCATTACAATGCATAGCAAAAGACCAAACCTGAACAGGTCTCTTGCTGTTCCTGCTACAATACTATCGAGTTCCAGGCTACCTGGCCTGTGAGATTTCAAGTCACTCTCCCATCTGTCTCCCACCTCTCCGGAGGATGCTGGTTTTTCAGATGCATGCTGTTGCAACTTGTGTTTTTTAAAACATAGGTTCTGGAGATGGAAAGCCAGGCATCAGACTGGTAACACCTGTCTTTATCCTGGCTCTCCACCATCCTCTTCATGGTATTTCTGTCTAATTTTAACATACTTTGTATCATTTAATTATTTAGCTCACAGATTTCTGAGAATTTTGATAGAAACTTCTTTATTGCTATGAAAATTTTAGTACAGACTGAATATTTTACACATGTTCTATCAAATATGGTAGCTATTAATCCTATATGACTATTGAATGGTTAATATTTAGCCAGCAATTAAAGGACTAAATTTTTAATTTAAATTTCTGAGTATGAGTAACCACAGGCAACAAGTTACCATCTTATTAGATGATACAGAAGAGTTATACATAAGGATTCATGTTTTGCTATTGAGATGTATTAGGATGTAGTAAAATATATATTCTATTGAGATATATCATGTAGCCTTGACCTATGATCTATTTTTTACCAATGTTACCATAAAAAAATTCACAGTGATGCTAAAGGAAAATGTTAAAGTATAATAATTAAATATTAAATAATATAATAAATAATAAAGTAAATAAAATGTTAAAGTAAAATAAAATATAAAAAATTCAATGAATTACCAAGCTTAGAAGGTGCCACCTTCTCCTAAACTAGGGCTTTGCAGATTTTCACGTCATGTTCTTGCTACAGTGGGCACTTCCTTTCCACTTCCAATTTCTCATAGTATTTTATGTCTCTTATTCAAGTCTTTGTAAAACTCACCCTATGCCACTGTGAATTTTGCATCTGTCTTATGTCCTCTTCTAGATACTTTGAAGATATTCAAAACAGATGCCTGCTTGATTTCTGCCTCCATTGTGGAACAGTAACTTTGGTCACTGATGTTGGAATGGTGGCTAATATTCTCAAGGTGACCACCAGTTGGAGGTATGAGAGCCTCTGTTACACAGACAGAGCTCAGATAAGATGCTGGTTTCTGATGGGAAGCTTTCCTTTGATTTGTGCTCCTAAGTAGCTCTGTTGAACTCTGACTTTACATTCATTTGACACAGCTTTCCTCTGGGACCAGTTTAAGTATTTCCTTTGCTTTGTTCTATTTTTTTTTTTTTTTTTTTTTTTTTTTTTGCCTTAGCACTCACAGCTCTATAATGATCTTTTGGCTTCTAAAACAAATTTCTTTGTATGGGAGATGGTGACTTGAACTTAATATTTTTATAGGTAATAGCAATCTAGAAGCAGTGGATAGGACCTGTTAGAAGAAATTCTGTGACAGTCTGGTTATTCAATATTTTCCATCCTGAGTTTCCGTCTTCAGTGTCTCGAGAAATCTGTGACAGTTATGACTTGGTAAAACTGTGGAGTCATTAGAAAAACAACCACACAGAGAAAGATAAACAACTATGCAGTGAACCTTAGTGTTGCCAGCCAGAGCAGGCAGGTGAAGATGCCATGTTTAATGACTCCTCTGTCATTAATAATTGCACTGCCATGGAGTCTAAATACATGACATTTCTGTACCCGTTACCCAACTGTCTCTGCTGAACATCTGTGTGCACAAAATTACCCTTGCCACGTCCCTTTGACCTGGTTCATTTGAACTGTTTGGATGTGAACTCTTTTTTAGGCATTAAATCTCAGTGCAGGGTGTGAATCACTGCTGGGTGATGATAGGTAATTGGACAGGGAACTTACCAGGGGCATGAGAGCATCAGAGAGACTGTGTTCTCAAAGGAAAGAACTTTCCTGAAAAAGGAAAGTAGTAATGGGAGGGGAAACTTTTTCTTCTTCCTGGAGAAAGTAAGTGATTTTTTAACAGAAGTTTTATTTTAAAACAAGGCCAAATGTTTTAAGAAAATGCTGTAGATTTATGCAGCCTGATCGCAATATCTTAGTATTCTCTTAATACTTTAATTAATAGATATTTTTAAAGCTCATGTTATGGGAATTGGATATGTGAAAGGCATGTCTGTCATTTACCCACAGAATATTTTGCTTGGATGGAAATTGAGAAATTCAGTAGCTCTGTTCTTTTATGCAGCATAAGAACTCAATACAATTTAAATAATATGCTTCTGGTTAATGTATAATCTCTTCTTCCTAGGAGGTAAAGATGATTGTTTCTGGCCCAATTGCAGAGAAGACTTTGCCTTTGCATGTATGTCTGAGTGATTGCATTTAAAAAACAGAGCTAAAGGAAAATATTTATTGTTGCACAAATATATATATTTCTCCAGTCTTGGTATGAAATGGGTGGAAATTAGTTTGCAATGAACTTCTAACACGTCTAATCAAAAGTACACAGTCAGACTCATCCAACAACTTTCAGAGCTTTGGTCTTGATCCTATATTACTGTGTTGAAAAAAACTAAATAAACAGTATATTGGTAAATGATAGATACTAGAAGTACGTCATGTATGTTTCAGTTTGCACAGTAAATATGTATGTAATTTTCAATTAAGATATTAATTGTATTAAAGATAAAATACTTAAAACATTAGTTACATATTTATATTGCGATTCTAACATCAAACAAAGCTCACATCAATTCATGTGGGTCAATATTATGATATTACCAACAAAGGACGTGTTTACTATATGATAGTTAGAGAATCTCAGCTGGAAGTAGATTCTAGAATGTTCTCTGAGTTTTGCATAGACTAACTCATTCCTTCCCAGTCCTTATACTTTTCTTTTGATTAGGTTCTTACAAGAAGAAACGCTTAGTACACAATTTAAAATTACATATTTTACTTAACAGTTGATCTTAAGACTTAATTTTTTGTAAAATAAGTGTGGGTCAGGGGTTGCACACATGATGAAAAAACCAAAAAATCTTTCTAGCCCAAAGTGTATGAATAATGCTGCAGAAATGTCAAGGGTCCTTGATAAAACATCAGAGGTTTTCCAAAGAAGGAATGACCAAGAGCCTTATATATGTAGTGGCTTGTGGAACAGGGTATATAGAGCTTAGCAATGTATAAATGGGGCTGATTATTGTCATTTTCTTTAAATAAGCAGCTATAATATATTTCTACTCATGTATGAGTGAGGTGATAAATTTGCTTTAGTTTCCAGCTAGCAGAGCTGAACTGAGGGCTAGAAGACAAGAGAAGCAGATACTGGGGTTGTCTTCCCATCGAAGGTAAAGAGAGAAGTGTTAACTAGCTAGGAACTCCCTTCATAAGGAGTCTAAAAGTTATGTTAGTGATTTCATAGAATATAAGTCAGATATTAGGACATTGCTCATACTTGATGGCCTCTGTGTTCCCATTTGTAATATTCTGTAAGAGTCTTTAATAGTCTTATTTTAACTATATTTTTCAGAGAAATTTATTTCATTCATTCTATTAAAATAGAGAGAGAGAGAGAGAAAGAGGGAGAGAGAGAGAGAGAGAGAGAGAGAGAGAGAGAGAGAGAGAGAGAGAGAGAGAGAGGGGAGAAAGAGGAGGAGGGAAAGGAGGAGTGGGAGAAGCAAAGCATACGTGTCCACATATTTAAAGCACTCTATTTTTGTTGCGTTTTTGTCATTGAAACCTGAACAACTCTAGAATTGTCATCTGACCCAAGAAGTCACAGATGAGAGAGCTGGATGGGATAGCTCTTGACTAGGTACAGTCAGGCTGGGAAGCCAGAAATATCTAGGCATTAAGGAGACAAAAGGATGCTAAGCAAATCAGAAAATGGGTCCAAAGAGATAGTCCTCTGGTCCTAAATCATACTACAATCCTTTGTCTCAGTGAAGGATGGATGTTCTATTGGGATCTGGAAAGGGAAGCAGGAAGTGCATAAACTGGGCAGTGGCCCCCTTGGCAAGGACAGACTAGTCATCACTCCAGCTCTACTGGCTGCCAGACACTTGACAAATTGTTTCATCCCCGGGATTCATGGGGCTACATTGTTAATAAAATATTTCAGAATATCAAAGTCCAGTTGGAGAAGGTTTTCCAGAAGCAGTTGAACTTTGTGCATTCCTGTGCCACACTTTTCTTCAAAGCTTCACAGCCCCTCTGTTGACCCTGTGCTCGGACACCAATGGAAGGTAGGTAGCAGGGAAACTTGTCAACCGAGGCAGTGTGTGCTCTTCAATATCGAATTTCATGTGTATTTGAGCCTTGTGTAACTTTCCAGCATGGGTTTTATCTTGAAGTAGAGGCACAGAGAAAATAAAGACTACTGAACTTAGGTGACAGAGCCCTCTCAACCCCCATCATGGTCCACTCTTACTTCCTGCTTTCTGAAGTTCCAGGCTCAGATCTAAAGCTTAGAAGCCAGGAAGCACAGATGAGAGAATTCATCTTTCCAGGTCTGGGTCATCTCAGGGGTCACCCTTTTTGATTCCACCAGTTTACCTTCAAATGACATGATTTTATTTCTCTTCACAACTGAGTAGTATTCCATTGTGTATCCAAGCAGACTTTTCCTTATCTATCCATCAGTTCAAAGACATTTAGACTGTTTCCACTTCCTAGTTACTGGGAAGAGAGCAGCAAGAACAGAGTGAGCAAGTTTCTGTGGAGTAGAATGTCCAGTCCTATGCGGGTCTGCCAAGGGAGATTTAAGCCCGGACTGTAACATTCCACTCTTCGGAAAACCACCCCTCATCTCTCCTTATTCAGAGTCAGATAGGGCTTCGAGTCTTCAAGCGCATCCCTTCACCCTCTGCTTCATGTATTCCAGATTTTATAAGTGCCACAATGTTGCCTTTTTCATTTATTTGATATTTTATTCTGACAGGAGGTAAGAGAAAAGACACATTGAAGAATATTCATGAAGAAAAGGTATTCTAAGAAGAGAAATCTGCATGAATAAGACATTAAATGAATGGGACAGCCAGCCATGTTGCTCTTATAAAATAGACAACTTAGAGACAAGTTCACCTCTCTTACAAGCTGTAAGTATGTTTAAAGTAAGTAGTCATTGCTTCTTGTGCTGACTGGCAGGAGAGCTTCACTGTACTTGGGTGTCATTTTATTCTTTTTTTTTTTTTTTTTTTTGGTCAAGACCATGAGCTCCCTAAGGGCAGAGTAGGTAGCATCATTTAGTTTTACCTCATAGTCAGGAATTTAATAGGGATGAGAGAACAAAGTACAGTTCTGGCATATTAAATAGCTTTAGATGCCCAGCATTGTATCTGCTACATATAATCTTTCCCCAAATGTCTGCTGGTTTTAGAATTTGGTGGCTCTGCTAAAGTGTCCTGGAGATCGAAATGGCATGTAGTTCAGTTGGATGCGGCGCCACTAAACACAGTCTGAACTAGTGGCAAGTGCCTCTTAGCTTGTTAAATAGAAAATGTAAAGTTCAGGAACAACTAGATATTAGCTCTGCCTCAAATTCTTTTCCTCCCCCAAACCAACAGTGTGGCCTTTCAGTGCAGGAATCATTCTGGGTTTTGTGGGCAGAAACACCCCATATAAGAGGGGTGCTGTGCATGCGCTTTGTAGGATACACTCCCTGCCTCCTTGTCACAAAGTGGCAACAATGGGAGCCTAGTAGGAATGTTTGAGGCATATGAGGTTTTTGTCGCTATTAGTAGAATGAATTCCCATGGGTGGACACAGTATCATGATGACATGAAATGGACTTTGAAAATGATTATTAACATCTGACTTGTGCTTTATTATTTTATATACTCATCTATTTTAAAAAACAACTTCAATGTAAGAGTAAGCCTGGAGCGTAGTCTGAAAATTGACGGCACCTCTAAAGTAAATATCAGAAAGATGTGATCTTGTGGCAGGCAGTAGGACTCTCTGAAGCACATACACTGAGTCTCAAATGCACAAGGTACTCGCTGCTTCCTGCATCCCTGCTCCAACCAAACAATGGCAAGCTCATCTCTGACATCAAATGTTTCCTCCGGGGCTTCGCTTAAGTTCCACCTTGTTTCTGGCATCTTCCTCATTAGTGCCTTGTCTCATTGGCAGGCTGTGGCCGGCGATGCTGAGCGGTGTGTAAGTGGGCTGAAGGCGGTGTGTGAGCATACTGCAGGTGTACAGAGGAGGAATCTTCATCAAGGAAGCACTCCTGCCTAGGCCTGCTTGCTTTTCCTTTCAAAACTATTTTTGCTGAGAAGTCTGAGCTTGGAGCATTTTTTTTTTCTAATTTCTTAATGATATACTGGGCTATTAGGTTAAAACTCCTAGAAATATTATTCGAGGAATCATTTTGGTTGGTTTCAGGGGACAGGAAGTAAGACATACTTAGACTGGTGAATGGTTTTCTGTTTAAATACTGAACAAATAGGAGAGGGAATCATGTTTCAAAACATTAATGCAGACATGTCCTGAGGAACAACACCCCACACTGACCCATGGCCTTCACAGGTATGCACCTACATGGACATGTGAGCCTACATATTCAAATACACAAGGCATGCACTCACACACATGCATGCACAGACAATGTATATACATGCACATGCATCTATGCACACACGCACACAGAAATGTATGCACATAGACACACGTACAGGGATACACAAATTATATCTGAGTAAAAGTTCATGATGAATATGGAAAAGATTAGAAGCTAAGAGGGAAAAATGAGATGCTGTAAATTTGAGGCTATTAGAGAGAAGATTGTTTTGCATTTTTCAAGTAGACAGCAATGAATAGGTAAAGAATGTTTTTTGGCTCTGGACTCAACTGAACATAAAAGCATGATGAAACGGTATTAGTGTAATGCACCTCCTCAGACAGTGAAGTTGATGGTAAATTTAAACCAACAGACAACCGGTGGGAGTTAATTCCGTGATTTTTAGTTTTTCCTGATAGACTTGTTAGAAATGCTTTTGCTAAGTGAAGGACACCATTGCTGCCGTTAGCAACCACTATTCACAAACTATATGAGCCCTTTGCAGCACCCTGTTTGACATATACTAGTCAGCATCCAAATAAGAAAGTCTGGAGGCTGCAGTGCTTTCAAATCCCTTCAAAACTGTATGAGAACATCATTTACAATAGAGGTGCGGCTCTAGTTCTAAGTTTACCTCAGATCTCTAAATTCACAGCAACCCTGTCCTCTCTCCTTATGTGATGGCTCCCCATCTTACCATCACCCATGCATATGGGGCACAGAGCGTTGCTGGTGTGGGTGGCATCTGAATCTAGAGTTCTGCCTGATACTCAAAACCCCAATGGGGACTCCTGTCCAGGATTACATTTGCCAATACCACAGAGTATCCTGAAGCAGCATGAAACTTTTCTCTCAAGGGCTGCTTTATAAAATAATAGCAGACGCAGAAGCCATTCTCCCTATACCAACGTAAAACAATTAGGACGCCTCGGCTGGCAGCCTGGGTACATGCTTCCTTTTCTAGAGAGCTAGGTAAGTAATTATAAAACTTTTTCTCCTGTTGTAGGTGAGTAATTAAGTTCTGTGTTACTTTTGGAGCCACACTTGATGATGGACTGAGAAACAAGACAGGTCTCATGCTGAAACTGAGAACGGCCCAGGTCCTGAAAATGCAGTGCCTGTGCCTAACTCAGAGTTCCTGCTATGATGAAATGTGTCCCTAAGTTTCACATGCAGGAAACTAAATCCCAGGGAACAGTTGTGTTGGAGGATAGAATTCTTTGGGTAAATGCATCCACAGAAAGAGTGTGCTTCTCTGCTCAGTGTGGACAGAGTAGGAAGGCGCACACACAGGATACTGCTGGGTTGATCCCAGACTTCCCGAGCCTCCCATTGTAAGATTTAGTTCTTCCTAAATTCCCAAGTGTCCAGCTGTGTATCAGCATCACAGAATACCTGATCTTTTCTTCCTGCCTCCGGTCAACCTTTTTGATATTCCCCATGATGAAAGCCTAGCCACAGGATGAGGCTGAGGCTGGGCGTGACAATGAAATCATGTATTTGAAATTGCTTCTAGGGTCTGAGGAGATGTCTGACTATGAAAACTGCTTGCCACACAGGCCTGAGGACCTAGGCTAGACACCCAACATCCATCCTAAATGCTGAGCATCACCTAATCAAAGATGCAGTTGCTGGGTGTTGAAGAGATCCGCAACTGGTCAAAATTCAGAGACCGAATGACTGTCAGCTGCACAGCCCTAATTGGTACAACTACAACACAAACCCTACACCCAAGGTTCCGGGAATCAACTGAGTGAGGGAAGGAAGGTAGAAGGATTTTAGTAGCTGGAGGATCAAGGTGTCTCCTGAAAGACAGCGTCTTGTAGATGTAACAGTGAAGCTATACCCATGAGCTCTCCACCATCTGGCTGCCTAAACTAGACCCGTATAATGACAGCAGCAGTTGATGTGCCAAAGTGGATGGAGGAAATCTCACAAGGCCCCACACCTAGGTGCAGAGTTACAGGGGAGTCAATGGCTGCTGGAAGAGGACAATTGAATTCTCTCAATGAAAACCAAAACAAAAACTTTCTGATAAGGTTATCCAGACCAAGTGTCCAGCCCTAAAGAAGGAACTAGCATGTACACATGTACTTATAAGTGTATGTGTGTGTGCAGCCATAACTGTGGGAGAGGTAATGAGCTAGAGTTGAAGTGGGTGGCCCATGGAAGGAGTTGAAGCTGAGAGGAGAGGGTAAAACTGTTGTAAATAAAATATATCTTATGAAGCTCACAAAGTTTTAAATAATAATAGACCCATAAAATAATCTGGGAATAATAAAATGTACTTCCAGTCCTAGTTCTGAGGAGAAAAATACATTATATAGATTCCTTGGGTTCATTGGCTAGCCATTTTAGCCGAACCAGTGATTGAGGCTCAATTCCAGAGAGAGTTCCAGAGAAAACTAGATGGGTAACCCCTGAGGCAACACCTAAGTTTGCCTTCTGACCACTCTACATATGTGTCCATATTTGCAAATGCATTTGTCTCACATATACACCAATCTTCCCCATATACACACAGTTTTGAGAAGTATTTCAGAAGTTTAAGTTTAAGTTTATATATAAAGAAAGTGACTTGCTCCAAAATAATGTAAAAGTACAGTAGCTATGTCCCTTTTTAGATGGTCACCATTTAGAAAGCTACATAGATCAGTGAATAAAACAATCTGCTGTTTAGTCTGGCGTGCACATGTAGGAAACAGAGAACCTTCCCAATTTGTTCTTTGACAACATGCGTAGCATGACACACACATGTGCATGCATGTACACATGCACACCTCCACACAAGGTAACAAAAGATACAAAATTTATCTCTGAGTTCCTGGGACCCAAGTGTGACCATTCCTTGCTTGGCAAAGTAGAGCTGTTTTGTGGGAAAGTCATCACTCAGTGACCAAGCCCAATGTCTTCAGGGTTGTTCTGCTGTCTGCACAGAAGTCTCATTACAGGAGAAGCATCTAGCCTGGCTGTTCTGGGATTGTGTGTGTGTCCTCTCATCTTTAAAGACCTTGTTGTCTTGTGTGCTTGGAACTCTCTGTGCCTAAGGTTGGTAAAGGCTCAGGAGTCCACAAAAGAGTGCGTTCTCTTCTGGCACGTTTGCTTCCTGAATCTCTGAGCCCTGGCGAAACTTTTTCAGTAAGCAACCCATTAACTCATCCAAATCCAGGACCAAAGATGCTCTAAATTCTTCCTGAGAGTGTGAGAATTGCTTTTCCACTACTGAGCAGAGGAGGAGATAGCCTGGGGGAACAGAGGCTTGCCAGCTGGATGGGGTTTTCCACTTGAATTTCCTTTGTCACTCCCAGGAGGCTCTTGGAATATAAAGTGTGTACTCAAAACCATTATAGGAGGTCATATTCTCATTCAGGGCATATTAAAGCATTTGTGTGAGCAATTACTATTAGACATTTCCTGCTGAGATGTTACCAGGTGCTAGAGAAGTTTACTTACTCACTATGAGAAAACACATTACTCACTTTAATAATAAGGACCAGGCTCTTGTTTTTCCCGTGAAACAAATTTGCTGTGGAATTTTCTAAAGATACAGAAAAACACAGAAAGTATAAAACCACCAATACCCATTATGATACATGAGTAATAAAATTTCTCAGACAAATTTTAAGTTTCTTTGAAGGCCCTGGGTATCTTTTAGTAGTCACTCACCTTACCCTCCACAGAAGGTATTATTGGCCTGAAATTGGCTTTTATCTTTTTATGCACAGCTATACTTTTATTATATACATATATGTTCAGATAAAATCAAAGTTATGCACATTTTGAAACTTTATATATATATGGTATAATATTTGTGTCTTTTATGATATTTCCAAATGTGTTTATACATGATGCAGTTCCATATAATGTAACTCTTGTTTCTTGTTATGAGCATGTATGCACCTCAATTTAATTTACTTTAGTTTTTTATTATTATCTGTGATTCTGAAATAAGCTTTTATCAGGATTTACTCACAGATACAGTCATGGTATTTATGTTATAGGAGTAATCAACCATTTTTTGGTTGGATTTAAGGCCTGCCCTACAAGACAGAACTCATTCCTGGAATTGTTAACTGGGTTAAGATCCCGTAGCTGGGTTAGTCTTAATCCCAGAGGGAAAATTATACTATTCTACGTACCTGCATATACCTGCTGATAGAATCAAGTGGATTTGAAGAACTTTATAAACAATCACATGAAGTTGGGAGGGAAGAGTAGTAATGTAAATGTAGGAGGAATTAGACAGAAGGAAGTTGGGGGAGATCTGACCAAAACAAACATAGTATGCATGCATGAAACCCTCAAACAGCGTAAAAAGTAAAATGATCTGTAACACACATATATTCCTGTGTCTATGAGCACAAATTCTTTTAGACTTCACACATCGAAAAAAAAATCGATTGGTCAAAGTTCATCTTTATGGAGTTAACTTTCTTGGGCCATAAATGTCTCAAAATAGGTCATCTTCTAAAAGCTTTAGAGTCCCCTTTGTACATTTTAAATCCACCTAAAATCAATTTTCTGGATCATGTGAGGGATGGATCATTATGTTGGGCAGCCAGGAAATCACTTGTCGTAGCAAAATTTATTGACTGGCTTGCTCAGTTCCCACTAAGATTATTGTACCTTTGTAGCATACCAAATCTCTACTCTTCTGAGCTCTCTACTCCAGCTCCGTGGCTGTCTGCTTCTATGCCAGTACCACATGCTTTTAGTTATTCTGGTTATATAAGAAGATTTGATATACAAGGGGTAATGTAGCCTTTTCAACATTCTAAATTATTCATTTCTTTCCAATTTTTCCTATTGGATTTTATCACTATCTTTGGAATTTTTGTGCGTATTTCTCCTGGGATTTTAATTATATTGCAGGGACACATAGATCAAGTTTGGAACATTGCTGTCTTCATTTAGTGAGATTTCCTATGCATATGGGACTTCTGTTATACCTTGTAAATCTATTTATTCTTATACCTTGTGCAATAGTTTTGGATTTGTTCTCATGTATCTAAACGTTATTTTGTTATTGTAATTATTCTTCCCTTAATGGCAGAATTCATCTCATGTCCCAGAATTCAATGCTCACCTCCTTCTGCAGTCCTGTGCCTTTCTTCAACTAGGACACATTTTTATTATTCCTTATTTAGTTGTTTCTTTTCCACATTTCTCTTCGGTAGGTGTTGGAATTCTTGTACGCATTCTCAATGTCTTGTAGTTTATCAGGCTTTACATACTTATCAGGTGATTTGAAGACTTTCTTGATGTCATCATCTGAGTTTATTCAACCACCTTTTCTTGTGTTTGATCCTTCTTTAGTTCTTTTAATTTTAGTAATCATATACCTTATTTAGAAACCATTTTTATTGTTTTTTAATGTATGTCTATGAATGAGTTTGTGTGCATGTATGCATATATATTACATATGTGTGTTTTTATATATGTGGATCATGCACATATACTGTGTGCATGTACATAGCATTTTGATATTAGACATCTTTCTCCTTTATTACTTTCCACTTTAGTTTTGAAACAGGGTCTCCTACTGAACTTGGTGCTTTGTACTTCAGGAAGACTGGTTGGCCAGCAAACTTCAGACTTCTTCCTGTCTCTACTCTTCATTATTTGACTTACAGGCTTTACGTGATTACAGGGGCTCAAACTCAGATATTTATGACTGCATAGCAAGCACTACACTGACCAAGCAATCTTCTGCCATTCGGAGTGTCTTCTTGTTTACTTTTTTAACACTAGCAAACATTTCATCTGTGGATTAGCTATGCTGCTTTATTAGCAGAGAGCACCACACAGACCATTCCCAAGGTTCTCTTCTATTACCTATGCTGCGTGTCTTTCCTTGAGATAAGATATTTACATCTTGAGTTTTCTTTCTCCAGATTGCTTTTCCTCACGCTCTGTTGTGTAAGACGCATCTCTTTGTAGGAAGGATTGGCTGATTAGAATAGGCAGTAAATACAGATTTTCTCAACTGTCTGGATGCAGGGCTGGGAGAGAATGTCCTCTTCCATTTCCATAGTGTGAAGGTCTATGTGGCCCAGAATCTCACAGACTTCTCCGCTGGCTTGGTTTTTTTCCTTGTTTCTCATTCTCTGGATGTTAGTAGACCTGAGATATACTAGCTGGATGCATAGGTTTCTGAGCTTACAAATACAGCTCCATAATGGACTAGTTATGTGACCTTGGGCAGGTCTTTTCTGTCTCTCACTGAAACGAGGAAAGTATCAGCATCTACACTGTAGGGTCATTGTAGAGTTAGTGCTGGTCAATTATGTGACACAAAGCCAGGAATACAACAATGTAAGAATTCACTGTCTGTCTTGCCACAAGAACAACATGAATATAGATATACCATCCTGAAAAAACTTGCTTACAGTTTCACAATTTTCTGTTTTTTACTGAGGTCTGTTTATCCATGAGCATTTGTTCAGCTCAGCAGTGGGTAGAGGGTTACAGTGAAGACACAGAAGCTGTGACCATCTTTTTACTTTTTGACTTGAGGTACTGCTGAGACTTTTGATAATTTTTCCTGGCATTTTTGCTCCATATGTCTCCACTCTTCCCTCACCACCTCAGTCCTATGGGTTCCCCATTACTCTTGTGGAGCAACATCTCAGCTTTTCAGATGTGTAATTTTCCTTCCGTCTCATTTCTTGAGAACAAAAAAAAAAATAATTATTTTTTCTTTCATTCTTTTCAAGAAGTCAATTATGGGAAGTGAGCTAGGAAATTGTGTTTGTACCATGACCTTTGTCTAGATGTTATCTGTGTAAGTTAATTTTAACTGTCAGCTTGTCACAATAGCATCAACTGGGAAGATAGTCTCAATGGAAAACTGTTGGTCAGGATGGACTGTGGGGATGTCTGTGGGGGACTGTCTTGATTGTTAATTGATATAGGAGGAACCTCACATCTTGAGTGGTACCATAGCTTTGTTGGGATCCTGGGCTATATAAAAGCAGAGAGGGCTGGCTGCATAGCGGGAAGTGAGCGAGCAAGGATCCTGTTGTTCTTTCTTTGCTCTTGATTTTAATGTGAATGCGAGTAGGTTCTTGAGCTCCTGCTTTGACTTACTCTTCAGTGATGAGCTCAAACATGGAAGCATAAGCTCTTCTGCCTTGAGCTACTTTTTGTCATGATATATTATCAGAGCAACAAACACATGAAACTAGAATATTGATTTAGACTTGTCTTATTTCACTTGCTGGGAGAGACATCATGACCAAAACAACTCATGGAAGGTAGAGTTTATTGGGCTAACAGTTTCAGAGGCTGAGTCTGTGGCCATCATGATGGGGAAGTTGGTGACAGCCAGGCAGGAAGAGAACTGGAACAGTAACTGAGAAATTACATTCTAATATACAAGTACAAAACAGAAAGAAGAAAGCCAACTAGAAATGGTGTGGGCTTTGGATCCTCAAAATCCACAAAGGGACATGTCTACCAGTTCTTCACAAACAGTTCCATCAACTGGGGATCAAAAATTCTAATGTGTAATGTTTCAGGGGATATTCGCATTCAAAGCATCACACCTTTGCAACAAGAGACTTCTGGGAGGCTGTGGTAAGATGAGTTCTGATAAGATGCTAGGAGCAATGCAGATACCACAGGCTAAATTGTGGGAAGTGGATGCAGAAGCCAAAACAACAAGTTCAATTGTTTAAACAGTAAAAACATTTTCAAATTCAATTATCTTCTTAGATGTTGCCATGCAATCATAATATCTGTGTGTGTGCAGTAGAAGGGTAATACAGCATTTTACAGACACTAATCACATGGAGGCCAGCTTGTGCTTTGTAATTACAGAAGTATAGATCTCTTGCCAAGAGAGGACATAAGAAACAAGAGGCACTTGTGCCAACATCTGTTCATACACAAATTTGTTGTTTCTTTGAAGAAATTACCTAACTTTGATTATAGAATGTTATTTCCTGCCCTCCTGCCCACTTTGGGTTTGTTTTATGAATATTTATAAGCAAAATATTTGCACAATTTTGATATATATATAAAATATCATACATATATATACATATATAATATTCAAGGCTTTAGATTGGCAAAGCTCTCTTTGCTCATTTCCTCTCTGGAAAGGCATTACCTAGGCCAGTGTTTCTGTAAAATTTTCGGCCTGTTTGCAGTTTAGTAACCAAGTTGCATGGGTAAAAAGATTTTTGAGTTATAGTCCCAATCCTACTGAATCAACATTTCTGTGGATGGACCTGACAATCTACACTTGACTTCCTAATAACGCAATTGCAGGACCACTGCTTTAGGACAGAGAGCTCTAGATATTGGCTAATAGAAGAGCTGATTAGCACTTTGTTTGGTTACATTTGTTTGTATGTCAAAGGGTAATCACAGACTAATATAGGAGTTTGGGAAGAGCATAATTTGAATAATCTTAAACAAGAGCAACCAGACATTTGGTAGAATTGCTTGATCTGATGCAGGTGTTATAGGTAATCATATCAATATTTGGAATTTCTACATTTCCCCCTTTCATTTTAGGAAATGTTGGTACAATATTGAGTGGAGTTTTTTAAGACGCGGTTGATTCTGTGAGGAATTGCTGACTCTACTATTTCTTTCTGATTCCCCTCTGCAGGAGACAGTGAATAAAAGTTTCAAATTTCTGCAGTTTCTTCTATCACAGAAGATTAGTGATAGAAAAGAAGGAAGGTACTCTATCCTAGTGAACCTTATATAGCAGCCCATCTTTAGCAACCTCTTCAGCAGTGGTTGTAGTTCAACTGAGGTTCTATTGGAACTATGGAACTTGTGGATGTGCTGAGTAAACCCTGTTACCTGTTTGCCCAGCTGTGGTGTGGCTCAGAGTTCCTCTCTCTGTGAGACTCCAGTCTCCATTTGCCTTTGCATCCTCATTCCCACAGTGCCCAGGCTTGTGGGTCTGGCTGGTGACAACACATAGTAGAGGAAGACAAGTCTATACAGCCTCAATCTTGATCTTGTTCACTAACTAATGATTACAAAAACACACTAACCACTGACCCACACTGTGAAAGTCTTTTGCCTATAACATTATTAACATCAAAGGGAAAACAATAGGCCGGGCAAATAGACCTTGGTAAATGTTTCTTTGTCATGTACATCATAATTTTGGGTTGAAGACAATTGTTTATCCCCTCCCTTTACTAAAAAGGAGAAATTTTGGACGTGATTGTATTTGAGTTACTGTTTTTATTCTCTTGGAACCTCTCATGGAATTTTCACTCTACTAACTTAGCTCTTCTTTCCACAGGGAGAATATAGTCTTAATGGAAGACACCTCAGTTGCCTCTTAGCTCTTTATATTCTTGCCAAAACCCTTAAGACATTTGCTAATGAGTTTATGGGCATTTCCTAAAAATCTTATTTATCTTGAAACAAAGCCAAATGGTCCCCAAATGCACTCATCATTAAGTCAGGGCATAATTACTGTGCAGACGGAGCCGAGGAAACCTCTAGGACTTATCCTGAGGTATCTCTTTGTGACAGATGAGAAAATCACTTCAGCACATTGACAGTGTTTGAAGGTCTCATAATTATAGACAAAAGTCAAGTGCAATTTTTAGTCATCTGGGGGCTTGTATATTGGGTCTTTTTCTTAGAACACATAATTGGACTCTCTAAAGAGCTAAATACTCATTAAGTGTGAACTTTGATTTTTCTTTCTAAGAGTGAGGACAACTATTAACTAATCAGAAACTGATTTAAGCATTTTCCCAGGGGTTATTTAGAGGAAGAAGTGAACAAAGCAGGTATTTTTGGTGCAGGGAGGCATGGAGTTGGAGAGCCCTAGCATTAAGAAGGAGCGGGCTATGTCAGTGCTGAGTGCCAGCCTGGAGTAATTAGCAAACTCTAGCTTCTCAGTGAGTCAATCACAGCTTTGTTTTCATCTTAATGAGTCTCTGTGTATGAATGAGGTAATTATTTTCCTAGCTCCTCCCCTCCTCTTCATTCTTTCAGTCAAAGTCTTGAGTTTTTCCTTTGTTCATGTATAAACCCTCAGGTAGTGGGTAAATCAGAAGGAAAATGGCCTAAGTTCAAACAGACAGGTTATTTGTGAAGCTATAAAAATATGTTTTTATATGTGTGTTTCTATGACAAATTATGCTATGCATTTGACAACAATATTGTTAATGTTTTGATTACTTAAAGTTATATAAATTGTGAGATTCTTCAGTGTGGTAACGAAATAAAATGTCCACCCTCTCTATATCAATTTGTTTTATGTCTGGCACATGAAAATTATTTCACAGACAAGGTTAATTTTTGCAATTTCTTGTCTTATCATTCACTCACATTAAAAAATACTAGCTAGTAGAGGTTCCAGGTGACAATGGGTAGTTCTTGAGGAATGAGAACTTAAGATTATGTTAATTTCTGAGCTCCCAGTGACGAAAGTTGTGGAATCTTTGAATGATTTAATTTATTGAAGATGTTAGTATGGGGGTAGTAATTTTGATAATCTGTTCATTTCAGAAGAAAATTTGGAGACTCATGGGTTTGAAATAATATATAGTGAACAAATTGAAAAAGTTTGACTTTTTGTATTTTAGGAGTTTAGGCAATCTGTAGTCATCCTTTGGCCATGATGACAGAACCTTATCTTACTATAGATTTGTTCCTCCAGTAAACATCCCCCTGTTATTCTGGTATGTTTGGCTGTGGACCTTTAGATATTTAGAGTTGTAACATAAAAGCACATCATTGTAGATATTAAAGTCAATTTTGGTATGTTGGGTATTATTTGGAAATCTGAGACTTTTATGGAGTCTGGTGTAACTTAAATTTTGATGTGTGATATAATTTCTGGACCTCTATTAGGAATTTAATGTCTCATTCAAGGAACTCCATAGACTATCCATTCTCAACTTTAAATTTGACTAATATTCCATGGGAATTTCCCAACACGAGGATCTAAATTACTATACAATAGGGGTGAAAGGACCTGAATCTACCATCTACCATTTCTGGTCCTTTGTGTCCAATGATTTCAGAGAATATTGGTCATACATGGTGAACATGCTCAGTATAATGCCTCTGCCAATCATACACACAACCAGGGCTTTAACTACCTTTATATCTTATGTTGAAGCAATTACTCACAAACAAAAATATTTTACATTGATTTTAATATTAAATTTAATATTTAATATGATATTTTAGCATGTTTTTGAAAGCCATCCTAAGGATCATGAAATATAGCACCTTGTAACTTGGGAAGTTCAGCATTGAGTTGAACCTGATGGGAGACTCCTTGTCATGGCATATAATTTCAACACTTAGTAAAGTTTACAGCCACACATCTCCATGTCCCTGTATAACGTTGTCTCTTATCTATTATTTGTTTGTGTGTACATGTGTGTGCACACATTCTCTATATGTGTGTGTATGAGTGTTAATGAGTTTAAGGGTGAGGTCAACACTGGGTATCTTCCTTATCTGTCTCTACTTAGTTTTTAGATAGAATCTCTCACCGAACCCGGTGCTCACAGATTGAACTAGACTGATTGGCCATCAAGTCCCAGTGATATGTTAGTGTCTATCCAGTGTTAGGATATGAACCACTCCATCTTCTTTTTATGTGGATGCTAGAGATTCAAACTCAGATCCTCATGTTCATACAGAAAGCATATGTATAATTATACACAGTCATTATAGTTTTAAAATAGGGCCTGAGAGATGGCTCAGTAGTTAAGAGCACTGATTGCTCTTCCAGAGGTCCTGAGTTCAATTTTCAGCAACCACTTGGTAGCTAACAACCATCTGTAATGGGATATAATGCCTTCTTCTGGTGTGTCTGAAGAGAGCAATACTGTACTTATATACATTAAAATATTCTTAAAATAGAAATATCTCATAGGTTTATTCTACTAATAAGTAAGCAATTTCAATAGGCCCCTTGTTTACTTCAAGTGCAGACATAAATTTTTCTTTTCAATTTGTGGCCTGTTCTCAGTAGTAAACCATGCAGTATGCCACAGGGATATTTCTCTAAGCTCTGCCTTTAATTATGGCTGTTGCTGTGTATTTGCCATGCTCCATCACAGCCTGTGTCTGTAAGATCTATGAGGTTAGTAGTATTTTTATGCAGTCACAAAAGGCCTGCGTCATTCATCTCAATAATAAGCCCGAGCTGAGAAGTTGGCTTGTCTCAGAAAAGCTATGAAAACTGCCTGGTGCCAAACATCTCAACAGAGGCCCCTTCTCAGAAAATAAATCATTTTCTGTTTTCTTTATGATTCATTGCCAAAGTTTAAATATTTACAGCCTCCGATAAAATAGGAATTGTTGGTTTGAAGCTACAAAGCATTTGGTTGAGTGCTAAGCCCTATGATGAATAAAAGCTGTGTGTTTACACAGATTCAGCAGGTGTGTGAAAGATTTGTACTGCGTGGTTAACAAGAAGCAAAATATCAATTGTGAGCATGGTGAAGTGATTCCCCCACAAGATCCAAGCATACAGTTTCTAAAATCATGTTACTTACTTAATCTCACTATTTGGAGACATTTGCCATTATAATTTTAGAGAAAAGGGGTAGGGAGGTCAATAGAAACAACAGACATTGAAACAGAAATATTTTAATGGCCAGAGTACAACCTACTCAACCATGAAGGAAGCAGGTCACATCTACAGATCTGAAGTGCCCAGCAAATCTCAGCCAGCCAACCAGCCAACCACTTAGCCAACCAGCCAGCCAACCAGCCAACCACTTAACCAACCAGCCAGCCAACCAGCCAACCACTTAACCAACCGGCCAGCCAACCACTTAACCAACCAGCCAGCCAGCCAACCACTTAACCAACCAGCCAGCCAGCCAACCACTTAACCAACCAGCCAGCTAACCAACCACTTAACCAACCAGCCAGCCAGCCAACCACTTAACCAACCAGCCAGCCAGCCAACCACTTAACCAACCAGCCAGCCAACCAACCACTTAACCAACCAGCCAGCCAGCCAGCCAACCACTTAACCAACCAGCCAGCCAGCCAGCCAACCACTTAACCAACCAGCCAGCCAGCCAGCCAACCACTTAACCAACCAGCCAGCCAACCAGCCAACCACTTAACCAACCAGCCAGCCAGCCAGCCAACCACTTAACCAACCAGCCAGCCAACCAGCCAACCACTTAACCAACCAGCCAGCCAGCCAGCCAGCGAGCCAATCATCCAAACAACAACAACAACAACAACACACACACACACACACACACACACACACACACACACACACACACAAATGCATGGGTCCCACAAGAATGGAGAGAGCAGTGTACCCTGCACAGTATAGAATAAGTGTAACATCTCAGGTAGTAAAAAGAGCTTGAAAATCTACTTTTCCTAACACAGCTTCCTCTCTGCTTTCTCAACAGTTATTAGTTGATTAATTTGGCAAAAGAAAGACTGGTGACAATATTTTAAATGGGAATGCAGAAGATCAAGGAGAAGTTGATCTTCAAGACACACTTCTCTAAGAATTTGAAGAACGAGGAACAAACTTAGTACCATTTAAAAATTTTCTTCTTTCAGTCAAATTTATCTCAAGTTAAGTAGGTCATGCATTTCTGTGCTCTGTGACCATTAGCCAAAAATCTAGCTTTTTCTTAAAAAGAAACTTCCATAAAAATTTAGGCCATCATCTTACCAAAAGCAATCTACAGATTCAATGCAATCCCCATCAAAATGCCAACTCAATTTTTCATAGATTTGGAAAGAGAAATTTGTGAATTCATCTGGAATAACAAAAAAAAAAAAAAACATAGAATAGCACAATCTATTCTCAATAACAAGAAAACTTGTACGGGAATCACCATCTCTGATATCAAGCTATATTACAAAACAATTGTGTTAAAAACCACATGGTAATGGTACAGCAAGCAATAGGCAGGTAGATCAATGGAACCGAATAGAAGATCCAGAAATGAAATCTCACAGATATGGTAACTTGATCTTTGACAAAAAGCTAAAAACATTTAATGGAAAAAGGACAGCCTCTTCAACAAATGGTGATGGTTCGACTTGCAGTCAGCATGCAGAATAAAAATAGATCCTTTTTTATCTCCTTGTACAAAGATCAAATGCAAGTGGATCAAAGATCTCCACATAAAACCAGGTACACTGAAACTATTAGAAGAGAAAGTAAATAAAATCTTAGAACACATAGGCACAGGGGAAATTTTCATGAATGGCCTATGCTCTAAGATCAATGGGACTTAATCAATAAATGGGACTTAATGAGACTGCAAAGTTTCTGTAATGCTAAGGACATTGTCATGAAAACAAAATGGCAGTCAACACACTGGGAAAGGATCTTTACCAATCCCACATCTGATAGAGGTCTAATATCCAATATATACAAAGAACTCAAGAAGTTAGAGCCAAGAGAATCAAAAAATTCTATTAAAAATGGGGTACAGAGTTAAACAAAGGATTCTCAACTGAGAATTAGCGAATGGCGGAGAAGCACCTAAAGAAATGTTTAACATCCTTAGTCAAGAGGGAAATGCAAATCAAAACAACCCTGAGATTCCACCTCACACCAGTCAGAATGGATAAGATAAAAAACTCAGATGATAGCAGATGCTGGCGAGGATGTGGAGAAAGAGGAACACTTCTCCACTGTTGGTGGGGCTGTAAACTGATACAACCACTCTGGAAATCAGTCTGGTGATTCCTCAGAAAATTGGACATAGTACTACCTGAAGATCCAGCTATTTCACTTCTGGGCATTTACCCCAAAGATGCTCCAACATATATTAAGGACACATGGTCCACCATTTTCATAGCAGCCTTGTTTATAATAACCAGAAGCTGGAAAGAACCCAAATGTCCTTCAGTAGAAGAATGGATACAGAAATTGTGATACATATACACTACTCAGCTATTAGAAACAATGACTTTACAAAATTCCTAGGCAAATGAATGGAACTAGAGAATGTCACCCTGAGTGAGGTAACTCAGTCACCAAGAACATACATGGTATGCAGTCACTGATAATTGGATACTAGCCCCAGAAAGCTCTGCATACCCAAGAAACAGTTCTCCGAGCATATGGAGCTCAAAAATAAGGAAAGCCAAAAAGTGGAAGCCTCAGTCCTTTTTAGAAAAAAAGGGGAATATTGTGTATTCATCATATATTATTATGTCACAAATTTTGGTAGCTATAATGATATTTATTTATAAAATAAATTAATAAAAAATTCAGGCCATGAAATACTGGATCATTTTAGAACCAATGCAAAAGCCACACTATTCCTTTAAGTCTTCCTAGATGCTGGATCCCCCAGGTAATTCTTCCTCGGAGACTGGTGATCTTCTTGGAAGGGTCTCCTCATTCCTCCTACACATTTCGCTGCCTTTTCTTGTTTCCTAGACTGCAGTGTAACAGACTCTTCATTCTCACAGGATCAGCACCCACACTTCACAAGAACAGTAAAGATATCTTGGTTTCTTTGGTCAACTCAATCAAGACCTGTCAACTCATATTTTCCCAGAGAGACGAGGAGACGTTAGATGTGCTGAGTTCTAGAGCTGATATCTGGTCCAAAGCCACAGTGACCTCTGAAAATTTAAGGCTAACGCTGCTGTGATTCAGGAAGAAATTACTGCCTATGAAGGGATTTGATAAAGTCTGCTAAATGCTGAGCTAAGCAACCTTCACTCTCTCTTCAGAAAACAGCTGCCAATTAGTTAACTCCCAGAGGCTGTCAAGGGCTGGGAACTTAGACCCATGTTGTTTAACAGAAACATAAAGCAAGCCACAGACATGAACCACACATGTAATTTAAAATTTTCACTTAGATACATTTAAGAAATGCAAAGCAAACAGCAACAAGGAAACAACACACACCCATGGATATCATAAGCACATCTCATTTAACATGCTTAAATTTTTCTTTTTAACATGCAGTCAACCAAAACTTATCATTGAATTATATTACATTCTGTTCTTTTTTTCCATATAATCTTGGAAACTAGTGGCTAACAAACTGCACTTTAGATACAGAAAAAGAGGTCCAGGGTGAACACTTTTTACTTTTCTGACCTGTGGGAATTCCTGTGAGCCACATAGTGGTGCTTGTGCCCCCAAAACCATGTAATTGTTTGTATGATTTAAAATGCGTGACAGAGATGCTCTGCTCCATGACCGTCTTTGCACATCTAGTATGTCTTCCTACTTCCGCTCTCCCCTGGAGAGGAATTTCTCACAAATTCTAAGACTACAAATAGTTGATGTGGGTGGTACCAGCGTCTGAGTCAAATAACATGATCAGCTCTCCTTTCCAGGCAAGGTGATGGAGAAACAAACCACATTCTTTCTGTTTCACTGACTCTTCAGGCTACAGGAAGAGATTTGACCTCGAGAGCTAAAATGTGTTTCACAACTTTGTGGGGGAACCTGTATCTATTCTCACCTCGAAAAAACTATATTTGCTCAGGTGCCACGACATGTTGACCAACAGGCCAGCGGAGGAAGCTGCTCCGTCATCAGCATATTGGGGACTAAATAGTATCTGTCTGGTTATGCACCTCATCTTTTAGATATAATTCCTTCAAATAGTATGGGAGATAAATGATTTGTTTGCTTAAGTTACCTTTTCTTCTTCATCCGTCTTATTTTTTAGAATAAACCAGTAATCTTCTGTTTAAGGTTAGTGTCAATAATATGACGATTATTGTATAATTTGCAACATTTTGTGAGTTTCTTTTCTTTCTTTCCCTCCCTCTCTTCCTTCCTCTCTCTTCTTCCTTTCTTTCTTTTCCCTTTTCTTTTCTTCTTTTCTTATACTTTGAACTCTAGATCACGTGCATGACCTGGCCTGAACTTTCTGACCTCCAGCGTCTCAGACTTCCTGTAGAATGCTGGGGGGGTGGGGATCCACCCCAGCAGAAACAAACAGAAATCTGTTGTGAGTGTAAATGTCCTAACTTTGCATCAAACATCATATGAAAACAGCAGCAGAGTCACCTGAACCAATATCCTTGTCTCTAAACAGGAAATGTTTCTGGATAAAGTAATGCAATTTCTCAACAGGGAAGTTGTTTCTTACCTAGTAGTTGCTAGAAGACATTTCACCTAGTGCCTGCACAGAAAGGTGGTTTGGGTTCAGTTTTGTTCAAGAATGCCCTCCAGTGAAGCAGGGACTGGACGATGGAAGGGGACTTTAAGAAGGACTACGGGTCAGGCCTTCTAAACTCGGTGAGCAGTCTGGAATAAAGGATTGAAAACTCTGTTTCTGCAGTTTTAAATAGGAACATAGAAGTGACTCGGTTTGGGACTGAGCAGGCAGTGAGGGGAACAGTCCTTTTGGTGCTGTGTCACTAGAAGGCAGACAATACAAATGCAGTAGGAACCCAGGATAATCAATAGGGAGTTCAGCTGCTGGTGTAGAAAAGACATCCTCTGTACCTCTGAAAATTGCTACTCCATTCATCTTCTAAAGTTCTATTACACGATAGATAATGTCAACACACTCAGTAAATATCCATCAGAGGATGCACTAGCTCACTGAAAATTTCCTGGCTTAAAAACTGCAAAACTATTGCAATATTTGCAAATAATTTGGTAATCAGAGTTCCCTGTTCACTATGGAAAAGGGGGCAGAGGCACGGGATCAGAGACTTTGCTTTAAGATTGTGTCTCCTACATGTCAGAAGTGATACCTATAAAGTCTCACCAACAAGAGTGACTAGACTTGAGCCTCACAAGGACAACAACCAACATGCCAAAGGGGACAGGGAGACCCTCTGAGGCCTCAACCCTAAGCAAATGTCTTCAGGTAACTAGGGAATGCTGAGAGCAAGAAAAACAGCCCGGGAGGAAACACAACAGTTGGCTATCCACTACCAAGTGGTCAGCCCTGGACTCATGCAAGTAACAGCACACACGCTGATCAGATTGTAGTTATGTACTTAAAATACATATGTATATATTCATACAATATATGTATGCATATACATGTACTTATGTAACAACAATTAACCATAAAAGAGGCCATAAATTTGAAAGAGAGCAAGGGGGAGTATTTGGAGAGAGAAAAGAAAAGGAAAGAAAGATATTGTGTAATTATATTATAATCTCTAAAATTAAAAAAATATGGTTTTAAGAAGCTTTCTCCATACTCCTGCTCAGACTTCTCAGCCTTCCCTCACTGAAGGATGCAGGCTGGTACAGAGACTTTACTAGATGTCAGTTTTAATTGGGCAATTTCTAGTTGGTAGCAGCTGGGTAGAAATGGCTTGAATATAATTCTCAAGTGCCCATGGGAAACATCTCTTTGGAAAAGCTTATGACATGAAGTACACACACACACACACACACACACACACACACACACACACACATATATATAACCACCTTGAAAGGATTTGAGAAGTGTTTTATTTTTGTTTGTTTGTTTTTTTGTCATGCCTTCCTGACACTGTACAGTATACTATGAAAGAAACTAACTGTGAATAGGGATGCCTTTGTCACCACAAATTCCTTTCTTGTTTACTGTGTACCCTTTGAAAATCTCATTTATCTCTCTTATGGTTTGCTTTGTTGAATTGCTAAAATGTTTCTGCAGGAATTTGGCACGGCAGTCATGCGTTTGAAATGGCACGGGAAAAACAAATGGTCGGAGTGCACTGGGGGCCAGGGAATGTTCACAAACGTCCCATTAAACGTGTAGTTGTCAGTCACATTAAAAAAAACACGAAAGAACATGACGAAGGGAGGAAGGGCTGGGGAGGGAAAGGAACGGAGGTGTAAGACAAGGAGAGAAAATGTCAGGGAGTAAGGAACACACTCTTTCGAAAGCTTTGTGTGTACTTTGTGACTTCGCCATGCGGAACTATGATTCTGTTTGTCACACAGCTCAAACCTTACCTTGCAATCATGTTTCGGAATGGAAAGATGAACAAACTGTGAAGTACAGCCCTATATCAGCAAAGATAAGAGGCAAAGGAGTCTCATAATATGATCATTTACTCTCAAACTCTTTCTGATGTTTTTGTATAATTAAATACTAAGAACTACACTTTATGTTTTTGCCAAAACACTCTTTTTTTTTGGTGAAGAGTATTCATTTTATATGAAAGAGAATGCTGAATTTTATAATGCAATTGAGAACAAAAATTCATGTGAGATTTCTTTTAGAGAACTGAGTGGTGTAGTATTTGTAAAAGTTTTCTTAGCAGTTTGCAGAATACGAAATGTGTTTGAGAAGTCATTATGGATAAGCATGATTGGATGCTGGTCTCTTTAATCATAGTCCAATCATTCATACAAGTTAGAGTCTGGACAAAGACATATGTCCATATAAAACTCCTTTGCTTGGTGTGTGTTCAATGTCTGTATCATTAGTTCACAATTTGAATCTTACAGAACAAGCTGATAAAAATTCCCAAGAGAAAGAAAGAATTGGCCACGTGACGGGACCCAATGAAATACCTTTTCTTAATGGATAAGGAAGTGGATGCCAGTGAAGTCAGACTTTACATGTGAAACTTGATTTCTCAGATTCTTTCTCAACAATTATTCATAGTTTCCCTGAGTTCACTTCCCATTTTTGCAAATCTTGGAGCTCGTCCTGAAAAATATTTCACACAATAATTCAGAATGCTAACAATGTAATAGCGTCTAAGTACAATAATTAGATTTCTGAATGTATTAAACAGTTTCAGGGCTGAGGGTTTAAGTTCACCTTTTATTTTCACTTATTAAGGAAGGCCTGAGACAGCCCAGGCTGGCCTCAAACTTTTCAACTCTTGAACATTCTGTGCTCAGCTTCCAAATGCTGGGATTAGAAACTCAGCTTTAACTCTTCATCTTTGTTTCCCACAGTATGAAGGAGCTGGGGGCAAAGGAAGGAGAGAGATAAGAAGTAATTTGTAGTTAATCTGTTCTTTTTATTTCAGCACTGTTATAAAATGAACCAGTTCAGGCAAATTCCTGCAATCCTCTCAGCATTGGAGGCAAAGAGAAGATCAAGAGATGTTTTGAAATTAATAAAGATAGTTCATTGACAATCTTATAACCACACACACACACACACACACACACACACACACATACACACACAATTTTGATTTTTCTGTTTCTATACCTTCTCTTATGTCCCTCCCATCCTTTTCAGCCCTTCTCCATGAATGTCCCTCATCCAGATTCATGACATTTTATTATGTTTTGTTTAGTTCACATTTACCTGTGTGAGTACTGGATTGAGACTTGCCACTGGAGCTCAGAGGAGTCATGAGTGGTTACACATATAAAGGCAATGACTCTACCACTTCGTGGATCTATTAGTAGAAAATTGTTCAGCATTTAGGGGCGGGGTTTTCTGATCCAAAGGTTGGGAGTCTAATGGCATCCTTATCTACTACATAGGTTCATATCAGCCTGGGCTACATGAAAGACCCACACAACCAACCAAAATCCAAAACAGACTTACAGTGGAATCAGGAGCCTTAATTATTCAAGGGAGAAATGATCTTAGGCATTTTCTACTTTGTTTCCACCAAATTTTTTTATTGGAAATTCTTTGCATGTACATTTCTATTATCTCTTTCCCACAATCCCATCCCCCTCCCCCTCTCATTGCCTCCATGAAGGTGTTCCCTCTCCCATCCACCCTCTCCTACCTCAGCACCTTGACATTCCTCTACACTGGAAAACCAAGCCTTTGCTGGACCAAAGTTCTCTTCTCCCACCAATATCAGAGAATGCTGTTCTCTGCTGTATATGTACCTGGGGCCATGGGTCTCTCTATGTGAACTCATTGGTTGGTGTTTTAGTCTCTGGGAGCTGTGGTGGGTTGGGTTAGTTGATCATTTTGTTCTTCCCATGTTGTTGCAGACCATTTCAGCTCCTTCAGTCCTTTCTCTAGCTTCTTCATTGGGGGTCCTCGTGTTCAGTCTGATGGTTAGCTGCAAGCATCCTCCTCTGTATCAGTATGGCTCTGGCAGAGCCTCTGAGAAGGCATCCATATCAGGTTCTTGCCAGCAAGCACTACTTGGCATCAGCAATAGTTCTTGGGTTTATTGGGCACATATGGGGTGTATCCCCAGATGAAGCAGTCTGTGGATGATATTTTCTTTGTTTCCTGCTCCACTATTTGTCCCTTTATTTTCACCCAGGAGTGTTTTGCTTTTCCTTTTAAGAAAGACTGAGGCATTCATTTTCTGGCCTTCCTTCTCTTTGAGCTTCATAAGTTCTGTGGATGGTTTCTTGGGTATTCCTAGCTTTTGGGGTTAGTATCTGCTTATCAGTGAATACATACTATGAGTGTTCTTTTGTGACTGTATTACCTCACTCAGGATGATAGCTTCAATTTCCATCCATTTTCCTAGAAATTTGATGAAATCATTGTTTTTTGATAGCTGAGTAGTACTCCACTGTGTATATGTACCACAATTTCTGTATCCATTCCTCTGTTGAAGGTCATCTGGGTTCTTTCCAGTTTCTGATTATTATGAATAAGGCTGCTATGAAGATGTTTGTGCATGTGTCCTTGTTAGATGTTGGAATTTCTTTTGGGTATATGCCCAAGAGCAGTATAGCTTGGTCCTTGGGAGGACTATGTCCACTTTTCTAAGGAACTGCTAGACTGATTTCCAGAGTGGTTGTACCAGTTTACTGTCCCACCAGCAGTGGAGAAGTGTTCTTTCTCCACATCCTCACTAGCATTTGCTGTCACTTGAGTTTTTGATTTTAGCCATTCTGACTGGTGTGAGGTGGAATCTCAGAGTTGTTTTGATTTGCATTTCCCTGATGACTTGGGGTGTTGAGTATTTCTTTAGGTGTTTCTCAGCCATTCAATATTCCTCAGTTATCAGCCTCGAGGTCTCACTCTGCAGATGCCACTCTAGTGAGGACCCAAGCACACACCATGTGGTCTCCATGTCACTTGCTGCTGTAGTTGGCTTCTAGAACCTCAGGCAAGGTTCACTCTACTGCCCTTGCTGCTTCTGTCCCAGGTGGATACGACCAACCCAGCATGTTGTTTTCACTCACTTCCTCTTGTTGTGTTGTTGCCAAGCCTTAGACACACACACATACCAACTATGTGGTGGGCTTTATGAGTTCTGCCACTATACCCTTTGTACTTAATTAAGCAGTCACATCAAAGAACACAACAAACTACTCTGACCCAAAGGTATAATATAGTTTGCCAACTGAGATAAGTCAAAAGATCTTATACAGTTTCATCCCTTATAAAACATTTATAACAACCTAATTTATGAAGAGATGTGCCAAGAGAGAAACATACATATCTGCCTCCATCATTGTTCCTCCTGGAATCTCCTCTTCTCTTCTCCTCTGTTTTTCCTACTCTTTTCTCTCTGCCTACCTCTCCACTGTCCAGTCATGTATTACCTTAACATTAACCTTCACCCACTCCCTACTTTTTCCCCTCCCTGACATTCTACACTGGGGCATAGAGCCTTGGTGGGACCAAGGGTTTCTCTTTCCTTTGATGCCCAAGAAGGCCATTTTCTGCTACATGGGCAGCTGGAACCATGGGTCTGTCCATCTGTACTCTTTGGTTAGTCCCAGGGAGGTTGATATTGTTGTTCCTATGGGATTGCAAACCCTTCAATTCCTTCAATACTTTCACTAACTCTTCCATTGGGGACCCTGTTTTCAGTTCAATGATTGGCTATGTATTTGTCATGATCTTGCAAAGCCTCTCAGGTTCTTGTCAGCATGTACTTCTTGACATCACCAATATTGTCTGGGTTTGGTGGCTGTATATGGGCTGGATCTCCAGGTAGGGCAGTCTCTGGATGGGATGACCATCAGTCTCTGCTTCAAACTTTGTCTCTGTATTTCCTTCTGTGACTATTTTTGTTCCACCTTCTAAGAAGGACTGAAGCATCAGCACTTTGGTCATCCTTCTTGAGCTTCATGTGGTCTGTGAATTGGATCTTGGATAATCCAAAATTTTGAGCTAATATCCACTTACCAGTAAGTTCATACCATGTGTATTTTTTTTTTTTTTGTGTGTGTGTTTGTGATTAGGTCACCACACTGAGGATAATATTTTCTAGTTCTATCCATTTGTCTAAGAATTTCATGAAGTCATTGTTTTTAGTAGCTGAGTAGCATTCCATTGTGTAAATGTACCACATTTTCTATATCCTTTTCTCTACTGAAGGACATTTGGGAACATCCAAGCTTGTGGCTATTATAAATAAGGCTGCTATGAACATAGTGGACCATGTGTCCTTGTTATAAGTTGAAGCATCTTCAGGGTATGTGCCAAGAAATGGAATAGCTGGGTTTTCAGGTAATACTATGTCCAATTTTCTAAGGAACTGCCAGACTGATTTCTAGAGTGGTTATAGCACCTTACAACCTCACCAACAGTGGAGGAGTGTTCCTCTTTCTCCACATCCTTGCCAGTATCTGCTGTCATCTGAGTTTTTGAATTTAGCCATTCTGACTGGTGTGAGGTAGAATCTTAAGGATGTTTTGATTTGCATTTCTCTGATGACTAGGGATTTTGAACATTTCTTTAGATGCTTCTCAGCCATTTCATATTTCTCAGTTGAAAATTCTTTGTTTAGCTCTGTTCCTCATTTTTAAATAGGGCTATTTGATTCTCTTGGCTCTAACTTCTTGAGTTCTTTGAATATATTGGATATTATACTTCTATCAGAAATAGGATTGGCAAAGATCTTTTTTCTTTCTGTTATTTGCTGTTTTTTTCTAATGACATTGTCCTTTGCCTTACAGACATATTGTACTTTTTTGAGGTCCCGTTTGTTGTTGATTCTTGACCTTAGAGCACAGGCCATTGGAGTTCTGTTTATGAAAATTTCTCCAGTGCCCATGTGTTTGAGGTCCTTCACAACTTTTTCTTCTATTAGTTTTAGTGTATCTGATTTTATATGGAGGTTCTTGATTCACTCGGATTGAGCTTTGTACAGAGCAGTAAGAATGGATCAGTTAAAATAAAAGAATATATCAATTTGCATTCTTCTACTTGATAACCTCCAATTTTACGAGCAGCATTGGTTACAAATGCTGTTTTTTATATCTGAAATGTAAATACAGCAAAATCAATTTAAAAAAAAAGAAAATGCTGTCTTTTTTCTATTGATTGGTTTTTACTCCTTTTTCAAATATCAAGTATCCATAGATGTGTGGGTCCATTTTTGTGTCTTCAATTCTATTCCACTGATCTATCTTCCTGTTCTGTACCAATACCGTACAGTTTTCATGACTATTTCTTTGTAATACAGTTTGAGTTTAGGGATGGTGATTTCCCCAGAAGTTCTTTTATTGTTGATCATATCCTGGGTTTTTGTTATTCCAAATGAATTTTCAAATTGCTCTTTCTAAGTCTATGAAGAATTGAGTTGGAATTTTGATGGGATTGCATAGAATCTGTAGATCGTTATTGGCAAAATGGCCTTTTTTATTATATTAATCCTGCCAATCCATGAGCATGGAATATCTTTTCATCTTCTAAGATCTTCTTTGATTTCTTTCTTCAGAGACTTGAAGTTTTTGTCATAAAGACTTGCTTGGTTAGGGTCACATCAAGGTTTTTTATATTATTCGTGAGTATTGTGATGGGTGTCATTTCCCTCATTTCTTTCTCAGTCTGTTTTTCCTTTGAGAAGAGGATATATCCAGCCACTTTACTGAAGTTGTTTATCAGTTGTAGGAGTTCTCTGGTGAAATTTTGGGGGTAACAAACATATACTACCATATCATCTGCAAATAGTGATATTTTGACCACTTCTTTTTCAATTTGTATCCATTGACTTCCTTATGTTGTCTAATTGCTCTGGATAGGACTTCCAGTACTGTGTTGAGTAGGTAGAGTGGGAGTGGGCATCCTTGTCTAGTCCCTGATTTTACTGAAATTGCTTCAAGTTTCCATTTAGCTTGATGTTGGCTATGAGTTTGCTATTTATTGCTTTAACTGTGTTTAGATATGGGCCCATTTAGTGATAACTAATAAAATACTCATATTTTGGGTGGTAATTTTGGCTTATTCAAATTGAAAAAGAAAAACATTTGAAAAAACAAATACAAGAATTGCCTCCTTTTTTGATTTCTTTATTATTTCTATTTTTTTAATATCCTGGATGGTTTTGTTCTATTCCTTCCCTGTTCTTTTTTTTGTTTTGTTTTGTTTTGTTTTTGTTTTGTTTGTTTGTTTCTTTGTTTCCTCTTTAAGGGATTCTACTTACTTTTCTGTGTTCTTTATTTCGTTATGGCCATTTTAAAATCCTCTAGCAATGTTATGTGTTGTGGTTTTTAAATCAGAATCTTGCTTTTGCAATGAGTTGGGTTATACAGGACTTGCTGTGGTAGGGGAACTGGGTTCAGATGCCAAGTGGCTTTGGTTTATGTTGCTTAGGTTCATGAACTTGCCTCTTGCCATCTCTGGTATTACCTGGTCATGTTTATTCTTACAGTGGCTTGTTCCTCCTCTAAGCCTGTGTGTCAGCACTATTTAGGGACCAGCTCCCTCCTAGCAGTGTCTGAGTAGAGAGATCTGTAACACGGGGTCAGCAGGGAGCACAGACAAAAACTGAAAGGATCCTGTCCCAAACTGCTTTTTGATTCCTTTGTCCTGATGGGTTGGTTTCTCAGAGCAGCAGTGCTGGTATATTCTTTGATAATTTTAAGCCCAAGTGTCAAAATTCTTTGACAGCAGATCCACTCCTGCCTTCCTTGCCAATTTCTCCTGGGTTCACATTCTCCTTTTGAATTGATTCCTTCTTGCGGGTGTAGACTTTAGTACTGGAGCAAGGGTGGCCTATCAGTAGGTTACCACTGTAGGAGATTTAGTGGTCCACCGCTCATCAGACATCCACTGCCTGTAGCTCCTCAAGCAGTCAGGTCTTGTGAGCCTTTCACCCATCCTTGCTGCGGCGCTGACTGGTTTGATGCTATGCAAGCTCTGTGCAGGGAACCTCTGCTGTTGAGAGTTTATGAGCACAGAAGCGAAAGCATATAATTGTAAAGAAATAAGTAATTTGTTAATAAACATTACATACATTTGAAAATGAAAATAAAATTCTGTCACTAAGTCAAGTAAAGAACTTCAGTAAATGTCCCAAACAAAAGAGTTTCAGTTTCAAGCACTCTGAGGTTAGTTTACATTTCTTTTGCCTGGAAGGGCACTGGAAGGTGGATTTTTTCTCTTTTATGGTATCACACACACAGTGATAGTAAATATTGGTTTGGAGTTGGAGCCCATCTTAAAACAGATCATGTGTGACCTTCTCCATGACTCCCACAGTCAGATGTCCTCTTCCTCCAGTTTTTCTATGGCAGAGTCTTCTGAAAATGCCATCTGTTCCTGGTTTGCAAAATACATTTATTGTATATTTGTCCTTGAATATGACAGTAATGTGTAGTTTATTTTCCAGATGGAGAAAGTCTGTCATAAAAATCAATGGCTTAAAATATATATATTAGTTAACAGTAACTTGGAAATGACTCAAAGAAGAAGTAAAGCCATTTTCACCATTAGTAAATCCAAGTGGTTCATAAAATGTTCAGTGGTATGTGGATGAAAACAGAACCTGCTTCCTCGTCAGTCGATGGAAATCACAGAAGAAGGAATGCCTTATTTGAGAAATGTTCTTAACAATCATTTATATTTTTAATCATATATTGCTTTTAGTTTAAATTAGAATAAGATGGTTAATGTATATTTTTTAAAATCTAAACACACAAGGAAAGCATTTTTCCCAAGTATCAAGAGTATCAATTTCAGATACCTGAAGCTGGACATTGTGTTAAAGTCATGAAGCTTTCCCATTTGGCGCTCACGTAGAATTAACTTATAGCTAAATAAATTCCTTTTATATTTCAGGTGGTAATTTTGGCTTATTCAAATAGAGAAAGAATAACATTTAAAAAAAATGCAAGGATTTCTAAGACTTGTGATGACTGTTAAAATGTACTATGCAGAAACCATTAAGGTATCTGGAAAAGGAGATTTCACAGCCTGAGTTCATAAAGGATTGCCTTAAAGTGCATTCTGATGCTGAGGATATGTTTTAGGAAAATGTGACTCATTTTTAATCCACATTTATAAAGATATATATATATATATATATATATATATATATATATATATATATATATATAATTAGATATATATGTATATATATTCTTCTTTAGTATACAAACAGAGAAAGGCACTGAAAGAGAGAAGACAAGTCAGGTACTGAGTTGAGTAGGTGTTGGTGGATCAAGGCCTTTTTCTGTCTGTCAGCTCCTTTGACTTGACCTGAAGTTTAATTATTTAGCAGAGGATTCACAGGAAAGAAAAAGATTCTTTCCCTAGCTATTCAGTTTCTTTTTTCCCATACTGCTTCCACATTTCCCCCCAGATATGAGCTAGGAAGACAAATGAGCAGAGAAGACATGGACCCCTGAGCATCAAGGGGGTGGGTTTGTTCCCAGAAAACATCTGCTTTGGGTAAAACAACTTCATTGCAAAGATCATAGTGGTACTGACAGGATTTATTTCACAGCAGAAGAATGAAGCCAATAAGAACAGTGGGAACCCTTGGCCTTGGCACCCCTTTTGTGGAATTTTATCATCAGCATTGAAGGGACCAACCCCCTACCCTTTGTATCAACTTCCTTGTCTGACATAAGAAGGTCTAAACAAAGTAGTTTTAACTTGGAAATATGATATTACATATATGAAACAGTTGTTTTAAGTATCTCTATACCACAGACACACACACACACACACACACACACACACACACACAAAACTTGTATCTATACATTACATATATGCTCTGGGCAGCTGCATGCACATGTTTTTTTCTGAACAGTGAATTGTACCTTAAAGATATAGAGGCTGCAGTTTCAATGAGAATTTCAACCTATATACTAGGCACAAGCTACCATTGTGGATGTCTAGGCCTAGAAGTGATGTCTAGGCTTTGTTCTAGGCTGAGTTGAGAGATGCTGGGTGAGAGTAAACCAGGAGGATCCCAGCAGAAGCAAGTATTTGCTTCGGTACCCATAATCTCAAAAAGAGCTCTAATATGTATTATATGTGAGTAATGCATTTGTTCAGACATAATAGATGAGACAGTAAATACTGAGAACTTACAACGTTCACTATGCTCCTGGGATGATTTATGCACAGTAGTCTGGAAATCCTATATTATGCACATATGTAATAGTTTTGCATGTATGACATATGTATAACACATATACACATACATACGCTAGTCTGAGGTTTATTCAAATGGCTTCTCTGAATGGCTAAACATACATTAGAGAGATTATGGAGGCTGCAGGAAAGGCATGGGATGTTGAAGATGTCATTAGCCTTGTAGATACACCATATCAGTTTTCCTTTGACTAAGTCATTTACCACTGAGTTCTACTGTGAGCCAAGGAAGCTCCATCCACACAGACATAGAAGCACAGGGGTATGCTATTATGAATGAAAAGAAAGAGAGAGAAGGAGAGGGAAGGAGGGAAGGAGGGAGGGAGACCAATTGCATGCCAGATGATATTTTGTAGAAAATTTCAAAATAAGCAGATTAATAAACTGGCACACTGTCACAAAAGTATAGGAGTGTTTTCCAACATGTAGTTCACAGCCCACCTGTGGTTGTCATGGTTCCTTTGAAGGGCTTAAAATACAACCCAACAAGTGCTGTCTTTTGCTTTATGGATAAAAACTCTTAGCAGCCTAGGCCCCTTTCTGCGTTTGTGTGCCACCAAAAGCTCCAGAATAATACAAACTGCTGTTTTGGGTATGGCTGGCCTTCAGCATGCGTGATCAGAACCTCGCTGAAGATTCTACCACCACAATGTGAACACTGGGTATAAACAATGCAGTGACTGGGTATAAATATCTTGGTACCCTTATGCACAGGAAGCTATGGAAAAAAAGGAAGTGGGAAAAGAAGACTCTGGAGTGCTTGTTTCTAAGACAGGCACAGCATAATTCAGTTTATGAAGCTGAGTAATGAGGTGTTGGGTCCAAGCCTTCATTGGCTGAGATGGAAGGTGAAATCTAAGATCAGAAAATTTAGTATCACATTTTAGTTTTTTTTTTTTTTTTTCTGAGTTATTAGCTGCTGAGTGTAGAACTTGGGAGACTGTTTATAACTATTTGTGGTAAACATTGTAAAACTTTCAGAAGGACATGGATAAACTTGAGTGTATGTGGGAGAGACAAATATTCTGGAGACACAGAGCTAACAAAACTGGAAACATGGAAGAAATAAAAAAAAGTTAGTGAATGAAAAAGAGCCTCCTCCATGTGTCTTTGTATGTCTCTCTGTGTCTATTCGTTTCTTCTCTCCCTCCTTCTGTCCCTTCCTCCCTTCCCCCCTCCCTCCCCCCTCCCTCTCTCTGTGTGTATGTCTGTTTATATCTCTGTCTCTCTCTTTCACTCCTTCTGTCTGCCACAGAGTTCGGAGTTGTCGTTTGTGAAAATACAGAGGTGACATTTGACGGCACAGAAAGGACACTTTCTCTTACACCTGATTTTGTATAGTCTGAAGAATCACCATATTGATTCATTGATTCTTGGTTGGGGAACCGTGAGAAGATGAGTGATTAGTGCTTTATCTGCCTTATCTTTTCACAGCCTGTGGAGGATGATAGGAGCCAGTTCTCTTCTTTGGAGTAAAGATGTCACTTTTTCCTACTTGGGGTGTGTCTGACTGACAGTTCTCCAACGTCACAAAGTATAAAGTAGTGCCTATGAAATCTGACTGACAGAAACAAATAAGCTTAACAAGTACATAGTCCCAGATGCTGGGACCTCCCACTGTCTTTTTTCTTGGCTGCCTTGGTGCCTCCCTTCCATCCATTCCTATTGCAACACCATGGGTACCACTTGCACCAGCTCTTCCAGTGATGCAGATGCAGTGAGCACACGTTCAAGGACTGTCATACATACATACAGCTGCGTCCCTCCTTCCAGGTTGGTCCTCAACAAACACATTGTGTGGGAAGCAGAATTCACTCTAAGTCACCAAATTTGTTATGTGAAGTTGCATTCTCTGTGGGTAGGGCTAATAGAGTGGAGACCTATGACTCTTCAGTCCTCTGAGAAAACCCACATTTTCTTTCTCCAAATCTCTTCATTTGTATTGGGTACAGACAATTTGACTCTAAGAGACAATGTTTTCAGCATCCCACTGAATTTAAGTTTGCTACACAGTCACTTGAGACTTCCAGGTCAAGGAGTAGAGAGTCAGAAAGTGGAATTACTATCAATGCAGAGATAACCAGCCTCAGCCTGTAGGGAGGTATGGCTGTTGGTGCACAGGAGGAGCAGAGATCAGAGAGATGGGCCTTCAGAGGATCCATTTGGACATCACTTTCCCAGCTCTGACGGCAAATGATTATGTGCTGCATTGCCTTGGAAAATCAAAGTGATTAGAGGTTCATAGAATTCAAGGAGGAAGGTCAGGTTCTAGCGACCAGCTAAATGGCCCAGAGAAAAGAAATAGCAGTTAAGTGATTTGTCCACGGTGTGGGCAGAAGTAGAGATAAACAAGTATTGTCTGTAGCTTTGAAAGCCACAGTGTGGGCCATACATAGTGTGTTTCTGGCTTTCCTTGTTCCAAGAGTTAGTCTCAGAACTGCAGCCCAAGCACTGAAGTCTTCTTCCTGTAAAGTCTTGATCTTGATCGTAGCAACACCTCCACTCCACTGTCCTACACTATTGTCCACTAGCAAGGGACTTTGGAAAATAGAAAGCATGCTTCTGAACACCCTGCAGTGGTCTTCCCTTTCCTTCAGAATCACCTTCTCCCCATGGCTCCAGACCCCAGGGACCTCATCCCCACATCACCCCCTCTAGTCTGGTCTGCACACTTCCCGGATTCACTTTCTTTAGCACACCAAACATTTCCCCACTCCAGAAGCCCATTTCACACTCATCTTCTCTCTGTGTACAAAATACTGTTTCCTGATCTCCACGCAGACATCTTCCCTTTCATTAGGCTTCTGCACAGATGTTATGTCTTCAAATGGGATTTTATTTTTCCCAGAGCACCCTATGAAAAACACCTCTTAGCTCACAATCACAACCTTACTGCATAGTTTGTCTTACTTTTTTTTTTTTTAAAGATTATCAGCATTTCCTGTGATGGGTTATCAGTGTTAACACACATGCATGCGCACGCGCACGGGCACGCGCGGGGGCACACACACACACACACACACACACACACTTTTTAGGCATTGCTTTTTATTTAGGGAGTACTGTCAGAATTTCTGCTCAGTCGAACTCTTCCAGAATGAGCTGTCTCATCCATTTTGTTTAGGTTTACCTTCCTACCATCTAGATTACCGCCAGAAACATTCAGTTCACAGTAATTATTTGCCAAGCGAATGAACAAAATAAATATTTTACTAAACGTGGATCTCTTGCAGGGATGTTGCTTTTCTTCCCATAATAATTAGAAAAATCAGAGATTAGATGAAAAAATCTGATCAATGAGAGACTTATAGTTAACAGCGGTGTGTGCTATACAGCTATGCAGCCTGTCTCTCTGGAATAAGCCTTCTCTCCCACTCTCTTTAGTAAGGGTGTTTGATATGCCTGGGTCAGAATTTAATTGTAAACTTCCACATGAGGCACATTTTCTTCTGGAACATCTATTGTACCTGTTTCCGTCACTTCCTCTGGGGAGGTTAATCTAAATTCTGCTAATGTCGACCAGGGCTGAACTTGAGTTCTGTTCTTATTATTGACAAGTTGAACTGAGTTCTTCTGAAGGTTTCCTTTTATTTGGAGCACATTAACTGTGACTTTCAAAACTGAAGTCAGCTGTTATATATAATTCAGAGCCTACCGGGTGCCTTGCCTCTGTGAATGCCGATGCCCTCGCCCCCGTCCCTGCTCTCAATGGTACAAAGCCCTTTGAAAGTGAACCGTGTTGTTACAGTCAGGTGCAGCCATGTGATTAGTTCTCCAAATGGCCCTGTCATTTGCACGGAGAACCTATTGATTTACATTCGTTTAAGGACAGAAGGAGTTGATGAAATATTTAGCTAGCTAGGCAGCCTGAGAGTTATTATTATTATTTGTAAAGAGTCAGGCTAGCGTTACTCTCTTTAAATGTTAAATGGCTTGTTTTAGGATCCGTAGAAATTGAAGCTAACTTCAAAACTGGAAACTCTGAGTTTTCCAGCAGAGCCCTTGTTCAGGGATTTCTGGATGTGGCATGGGAGATGAAGTACTGTCATTTAGGCTGAAGTGACCTCGGCCAGATCTCAGCATGGCTTTGATTTTTTTGTTTCTCCGGGCAAGAATCTCAGGCCTAGAAGAAGTATCCGGTTAAATTTCACCTCCGGGTAACTCGTGAGACAGGACAAGAACTCATCAGTTGCAGCAGAGAGAAAAATGATTCTTCTACAGATGTTTGCATCTAGCCCTGGAATCTGCGGCTATGTTCATGTGACTGCGGACATACGGATGTTTTGTTTGAGGGAGCGAAGAACGTGGGAGTCGGAGGTTATCCCTGCTCTTCCACAGAGGATCGGTTTGAGCACAGTGGTCCTGAGAAGAGGTCAGAGGTGATGTTGACTCAGAAGAATAAGCCCTGGGTGGAGCGATGCGGCCAGCAGCCAAGTCCCTAGAACCAGAAAGGTGGTAGAGGACAGATAACTCCAGAGCACGCAGCAGGAGCGTCATCTTTATTTTGGCCCCAGTCACTTTGACTTTCTTACTCTCTGGCGATAAATAAATGAGGTTTTTGGTTTTGTTTTAAATCCTCTAAGTGTGGGGTAATATGTTTCACGAAAAACAGAAAATGAAAACACCTGTATTATCAGGTCGGCATAGACTGCAATTCACAGTACCCCTCAAAATGCCTTTGTCTGTGTAGGTCACCACAAAAAGCCCCCAGTTACCCTTAAAATGTCAGGATTACGTTTGCCTTTATTTTGTCTGGGGTCTTTCTGTGGTCTGTCTGTCTCTCCCTCTCCCTCTCCCTCTCCCTCTCCCTCTCCCTCTCCCACCCTCTTCCCCTCTCCCTCTCTCTTTCTCTTTGCCTCTCCCTCTCCCTCCCTTCCCCCTCTTTCTCTCTTGTTTCTCTCTCAGTCTCTATCCTTTCCTTCTCCCTTTTATTTCTTCCCCCCAATGTTGAAAAGAAAGAAAAGTCAGATTTACAGCAGGGATTCCGATCCCTGCTGTTAATTAGGAAGCATGCTGCAGAAACATTCTAGGCACTGGTGTGATGACCAGTGAAAGAAAAGAAAGCGTCTTATGTCAAGGACTGACTACAGCCAGCAGGCTGCCTTTTATATTTCAGTGCTAAAAATGCAAAACCAAACAACAAGCAAGCAAATTTTCAGCAGCTGTCTAGGTAAGGAGGACGTGGTGCATACGCAGATACACCGTCATATGCTATCACGAAAAAGAGAAATCCTGACACATTTTCTGGAAGTTTTCTCTAACCGAGAATCGAGAATCATTATGTTAGGTAACATGATCCAGCCCTAGGAAGTGCAGGTATCCTTTGGGGGGACTGGTTTCCTGTCCTTTTCTTTGCAGATGTATCTAGTAGGAGGACTGCTGATTCATACTGAGGCTCTGGTGTTAAGTTTTAAAGGCACCTCGAGACTTTATTCCGCAGTTAGGACATTCATTTAAGTCTCCAGCAGCAGAGGGCAAGGGTTCAGTTTCCTTCACAATCTCGCCAGCACTTTCCTTCTTTTCCTCTCTCTAATGTGTATGCGTGTTTGGTCCGAGTACGGCTAAGAGTGTTTGATTTTCTGGAACTGGAATTACACAAAGTGTTAGAAATTGAGCCTGGGCGCTTGGCTGCTAAGCCCCGTCTACAGCCACCTACCTCTATCTTTTGGATAACAGCCATTGTTACTTAAGATGGCAGCTCCTTTTGGTTTTGATTTGCACTTCTGTGATTGCTGACACTGAGCATTTTGTCATAACTGTGGTATACTTGCATATCTTTTGCAAAATATAAATTTTGGACCCATTGTCCAATTTTGTTAGTTTCAATTTTAGAAAAGATTTTATTTTATATTTAGTTATATGTCTGTGTGTGTGTGTGTGTGCACGTGAGGGTAGGTGTCTGGAGAGAGCAGAGATGCCTGATATCCCTGGAGCTGGAGGTACAAGCTGCCTTATGTGGGTACTGGGAATTGAACTTAGGACCTTTACAAATGAAAATGTAACTACTGGGTCTTGTACTGACCATTTACATTTCTAGGTTATTATTGTTTGCTGTTGACAGTGCCTGTGTATGCATATATCTGTGCATGCATGCATGTGTATGTGTATCCCTGTGTGTGTGTGTGTGTGTGTGTGTGTGTGTGTGTGTGTGTGTGTGAAGACTGTAGAACAATCTTTGGGTGTCAGTGCTTACCTGTCTCAAACCTGGCCTCTTTATGGTTGTACAAGACACACTAGCTGAGGTGCTCCTGCCTTTATTTCCCTGGTATCACAAATGCTCGGACTCTGGGATCTGACGATTATGTGAATTTGGGGGCGGGGAGTCAGAACCCAGGTTGTCAGGCTTGTGTTGTGAGTTTTCCTATTGACCCATCTCTCCAACCCGAGATGATCTGTCTCGTTCCTTCCAGAATTTGTCCATCATCCTCTCAGATGTATACTTTACAAATATGTTCTCCTACTTAATGGCCAGTCACTTCATGCTACAGTTTCCTTTACTTTGCTAAATCCTTTAGATTTGATAAACCCCATTTTCGAACCGCAGTGTGAGCATCCTAACTCAGTCCATTCCCTTCTCTTTTTATAGTTTACACTATATACAGCCGCATTTAGGCCTTTAATTCATGGGAGTTGATGTCTATAACTGGTGAGCGATAAAGGCATCTTTTTGTTCTTCTTTATGTTGGTACCCAATTTATCTGCTATCATTTACTGTGGAGAAAAATTGTCCCTTCATTCATGTGTGTTACATGTGCTTATAAGCACCATGTTGTCTCTCGTATTGGCGTGTATCCTCCTTTAGTCAATGCTACTCTGTCCTGACTGCTATAGCTTTGAGAATATCCTGAGTTCAGATAGTTTAAGTCCTTTTGCTTCATTGTCTTTGCTCAAAATGGTTTTCCTTATTTGAGGATTTTTGTGATTGCACATGAATTTTTGAAATTATGGTTTACCCAGTTCCATGAAGACATTTCATTAATATCAACATTAAATTTGCAGATCAGTCTGGTGCATATGGAAAGTTTAAACAATATTGATTCTCAAATGTATCTTAACTGTTTTGGGCTTTATTGTTATTAACTGCCCAAATCTTGTCTGAACCTAAGCCTTACCTGCTGGGCCCCAAGTGCAGCCCAGAAAGCAGGCATGTAGCTAAGTGGGGCTGCTTTCCAATTTCCATGACTTTAACTTTCGTTATATCATTTCATGGTTCCAGAACTTTCAAAGGAATTACTCTGGAAGGAATATTTAAGACCTGGAACCACCATTGATAGCTACTGTGAGCATCTGCCTTTCCTAGGACATTCCTTCACGTCTCTTCTTTCTCTCTGTTGTCACTCTCATGGTTTCCTAGAGCACCCAGCTTGGCTTAGTTTCCTTAGCACGTCTGGAATTAGAACTGAGCCTTAGTCATCAGGGCCCACCACACAGCAGTACTCACAGTGCAGCTCCCGCTCTGTGTATTTTTGACAATTTGAATTGTTATTCCGAGTTCTTCAGATCTTTCGGCTGATGGTTTTGCAATTGCCAGAACAGTTTTTATACTGTTAATGCTAGTGAAAATATCCTATCAATTAACTCATTAATTATCTGGCTAAATTATAGCCACATACTTACATCCATCCTCCAGTGTTAAAATTTTATTTACCACCATCTGATAAATAGTGTTGCATTTTTTTTTTTTTTTTTTTTTTTTTTTGCTGGGATACTAATGGAGTAAATCTTTAGAAATGATTCAACTACAGCTCTAAAAATTAATTTTTCATCTTATTGATTGACTACTCTGGGCTGATTTCTATTTTGTGCTTAGTAAATCATTGAATTAAAGCATAGACTAAATCATTGAATTAAAGCATAGACATATTGTCTACATCTTTGCTTTTTGTTTTGTCCCTGCCTAATAGCTCATTTCCATAATGCACTTATTTTATTTGTAGATTATTAAATTTATTTTGTTTGTAAACTGTTTATATCCATTTTAACTCTCATAAATTCCAAGTGACATAATCACTCTCAATCACAGTAATATATCTAGTTGAAAATATAATTTTTATCAAAAAGTTTCAATCTGACTTACCCCAAGGTAGAAATTTTCTCTGAGTTGCAAATTTTAAGGTTACTACCTGGCCTCCCCCCATTCTTGTACTTAAATCTAGACATAGGAATTAGCTAGAAAAAGCATGTTTGTGTATGGATGTGAACATATATGTAAGAATCAGAAGATTCACTGAAGCTTTAGCTCAAATAATTCTACATGAGAAAAAAAAAGCATTGCAAGTTCTTCACAGAATAAGTTTTGATACGGAGGACTATAGAGTTTAGAAAGTACATGTCTTTACACCAGACAAGGAAGCATTTCTGGGTGTGAATCACTCCTAAACCCTTCAAATGCATTCAGTTGTTAGAGTCATGGACTACTTGAACACACAACTCTCTCTCTCTCTCTCTCTCTCTCTCTCTCTCTCTCTCTCTCTCTCTCCTTCCTTTCTTTCATTTTTAACAAATCACTATTTTCATGTACTGAGGTTCACAGAACACAGTGGTACAATCAGTCTGGTCTCCTTTATTCATTAAATAGTTGCTCAGTGGGAAATGACAGTCCTACTAAGGTGGGGAGACAAAAGAAAAATAAAATATTTCTAAAATATTGAGGTACCTAACTGTGGGAATGTACCAGACAAAATAGTAGCAAAGCTCCTTTATGTTTAAGGCTGACCACAATGCTTTGTCATTTTCCTTACAAAGGCAGGATTTTCCCAGCATGACACCCAATGCTGGCATCAGTAGCAGACACTTCAAAACACTCATGCCAAGGAGTTAACAGGAAATATCTTGGCAAATCCAGAGTCAGAAAGGAAAGCACGAAATTGTCAGAACACATATCGTGTTTCTCAGAATTATCTGTATCATGTTGGAAGTTTTTATACGGAAGTGACTGTTGACACAAATGATTAAGGCCGGGATCCCTACAATTGACAGGAAAATGACCTATAAATAATGGTCTGTGATGGACTTGACATGCAGTCATTAAGTGACATAGCCTCCTAGCGGCTTCCTCCCTTTGGTGTCCCCGGTTTCCGGCTACTGTGAAGTAGTTTTCCTTTGAGAAGACCACTTGTTTTATCTGAGACCATCCAGTTTTCTTTTAGGTTTTATCAAATGATCATTTTATTGTTGGTCTCAGCGGATAGCATTAGTTTTTTATGTCCCATTTGCAGAACACATTTGCCTGTGAAGAAAATTCTCAGCAAAGCCTCTTACGTCTAAGTCTTATGCAAATAAAGAGCATGAAGCACCAGCATTTAGAACTCTAAAGTTTAAAACAAGTCACTTTAGGCCATTAAGAAATTAGTTCCACTCATAATGCAACATTTTGGGAAATGAAATTTAGCAATGTGGCTGACTTAATAACAACTTGATTATTATAAATTAAGTATAATATTTTAGAAAATGTTTTTTATTCACTACCCAAGGATCTAATCTTTTAGGATGTTGAAAAGTAACTTTTGGGCAGTGAATTAATCTGTAACTTCAGTTCATGTTTTGAGGCTCTATCAAAACTGTTTTCTTCTTTGAGACTCCCCATTTTAAACTACGAAACATGACTGGCTAAGATCTGTAATTTCTTCTCAGTGTTTTCTTTCCTTCTTAATTACAGTGGGGGAGCAGTGTGTGATACCTGCTGTCTTCCAAACTCACTGGATAAGTCAGTAAAATGCTTCTGCTGTAAGCATTAGGATGACCTGGATTCAGGCTCAGCCCTCATGTAGAAGCCAGGCTTAGCATTGCACACCTGTAACTATGAAGCTATATCTGTATGGCAGGGTTATATCTTTGGTGGATCTCAGAAGCTTATTGCCAGCAAACCTGACTGAATCATGACTTGTAGATTTTATAAAAAATTTTTCTAACAAAATGAGATGGAAAATGGCTTACACACACACACACACACACACACACACACACACACACATACACACACACACACAACTCCACATACATGAATACCCTCACTATAAACCCATATATCCACCTGCAAACCCCACACCCTACATCTTCCCATAAACAACCCCCACCCACACACTATACTCACTCACACATACCACACACACACACACACACACACACACACACACACACACATACACAAATATCCCCTCACACACACACAGGGGCACATACACAAAAAACACACTCTATATACCCATATACCCACACATATACCACACACACACACACCACATACCTTTCATCCCCCCACACCCTCACACTATACACATATATACCCACCCTCACATACCACATTCACACATATCATATGCCTCCCAGAAATGCATACCCATTTTTCCACACTCACATATTCACACAAATACCCCACTTACACCCATACACCCATATATACCACATATACTACACACAAACACATACCACATATTAACACACAGAGATATACACATCAGCCACATACACAATATACTTATAAACATACACCACACATAAATACACTCACACACACACACTATTATACTGCACACAGTTCAGAATAATTGCATTACAAACACAAGAGTTCAGAGTGGAAAAATAAGGCTGGTTTTTAGAAGCTAATTCTAACAAGACTAAAACCCATATTTTACTAAACCTGGTAATGTCTCTTTTCTCTCCATCAATCGTGCATAATTCTTTGGCTGGCATGTGTATTGATCAGGATTGCTGTGTGGTTTGTGCTACAGAATGGAAACATTAGAAGAGGCATTAGTCATAACTTCCTCTTCTGTAAAAGACACACCACGGCACAGTAACTGACATGCAGGCATGAAAGAGGAGGTAGTGGTGTTTGATCCTTTCTGGGGACTCCTCCTTGATGAGTTCCGAAAACTTTACCCAGGAATCCTCGCTGTCAGGTGTTCTTCACTGATCCTTCGGAAGCACTTTTCTATTCTGACTGTGCTTTTTCTCTTCTTGAGGTCGTTGGTGAGTATCTCCCAAAGAATGTCTATCACATTCCTTATCACACCCTTATAGGTTTCCCATGCTACTCCTGAACTGTCTCTTCCAGTCTTAGGTCTCAATGCTATTCTAGATCAGAGCCGATTTTCCACCAAACTGCATGGAACACTATTTCCTGACACACTTAGGGTGGCACAACCTGATTTACATCATAATGCTTTCTGTTTTTCAAATTTATTATCAAAATTAACTCATCATCCATAGCCCAGGCTTAGTAGTGCCTGCATCATCTTGTGATGTGTACTCCCTTATTAGAAATGTCTTTTTGAAGACGCCTCGTATATACCTTAGAAGGGCCTCAATTGTCCATGAAACAGGATGACCTTGAACTGTTGTTAATCCTCCTGCATCCTTTTCCCAGGAATTGAGACAACAGCACATGTCATTACAGCCTTCCATAGACTCTTTAGGCAAAACATTATAACCTGGCATTAGTTAGAAGTATAAAAAAGTTTCCTGGCAAAGGCACCTGTCAAGAAAAGTGGAAAGTCACGTCACAGATTGAAGGCCACGTTTAGAGCATGTGTGTCTGATAAATGGCTTCAATCCAGAATGGAGAAAGAAATCCCAGTTCACCACTGAAACCAATAGAAATATGAGAAAAAGATTTGAGCAAACACCTCACAAAAAATCTAATAAGCTAAGAAACAGATGTTGAAATTTATTAGTCATCAGGGATATACAAATTTAAAATGGCATAGGATAGTGGCCCATGCTTCTTAGAATCACTAAAAGTTAACAGTAAAACTGTGACAACTCATCGATGTGTGGCGATGGTGACTCTCATACTCTGTTAGTGGAGATAGAAAATGGCAAATCACTTTGAGGTACAGGGTCCAATTTTTCACAGTTAAATAAACTCTCAGCTCCATTGAAGTAGAAGGGCATAAGAATGAATTAAAAACATATATTCAAGGAAGACTCACATGTAAATGTGCCGAACAAAGTAACTCACAACTCTCAATCTTGGAACAAACCAAATGCCTATAAAGAGGTAAACAAATGAATTATGGAGCAGTCAACATTAAAAAGATATGAACTACTGAAAGAAAAAAAATCTATTAATACTGAGATCATGGTGAGAAAAAGGCCAGAAGAAATTTACATTGTATGAGTCCACTCTGCTGTGCCTGAAACATTTCCTATGTTGGGTGTTGAAGGGGGATTATCTGCAAAGGACTTGAAGTGACTTCCAGTATCATCAACTGTTCTATATCCAGTCGGGAATCTGCAGGCTGTATGTTGTAAAAGGATCTACTTCATGAAGGCTTTATAGTGACTGCTTTAGTTTCTCCATCTTGGAGCTCTGGTTATTTTTATAATCATAAAATATACCTTATTAATTCAGAATAATTGAAAAGCTTTTGACTTCTGAAATGTCACTCTGTAACCCCATCATAGATGTGTGTGTGTGTGTGTGTGTAATTAACATGGAATTCATGTGGACCTAAATGTGAGAGAGAACCATTTCAGAACCCATTTTTAAAATACTCATGGGCTCAGATGTGTCTTAGTATTAATGAAGCTTGGGTTTTAAAGTAATTTTAGCATGTAGTGATGTTGTGTGTAGGGTGATGTAACAGCCTATCCTTGGATGAGGAGGAAAGGTAGGCGGGGAAAATGTCTAGGAAGGGAGCGAAGGAGGAGCAAGAGGAGAATCAAGATGGAGCCAGAGAAGAAAGATCAAGATCCAGGTGGTCTTAATTGGTGACAGGTAGGTATGGATAATTTTCAAGGGTTTCTATAGGTCAATTTGTCTTATCTAGGTAGGAGGTGTATATCATTGTTAACTGGTTGCAAATTTATTATGTGGATGGACTGTGGATTGAGAATCTAGCGTACAAATCTGATTGATAAACTATTGATTATTGAGTCATGATTTTTCAGGCTCTTTGGAATGTTAGCAAAGTTCCCGCTGGGAGAGAAGCAGCCGAGAGAGGAAGGCTAGAGGACCGAGTGGTGGTAGAGAAGCAGCCGGGGCAAGCTTGGTGGCCTTTGGCTCCTTGAGGATGTGTGTGGAGTAAGAATGCTCTTTTATATTTTTACCACAACAATGGTGTGTATAGCACACACTGGGTACCCTGTGCAATGTTTTTAATTACAGTCTTAATATTTTTGTTCAGAACATGTACATATTCATACAAAGCAA